>NW_024386765.1:790000-1426537 GCF_900408965.1 Simochromis diagramma
GGGAAATTATTTTTTGTTACAGTGCTCCATTTTAAACCAACATTAAGACAAGACAGACAATACACTAACTAAGAATAGTACAATATATACATATATACACATACATACTTCACTCATAAATAAATAGTTGGAAAAGAAACATGTGTAGCTGTAGCAGCAAACAGTGTGTTAAGTGGATGCGTTGTACAGGGAGCCACAGGCAGGAATGATTTCCTGTGTCGTTCAGTGGTGCTTTTCGGTAATCTCAGTCTCTCACTGAACGTGCTCCTGTGACTGACCAGCATGTCATGGAGTGGGTGGGAGGTGTTATCCAACATTGTCTTTATCTTGGACAGCATCCGCCTCTCCGACACCACCTTGAGGGTGTCAAGCTCCATCCCCACAACATTACTGGCCTTACGGATTAGTTTATTAAGTCTGT
This sequence comes from Simochromis diagramma, assembly GCF_900408965.1. Classification (NCBI taxonomy): domain Eukaryota; kingdom Metazoa; phylum Chordata; class Actinopteri; order Cichliformes; family Cichlidae; genus Simochromis; species Simochromis diagramma. The sequence goes on from NW_024386765.1 coordinate 790,422, forward strand.
TGGCATCTGCGACCCTCAGCCTGCTCCCCCAGCATGCAACAGCATAGAGGATCGCACTGGCCACAACAGACTCATAGAAAATCCTCAGCATTTTCTGGCATATGTTGAAGGACCTCAGTCGCCTCAAAAAATAGAGACGACTCTGGCCCTTCCTGTAAAGTGCTGTGGTGTTTTTAGCCCAGTCCAGTTTATTGTCAATGTGTACTCCAAGGTATTTATAGTCCTCCACAATGTCAACACTGACCCCCTGGATTGAAACAGGGGTCAAGTGTTTCCTGGTCTTCCTGAAGTCCACGATCAGTTCCTTGGTCTTTGCCACGTTGAGCTGCAGATGATTCTGCTCACACCACGTGACAAAGGAGTCGACCACAGCCCGGTACTCTGTCTCATCATCCCTGCTGATGCATCCAACCACCGCAGAGTCATCAGAAAACTTCTGAAGATGGCAGGTCTCTGTGCAGTGGCTGAAGTCTGTGGTGTAGAGGGTGAAGAGGAAGGGGGAGAGGACAGTCCCCTGTGGTGCCCCTGTGTTGCTGATCACCTTGTCAGACACACACTGTGGGAGACGTACATATTGTGGTCTTCCTGTCAGGTAATCAACAATCCAGGACACCAGAGAAGCATCCACCTGCATCGCTGCTAACTTATCACCCAGGAGGGTCGGCCTGATGGTGTTGAAAGCACTGGAAAAGTCAAAAAACATGACCCTCACAGTGCTCGCCGGCTGGTCCAGATGGGTGTAGACACGATTGAGCAGGTAGATGATGGCGTCCTCAGTTCCGAGACGAGGCTGATAAGCGAACTGAAGGGGATCTAGATGTGGTCTTACAATGGGTCGCAGCTGGTCCAGGATGAGCCTTTCCAGGGTCTTCATGATGTGGGAGGTCAGTGCCACGGGCCTGTAATCCTGGGGGCCACTGGGACGTGGCGTCTTTGGTACAGGGACGAGGCATGATGTCTTCCACATCACTGGGACCCTCTGCAGACTCAGACTCAGCATAAACAGTTTATGAAAGACTCCACTCAGCTGGGGGGCACAGGTCTTGAGGACGAGGGGACTCACTCCATCTGGTCCAGCAGACTTGCCTGAGTGAAGTCTCCTCATTTGCATCTCAACCTGGTATTGAGTGAAGGTGAGGGGTGGGGGGGGGGTGTCAGGAATCTCAAGGGAGGCAACATGTGAAGAGAGAGGCTGGCACAGTGGTGTGGCTCTGGATTCCAGGCTGACTACAGGTGAGGTTGTGGGGGTGGGAGCAGACACTGTGGTGTCGAATCTATTGAAAAACAGATTCAACTCATTGGCTCTATTCTCACCTCCCTCAGCTCCCCTGCTGTTGGTTGGCCTGAATCCAGTGATGGTCTTCATGCCCCTCCACACCTCTCTCATGCTGTTCTGCTGGAGTTTCCACTCCAGCTTCCTCCTGTAATTGTCCTTAGCCTCTCTGATCTTGTCCTTTAGTAACACCTGGATCTTCCTCACCTCCTCTTTGTTGCCCCCTCTGAAAGCCCTCTTCTTGTTGTTGAGGAGGGCTTTGATGTCCTTAGTCACCCACGGCTTGTTATTTGGGTAACAATGAACAGTCTGAGCTGGAACAATGGAGTCGGTGCAGAAAGTTACGTAGTCTGTGATACACTCAGTAAGCCCATTGATGTCCTCGGCGTGAGGCTCACAGAGTGTTTCCCAGTCGGTCACCTCGAAACAGCCCTGTAGTTCTGCTAAGGCCTCCTCTGACCACCTCCTAACAGTCCTGGTGGTCACAGGTTCCCTCCTCACAATTGGCACATAGCGGGGGGTGAGGTGAATCAGGTTATGATCTGACCTACCAAGTGGGGGGAGGGAGGAGGAGCTGTATGCATCCTTGACGTTAGCATACAGCAAGTCTAAAGTTTTCTCTCCCCTGGTGGGACAGTCCACATATTGTTTGAATGTTGTTAGTGTATTGTCCAGTGAAACATGGTTGAAGTCACCCGAGATCACAATAAAGGCACTCGGGTGCTGAGTCTGTAACCGAGCTATGGCAGAGTGGATAGTGTCACATGCAGCTGTGGGGTTAGCAGAGGGGGGTACATAAACAGCCACCAAGATGACGTGAGAGAATTCCCTGGGTAAATAATACGGCCTGAGTCCCACAGCACACAGTTCAATGCCCGGGCAACAAATCCTTTCTTTGACTGTTATGTTGGCAGGGTTACACCACCGGTTGCTAACTAGAACAGCAAGCCCACCTCCTTTCCGCTTACCGCTAGCGATGCTGTCCGTGTCCGCCCGAACAGTGTGGAAGCCGTCCACGGAAGCATTCTTATCGGGAATGTCCTGGTGCAGCCATGATTCGGTGAAACACATCAGGCTACACTCTCGGTATTCCCTCTGACTCCGTACCAGTGCTGAGAGCTCGTCGATTTTAATTGCCAACGATCGCACATTACCCATCACGATAGACGGCAGACACGGTTTAAACCTCCTCCTCGCTTCGAGCCTCCGCTGTCTCACCGTCACCTTTTTTCTTCTCTTCTGTCCTTGACCTCTGCATCCCCGATGTGTTTTCCTCCAAATTTCAGCTGGTACTTCTGCGGGCCTGGCCAGCGAGCCGGCCGGCATCAGGGCGATCAGCTGATCTCTGGAGTAAACAGTCCGTGAGTGTAAGAGATGTGCCGCGGTCCCGTTCCTTGATAAAAGTAACAGTTCCACGGCCAGCAGAAGAACAAAAACTCTCTCAATCCACATGATTGAGTAAGAGATAGAAAACGGAGGAAAATACAAGTCAGAAAAAAAAAAGAATACGTAAGAAAAAAGAGCTAAACTAAGAGAAAAGCAGGAGCGACTGTAACAGGCTGCACGCTGGTTGGCGCATGCGCACTATTATCAGTGACAATCCACAGATATGCCATAGTAGTCAAACCCTAATCGACCTTAAATGTGCCAAGAAATCATTCCTCGCATGACCTCATCAGGAGGATTTTAGGGACACGTACTTCCTGTTGTGAAATAAGTCCGCTGTCGTCCGCTGTGTTTCTCTTAGACTCCAACTTGACCATTGTGATTCAAGGTGGTGACAGGACCTCCTGTTCTATAAATGAGACTGGAGATGTGCTTCACATGCAGCTTCACTGTTCCTGGTGTGTTTCTATATTTTGACATAGAGTTTTAAAAGTCAAAATAATTCATAAAATTATAACCTGACAGAATAGTGGCAACAAAATATTATATGGACAGACACTGGTGCACTGATATTTAAGTTTTTGATCGCTATCAGATTCAATCAATGTGAATAATGAATGAATTCTAACTTTTTACGATCATATTATTTCTGATCTACTGTTGTCACTATCATATTCATCATGCGATCAGCCACATTAAAGTGACTTTTTAGATGATAACGATGACATCAGCTTAAGCTTTTTTTTTTTCTGAAGTTTTAATGAATGTTGTTAAAATCACCTAAAGCTAAAATGTGAGTAGCTGACAAAATAGAATAAAAGTGATGAGGAGAGAGTAGTGGTGGGATGTACTGGGTCTGTCTCTCCTTACTTTGTTCTTTCCTTCTGCACCAATGTTATCTTTGTAATTGTGTCTGTCTTTAATCCTCGCAGCCCTGTCCTTCATTAAAAACATGTACATGGCCTTGCGAGGCCGGATCTTCTCTGTCAGACATTTGTAATTTTGTATTCAGGGTTGTGTAAGTGAAAACACACCAATACGAAAACATGGAGGGGAGATGGTGTTGAGGGTCAGAGTGCATAGTTTAGCTATGCATTTATAATCCGTCCTAAGGCAATGAAATGACAAGTATCTGTGGATATCTGCATGTATGTGTGTGAAAGAGCGAGACAGAGATGCTTAAATGTTGCTGGTGTCATCTATGATGAGTAGCGTTGTGAGTCTTTACTCTGACCAAAAAGGAAAGACTTACTTTAGACTGCATGGAAACAATGTGAAAACAACATCATAAATAAGTGTCTTTCATTATTATTATATTACACTGACTATAGTAGATATTTTGACAGTTTCATAACAGTTAGTGTGAACGAATGATTTTTCTCAGTTCCCTTGGTATCTCTCATGTCTCTGCAGTGATTTACTGTATATATAGGTGTATATAAGGTCTGGTTATGATGTCATAGTATTATCACAGCCGTGCAACACTTCACTACACTTACTTCATAGTTTTTTAAAAGTTTTTATTACTTTTGAAACTACTTACTTCCCATTATTTGACTCTTGGTGAAGTTTTTGCCCGACCTGTCTGTGGATTGTAAAGGTGGCAGTTGTGTGCACTGTCAGCACAGACTAAACTCACTCTGTCTTGCTAGTAGCAGGTTTGCTGAAACAAACTCAGCTTTTAGATTTTGGATCAATGCCACCACTCGCTCGTCCTCTAGACTATTTTCTTTGACTTGTGCCTCCTACCCTCATCTGTGAGACTATGGGATGGTCCTTGAATCTGGACTATACCATGTTTCTGTGGTTTGGTCCCACTGTAACAACAGAGGGTCCATTTATTGTGATGACTCTCTAACTATAAGGATCAGTGGCCTAGAAGCAAACATCTGAGGCAGGAGCTGCTTCCATTCTCCGCCACTGTCACTGGGTGTCACAAACAAGGATGCTGTGGACTCAAGAGCAGACTCAATTGCTCGAACTATGTACAATTTATTTGAAGGAAAAGGGTACTTAAACAAGGCTGGGTCTAACAGAAACTATTCGCAGGAACTGAGGGAGACCAGAGGACGGGGAACACAAGGAGAACAAGGGCGGGAACTTCTGCAAACACAGGAGAGAGGTTTTACTGATCTGGTAAACAATTAAAGGGCTGAGGTGAGTGGTACTAGTGGAGAGTCTTGTGCTTACTTGAAGACACCAACTATTAGGCAGAGGAGGGGTTGCCGTGGGAGCGTCCCAGGGATGGCTGAGAATGTGGGGAAGCTGGTCCAGGTTCCAGGGTGTCCAGGGGAGAGGGATTCACCGTTGAAGGACGGGCTGGAGGGCAGGCCGAGGAGAAGGTGAGTGTGTAGTCTTAGGGTTCTAGGCAGACTGGAGAACGGAGTGGAAACAGAGCCAGCGCTGCTGATGAGCACGACGGGAGATGTATCTAGAGAACACAGGAGACGGAGAACACATTTACCCACGATCCAGGCAAACACAGTGGAGGCCTAGTTTACCACTAGTGGTAGCAGGACGAACTGGCGAGGAGTGGCAGGCAGCGCTGGCTTAAAAACCCTCCAGATAGAGGCCCGGAAATTGGAAGCAGGTGATGAGCTGGCCAACTCCACCCTAGGGGACAGGCAACAGGAACCTGGACCACACCCGAACAGACACTCCCACGGCATATGGGGTCCATTCACTAACTAATAACTCTGAAGTGCTGGGGGAAGCTGGAGCAACACCTGCTTGGCTCAGAGCCCACAGTGAATCTGGAGCCTCCACCCACTAACTCAGGTGGTTCTGATGACGAGCTCCAGTCCATTTGGCGAGTGATGCTTGCAGGCTGGGTCGCTATGATAGACCTTCCTTGGAGATGTTCTGCTTCCAGAAGCAGTTACTTGTTGTGTCCCACGTGCATTACAATCCTCATAAACAAACCAGGTATTACCAGGTCATTGTTCACACAGGAGCACAAATTAGTGTGATTATCCCTGAGTTTCAGTTCAACCTAAGGTTCATCACAAGGTTTCAAAAGCGTAAAATCACGAGGTAAGTCCCAGTGGTAAAGCTTTAGCTCTACTTGTCTCTACTTGTCTCTGCTTACAAAACTATCATGTGTATCTTTGTGTGGCAGTCAGATTTGCAGAAAGGAAGTTCTTTCTTCTGAAATGCTCTCTGCTCTTTTCACTTGGAACTAAATATTTATGGCAGTGGCTGGCACACAGGCTACTGGTCTGGGACTGCCAGTTACTTCCTATTTTTATACCACTAAATGTTTTGAATAGTCTTTTGTCAAAACTTTTCCTCATTTCTTCCATTGTACATCATTTATAATATCCACTACATACATTTTTAGTGATTGCTTGTTTCTTCTTTTTTTGGAGCAGCCGATATGATTAATTCATTCAATTTTATTTATATTGCATCAAATAACAACAGTCATCTCAGGGCACTGTATGTTGTACAGACCCTGCAATAATACAGACATACATATAAATACATAAATAGTCGGCAGCAGGAATAAATAGCAAACAGGAGAACTATATACAACAAAAGGGGAAAGTCCTTGGAAGTGGTGCAAAGAAAAGACTTGAGCAGAGTCCATGTCTGAGTGGCCTGAGTGATGGGGGTTAATCAGACCATGGCTCAGATTAGTGAGGTGGGTGGGTAGAGGTGAATGGCCAGGGGAAGAAGCTGTTTGTGAGTCTGCAGCTGTAGGACCTGTTTGACCCGAGCCGCCAACCAGAGGGCAGCGGGTGAAACAGGAGCACAGCAAATTTAAAAGTGTTAAATGTTTTGGTGTTAGTAGTCTTCTTGCAAAAGTAGAGTTAATTGTACTCTAAGTAGAGTCACATTCTTTTAATGTAACTCTGAGGTGTAAAGGTCTATTAATAGACCTCTCTGCATTGAATCAGATCTGTTATTAATCTCTGTCTCTCTTACACAGCATGTCTTTATCCTGTCTTCCTTCTCTCACCCCAACCAATCACAGCAGATGGCCCCGCCCCTCCCTGAGCCTGGTTCTGCCGGAGGTTTCTTCCTGTTAAAAGGGAGTTTTTCCTTCCCACTGTCGCCAAAGTGCTTGCTCATAGGGGGTCATATGATTGTTGGGTTTTTCTCTGTATCTATGAAGCGCCTTGAGGTGACTTTTGTTGTGATTTGGCGCTATATAAATAAAATTGAATTGAATTGAATTGAATTAAAATGATAGTAGTTAAAATCAAGTGTCAAAAGTGAGTGTTTCTATGTTAAATCTGGAGGTGTTACAATGGAGACATTAACTCTTGACCTCTTAACTCTGAACTCCTACAGGGGCTATGACACCAATAGAGTAAATTCACAGACTCCGCCCCCAGCACCATAGGCTCCAATCGAAGCTGAAGTGAAGCCGTTTCAGAACATTTTGCTCTACATATTTGAGTTGTTTGCCATGCTTGGTAAGTCATTTTTTCAAAGATTGTTTCAATTATTATTATGAGCTTTTACTTCTGTGGCTCTTTGGAGTTGAGACAAAGCTGTGTGAAAGGCATTAGCCATGTTGCTCGGTGATAGCATAATATTCTGTTTTAGCTAGCTGAAAGGTATTGTTTGCGGGCAAATACCACAGCCTTGAAAAAAAGCTTGCATGTGAATTTTCAGTCACATTTTTGGTCAAATACACCTAAAACAATGTCTAGAATGTGAAATGTTGGTATAATGGTGCTACTTGAAGCCTGAAAATGATCTCCCATAAAAACAAAACGAGCAAACAGCAGTAGGAGGCGTCCTGACTGGGTTCTACGTTAGCATAGATCCCTCCAGAGTTTTGTGCACACGGTTTAGGTAAAAATGAAAAAGGTTGAGGTTTTACATTTAGTTCAGTATTACCTGTTGTCTGTCTCCTTGTCTTTTGGGAAAATACTTTACACAAGTAATGGCTCAAAGAGGATTCCTTTTTTTTTTTACTGTGCTGCAGTTGATTACCGGATTATTTGTGCCATTAATTAGTGTCAACTAATTTTTATTCAATCTCCACATAGCGTATGCTTGTGAAGATGGAATATGGGGGAGAGCAGAAGTGCGTTGAAGTTCCACAAAGTGATGAATGAAGGACATGCATATTGTATTGAAGAAATAAGTGTTGAGAATGCTGTTATTTATGTCAGACCTTTTGATAAACAAGATTCTAATGAAAGTGAGAACATGTACACTGTTACATCTTTCAGAAAATGTTTTGAAATTGTGGTGCACAGTTCAGAATAAATGTTTTTCAAAAACCATTGCGTCTTTTTAGTAAATGTTTATTTCCAAAAGAAATTTCTAGAAGTTCAGAACAGTAAAATTCCCGCTTTTTAGAATGAATTAGAAGATAACTCTTACGTAGTTAAACTAAAATACTCTTTGAGAGTTAATATATAAACTCTTAACACCTAGTTAGCATTAGTAAGTGTTAAATTATCAACTCCAGACAGATTTGGTGTTTAACACTAAATCAGAGTTAATGTACCAACTCTCCAAAAAGAGTTAAATTAACACTCTCTGGTGTGGACCCATATAGACACTTTAATAGTGGTGAAATCAAATCTGACAGTGTTAATTTGGACATGCTGGATTTGCTGTGTGGTGAGCAGGGTGTGAGGGGTCACCTGTGATGGCCTTGGTTTACCTGAAGTAAAGTGTGCGTGTTAGTCCCCATAGGGAAATAGTTCCTCTGCATTTAACCCATTCACCCAGTGAAGCAGTGGGCAGCCACCAGTGCAGCGCCTGGGGAGCAGTGTGTAGGGACGGTACCTTGCTCAGGGGTACCTCAGGGTAGCCGTTCAGTGGAGTCGAACCCCCGACCTTCCGATCATGGGGGCCACCACTCTACCTACTGAGCTATCCCTGAGACAGGTGGATCTGGTGATGGCCGGTCTGTGCCTCCTGAAGTCCAATATGAGTTCTTTGGTTTTAAGGACGTTCGGCTTGAGGTTATTTTCTGACAACCGGCGGGACAGGTTTTCTACTTCCGCCCTGTACGGCGTCTCATCTCCATCAGGGATGAGACCAACCACGGTCGTCTCATTGGCATACTTGATGATGACATCGGTTGGGTGGGTTGGTGTGCAGTCAGGGTGTACAGTAGGGGGCTGAGAACACAGTCCTGCTGTGTGACAGTGGGGATTGGTGGACTGTTTGAGACTGGTTGGTGAGGAAGTCTTTGATCCAGGAGCAGGTGGAAGGGGGGATCTGAAGGTGGTCCAGTTTGGTGGTGAGGATGGGATTATGGTGAGCTAAACTGTAGTCCACAAAGAGCATCTACACGGAGCTGCTCCTGTTCTCCAGATGGCTCAGCGCTCTGTGAAGAGTGATGGCATCCTCCATGGAACAATTTGCTCTGTAAGCAAACTGGTGGCTGTCGAGGGAGGGGGGTAGAGAGTTTCTGATGTGCTGAGACACTATCAACTCGAAGCACTTTATAACTACAGACGTGAGGGAGCAAACCAAGCCAAGCAAATAAATTGTTGAGCTCCTCTGCGAGTTTGAGGCTGCTGTCAGCGCGGCGGCTCTGGACTTTGTAGTTTCTTGAGGGCTTGGATGCCTCTCCACACTTGTAAAATGTACATAGTGATCCATCTCCTTTCATCTCAAGACATGTTCTGTCATAAAGCGTCGTGTATGTTTTCATCCCTCTTTGACATTAACACAGAAAGTTGATTCTGTTCATCTGGATGTTTTCAGTGGGAGATCATTCTTCAGTCTCAGCTGTCTGTAGGTTTCCAACCTTATAAAGAGTATATTTACACAATGACTGAAACTATCACCAGTGATTAACAACGGGCCATGAGGTCAGTTTCATGATCAATAATAGCATCATCAACAATTAACTAAGATGCAAGCTTGCTTTTCTGAATTCATTAACAGCAGTTTTTTCAGAGGACAGTAGTTCTCACTGAGCAGCCATAACATACATATGATTGTTTGAAACGTTTGAAATGAGCTTAGCCTTAAACACCTATGGCAGCTGTGTCACGGCACTGGATCTGTGATGTTTTGTGTTGAATTTATATTTGTTCTCTTGATGTTATATTTATTGTTCTAACTTCTAGTTTCAGTCACTGTGTTCTCGCTGTGGTACATGTTTCATATCCAGTCAGTCTCGTCTCGGTGTCCAGTCCGTGTCCTTGTGCATATGTCATGTTTTACTTTGACAGTCTCACGTCCTTTGTTAGTGGGTTCAGTTTTGCTTCTCCTTTGTTATGTCTGATTAGTCCCAGCTGTGTTTCCACCTGTTCCCCATCCTCTTGTTATCCTGCCACTGCATGTAAGTCCTCAGTCTTTCCCTGTTTGTTGTCGCATCCTCCACGCTGCTGTGTGTCGTGTGCAGTTCCATGTTCTCCAGTCACGTCAAGTCTTGTCCAGTCACTAATGACCAGTCAGGAGTTTCTTAGTTCTAGGTCTTGTTTTGTTTGTTTCTTTAGTATTCATGTATTTTGTTTTTAGTTTGTTTTTTCCAGAAGCTGTCGCCCTTTGTCAAACATTCTGTCTCCAAGTCCTGCGTTTGAGTCCCAACCAAGTCTGCCACACAGCGCAAAACATGACAACAGGGGATGTTTTTCTGCAGAATAATTTCTTACAGTGAATAAAAACAAAAATCTATTTGAGACTGAATCTTCAATTTAATTCAATTCAATTTTATTTATACAGGGAGTGCAGAATTATTAGGCAAGTTGTATTTTTGAGGAATAATTTTATTATTGAACAACAACCATGTTCTCAATGAACCCAAAAAACTCATTAATATCAAAGCTGAATGTTTTTGGAAGTAGTTTTTAGTTTGTTTTTAGTTTTAGCTATTTTAGGGGGATATCTGTGTGTGCAGGTGACTATTACTGTGCATAATTATTAGGCAACTTAACAAAAAACAAATATATACCCATTTCAATGATTTATTTTTACCAGTGAAACCAATATAACATCTCCACATTCACAAATATACATTTCTGACATTCAAAAACAAAACAAAAACAAATCAGCGACCAATATAGCCACCTTTCTTTGCAAGGACACTCAAAAGCCTGCCATCCATGGATTCTGTCAGTGTTTTGATCTGTTCACCATCAACATTGCGTGCAGCAGCAACCACAGCCTCCCAGACACTGTTCAGAGAGGTGTACTGTTTTCCCTCCTTGTAAATCTCACATTTGATGATGGACCACAGGTTCTCAATGGGGCTCAGATCAGGTGAACAAGGAGGCCATGTCATTAGTTTTTCTTCTTTTATACCCTTTCTTGCCAGCCACGCTGTGGAGTACTTGGACGCGTGTGATGGAGCATTGTCCTGCATGAAAATCATGTTTTTCTTGAAGGATGCAGACTTCTTCCTGTACCACTGCTTGAAGAAGGTGTCTTCTAGAAACTGGCAGTAGGACTGGGAGTTGAGCTTGACTCCATCCTCAACCCGAAAAGGCCCCACAAGCTCATCTTTGATGATACCAGCCCAAACCAGTACTCCACCTCCACCTTGCTGAGTGGGACTGGAGCTCTCTGCCCTTTACCAATCCAGCCACGGGCCCATCCATCTGGCCCATCAAGACTCACTCTCATTTCATCAGTCCATAAAACCTTAGAAAAACCAGTCTTGAGATATTTCTTGGCCCAGTCAACACATCACCTGCCCCACCAGAGGTGAAAAGACACTGGACCACTGCTACACTACGGTCAAGGACGGCTACAAGGCACAATCCCGCCCCCCGTTTGGCAAATCTGATCACGCCGCCATTTTCCTCATGCCAAAATACAAACAAAGGCTGAAACAGGAAGTTCCGGTTCAGAGGAAGGTCGCGCGCTGGACGGACCAATCGGTGGCCGCGTTACAGGACGCACTCGATGACGCAGACTGGGACATGTTCAGGAACAGCTCCGACGATGACGTCAACGTGTTTACGGAAGCGGTTGTGGGATTCATCGGGAAACTAGCGGATGATACCGTGGAGACAAAGACTATCACAACGTTTCCCAACCAGAAGCCGTGGGTGGATAAAACCATCCGCGACGCTCTGAGATCCCGCACCGCTGCCTACAACACGGGACTCATGACGGGGGACATGGACCCGTACAAAGCCGCGTCATATAACGTGCGGAGGGCGGTGAAAGAGGCGAAGCAGCGCTACGGGAGGAAACTAGAGTCACAACTCCAACAGAGTGACTCTAGGAGCCTGTGGCGGGGACTAAGGACAATAACGGACTATAAAGCACCAACAACCGGTATGACGAACGCGGCCGTGACTCTGGCAGACGAGCTGAACACTTTCTATGCTCGCTTCGAGGCTGCAGCTAAGGTCTCCAACAATGCTAGTGTTAGCGGCGCTAACGGCTGCAGACAGGAAGATGCTGCCAGCACCGGAAACGTGCTCGTCATCTCCGAGCATGAAGTAAGGAGAGCCTTCAAGAGAGTGAACACCAGGAAAGCAGCAGGACCAGACGGCATCCCAGGTCGTATCCTAAGAGACTGCGCATACCAGCTAGCTCCTGTGTTCACTGAGATATTCAACATCTCTTTATCTCAGTCGGTGATCCCCACATGCTTCAAAGAGTCCATCATTGTTCCTGTCCCGAAGAAACCCCACCCTGCTTCTCTCAATGACTATCGCCCTGTAGCCCTCACCTCAGTAGTGATGAAGTGCTTTGAACGCCTGGTCAGAGACTTCATCATTTCTTCACTACCAGACACACTGGACCCACTACAGTTCGCTTACCGTCCAAATCGTTCCACAGACGATGCCATCTCTCATCTCCTCCACACATCACTCACTCACTTGGACACTAGAAGGGGGAATTATGTTAAAATGCTCTTCATAGACTACAGCTCTGCATTTAACACCATAATTCCCTCCACACTCACCACCAAGCTGGAGCATCTGGGACTCAGCTCATCTATGTGTCAGTGGATCTCCAACTTCCTAACTGGCAGACCACAGGCAGTAAGGATGGGCGGACATGTCTCAGCCTCCACCACTCTCAGCACTGGAGCCCCCCAGGGGTGTGTTCTGAGCCCCCTGCTGTACTCTTTGTACACATATGACTGTGTGGCCACTACCAGCTCCACCACCATCATCAAGTTTGCTGACGACACCGTCGTGGTGGGCCTGATCTCTGATAACAACGAGACGGCCTACCTGAAGGAGATTAGGAATCTGGAGAACTGGTGCCAGAGGAACAACCTCCTTCTAAACGTCAGTAAGACAAAGGAGCTGATAGTGGACTTCAGCACTAAGCAGGAGAGGAACTACCAGACCCCCGTCATCAACGAGTGCCCAGTGGAGAGAGTGGACAGCTTCAAATACCTCGGAGTTCACATCACGCAGGACCTGTCATGGTCCTGTCACATCAACACCGTGGTGAAAAAGGCCCGACAGCGTCTCTACCACCTCAGACGCTTGAGAGACTTCCAACTGCCCTCCAAGGTGCTCAGGAACTTTTACTCGTGCACCATAGAGAGCATCCTGACGGGAAACATCTTAACCTGGTTCGGGAACAGCACCATGCAGGACAGACGAGCTCTACAGAGGGTTGTGCGGTCAGCTGAGCGCACCATCCGCTCCGAGCTCCCTGACCTGCACTCAATCTACAGCAGGCGGTGCTGGACCAAGGCCAGGAAGATCGTGAAGGACCTCAGCCATCCCAACAACAGACTGTTCTCTCTGTTGAGGTCAGGAAAGCGATTCCGCTCCCTGAAGACCAACACAGAGAGACTGAGGAGGAGCTTCTTCCCGCAGGCGATACGGTCTCTCAATCACACCACCACACAGTACTGACCCACACATATGGTTCTTACACACACACTGGACTTTCTGGACTTTGTTTTTGCACAACACTGGTCACTATATTCTTCATTTCCGGTTAATACTTGTACAGCTGCTGTTATTGTGTATATATTTATTTAGATTTAGATTTCTTCATACATTCTTATATAGTTCTATATTGTGTATTTTGTTGTACAGTTATTTTATTTTCAACTTTAATTTATATATTTTATCTTATTCTTCCCAGTTAAATTTACCCTTCATTCTAATTTGTGTTGTACAGTTATTTCATTTTTAACCTTAATTTATATTTTATTTCTTCCTAGTTAAATTTACCCTTTTTAATTTTTCTTTTTAATTTTTCATATTTATTTCCTATCTTATTCATAGCCTTTCCTTTTTTTTTGTTTTCTTTAGGTCACGAGCAGTTGTCCAAGCATTTCACTACATATCGTACTGTGTATGACTGTGTATGTGACAAATAAAAATTTGAATTTGAATTTGAGTCTTGACGTTTCAGCTTGTGTGTCTTGTTCAGTGGTGGTCGTCTTTCAGCCTTTCTTACCTTGGCCATGTCTCTGAGTATTGCACACCTTGTGCTTTTGGGCACTCCAGTGATGTTGCAGCTCTGAAATATGGCCAAACTGGTGGCAAGTGGCATCTTGGCAGCTGCACGCTTGACTTTTCTCAGTTCATGGGCAGTTATTTTGCGCCTTGGTTTTTCCACACACTTCTTGCGACCCTGTTGACTATTTTGAATGAAACGCTTGATTGTTCGATGATCACGCTTCAGAAGCTTTGCAATTTTGAGACTGCTGCATCCCTCTGCAAGATATCTCACTATTTTTGACTTTTCTGTGCCTGTCAAGTCCTTCTTTTGACCCATTATGCCAAAGGAAAGGACGTTGCCTAATAATTATGCACACCTGATATGGGGTGTTGATGTCATTAGACCACACCCCTTCTCATTACAGCGATGCACATCACCTAATATGCTTAATTGGTAGTAGGCTTTCGAGCCTATACAGCTTGGAGTAAGACAACATGCATGAAGAGGATGATGTGGACAAAATACTCATTTGCCTAATAATTCTGCACTCCCTGTATAGCGCCAAATCACAACAAAAGTTGCCTCAAGGCGCTTCATAATCTTAATATCTAAAGAACGTTGTCTTTTTATTACAAATGAGCAATAACAGATTAAGATATCAGCATCACAGAATCTTTGATCGGGTTAGAACTCTCCAAATATTACTGTTGTTGTAAACATGTGTAATTCACCAACAATATCGACAGCAAGCAGTTGATGCAAGTATATTTTTAAAACTCACAAATTGTTCTCTTTCCAAAATCAAACAGACAAAAAAACAAAACGATGCCTTCCCAGCAGGAAGTGTGTTTTATTAGCATGGCCTTGGTCAGCTTCCTCACATAGTGAGTCCAGCTCAGTTCCTTTCAAGGTTGAAAGGTTCAAAAGAAAAGTTCATGTCAGACCATTATACACGTACCACATCCCCCTCTTACATTATATTATGCATATCTTGTCCTCAGAAGGCATGTTGACACACGGACACGTACTCCCACACATACATTCACACACCCTTCAACCCTTTGCACCACACCTCCCTGTCAGGCCAACCTTTAATGATGCTAAAGAGAGAACGAGCGAGACAGGAAAACAGAAGGAGTGAGTGTGAAATGTTGCTTCTGCAAATGAAGTTGAGGTCATCCATGGAAGGAAGTGTAGAGGGGAGGAAGGATGGATGGAAATTTTGAATGCAGTATGTTTTTAAAGGAAGAAATCTGCATAATTTGTGGCAGATGATTGACAGAACAGGGCGTGGAGGGAAAGGAGAACAGGGAGGGAGAAGAAAGTGAATGAGTGAAGCGCAGTGAAGTAGAGATTCTGTAAACACCTCAATATTTGATTAGAAGTTCTGGTTTCAGCTTAAACAGGAAATTCAGAATGTTAACTAGTAGCTGCGCAGACTGTAACACTGAGACACAAACAATTAAATATATAGGAAATAATGAAAAAGGAATCAGGTTTACAAATATGTTCATCCATATGTTCGAGGCATAGGCAGTTTAGTGGGAGGAGTCTATCCATCCATGAGGTCTGGAACCTGCTGCAAAGGTGGGTGCACCTTGGACAGGTCGTCAGTCTGTATGAGATACATTTCTGTAAGCTGTCATGGCCACCAAGGTCAAAGGTGACTGCAAAAAAAAAAAAAAAAGCCAAGGCAAGCCACATGTGAAATCACCATTTCACTCCTAAATCCCAAAGTGCCCCTGTGGTGTGATTGAGGCACGGCGGGAGCACAGATCATCATTTAGAGCCATTTATTGTCATTGGCTGCAGCTCTAAAGCTGCCAGCCACACGTCACACCACAACTGACAACACACAACCCCTGCTCCCCCGTGTTTTACCACGGCTGGCGCCTCACCACCAGAGATGGGCAGTAACGCGTTACTTGTAACGTGCGTTACTAAAACCGTGATTTTTTGCGAGAGTGTCTCATGACAGTGACGTAAGCGAGTGTGATGTTCGTGACAACAGCTGTGTGCAGATCAACAATGGATCATATATCGAATGCAGGAGAGAGTATGAGCGTGCAGCATTTAAAGCGTGGAAGTACTGACCTTACTTTGAGTTTGATTCCATAAAAAGTGACAAAAACATTAGTGTCCGCTGTGCGTGGGAAGAAAACTTCTTTTTACACCGAAACAAACCCCTAAACTTCCAAGCAAGCACCGAGTAGCTACGACGTAATGGGAAACTCTCAGAGAAACTCGCGGATTCTTCCACTGACTGCTGCGGCACACCTGCACCAGGGTAAACCTCCGCCTACCCCACTCCTGCTTTACGGGTGAAAATAGAGCAAAAAGGGTGACCGTGGCTCAGGGGGTTGGGAAGCGTATCTGTAACCGGAAGGTCGCCGGTTCGATCCCCCCGGCTCTCTGTCCTGGTCGTTGTGTCCTTGGGCAAGACACTTTACCCTACCGCCTACTGGTGTTGGCCAGAGGGGCCGATGGTGCGATAGGCAGCCTCGCTTCTGTCAGTCTGTCCCAGGGCAGCTGTGGCTACAACCATAGCTTGCCTCCACCAGTGTGTGAATGTGAGAGTGAATGAATAGTGGCATTGTAAAGCGCTTTGGGTGCCTTGAAAAGCGCTATATAAATCCAATCTATTATTATTAAAAGGACCGCTAGTCTTTGATTTTATTTATTTTCTGTTGTGTTTTATTTGCATCTATTTGAAAGACTGAGTGTAAACACAAAAAATATTTTATTTTATGTGCTGGAATGTGCAGAAAATAGGTTTAAATATTAAACAAATTTCTTCCAGTCAGAGAAACAAGTTTTAAAAAGGGACTTTTCCATTTGATTACATTTTGTATGATGGATTATGCAGAAAAAGTAGAATTGGGCTGAAAGATCTATCGCTTTATTACCTATTCAGGGAGTAAATCGTGTTTTTAAAAAGTAACTAAGTAACTAAGTAATTAATTACTTTTGAAAATAAGTAATCAGTAAAGTAACGGGATTGCTTTTTTGGAGAGGTAATCAGTAATTAGTTACTGATTACTTTTTTCAAGTAACTTGACCAACACTGCTCACCACACACCCCCATCGCCTGATTGAGGCCAGGGAGCCATCCAGCCGAACCTACTCCTCCCAACCGGTTTCCAACCCGGTGACAGGACTGTGTCTTTTCCGGAGGCCGCCCAAGCCTCAAGCGGCGGCGGGAAGAGCTGGAAGATGCTAGTCCGGACGCTGGCCACCTGGCGAGCCGGCACGACCCTGCAGGCACGGTCGTGAGCCCCTGCTCACGGGCAGCTGGGCAGATGTCTGGCATGCACCGGCCTCTAGTGGAGGTGAGGCCGGTTTGGCGAGCACGCCGATCTCAAGCTTGGGGCACGCCAGGTCCAATAGATCAGGCTCCCCTGCCACAGGGACCTCCGCCTCCTCAGTCACCACCGCCGCCGCTCCCGGCTCGAGCAGCCCCTCGTGCGGCTCCTCTTCCTCCGGCCGGCGCAGACCCTCGCGCGCCTCGTCCGCCGCCTCCGGTTGGAGCGGCTCCTCCACCGCTCCGGGAGGAGCAACCCTTCACCCGGCTGTTCCCCCTCCTCTGGCAGGCGCAAATCCCCGCGCGCCTCGTCTGCCACCTCCGGCTGCTGAGGTGCCTCTCACGGCTCCTCCACTGCTTCCCCACCTTCAGGATACACCGGCGGGGGTGGCGGCGGCGATGCTCACCAGGCTTGGAGCATTGCCAGGTTCTCTCCAGGTGACGCTTGGTCTGGACCCGCAGCTCTTCCCGCTGGCCACCCTCTAGGCCAGCTCCTCTCTCTGGCTCATTTGTAGGCCCGCCGTGCCGCGTCCTGGGTTTCGGCACCAGTGTGGTGTGAATGAGGCACGGCGGGAGCACAGATCATCATTTAGAGCCATTTATTGTCATCGGCTGCAGCTCTTAAGCTGCCATCACACCACAGCTTACAATACACAACCCCTGCTCCCCCGTGTTTTACCACGGCGGGCGCGATTGCGGATGCTGTGCAGGTGCGTCCGCACGGCATCGCCGACCACGCCTCACCACAGCCCCTTTGCCTTGCTGTGCTAATTTTTAACCTGCCATGTTATTGTTGTGATGCATTTTAACTCAACTGACAAACTTGTGATTTATGGCATGAAACTGCTCCTCCTCCTCCCGCAGCCTAATGCAGACTTTATTGCTCTCTTAAACAGCACCATCAAATACTGCTGCCGCCATCTCTATTTGACTCCCTGGGTGAGAGGAACAACCATCCCAACAAAAGCATCTTCCAATACTGTTTCAAGTTTGCACATTGAAGTAGAATTGCAGGCGAGTTAGTGATAGCATTCACTTAAGTGAAAGCAGATAGTGTCCACAGCAGGTGTGTGTTCATATGTTTTGTTCCTTCATCAGTTATTTGCCAGTTGAGTGAATATCATGCACCATGCTGTGGTCAGAGGTGCGCCTAAAGTCACGATGGCACAACAAGCTGAGATGTCAGCAAGTTTTTGTAATGCAACTAAATTCATGCACAATTTACATCATTCGTTCGGCTTAGGACCACTTAGCTTACCTCCACTTAGTACGGTAAGGTAATACATGATAATTACTGTTTTACTGCACAAATCTTATTTTGAACAAAGAGAGACTCGCTTTGCTCACAGTAAATAATTGCATCTTTTTGGCCTCATGAATAGCTGTGAAGTGATGGGGGCCCAGGTGACATACTGGTCAGGTGATGCAGACAGGCAGGGCTCTTTTGGCACTTCAGTCTGTCTCTCTGGTTCACCTTCTGTATTTTCTCTGGGGGCAGTTCACCCTCACTGTATTACCTTACTGGACATTACTGAAAGGCTAATGTCCATCACCACTCCATTAACCTTCTTGGTTCTTCTCCTTCTCCAAGATCATTAGCTGGCCATCACCACGAGCAGACAGTTTTTCTGACTTACGTGACTGAATATTTATTTATTAAAGTGATTATATTTAGTATTATGCTGAAGTAAAACATTGTAATTTATTAGAAATAAATAACCGCTTTCCTGATGCTGCCAAATCCCTGTGAATGTCAAAAGAAATAGCCACTGTGGTCCTGTGTGGGTACACTGCACCTGGACACTGTGGACCTTTGCACTGAGAACTGGCATGGCTAGAGACCCAGCTTTCATTACCAGTGATGAAAACTAGAACACATGAGTTGATGTTTGCCCCTGGGTTAAAGTTTGAATTCGATGGTAAAATCACTGCACACGTGTAAATGGTAATAATCAAACGGCAATCTAAAAGCGCTGTCCATCGGTGCACGAAGAAACTACCGTTAGCAGATATCGCCCAAACTGAAATCAGATATGTTTTATTGATTTCTCTCCAGAGTTCTGAAAACTAACTCAAGTCCATTGCTTGTCTTGACTTTAAGGAGTCAGATCATTTTGTTGTACCTTTATCATTTATATTCATGTTAATATATGATCTTGTTTAGTATGAAAATCGACAAAGCTTCATCATATCACATTTTACAGATCTTCAGTTTCATCCGGTCTAATTTGCCATATACGATCTATTATTATTATTATTATTATTATTATTATTATCAGAATCAGAATCAGAAAGGGTTTTATTGCCAAATGTTGAGCGGGTTTACAACATTAGGAAATTGCTGCGGTGCTTCAGTGCAAACATACTGTTATAAATTAAGCTTAAATAGACATGAAAATAAAAATGAGAATAAGAATTAAAAGTGCTAAGTAGATAGGTATATACATGATATATACATGAGTGCAGGTGGTGATCAGTGCCAAACATGGAATGATGCAGTGAACACAGTGTAGGGTCATGTGTTAGTGGCGGGGACAGTCATACGGTTATTGTTCATGTGTCCAACAGCAGAGGGGAAGAAACTGTTCTTATGGCGAGAGGTTCTGGTGCGAATGGACCGGAGCCTCCTGCCTGAGGGGAGCAGGTCAAACAGACTGTGTCCAGGGTGAGAAGGGTCAGCTGAGATCCGAGCTGCACGCCGCAGTGTCCTGGAGGTGTACAGGTCCTGCAGAGATGGGAGTCTGCAGCCAATCACCTTCTCAGCAGAGCGCACAACACGCTGCAGTCTCTGTTTGTCCCTGATAGTGGCTCCAGCGTACCACACGGTGATGGAGGAGGTGAGGATGGACTCAATGATTGCAGTGTAGAACTGCATCATCGTCCGTGTTGGCAGGTTGAATTTCTTCAGCTGCCTCAGGAAGTACATCCTCTGCTGGGCTTTCTTGATGACGGAGGTGACGGTGGGCTCCCACTTCAGGTCCTGAGTGATGGTGGTACCCAGGAAGCGGAATGAGTCCACAGAGGTGATGGGGGTGTCAGTCAGGATGATGGGGGGGAGTGGGGCTGTGTGCTTCCTGAAGTCCACAATAATCTCCACTGTCTTCTGGGCATTCAGCACCAGGTTGTTGTGGCTGCACCAGGACACCAGACGTTCAACCTCCCTCCTGTAGGCAGACTCATCCCCGTCCGAGATGAGTCCAATAACGGTGGTGTCATCTGCAAACTTGATTAGCTTGACAGACTGGTGGGTGGAGGTGCAGCAGTTAGTATACAGGGAGAAGAGCAGGGGAGAAAGAACACAGCCCTGAGGGGAGCCGGTGCTGATGGTCCGGGAGTCCGAGACATTCTTTCCCAGCCTCACATGCTGTTTCCTATTATGTATTATGTATTATGGATGGCCTTTGACCAGAAGTTATACATGACATTTGACAACTATGTCTGATTTTATGTTTATTTTGTATTTTTCCAATACCTTGTTAACACTGCTTGAAGTATAGTAGCACAGTAGCATGAAGCAGAATAAAATCAAAATACCTAAATAAACTACAAATCCCTCAAAACTAAACCAGAGTATATTCAGTGGCTTTCCAGCAGTGATGGCGAGGCTCATTCATGTGTTTTACAGCTTGTGTAACATGTACATTTACACTTACAATTAAATGAAAATCAACGAAAATTATTTTAGTGAAGCTCCTCATGTCAGACTTTTGTGCAAAATGTTTGTTTAGGGTCATGAAAAACGCAACATTGAAATGTCTTTGTCATAAAGTCGTTTCTTGGATCAAAGGCACCGGACTGTGGAGCCTCTGCATGTGCAGGCTGTCTGAGGTGGTGCCTCATGCCTGTCTCTGTGTAATTGCTTTCTACTGATGCAGTCAGAGGGTAAAGCTGTTTTGGATTCTGTGCCCGCTTTGCATCGCCCCAGGCAAGGAAGAGAATACACCAATCGCACACTTAGAGAAGTCACACATGCAGACATAGATAGGGAGGCACACGCACAACCATCAGCAGAGATGCGCACTTGTTTTTGTCGTACACACGCACTCCTTACTTATTGGTCTTATCTGACCCATCTCTCCTCCGATCTCCTCCTGTGCTTTGAATGTAGCTTTGATAAGTGAGCACTAAGCAGGGGGCAAAGAGGAGATGGTGGAGGCTTAATGAAGAGAAGTGAGAACAGACAAGGTGGAGGAGAGCAAGGAGAAGGTGGTAGGAAGGAGGACAGAGGAGGCAGGAGAAAGGGGCTGAAGAGGTGTGTGTGTGTGTGTGTGTGTGTGTGTGTGTGTGTGTGTGTGTGTGTGTGTGTGTGTGCTGTGTCCATGGCAGCAGTGGACACACACTGAGGAGAGAGATTGGAGAAGGACAGCAGAGAGCACACCCACTCCTTAGAGCGAGGGGTTGAAGTAGAGAGGAGGGGCTGATGAAGAAGAAGACAGATAACACTCAAGATGAGAGTAAAGTGAAACAGGTGTGTGTATCAAGCACAATCAGCTAAACTGTCACCCATCTTTTCCCTTTACACACATACACGCACTCTCACGGTGGTCAGTTGCCACTTGATAGAACACAACTCTCCCTCTGTGTTTTTGAAGTCGATTAGCAGCTGGCTGGAAATGTAAAACTGCTCTGTTTGTATCATCTGTCCTCCTCCTCTCTGTATCATACGCACAAACATTAAAAACCTTCTCTCTCACACGCATATGCTCAGATTGGAAGGCTTTAGGAAGCTCTAAATTTTAAGAGCTTTTAGAAATCAGAATAACGTCCACTGGAGGTGAATGAATGAGTCACCAAATCAGCTATTGAACACATTGGGAACATGAATAGCTGCTAATTATCTAAGGACCATTTGGAAGAAGTCTTCATCCAGCCTGGGCAAATAAGTATGTTTCACCGACAGTATCAAAGGTGGTTTTTACCTCGAATGTAACTCTCCTCAAAGTTTATGACAGGTACTTAGAATAAGGTTGAGTCACGATTGGGGGAATTTTGGATTGAATGCAAAATGAAACCAGGCCATACACGGTTGCTGGTACCTGTTTGCACAATGAACGCATTCTGTGCATCTGTGGTGCTTTTTCTTTTTCTTTTAGCAGTGTCCTCGTGTGGCTACCCCGGCTCTGAAATCCAGACAGTAGACTCCCATATGTTTAACTATACACAGGAAACAAAGATGCTAATACAGAAAATGCCTTTGGTGTCTGCAGCTAATTTAGTCCTAAAAGTCTAAACGTTGGCTTATTGTGTAGAATTTAAAAGTAGAATGGGTCTTTTAACTTTTGTAGGTTTTATGGTTGGTCATAAATCTGCCATTTTATTACTCTGTTGCTTGCTTGAGTCGTCTGATAACTTCACCATCACCACCAAACATGGTCACTTCTAGCCCCCCCAAAAATCAACATGATGTCGGCCATGTTTTGAGCCTTCAAAGCTGAAATATGAACGATGCCACAGTAATTAAATCCATCTTTTATAGGCAGTCTTACTATTATTTTGTGCCTAACTGAAACTTGTGGATAGACTTGAAGACTAATGTTTTTGCACACTGCAAAGGAAACAACAAAAACACAAAACAAAGAAAATCTATAACATAGGGCCGCCATCATCGCTGCAGAAGAACGACTGGACAGGAAAACTTTATGAGAATAGAGAGATAGAAGGAGGGAGTGATGGAGAGGAGGCGTAGGTGTGTGTGTGTGTGTGTGTGTGTGTCTGCTATTCAGCCCTGCTGGCCTTGTGTTTCTCTTATGTTAGCTGAAGGTTGAGCCTTGGGTTCCAATGAAAAGACCCCAGCAGCAAGCACAAGCACCATGTTCCTGCGTCTGTGTGGCTTTTGTGTGTGCACACACACAAACACTCGGTTCCTGGCAGCCTTGGGCGCCCAGGACCCACACACATTGAAGACAGACTCTCCTTTTGTTCCCTCCAAACAGCTCTATAGAAAAGTAATAAAGATAGCAGAGCTCTGACAGCCAATTCAGCCATCTCTCTGGATTATTTTATTTTTCTTCATCATTCTGTTTCTCTTCTGCTCACCTTGATCGTCTCACTCGCCTCCTCAGCCGTTATGCGTCTCCGTAGCTGCCTTTCACAGCGATCTCCTCCTCTCTCAGCTTTGGTATATCGAACATTAACATTTCTTTGTCTTCTCATCTCCACTTGTCTTTTTATTTAGTTTGTTGACTTTGCTAACATGCACAACAATTTGCTCTGACACTAGAAATGAAGAGACAACAATAACAAACATTTTAATTTTTCAGCCTCTTGTCTTTCATCTCCCTGGTTTTTATTTTTATGTTACTTTATCCTCTTTATTGCTAATGTTCCCTCCATTTGTTTCCTCCCTTTGTCTGTCACTGTCTCCTCTCTGCAGTTCATGCTGAGCTTGCCTCCAGCCCTCCGTGCCTATTTCTCCCTTTTAGCCTGTTTTTCTCTCCCCTCTCCTTCGATCTGTTTATCGTCTGCTTGTTTTTCTGGCCTCCACAGCTCTTTCCCTCCCCAGCCCGAGTGGAACACCACAAACTCTCCTCCTATTTCACCCCTTTACTGTCTCTGCTTTCTCTTCATACCTGCTTCCCTCCCTGTCCTCTGCTCTTAATCTCAGTCATTCTCCCTCTCTTTAATTAACTCTTTATTTATTTTTCTAGATATACTAATACTTAAGTGGCAGCCCTCCTTAAGCAATCCTTGCATACCATTTTTCATGTCGTATTTTGAGTCCTTTTTTGACTCCTGCTGTTATTGTTGTTTTTTCACCCTCAAGTTATTTTCTTGCATTTCATGTATAGAGCACACTGACTGCAGTTTCTCAGGTCTCTGTGACTAAATGTGTGTCGTTTTATTGTGAAACGTAGATGAAATTATATGAAAATCATCAAGAGAAGATGTTTTTTATAAGATGTGCAAATCACAGAGATTGTGGATGAGACGTGGTGAAGATCTCAGGAGGGAAACCTCAACCTGAAGGTGTCACATCTCCTGATTTGATCAATGAGAACTTCAATTTGATGCAATTATAACAAAGAGTTACTTGTTTAGAGTAATTTGGATTGCTGTTTTTTAACTAATAGTGGATGCGTACATGCTTACACACAAGAGCTCGTAAATATTTATTAATTATTTATTGAACATTTTGTGTCTTTCAGGCAGTTGAGCAGCCGCTTATTGTGTAGTGGACAGACGCTGTAAGATAAAGAGATCATTTCATTGATTTTCATGGTTTTAGATACGTGTGATTCTATTTGTGCAGTTGTTGTAAATACATGTGCTAATTTTTAGTGTATTTGTGTGTCCCAGGGCTGTGAACACTATTTAAAGGGAGAGGGTGAGGAAGATGCTTGGGAATTTTTGGTGTCATTTGGGATTTTTAGGTTTGTATGTTTTAAATTTAAATATAGGGTTATCGATGGATTGGAGCAATATGTTTATAGGGCTGACTGTGTTTTAGGAAGGACCCCTGGCAGGGTGTGGCTTGTCAGCAGCTGGGTATAATGGCCTGCCAGTTCCTAATCAGGAGGCCTTTGTTTGCTGCTGGTAGAGCCCACTCATGCTCAACAGGGCTGCCATATTAAGCCAGTAAGCTGAACTGTTACAAACATGAAAATTCAATATTTTAAAATCAACCAAATCAAGCAGGAGAGCAGAAATTCCTTCAATGATCCTACATACATACTCAATGAGAGCAAAAGTTTATCAGCATGCCTTGCGCTTCATCTATCAACTGACAGCAGGGAAAGTAAAGCGACTAGATTTTCTTACGTTTCTCTGAGACATTTCACCTCCCACTCATCTTCAAGAAACTTTAAAAAATCCAGTCGCTCTTCTTTCCAGGCACCTTTACCTGGACCACAGGCTATTATTGTAAATAGTGGACATATGCCGACTGCTACACATTAAAACATTTTTAATGTATTAATTTCTTTATTTTATGGCTGGCAGCTATGTTTTGCTGTGCCATTTTTGACCATGATGGTAAGGACCCTTGTGCATGGCGATCAGAACCAGAAATCAGGAAAAGGACATGCTGTGGATGTTCTTCAGAGCAGATTAAACATGCGACTTCAAATTGACAACGTTGATCTGCAGCCACCCACGAAGGACACCTCCAATCTGATGACCATTACTGATGAGCAGGTAAGGATACTAAGTACACTCTGCAGACCCAGTGACATCAGTCCTAGTTTTCCAAGCACATTAAAAACAAAGATGTTTCCTGAACTCTGTCCTCTTACTGCTGTTAAATATCCCAATTCTTTGATCTTTGGGCTGAAGGAAGAACAGCAATGCTCAATCACTTTATTCCATATTCCATACAACACTTTGAGCATTAAAAAACGTCTAGACGGGAGATGTGGACAGGAGGGTGTCCGCCAGATCTCGAAGTGTCTGACTGTTTCTCACATTCTTATAGCTTCAGCCCCCCTCCAAAGTCATGAAACCTAAACATCCACATTCTTTCTCTCTTACGGCACCTAAGTTATGACCTTGGCTTCCTGTGCAGTATGTTCTGTTCTTTCTAATCAGCCGAATAAGGCCATGATTCACTGTAAACAGTATTTCTTATAAAGCAGCAGTATAATGCATCATAAAACAATATCAGTCATTCACAATAAATCAGCAGTCTAATGTAATACAAATCAGTCTAATAAATCTAATAGTTGTCACCTTCTTCTAAGTCAGGAGTATAATGCAACCTAAAACTACAAAATGATTTCACAATCTTTAATTAGAGCTATAACGTGGCATAAGATAGTATAATAATCTCACACTGCTCAAGACTTGATTGTATCGTCTTTCACGATGCCGTCTATCTGGGTTAAGGAGTTTATAATATACATTTTTACTGACTTTAATCCTAAATGGCTGTCACATTGTGGCAACCCTGAGCATCTCTCCCATTTAACTGCATTCTTATCCTGGTTATTGTGAGGCTTGAAGCATACGCAAGCTGGTCAACAAACACACGCTCGTCATCACATGACCTAAATCAGGCCTAACGTGAGGTCAGTGACACAACAAGCCCGAGGCTGCTGGCTCTGATAGATAAACCCTAAGGGCAAAAAATCACTTGCAATACCTTCCTTATTTTCATAATGTTGGATGTATTTCAGGAAACGACCACTGGCCCATGTTATTGCATTTGACCCAATAATGTTGCTGCAGTGACAGAAGAGGTTCATGGGCTTTCAGTGGTGCAATAGCAGGAATATCTATCTATCATTTTTCTTGCCTTATTATATTAAATATCCAGAAATAAACTAGCATGACATTTGTTCAGTGCCTGAGTAGAACTGCAAACGTGAAAACACTCAAATATGTCATTTTGAGAGTCTTTGGCAATCACCACATCCTGTCGTACTGGTGACTGGTTTTAACAACATAACCCAAATCACAAGACTGTCCAGTGTATGATTCCCATGTTGAAAATCTCACCAGTTCAGTAGGTGCAGTTCATTAATCACCACAGAGAGACAGATGCCCGCAGGTGACAGACCTGGAGGATGAGAAATTTAACACCTTCCTCCCAGGAGGCTGAAACATTAACGCACCCCACCCCACTTCCCCACACAGCCTGCACCTCCCTGCTCCTTCTTCTTCTCTCCCTCTCTGTCAGTGTTAAGTGCTCCCTGTGACCCTGGCTAATAGCGTTCCACTTTACGTGTCGGATAAACACACAAACACACAGAGTCACACACTCACTTACCACCGTTATACATTTCAACTATTACACCAGCTAGTACCACAGCCACAGGATACAATGATGAGTGTGTTTCATTTAAAGTCTTATTGATCAGAGCAGTTGATTACGTCCATTTGTAAACCCGCGTGTCTGCTTGGTGTGGAAGGCCTTTTTGTTGGTGTGATATTAAAGTGTATTTGTGGGCTAATTGTGTGGTATCACTAGAGGTACGAGACTATTGTTACACACAGTAAATTCACAATAATAAAAAGTGTTAATCTTATTTAACTGGTCAGGTTTTCACAAGAAGCAACAAAATAATTATTTGCAAGTAAATTTAAATAGTTTGTGAATGATTTTAAGTGATGTGTAAACAACTTTAAGTAGCGCATGAGCAGTTTTAAAAGCAGTTCTAAATATTGTGTATCTGCAGGTACAGAATGATACTTAACCATCTTATATTATAAGTACACTGTGCTTTACTGGGCATGGGGCACATTATCCAGTGAAAGAATAAAATTATTTAATTGATTTATTTTACACCTTTTATTTAATAATTATTTTTTGTAATGTGCGTGATGGGTGTTCTGTAACTGTTATAATGTAGCTAGAAGTTAGACGCTACTTTAAATTACTTATGCACTACTATGAAATTATGTAACCGCACTTACTGAACAGTATATTTATTTCTTTGTCTAAAACCTAGTTTACCTGCATTTAAATATTTGTACGTGTAATTACATTTTAATTTCCAACAAAACACATGACAAAAACAGATTTACCAATAATAATAATTCATAGGTTTAATTATTGTAGTGTCTGTACCTTACAGTATAAAGCACCCTGAGGTATCCTGAATGCATCCTTTTTGTCTGGAACACTTGAGATCATTGATTTGGGGCATCATTGTGCCTTTGTGTAGTTATTTTGTTATTGCTGATGCAGCAAAGAGCAAACTGTTTTAAAGCTGAGCTGACTGAGACAAGTTTTGAATTGATAGGGGTTTGAAAACATACTGAAATTGTGTTTTACAGTAATACAATTATCTACGATCCAAATATTGAGACTTGAGATTTTAATTTTCCCAGATCAGCACGCGCTCAGTCTAAAAGAAAAGCAGTTGAAAATCACTGAGACCCAAGGCGCTCTGTTTACCACTGTTAATATATCAGTTTTTTTTTAATGTAACAGGTCAAAATGGGCTCATTGCAGCAACATATGAAGAGGATTCAAAGATGACGTGACATGACGTTTTGATCATAGATCATTTCAGACGTCTAACATCGCTGCCACTCTTAGTCTTTACCTCTTCTGAATGTCACGTTTTGAGAACTGCATGCAATAATGTGCCTTTAAAACTTTGCGTACAATGGCACCCCCATGTCTGGTTCAAGGTAACGCTGATGGGTTGCCATGGTTTTGGTAGTGAATGCAGCCATCTCACAGCACAGCTCCCTCTGCATTATCTCTCGTTTCCTTTTCTCCCTTCTCTAGTTTGTCTTCTCCATAAAGCAGTGGTTCTTAACCTTGTTGGAGGTACCGAACCCCACCAGTTTCATATGCGCATTCACTGAACCCCTCTTTAGTGAAAAATAAAATATGATTTTTTTCAAATTCAAGACATAGATATGTTTTTTATTGGTGCACAAAATGAGCTGTGCATGTCACGGTGGAAGCTCTGCCGAACCCCTGAGACCGACTCACCAAACCCCTAGGGTTCGATCGAACCCAGGTTAAGAACCACTGCCATAAAGGCTTGTGCTAGTGGGAAAAAAGCCAAGCTCTGGAAACAAGGTAGGAAAATACTACGTAAGAGTAAGTGCTCGAAAAAAAAATATTTGTGTCAAGCAGAGGATGCAAGAGAAAAGGAGTTATTATTATTCACGCATGTAAATGGCATCTGGAGAAAAACACTTTTTTTCCACTATTTGTATTTTGTGATTCAGTTAATCAACCACTAGAAACCCAAATTAATCCTCTGCATTCCTATTCACATTCAACAAATATTGTTACCTTACTGTTACCTGCTATGCAGGGAACCTACAAATGTGGGAAACATTTTAAAGTCACACTAATAAATCAGGCAGTCTCTGTATGGTTGGTTGATCTTTTGTTCAGCGCCAAAGAAAATACAGTCAATCAATCAATCAATCAATCAATCAATCAATCAATCAATCAATCAATCAATCAAGACTTTATTCGCCACGTGCAGGCTGCCCTGCAGTGAAATAGGACCCCCCCCCCAACCTTACACACACAACACAGACATCACATGGGGATACAGGTCGGAGATCGGTAGCGTTACAGAAAAGAAAACACTGAAATATACACTACAATGGGAAAGTACAAGAGGAAAAAAAGAGACCTCTACTCATGCTGGGCTCCTGGGAGGACAGCATGAGAACAGGAAACAAAAAAACTCCTCTGCACAAAAAAGCACATAAATGTCCACAGCACAACATTATGGAGCACGTGACCAGCCACAGGGTCGGGTGGGGGGTGAGGAGTAATCCGAAGCAAACACAGCAGCCATCCTGCCCAGCGCTACCATTCCAGCGCGGGCTCAGACCCGCCGTGTTCCCAGGAGGGATGTAATCCAGTCTACACTCAGAGATCTTATTCGAGTATTCACGGCAGCCGTCAGCCTTTCTAAGATCTTATCCATGCTGCACTCAATGAGACCATTTTGAGAAACTCACGCCTCTGCCCATCGTTTCAATCCCAGCGGGCAGCCCAGTGTCAGGTTTTTCAGATGATGGGCAGAAATTAGGGTGACGTGAAGAAACTGATTTAGAAGAGAGATTATCTACTTGCCCTCTTCATGAATACCTTATCGTGGTGGAAGGGTTTGTGTGTCCCAGGGAACCCAGGGGCTTTGTTGTCTGGGGGCTTTTGCCCCCTGGTAGGGTCTCCCATGGCAAATTGGTCCTGGGTGAGGGACCAGACAAAGAGCTATTCAGAAGACCCTTATGAGAAAAACATTGAGGGAACATTTACCCTGCCCAGGATATAGGGTTACCGGGGCCCCGCCCTGGAGCCAGGCCCGGGGAGGGTGCCCGAGGGTGAGCACATGGTGGCCGGGCCTTAGTCCATGGGGCCCGGCCGGGCACAGCCTGAAAAGGGGACATGGGCCCATCCTCCCGGGCCAGTACCCCTGGACTGGCAGACCGGGGTGGTTCCCATTTTTAAGAAGGGGGACCGGAGGGTGTGTTCCAACTACAGGGGGATCACACTCCTCAGTCTCCCTGGGAAAGTCTATGCCAGGGTGCTGGAAAGGAGAGTTCGTCCGCTAGTCGAACCTCGGATACAAGAGGAACAATGCGGTTTTCGTCCTGGTCACGGAACACTGGACCAGCTCTTTATCCTCTCGAGGATACTTGAGGGTGCATGGGAGTTTGCCCAACCAGTCTACATGTGTTTTGTGGACTTGGAGAAGGCATTCGACCGTGTCCCTTGGGGTGTCCTGTGGGAGGTGCTGCGGGAGTATTGGGTGTCTGGCCCATTGCTACGCACCATTCGATCCCTATACAACCGTTGCAAGAGCTTGGTTCGCATTGCCGGCAATAAATCAGACTTGTTTCCGGTGGGTGATGTTCTCCGCTAGGGCTGCCCTTTGTCACCGATTTCTAGGCGCAGCCAAGTGGCGGAGGGCTTTAACTTTGGTGGCCTCAGAATCTCATCTCTGCTTTTCGCAGATGATGTGGTTCTGTTGGCTTCATCAGGTGAGGGCCTCCAGCTCGCACTGGGACGGTTCGCAGCCGAGTGTGAAGCAGCGGGAATGAGGATCAGCACCTCCAAATCTGAGGCCATGGTTCTCAGCCGGAAAAGGGTGGAGTGCCCACTCGGGTCGGGGATGAGTTCCTGCCCCAAGTGGAGGAGTTCAAGTATCTCGGGTCTTGTTCGCGAGTGATGGGAGAAGGGAGCAGGAGATCGACAGACGGATTGGTGCTGCGGCCGCAGTGATGCGGACGCTGCACCGGTCCGTCGTGGTGAAGAGGGAGCTGAGTGTAAAAGCAAAGCTCTCAATTTACCAGTCGATCTACGTCCCTACCCTCACCTATGGCCACGAGCTGTGGCTAGTGACCGAAAGACCAAAGATCGCGGATACAAGCGGCGGAAATGAGCTTCCTCCGAAGGGTGGCTGGCCTCTCCCTTAGAGATAGGGTGAGAAGTTCAGCCATCTGGGAGGGGCTCAGAGTAGAGGCGCTGCTCCTCCACATCGAAAGGAGCCAGCTGAGGTGGTTCGGGCATCTGACAAGGATGCCTCCTGGGCGCCTCCTGGGTGAGGTGTTCCAGGCATGTCCCACCGGGAGGAGGCCCCGGGGCAGACCCAGGACACGCTGGAGAGATTATATCTCTCGGCTGGCCTGGGAACGCCTTGGTGTTCCCCCGGATAAGCTGGAGGAGGTGGCTGAGGAGAGGGAGGTCTGGGCTTCTCTTCTTAGGCTGCTGCCCCCGCACCCGGCCCCGGATAAAGCGGAAGAGGATGGATGGATGGATGGATGGATGGATTATTTACTCGCTGAACATAGTGCGTTGTATTTATTTCTTGTTGTTTCTGCAAAAATGTAGGTGGTAGTGTTTTTACTCTCTTAGTATATTTAATATTTCCCAACATGAAGCACACTGAAGTACACTGATCTGGCACAAAGACATTTATTTTTAAACACGGTTGTGGTGCAAACAGTCATCAGCTTCGTAGTTGGTCCAATCCCATCACAACATACTTTGATTCAAGTCAAGTTTGTGATTACAAAACTGCTACTCTAGTGATACTCTAACTTTAGTAAACAGTGGTACCATAAGCACCCAGACCATTTCTATAACCCATTTTTATAGTCATATCTGTTTCAGCAACAGGGGAGCTTGAAAGAAATGTCACTTTTGTCACGTTTGAAAACCTGACCTTCACTTTTAGACAACAGTCAAAGTGAAGGTCATTTCAGGACCATCTTTGAACAGAGGCGGTGGCTTACGACACCAACTGCCTGCCATCTATAATCCAGTTTTGAGATCCTTCCCAGATGCCTTAACACCCACTCACATCCGGGGCCATCTGACCT
The DNA here is from genome assembly GCF_900408965.1 of Simochromis diagramma. NCBI lineage: Eukaryota > Metazoa > Chordata > Actinopteri > Cichliformes > Cichlidae > Simochromis > Simochromis diagramma. The sequence goes on from NW_024386765.1 coordinate 822,422, forward strand.
CAGAAAATCACATGACAGGGTGGGGCCAGGTTTCACAATGAGCTCACCTGAAAACCTGGCTGATTGTGACCTACACCCGTTTTCACACCTTCATCAGGGGGTCCTTTTGTCCCTCTTTGGGGGGAAACTCCCACTAGGTTTAAATCTGGGATTCTCCACCATTTGACCTTAGAACTGAAGAAGCTTCTCGGATGAGATGTGAAACGTCTTCAAGTAACTTAATGAAGTCCAGACGCTTTTCTTTGCAAGCTCCTTTGACTTTAGGAATAAATCTTGCTTTATTTTTTATTTCAAAAAAATGAAGCAAAAACAAAACAGCTGGGTTAAACCACATAAACATGTAGTCAGCAAACCTGCTTTCATGAGTTAAGCTTCTGAAAAACTATATCCAGTGCTGTGGACGTAGATGTAACATGAAAACTCCTTTCAGTTGGATATCTTTAATGTTTATATCAGAAGGGACGAGCAATGTTAGATTCCTGATTTTGGTGGTCAACAAATTTCTAGATCTCTCTCTTTTCTTCTTGTCTATAAAGCTCCACCCAGGCAATGGCAAGTGTTTGGCTGAGTTAAAAGAGCTTGATTTTGCTGCTCTGCAGAGGGCAGCACAGATACGCTCTTAGTGAACAACAAAGGGAAAGAGATGTTCTATTGAAATAGACTTTGAAAATGACAGCTGGATTTAATCCATGTACTGCGTATTAAAAACCAGGGCCAGGTTCTTTGGAACAGGCCAAGTAGATAATCACCTGGGTACCACTGGTGGGCCACAGAGTTTGGTAGGAAGAAAGATCTACCTGTAAAGACACACAAAGAAGAGAATACCATACAGAGAATTTATTCTTCTGCATTAAACCCAGGGCAGCGTGGTGGAGTAGTGGTCAGCAATGTTGCCTCACAACACTGAGGCAACATTGTGATCTTGAGTTTGACTCCACCATCTGGCCGTGGAGTTTGTGTGGGTTCTTCCGGCTTCCTCCCACAGTCCAGACAAAGGTAGTTAGTGGGGTTGGGTTAATCGATGATTCTAAACTGTCCATAGGTGTGAATGGTTGTCTGTCTCTACTCTCTACCCTGGTTTTGCCTCTCCCCTTATGGTAGCTGGGATGGTGTTAAATCTGTAGTTACAGCAGCACACTCCTGAACTCCTGAACAAAAATGAAACAGGACTGATAAAAAATTAAGTTTAGTTTTTGTCAATTTCAAATGAAACAAATTTGAGAAACACGCTCTCCGAGCTCGATAAGTGAACATCTGCAGCAAATAAAGGGATTTACAGCAGATATTCACTGAATATTCAAATCTTCTCTAAATTTTAAAGCCCTCACTCTCATTTCCGCTGCCTCTTCAGTCTGACAACCAACTAATCGTGCTTCAACACAGTATAGACAAAGCAGGCATCCTTCTTCAAAGTATGGACTAGATTTGCATAAAAAGATATGAAGGAGACAAGAAAAATGCTTACACACTTCCTGTCTCCACATTTCAATACCTTCCTGTAGTTTGTGTTTCATTGCATCTCTTTTTCTGTTTGATGTCCTCTTCCTCTTTTGCCTGGGTCAAGGTTTATGAAAGCTAGAACATCTGTTGTCTCATCAAAACCGTGCTCTCTGTTGCCAGCCGGCATGTTTTTCTCCTGCTCTGTGCCTTTCTGTCTTATTTTCCTCACCCTTTCAAACACAAACAATCTTTCTTCAAGGAGGTGAGCATAATGAAAACACCTTGACCTTGAGGAGAAAAGATTGCAGCATACCACTGAGTTCTTTTGTGTGGATAAAATTTAATTCAGCTCAGTTCAATATTAATTTAGACAGAGTTTACTTTCAGACACTTTCATAATGTAGATCGTACAAAACAGCTAAGCAAGAAATATAAAGACGAAGTAACTGTAAACGGTGACCAATGAAAATGATTATACTGGCATCCTGCATCATTACGATAATTGAAAGAGACATAAACACGCGTTTAACTAGAACCAAATACACGCAGGTTTGCTGTTTATTTTACATCTCTCCACATAATTCTGAATATTAGCTGATGAGGTGCTAAAGTCTTTAACGCCTGTGTCCTGGGTTTGTTTTTGTTTTGTTTTTATCTCACTGAACAAACAGCAGAAATTTATTGTTTCAGTAAATAACTACAGATTTCATTGACTATTATGACACTTTTCACTTTGGTAAGGTAGCTCAAGGTACTAATATGAAAATTCAACATGATGTGTACAATGCATCAACACACCACAACCTCCAGGTCTGACAAACAGCCAAACAATCTGTTTAGGTCGAATCCACCCCCCAGGTTTACAATACAAATGCACAGCCTGGTACTAAGACGTGCTTTTGGTTTCTGTAGCCATCTTTTCATTTACAGACTGCTGTAGTCAGCTGTGAGTGGCTAATATGCATCGTATACACATCGCTGGACTGGACCTTTGGAGCAACAGTAATGCAGTTATCTAACAAATTATTAAAGAAATTCCAGTCTTGGTGAGTGAAATTCTAGTTAATCTCTTACTTCATGATTTGTTGGTCCACAGTGTTGTTGGGACAGTGCTAACCACATTTGCCAGGATTCATGTGCAAATATTTTCACATCTGGCTGGACAGAAAACGATGGACATGCTGGTGTGTTTGAGATCAAAATTCATGGTTCCATCAATTGTGGCAAGCCTAGACAGAGCGTTCTCACTCCCGAGGCGTAACATGTCGACGTTTTGTCACGTCCCGCGGCGTTCCTGAGGAACGCGAAAGGAGACCTTCGGCGTTCTTATGGTACGCGGCGGGTTATGGCTGGAATCCAGTGCAATGACGCTCCCGCGGTAGTAGACGTTCCAGCCCTGTATTCCAGCCCTAAACCTAACCTTATCCCTAGCCCTGACCATAACCTTATTCCTGACCTTAACCAGGACTTTAATGATGTTAAATAGCGTGTTTCTAAGCGATTTGAAGAAAAAGAGCGAACATGTGTAGGTTCAGTCCAGACGGTTCTCATATTTCCTCTTTTTCCGAGGTCGTCATTTAGGAACGTGGTGGGTAGCCAAAAACGTAATATGGTGACGATTTGTCACCTAGCGTAAAATGTTACGCTTTGGGAGTGAGAACGGGTTGGCCTAGACGGTCCTGAAGCAGCGAAGCAGCCATATAGACCATCATATTACCACCACCACCATGTTTTATGAAAGGCTGTGCTGGTTTTATGCCAGATGTCACAGAACTCAAACCTTCCAAAAATTTTAACTTTTGTCAGTCCACAAAATGTTTTTCCAAAAGTCTCCTGAGTCTGAGACAAGTCTTTGAGTTATATTTTGTCAGGATGCCGTCTGTGCCTCGTGTCTTTCATTGCCGATGCATTCTTGAAGTTATTTTGGTAAACCAGCCACTCCTGGGAAGGTTCACCACTGTTCCAGGTGTCCTCTGTGGACCAATAATCACCGTGGTTCACTGAAGTCTTGGAAATGTCTTTTTAACCCTTTCCAGGCTGAGGACTTTATTTCTAATCTCTTCTCGAGATTCATCCGGATAGAGGGTGGATTATGCAGGATGCATTAACTATATTAAACACTTATGACTGTCATCACAACACTGGTAAGAGAAAAGCATCTTCACATTTCACCTGTTAATTGTTGCTTTTTGGAGTCTAATATTGAGAAAAATCCCATTTTAGTGCTGTGGCTGTACAGTAAGAAAGAGGAATTAAAGAAACACAGTGTGTGAAGCACACTCAAAGATGTTACCGCAGGTGTTAGACTTTGACAGAATTATACTGTCAATTCCAGGAAGTCTCATCGATTCTGAATTGTGTGTATGTGCGTGTACAGTGTGTGTGTCAGAGTGTGATCGAGAGAGACATTAACCCATCGTCTCCTTCTTTCTCCGTCTTTTCATCCATCTCTATTCTCCTGGGCTGCTGCAGTTGATTCTTTTAATGGAAAATTCAAACAGACTACCCCTCCTTTCTCTCCATCTCATTTCCCACCCTGTCTCCTATTCTTTGGTCCTCTCTCTCTGTATCTCTCTTTCTTCCTCCCTCCTTCTCACCTGCCAAAACATCACAAAGCGTTTTCTGCTCTCTGTTTTGCTGCTGGTGTCGCTGATCAATACGATGTAAAGGCCAGAGAGAGAGAGAGGGAACGAGGCTGAGAGAAGGAGAATTGAGATGAAAAGTAGTAGGCGATAAACGAGAAGAGAAATGTTTCTGTCTCTGTCTTCTTTCCTTTCCCTCTGCATCCTAGCCGTGTCTTTGTAAACCTCTCAGGCCAAGAAGGGGAAAGTGCTAAATCAACATACTGTAAGTGAGCCGTCCTGTCAGCAATCACTCTGCAGAAGAAAGGATGAAACGGAGCTGAGAAGACAGATATAATCTTGTTTTGAGTGCTAAGTGGTCAATATTGCCTCCAAATAAAATCTGGTCGTTCTGAAGAAGAAACTTCACAATTACATTTTTGGAGGGAAAGTTCATCATTTCACATGTAGTTACATCTGAGGTCCGCTTTGTGTCTTTCAGTGCAAGAAAAACACTTTTTTCCTGCCAGCATTTTACTGAAGAAAAAAAAAAAACTAATTATAGTCATTTAGGAAAAACATCACAATTAGGAAGCTGTCAGAAGATATGAAGCCATCCTGTGCAGCTTCCTGTGCTGGAAAGACAAAAATTTTACAGGAAACTTTCTAAGTAACATTGCTCTGTATAAAACTGCACGGAGAAATGGATTGATAGATGCAAAATGATGCAAAGTGAGTCATAGCCGTTAGTCATCTAGCCTTGTGGTTTTTCTAAAATCAAAATGACCTCACGGACCAATCAGCTTACTGACATTAACACAGTCATTAACTAGCAGCCTGCTACCGGGCTACACCAGCAGCACCATGGATGAAGATGAGCATGTGTGTTTATGCAGAGCAGACACGTGTGTGTGTGTGTGTGTGTGTGTGTGTGTGTGTAGAGATTTGTGTTTTAGTCCTTTGTATCTTCTCATACTTACAGTACTGTAACCAGGTGTGCTCTCATGACACACCGATCCATCTCTTCTCCTCTAGATGCACACATGTGGGAAGCCATAATATTACCATCACACAGCGTAACGACATGATATGCATACTGACTACACAAAAAAACACCTTAATTACACAATAACGTAAAAATAGATAGATAGCATGCTATCTAAGTGTCTTCATCATCTTCACTTCAGTTGTCACATGTAGCAGCATCTTTTGTATTTTATATTTTAATATGTTGTCTTTCTATGGTTGTGTCTTGTTTTAACAACAAACCCAAAGAGCTGGATGCAAACAGGATGTGACCAAATATGCTATAATTATACGTACAATAAGGATCTATATCAGGTTTACTGTAGGCACAGAGCCACAGAAGAAGAATCAAAAAAGCAAAGATCCTTTTTCCATATCTGGGGTGACTTTTTTAAACGTGTTGTTCATTGAAAAAGCATTATACCGATTTCAGCCGGTAAACTTTTGAGATATGGGTTCATCACAGAGCAAACAGAGGTCTAACTGCTTAAGAATTACCAGCAAGAAAAACACAACAAAGAGGGAGGTAGGTAAGTGACGGAAGTGACGGACAAGGTAAGCGACTCATGTTGTAACTGACGTCAGATGCCGGAGATTTTGGCGTAAAATTAAAGCGAATGGTAGTTTACATTTGAACAAATTCCTTTAAGCTTCAGTATTACCAAATACACTTATCAATTGTCTTATAGCTAACAACATTTGTCTAAATCATCTCCAACACCCTGGAGAACAACGGGGAGAGTTTAGAGGCTCTCCAAGATTACATTGATCAGTACTTCCAGGATCTCGTGATGAAGAAGGCCCAGAGTGCAGCTTCCCTGGCCAAACCTGACACGCCATCGTCGAAAAGACTTCGCCCGGCAGATTCCCCCGGCACAACATTGCCAGCCAGCAAAGATATTGTCGACATACTGGAGTCAATCGACCAACAATTGTCCAGTTTCGACGCAAGGCTGTCCTTGGTGGAGATTCTTCACTGGGAATTTAAATCCTTGCGAGAATCCCTGGAGTTCAGCCAGCAGCAGGTGGAAACGCTCATTGCTGAAAATGCCACGCTAAGGGAGTCGGTGAAATCTCTCACAGACAATGTTACTCAGCTAAATAGAGAAAATAAAAAAATAAAAGAAGCCGTTATTGATCTACAAGCTTGTGGCATGCGTGATAATCTGGTATTTTCTGGTATCCCAGAAGCCGCTGGAGAAGACGCGGAGACCACGGTAAAAAGCTTCATCAAAACCCACCTGAAGCTGCCGGAGGACACTGTGAAGAACATCGTCTTTGATAGGGTGCATCGCATTGGCCCCATGCGGGCTGCGACTGGGAGACCACATCCTATTGTGGCCAAATTCGGCCACTTCAAACAAAAGGAACATGTGAAAAGCCGCGGCAGGGAATTAAAAGGAACGGACTTCAGCGTGAACGACCAGTTCCCCAAAGAGATTCTGGAACGACGCAGGGTCCTCTTCCCAATCCGACGTGGCTTCATCCAGAAGGGCTCCCGCGCTGTCATCGCTGTGGACCGGCTGTACGTGGACGGACAGCTTCACCGCGACCCCAACATCACTCCGTGGCTGTATTAACCTCACACCAGATAAGAATCAGCTACACCCTTTCCCTATCCACTCACACCAACTTGCATTAACATCTGTTTAACTTACCAGTATCAAATCGCATCTTAAGTGTGATTTCATAGCAGAATTTACACTGTCACTCTCCGTCAATGGTTTCATTGGAATGTTTCCCGGTTTTTTTCTTCTCATTTTTTTCTCTCTTTTCCCCCTCTTGTTTTTATGCTGCTCACCCTTGTTCTTGGTTTCTTTCTTTATTTCTTTCACTGCTTCGATCACCTGCTTCCACACTCATCCACAAACAACATCCTTTATTTCAACATTATACGCACAGCACGATCACGCACAATCATGCGCTCAACGGCAGCACATTTACATCAGTCAGACAGCGCACACAGTCATATAGGATACACACACTTAAGCCAAGCGTACTCATATTAGTAAATATGCACACACATAGTCAGACTCAGGGAGCATCTCGCCACACATTTTTTCTCTCTCTCCCTCTCTTTATTTACGAACAAGTGATGTATTCTCTCCACCTGCGACACACACAGCGTACACCCCTAGTTATGCACAGACATCTATGGGTGCACTAAGGTTTGTTACATGGAATGTAAATGGAGCTGGCTCCAGAGAAAAGAGGTTAAAAATATTTAACCAACTCAAAACACTACAGGCAGATGTTGTCCTTTTACAAGAGACCCACAGACCTCTTATTGGTTCGAATGAACTTAAAACACCTGAGTTTCCTAATGTGTTCTCAGCTTGTTATAATTCTAGACAAAGGGGAGTAGCAATTTTAATACATAAAAATATTAATTTCACAGTACTCGATACAGTTATAGATCCAGAGGGCAGATTCTTAATCATTAAACTATCTATACGTGATAAAAAGCTATGTATTGCAAGTGTATATGGTCCAAATGTTGATGATCCCTCATTCTTTCACGGTTTTTTCAGTGTACTCTCTGAACACTTAGATGGCACACTTGTTCTTGGAGGCGACCTCAACCTTGGACTAAATGTGTCTTGGTCCTGGGTCGGTGACCCAGCGCTTTAAGTTTATTATTATCATTTTCTAGTTTATTATTATGATGATTATTATTGTTTGAGTTGTCTTCGGTCTGCCTCTGAGTCTGCATCTGTATCTCTGTCTGTCTATGGTGTCACCCCGTCTGTTTGTGAATCTGTCTGTTCAGTTCAGCGTCTTGTCTGGTTCCCTGTGTCTGAGTTTCCTGTTTTATTGTGAAGGTCTGTGCCTTATGTGAGTGTGCTCAGATTACGTTTCCCCTGTCTCGTCAGCTGTGATTTCTCCCAGGTGTGTTCCCCTCCTGTGCCTCATCCCTTGATTACTGCCGTATGTATATTAGCCCTGTGTTACCTTTGTTCTCTGTCGCATCGTTAACATCTACTCACCTTCATTCTGTACTCTGTTTTCCGTCCGTGTGTATCTGCCTGTTAGTTTGTATTTTCCCAGTTTAGTTGGTCCGCTGTTTACCTGCTAATAAAGCGGTTATTTTGAGTTCTACTTCGCCTCACTGAAACCTGCATTTTGGGTCCTTCTCTCCTTGCTTGCCGGTACGTGAACATGACAGAACGATGCGACCATTTCCTGGACCCAGCGGTTTCATCCCGGGAGCATGACCTCTCCCGCATCCATCGCCTGATCGAGCGGGTTTCCCACACTAAGGACACTAAGACTATGGCAGTTGGGATTAACGCAATCGAAGCGATCCTGGAGGGGAATCCTCATTTGCGGACACTAAAGGGATTTATGGGCTTCATGGACCAGCTGCATGAAGCCCAGGAGGTGCTACAAGCTCGGGAGCTTGCAGCCTTTGCCCGCGCCCAGTATTCTTCGCCGAAGCCATCACATCGGCAGCGGCCGCAACATAAGGAGCTCTCCGTGGAGTCGCCCGCCGCACAGCAGCAACTGCCACGGGGGAGAGGCGTTTCCGCACCGCGGCCACAGAGCTCCACTACATGCCCCTCAGGGCTTAATTCACCTGCCTCCTGCTTGCGGCGATGTGATCGTAGGACGAGGACGTCTTTTCTCCATCGTCACCAGTTTCTCCTGTCGCCTCAGTCCCTGCCGCCAGGAGGAAGCGGTGCCACCGCCGTCATTCCTCACTACAACCGGAGCCCATTCACTCGTCAGAACAGCAGGCAATGGTGAGTGATGTTGACTGTACCCCTATTGCTTCACCTGCGAATAGTAATGGGAACTGTTTTCTTCTCACGGCTAAGAGTAGTGAGGTGAAGGCGGTTTGTACCATGGACATTCACCCCGGCCCTGTAGAAAGAAAAGACTCCCTGACTAATTATGTTGATGCTTTTTCCACTGAAGTATCAGAATGTATGGGCAAAACTCTGATTGTGCACTCTCTGTTGGAGCCAACTAAGAACTTTTCTGTCGATACAGAGTTAACCCCGGACAGTTTGAATTCAGTTTTGACATGTACTGCTGAATCTATGAATGACGCTGTGGGTTCGCAATCCAAGAATGGGGAGGGAGACTTAACGGGCTGTTTCTGCCCTGTTCTCTTAGAGCAGAGAAGCCTAAGCAGAACTGTTTCTTCTGAACTCGTTCAGCTAGTTAAACTGAGCCCTAGAGGCTCAGGGGAGCCTATACCACCCCCTGCATCACACTCACTACAAACACCTCTTCAACCATTAGCTCTTTCAGCAGCCCAGCTAGCTGTTCAGCTGCCCTCAGCCCAGTCAGCTGCCCAGTTAGCTACTCCGTTACCTATAGCTCAATCATCTGCTCCTTCACTAGTTTCGTTCTCACCACAACTGTCACTTCAGCCTTTCTCAACCCAGTCTCCTGCTGAGCAGCCATCTTTTCTCACTCGTGTTAAGCAGAAAGACATGCCCAACAGGACTGTTTTCGTTCCTCAAAAGCTGGCCCGATTAGAAACATTTACTACCTCCAGGGCCTCCCCAGAGTCCGAGTTTCAACCCGCAGTCGACTCTGGACCCCTGGAGGCTAAGGAGTCAGCCGAGGACTGCACCCAACTGTTGCCTCCTGAGCCAAACCTATGTGTTGCTCAGCCCCAGTCAGCATCAACGCTGCCAGAGGCCCGTGCGCCTGCTGGTCCTGCTCTGTCCCTGCCAGAGGTCCCCGCACCTGCTGGTTCTGTCCTGTCTCTGCCAGAGGTCTCCGCACCTGCTGGTTCTGTCCTGTGTGTGCCAGAGGTCCCCGCACCTGCTGGTTCTGTCCTGTCCCTGCCAGAGGTCCCCGCACCTGCTGGTTCTGTCCTGTCTCTGCCAGAGGTCTCCGCACCTGCTGGTTCTGTCCTGTGTGTGCCAGGGGCTCCGGTGCCCACTGGTTCTGAGACTGTTTTAGCTGGGGGGCCCGAGGAGCCCGTTCAGCTTCCTGCCTCGTCAGCTGGAGGGCCCGAGGAGCCAATCCAGCCTTCTGCCTCGTCAGCTGGAGGGCCCGAGGAGCCCGTCCAGCCGCCAGCTGTAGCCTCATCATCTGCTTCAGCGCCGCCTGCAGCGCCTCCGGCTTCCTCGCCGTCGCCAGCTGCAGCCTCATCATCCTCGCCAGCTGCAGCCTCCGAATCTTCATCCTCGCCTGGTCCAGCTCCGGCTTCACCCATGCCGTCGCCTGGCCCAGCTTCGGCATCCTCAGCGTCGCCTGCAGCAGCCTCCTCATCAGCTTCAGCGACGCCTGCAGCAGCGGCCTCATCCACGCCTGCAGCAGCGGCCTCCGTGTCTCCACCCACGCCGTCGCCTGGTCCAGCTTCAGCATCATCAGCATCGCCTAGTCCGGCCTCCGCTTCAGCTGCTTCATCCTCGTCTGGTCCAGCCTCCGAGTCTTCATCCTCGTCTGGTCCAGCCTCCGAGTCTTCAGCGTCGCCTGGTCCAGCCTCGTCTGAGTCTGCGGTTTATCGGCCACCTTCCAGGCTACTGGTCGGGCGTCATCGCCGTCATGGGCGGCCCCCAGACCCCCTTCGCCTGAGTTGCCGCCGCTGCCTTCCGCACGGCCGGCCCCCGGATCGCCGTCGCCTTCCGCACGGTCAGCCCCCTGAACTGTTTCCACTTCGCCGCCGTTGCCGCACGCACGCACCCCCGGACCCCCTTCGCCTGAGTCACCGCCGCTGCCTTCCGCAGGGCCGGCCCCCGGATCGCCGTCGCCGCCGTTGCCTTCTGCACGGCTGGCCCCCTGAACTGTTTCCACGTCGCCGCCGTTGCCTTCCGCATGGCCGGCCCCCTGAACTGTTCTTTTTTTGGACTCATGTTTTGTTTTGGGGCTTTCTTGTGCTTCGGTGTTTTGTTTCGAGCCCTCCTTCCTGGACCCCCGCCACCCGCCCTGGTCGGGTTGTTTTCTGTTTTGGGCGGTTTTTGTGTTTTTCTTTCGTTTTCTTGTGTTGGGCTGTCTGGAGCCAGCCCTTGAGAGGGGGGGGTACTGTCATGGTCCTGGGTCGGTGACCCAGCGCTTTAAGTTTATTATTATCATTTTCTAGTTTATTATTATGATGATTATTATTGTTTGAGTTGTCTTCGGTCTGCCTCTGAGTCTGCGTCCGTATCTCTGTCTGTCTATGGTGTCACCCCGTCTGTTTGTGAATCTGTCTGTTCAGTTCAGCGTCTTGTCTGGTTCCCTGTGTCTGAGTTTCCTGTTTTATTGTGAAGGTCTGTGTCTTATGTGAGTGTGCTCAGATTACGTTTCCCCTGTCTCGTCAGCTGTGATTTCTCCCAGGTGTGTTCCCCTCCTGTGCCTCATCCCTTGATTACTGCCGTATGCATATTAGCCCTGTGTTACCTTTGTTCTCTGTCGCATCGTTAACGTCTACTCACCTTCATTCTGTACTCTGTTTTCCGTCCGTGTGTATCTGCCTGTTAGTTTGTATTTTCCCAGTTTAGTTGGTCTGCTGTTTACCGGCAACCTGCTAAACAAACGGTTATTTTGAGTTCTACTTCGCCTCACTGAAACCTGCATTTTGGGTCCTTCTCTCCTTGCCTGCCGGTACGCGAACATGACAAAATGAAGAAATGGATAGGCTCAATACAGCAGGAACTCAGCGCAATTGGCAGTCCACAAATATAATCAAACAAGAATAATACTACGCCAAGTAAAAACTGGAGATTTAATACATCACTGCTTAAAGATGAAGACTTTATTAAATATTTTAAAAAAGAGTGGACTTCATATTTGGACTATAATGACACTCCCTGAACATCAGCTTCTGTTCTATGGGATGCAGGGAAAGCTGTGATGAGAGGCAAAAATAATTTCTTTCTCATCACATGAAAAGAAAGAAGAAAAAAAAAAATTCAGGAATTAGAAAAAAACATCAAATCACTAGAAGAAGCCTACGCGTCCCACCAAGATCAGGAAACATTGAACAAAATACGCAAAACAAAACTAGAATTAAATGAGATAATTGATAAAAAAACAAACAAAATTCTTAGTACAAAGACTACGCTTACAAAATTATGAACATGGTAATAAATCCGGTCAATTTCTAGCAAACCAGCTAAAAATAAAGAAAGAAAAAACAACTATATGTGCTGTTAAAGATTAATCTGGGAACACAATATATGAACCGAAACAAATAAACAACATTTTCAGGGATTTCTATAAAACATTGTATTCACCACAAATAAACCCGTCTAAAAAGGAAATTGATCAGTTTTTAGACAACATAACTCTTCCAAAATTATTAGACACTCAAGCAATGGCACTGGATTCACCACTGACACCAGGTGAACTCCAGGAAGCCCTGATAAGTATGCCCAATAATAAGGCTCCAGGTCCAGACGGCTTTCCTGCAGAATTCTACAAAGAATTCTGGACGATTCTGGCACCAGTTTTTTACACGTTGTTGGAAATCAAAGAAAAGGGCAGACTTCCATCAAATATGAATTCTGCAAACATTAATCTCCTGCTAAAACCAGGCAAAGACCCTGTATATCCCTCAAGCTATCGTCCAATATCCCTTATAAATGTAGACCTTAAAATAATCTGCAAAGCTCTCTCAAAGAGACTGGAGAAAATAACCCCCCTCTTAATCATCCTGACCAAACTGGTTTCATAAAAGGTAGGCACTCATCAACAAATACACGTAGATTACTTAATTTGATAGACTACTCATACAGTAAAAACATCGAAACTACAATATTTTCTTTAGATGCAGAAAAAGCATGTGACAGAGTTAACTGGAAATTTCTATTTGCAACTTTACACAAATTTGGTTTTGGATCCTCTTTCATTAACTGGTTAAAAATATTATATAACTCCCCAACAGCTTGTGTCAGAACAAATGACCAGACATCCTCCAGCTTCTGTCTCCTGAGGGGCACCAGGCAGGGATGCCCACTCTCCCCTTCACTGTTTGCAATTTTTATTGAACCACTAGCAGCAGCAATCAGACAGAATTCAGTAATTAAGGGCATAAAATGCAAGAACGTGGAACATAAAATCAGCCTTTATGCGGATGATGTGTTACTCTTTCTCCAAAACTCACAAACCAATATCTCTGGGGTGATTGAATTGATAAACTCTTTTGCAAGAATATCAGATTACTCAATTAACTGGTCAAAATCTACAATCCTTCCGATTAATTGCTCCCTCCATAATTCCTCTTCTACACCACTGCAATCGGGAAATATAAAATATTTAGGTATTAATGTTTCTCCCAAGCTTGCAGATCTAACTAAATTAAACCATATCCCACTTTTAAAGAAAGTAGAAGGTGATCTGGCTAGGTGGAAATGTCTACCAATATCACTCATGGGAAGGGTTGCAGCTATAAAAATGATGGTCTTACCAAAAATTAATTATTTATTCTCAATGATCCCAACTAAACCGCCACAAGGTAGGTTCAGATCTCTAGATTCATGTATGTCCAAATTCCTTTGGGAAAATAAACCCCCACGTATAAGCTTAAAAACACTACAAAAGACCAAGGATAGAGAAGGATTAGAACTACCTAACTTTCAGCACTACTTCTTAGCCAACAGGCTTCAGTTTATCTCAGGATGGCTAAAACATACCCTCTTAGATGAACCTTGGCTAGATGTAGAACAAGCACTTTGCAATAATCTAGAGATTTCAGATCTACCATTTATTAGCTCAAACATCAAACGACATGAATGCTTTAAAAGCATCAGCATCAGCTCTTCTCTGACAGCATGGTGGGAGTTTCTAAAATTGACGGAGTCTTCATTAATCCCATGCAAACGTACACCTATCTGGAACAACCCTGACATATTACAAAACAATAATATGATAAACTTTTCAGATTGGAGTGGTAAAGGAATCAAATACTTAAACATATATTAGAAGGAACAGAATTTATTTCATTTGTCAGACTAGTTACACAATATGGGATCAACAAGAAAAGATTTTTAGAATATCAACAAATTAAATCCATAGTAAAAAAGAAATTTAAACCGGGTCAAGTTGAACTACAAACACCACCAAGTGTGGTTCAATTTCTTACTCTTAAAACCCCAAAATTACTTTCCAAAATTTACAGAATGCTTTCTAAAACAGATGAATCAATATCACTTCCTATTGCAAAATGAGAAGCGGATTTATCAGTTAACTTAGACCTAAACTTCTGGTCTCAGATTTGCTTAAAAACCTTTCATCTAATCAGAAATCCCAGTCTTCAATTAATTCAATACAAAATACTACATAGAGTGCACTATACAGGTCATCGGATGTTCAAGATGGGCTTTACGTCTACCAACAACTGCTCACACTGCCAAACCAATTCACCGGACAATTATATCCACGCTCTTTGGTTCTGTCCACCAGTTCAGAAGTTTTGGCGCGAGATATGTGAAGACTTATCGAAGTGTCTGAAATGTAACATTCCAACTTCCCCCTTAGTGTGTTTGTTAGGCAGCTTAGATAATGTCACTTCAGAAAAGAATATAGCCCATATGGTTTTCACTGCCCTATGCATAGCCAAGAAAACAGTCCTCATGAACTGGAAAAATAAAAATAATCTTAATTCTAACCAATATAGAAATTATCTATTAGATTACATTAGTCTTGATACAGCCTCTGCCACCACATCAGATCAATTGCTCTGGGCTCCTTTGATCAGCTCCATCACCTAGTGGGGGTGGGGGGTCATAGTTTGGTCCCACCTTCGCTGTTGTGATTGGTGTGGGGGTAGGGACAGGCTTAGGGCGTCGGGGGGTTCCCCAGGAGCATCTTCCTTGGGGGGGCTCAACCCGGGGTAGCGGTCATGGCCTATTAATTGCTCAGTTGGCTCTTAGGTGACGGTTTCCTCGTAGCTGCGTACAGCGGGGCTAGGGGAGGGTCTGTGCTGACGGACGTGGGTTAGTGACCTGGTAGCCTGGCTGCACCTGAGTGGGTCTGGGACGGGCGTGAGGTTCTGGTGGCGCTCCATCTCTGGGCTGGGGCCCTGGTTGGTGTGTTGCCGGGGTTGTGGGCGTGTGGGTGTATGGGGGCCCAGTCCTGGCGCAGGGTGCCGCTGGTGCATCGAGCCACCTGGGGGGCTCTTCAACTGGTGGGGGAGGTTGTTACATCTTGCAGGAGGTCTCCTCTCTTCAGGAACTGACTCTGCAGGAGGGGGCGATACAGGAGAGGTGGAGGAAGATCTCAGCCTGGGCGTCTATTGTCTTGTGTAGTCTGGAAGATGAGTGGATGGTGGGGTGGGTGCAGTTTTCTCTGAGGTGGGGGTCGGGTGGGCTGTCCCGGGCTCTGTGGGGCCGGGCGGCGCTGCTGTACTGAGCCCCGGTCCGGATGGGCCTGGGCCCCCTTTCTCTGGCGGGTTTCAGAGTATGGGGGTGGCTACTGGGGTCAGCGGGGGAGCTGGCCCCAGGGAGGGGTCACTTGCCCCTCCCTTCCTTCCCTCCCCATCTCCAGCTGCCTCCCTCTTCCCACTCCACCACAACCACCCACACATGCAGGGCCTTGGGGTAAAGGTGTGTCACCAGGGTGCAGGGGAGGCATCATCAACACTACATATGAGCGGGCGGAGGGAGGTTTGGAGTTTTCACACACCCCCGTTCTCTGCGGCCTGCTGGAGTGGGGGGGCTAGGAGGAGAAGTTGGCTGTCCGACTGGGGTCTGGAATGCGGGGCCTCCCTGCTGCTGCGGAGTCGGGGCGGTCTGCTTCTCCCCATCCCAGGGAAAAGGGTAACACCACCTGGGTGTGGGTGCAGATTCCCCCTCCAGGGGCAAGGGTGCCTAGACCTGGGGTATAGAGTATGCTTGGGGAGTGTGATTGTGTGTACAGTGTCTCTCTATGTCTGTCTCCACGTTGGGTGAGTGTTGAGTAATTGCATATGAGAGCATGAGGGTGGGAATGTATGTCTGTATCTGTGTGTGCCTGTATGTCTGTGTCCATATGTCAGGTTGGGTATCAGACGCCACCTCTCTGGGGACATCTCAGGTCCTCCAAGGTATGGAGGCCTATCTCACGCCCTCAGACATTGGTGCGTTGGTGGGTCTTTTGTGTCCGGGGGTGGGCGTCCAGGTACACACCGGCTTACTCCATGGTGGCTGCTTATTGGGGCCTGGAGCCTGGGGCTCGCTCGGGCCACTTCGGGGGTGGGGTGCCCTCGGCCTCTCGGCCTGGGGCTCGGTCACTCTGGCACAGCTGGCTGCCGGCGGAGCTCACGGTTTTGATCTCCTCCATACCTGCTTCATACCCTGGAGGACGGGGCTGTGGCCCCCCCACACCCTCTAGCAGATCATTACATGAAGGAACCTTTTAAAAACAAGCGCGTCCATGCTCACAGGTGTACACACGGGTGCTCACACACACAAACTACACCCTTTTTGGCTCCTACCTCAAAGCACGCTGTCGATCTTACGTGCTGCACAATAATGTTTAATATTTAGTATTTACAGTTATATTCCCATAGATCATCGTGATGTTGTTTATTATGTTGCTCTCGTTTTCTTCTGCTTGTTTTCTTTTTTCATTCTCAACAGGTGAAATTAAAAAAGGGGGAAAAAACAAAAAAACAATAACATGTAATATTTAGTATCTACTGTTATCTACTGTTAGCTAGTTTATTGTGATGGTGTTGTTTTTATTATGTTGCTCTTTGTTGTTTGTTTTCTCTTCTGGTTTTTTATCTCCATACAGGTGATCCAGGTGTTTTGTTTGTTGTTCTTTTTTTTTCTTCCCCCCCTTTCTCACCGTCTCTTCTCCCCTCTATTTTTCTTTCTCTCCCTCTCTTTCTTTCATTCTTTCTCCCTGTCCTATCCCCCAGTCATGTCTGTCCCGTCTTTAAAAAACGAAAATAAAATAAATACATAATTATAATAAAGGTCAATCAAATGGACCAATATGGCCATGATGATCCACTTGGTAAAGTAAATCCACTTGGCATCTTTCTTGGCCTTCAGACAACAATTCTGATGGCTAAAGATCCAAACTAGACAGGCAAAAAAAACATTCCCATTGTTTCTTTGTCTTCCTCTTTTTTGATTTATTTCAAGAACACAGTGAAATGCCATTCTTCTGCCACCATCTGTCAAATGAAAATATTTCCACACCAGCAGCACGAGTTTGCTACTCAAACGTGTTTAAAACATAATATCAATAACTGAAACCTGTTGGGTAATCAGTTCATAAACTGTAGTGACAGTGAACCGACATATATAACCTGTGTGTGGCACAAATATCTTCCCAGTAACCTCCTTTTGGATTAAAAGGACTTGTTCTTATTTCACCAATTTTTCAGTGCAACTAGTTATGAATATGGACAAAACGAGGAATTAAAGATTCTGTCATGCTCCCCACCTCCCCCAGCCCCACCCTGAGTGCCACTGCCTGGCCGAAATGGTCCAGAAATGTCATGTCCTGCTGCTAATGAGGTGGAGGCGTGTGTGGGGGTGTGTCTCTGTAGGGGTAAGAGGAGTTTAGGGCTTGCAGGAGGAGTGAGCCCGCGCGCGCTCACACACACACACACACACACACACACACTGACATTTAGCAGAACCATAGACTCAGATTTTTTTTCAGTGTCTGGCCTTCAGACTGCCTGGCCCTAATTCTCCTTCACACACACACACACACACACACACCTTACATGTTCAGTATATTTTTTTCTTTAGTTTTCTCTGTCTTTAATATTCTCTTGGCTTTGTCTTAGCCCTCAGATTGAACTCAGTGACACATCCACTCAAATACCTACAAGCAATCTGGATACCGTAAATCAAGAATGTCAAACTCATTTTACATCATTATCAAATGTTCAAAATGCTTCCCCTTCTTCACATTTTCCAAAGCCTTCCAATGGACCAGATCAGTCTTTACTGGTCCAATTCAGGCCCACAGGCCTTATGTTTGACACCCCTGCCATAAACCTATAATAAGACAAAACAGCATGACCTTATTTAGTTCTCTACTCCCATTTAGAGCCACCACATTCAAACAGCCCAGATGTGGCCATAACAGTGACTGTTTGCAGCTTGACCCTCTTCCTGTTAGCACACTGGAGCCTCGGGATTCTGATTTAGTTTCATGACCTCCTGAAACTCTTTATTTAGTTTAAGGTTGATTCCAAAGCTCCACAGAGCCTCGTGTCTGTACAGTGGACCTACTGCATGTGTCCACTGATGCCCTGCAGTAAAGCTCTAAATGTTACAGCAGACACATCTTCAACCTTTCCCTCTCTCTGTCTCTAGTCCCAGCCTGCTTCAAAATAGCCACCATCGTCCCTGTACCCAAATCCTACCCCATCATCTCATCACTGAACGACTGGCGACCTGTAGCCCTGACCCCCATCATGAGCAAATGCTTCGAGAAGCTGGTCAGGGACTTCATCTGCTCTGCACTACCCGACTCACTGGGCCCTCTACAGTTCGCATACCGCCACAACAGGTCCACTGATGATGCCATAGCCCTGACACTACACACTGCCCTGTCACACCTGGAGAAGAGAGACACGTATGTGAGAATGCTGTTTGTAGATTACAGCTCAGCATTCAATGCCATCGTTCCCTCGAAGCTGGACAGGAAACTGCAGGATCCAGGACTGAGCAGCTCCCTCTGCAGCTGGATCCTTAACTTCCTGTCTGACAGACGCCAAGTGGTCAGGCTGGGCAGCATCACCTCATCCCCCATCACACTGAACACTGGTGCTCCACAGGGGTGTGTACTGAGCCCTCTCCTGTACTCACTCTACACCTACGACTGCACGGCCACTAACAGCTCCAACATCATTGTGAAGTTTGCGGACGACACTACAGTGGTGGGTCTTATCACCAATGGTGATGAGACGGCTTACAGGGAGGAGGTCAGCGCCCTGACCCACTGGTGTCAAGACAACCATCTCACCCTCAACATCGCAAAGACAAAGGAGTTGATAGTGGACTTCCGGAGGTGCAGAGAAGTACACACCCCCATCACCATCAACGGCGCTGCTGTGGAGAGAGTGAGCAGCTTCCTGTTCCTTGGGGTACATCTGGCTGAGGATCTCACGTGGTCAGGACACATAAACAAAACAGTGAAGAAGATGCAGCAGCGCCTCTTCTTTCTCAAGAGACTGAAAAGATTCATCATGAGCCCCTTTATCCTCAGGATCTTCTATCGCTGTGCCATTGAGAGCATCCTCACTGGATGCATCACCACCTGGTATGGCAACAGCACCGCTTACAACCGCAAAGCTCTCCAGAGAGTAGTGCGGTGCTCTGAACGGATAATTGGAGGTGAGCTTCCCTCCCTCCAAGACATCTACAGGAAGTGGTGCCTGAGGAAAGCGGGGAGGATCATCAAGGACTCCAGTCACCCCAGCCATAAACTGTTCAGACTACTTCCATCAGGAAGGAGGTTCTGCAGGTCCCGAACCAGCAGACTGAGAGACAGCTTTTTCCACCAGGCCATCAGACTGCTGAACACTTCATAGACACCTCAGCTTCACTACTGGAACTTCAACATTATGCACTCCATACTGTATATAAATGCCACTTGTTTTGCACAATATCCAACTGCCAACCTCTGTATATTTTATTTTATTGTTTATTCTATTTAATTTTAAAAATATTTACACACACACACGTAGATATACATATTTAGTATACACATTCAGTAATATGCATACACTCTTATATTGTACATATATTTATTCATATAACTCTCAGATTTACCCATTATATTTTGCTTGTTCTTCTGTTTTTGTATTTTTGCACACCTCTGTTGCTTGTGAAGCTCGCACACAAGAATTTCACTCACATGTGCTGTACCAGTGTACCTGCACATGTGATGTGACAATAGAAGTGATTTGATTTGATTTGAATATTCAAACGCACTCATGGGAAACACCAGTAAAGCATTTCCTTTGTATCACTATATGTGCATGCATAAGTTTTCAGCCTGTTGAGTGCTTATGTTGCTATTGCTGTAAACAATGTGTTCTTAGCCAGTGCGCCCAGTTAAATGAGATGTAGAAGAAAGTTTGAGCTTCACAGTTATGAAATGCTTGACATCTGTCTTTTTGACACAGTGTGTTCACTTTGCAGCAATCTGCACACACTCCCTCGTTTCTCACCACTGTTGTTTCGACTTTGTACAAACGCGTGCACACACGTGCACACTTTCACTCAAAGGGAAAATAAAAAAGACACTGGAAAACGCCTTCCTGCCTCTCTCCATATGCTTTGCCTGCCCTCATTAAAAGTGATGGGTACACATCACACACACACACACACACACACACACACACACACACACACACACACACACACACATCATACCCAACTGTCATATTAGTAAAATATTAATGGAGAGCACGCCTGCTTGATATCCTCTTCTTGTGTGTGTTTGTGCATGAGTTCCCTGTCAGACAGAGGCTTTCTGTGTGTGTGTGTGTGTGTCTGTGTGTGTATGTGTGTGTGAGAATTAGTGGAAAAAGAGAGACAAAGATCTGAAACCTGTGTGGCCATCTAACATGAAGGAAGCCTGAAGTAATTGGGCTGAGACAGGAGGACTAAGACAGAGAGAGAGAGAGAAACAGTAAGAGAAGGAAGATTCAAAGAAACCTGAAATAGAACAGAGGTAGAAACAGGGAAAAGGGAACTAAATGGGAACTGGTGGCAGAGAAAGCAAGTGCAGAATAAAAACAATAACACAAAGAAATCTAAAAGTCACAGGAGTTTTCACTTGTGAAAAACAGAAACCTGCAAACGCCAAAGTTTATAATGGACAATGTGTAATTTTGTGTAATAATAATAATAATAATGTGTATGTGTTAGTCCCCGTAGGGAAATTACTAATCTGCATTTAACCCATTCACCAGTGAAGCAGTGGGCATCCACCAATGCAGCGCCTGGGGAGCAGCGTGTAGGAACGGTACCTTGCTCAGGGGTACCTCAGGGTAGCTGTTCAGTGGAGTCTAACCCCCGACCTTCCGATCATGGGGCAACCACTCTACCTACTCAGCTATCCCTGCCCCAGCATTTTTGTTTTGTTTTGTTTTTGTTTAAAAAGTAATGTGTGTGTGTGTGTCTGTGTGTGTGTGTGTGTGTGTGTGTGTGTGTGTGTGTGTGTGTGTGTGTGTGTGTGTGTGTGTGTGAGAGAGAGAGAGAGAGAGAGAGAGAGCTCAAAGGTCCTTGTGGCCCAAGAATGCCGTTGCATTGCAACTGTTGTCGTCCCACAACAAAATAAACTGTAACTGCTGAGAATCAAAATATGCAGGATGAACTTATTGGACACTGTTGCCAGTGTTGGGAAGGTTAATTTTAAAATGTATTCCACTACAGATTACAGATTACATGCCCCAATATGTAGTTTTGTAACGTGTTCCATTAAGTTACTCAATGAGAGTAACGTATTCTGAATACTTTGGATTACTCAATATACTCTGATGCTTTTTACAATTACATGAATGTTGTTAATGCGATCCATCAAGTCTAAAAGCAGCATGTTAATACGTGGAGATCCTGAAGGCTGCTCCAAAAATGATTATATTTTAAATATTTGTTCAGCTCTCTTCCAAACCCCAGCTGTCTAAGTTTTGAGTTTCTACTAAAATAAAAATAAAGGCATCTTATCTGTTTGTTTTTATTCAGACATACATGTGTACTATTTTTATTAATAGAGAGATAAAGCTTGTGTTTCAGCCATACTGATTGTGCTTTAACTGTACGAAGCTTATTATGAAACATTACGAAACAGATGATACGTAAAAATGTTGCCAAAGTGCTTAAGATAGTTTTTTAAATTATCTTTTTTTTTTTTCTTAAAGAAATCTACTGCATCATGTAATTTTTTTATGTCATGCATAATTTCCATTGCAAATATTACTCACAGTTAAATTAAGAGGGTAGGCAGTAAAAACTCCGGAGCTGTGATGTCATCAAGTACACCTCCGTTCCAGTTGTAGAACAATCGCACTGCGTTCTCGGGAAGTCCGGACTCCACTGTGAACTTACGAAGTCTGGACTTGTGAGAACGCAAGTACGGACTTGTGTACTTGAGCATTTAGAAACGGCCTAACAGTCTGCAGTCTATGAACCAATCTCAGCTAACGCCAGCTAACAGTGTTAGCTCGGCGGCGAGTCGCCTTCATTAATAGTAATAAATCACAAAGGAACAGTACATCGAAGATACTGAAGTTTCGCCCATCCCATACTTCTTATGAAGGGGTATCAGAATTTCCAAGTAACAAATGCATTCCTGCCGTGCACTGCTGCCCCTTTGTGCTTTCTCTGGGTCCATTGTGCCACCAACATTAACAGGATGCTTACATTAGAGTGTTACGACTGTGGCCATAAGAAGTCTGTGTGAGCTGTTTGTTTCGGTGTCTCTTTGCTGTGCTTAAGACTCTCTGCAGGTCCTTCCCCTAATGAAGAGTAGTGAGCTGCTGATTGGACCGTGGAACACGTGACTGCGTTCAAAAAGCCGCTCTGACAGCTGCCGAAGGAGAGAGAGAAGCGAGCAGATTTGACAGCAGACGCGGACCTGGCCCTGGTTTCCAACTTTTAGCGTGATTTTGTATCTGTGTAAGCGCGCTCTGTGAGAGCCGCCACTGGTGTGTAAACTCAGTGCTTATGCGTGCCTAGGCTGAAGCTGAAGGGGTGAGCCGCCTTTTCTTTTGAACAGTTTTCTCCTGTTTTCTGGGCTAGGAAGCGAGGGATAGTATTGTCATTTGTTTGTTTTGTGTCTTTCTTAGGGCTTAGTTTCCTTTGGTGGGACTGAGTTGGTTTTGTTTATTATTTTGGCCTGGGTGCACCCTGGAGCTATTCTTCCTGACAATAAATAAAATCACATTTTTACGCATAACCGGTTTTGGATGTTTGGCTTGGGAACCAGGGCGGGTACTTGCCTCTCTCTCCTCCAACCTTATGTGCGTCTCTACACGCCCAGACTAGGGGCGTAACATAAATGGGGGCTCGTCCAAAATTGAAAACCCTGGGGGGCAGGGACTTTGTGGACTGGTGTTTGCTTTGAATGGTCAAAAAGGACTGAAAAAGCATTGCACACACTTCAGTGCCTTTAATTTTGCAATTGTAACAATTTGTCACAGGTAACATCTCCAATACTAGCTAAATTCCACAATTGTCGATCATCAGAGCCCATGTTTTCTAGTTTCATTCAGCTTTAAGCATAATGTCATACCAGAGATCCTGCTGCATGACACAGCAACAAAATCAGAGTTTTCCTGTGAGTTTTAAGCTTTTACAAAAACCAGAACAACTTGCTTAATGCTGGTTGAAACTACACCACACACAAAAATCCTATACAAATCTCCTTGCGTGTTTTGTTTGGGGTTACACCAGCATGGAATTACCAAAAATAGAGAGGGGATAGCCTAACATATGAAACAGGAAAACACTGCCATGTAATCCATTTATTTCAACAAGGTAACTGTAGTCTGATTATCACCTATTTAAACTGTAAAGTTTCTCTTTACTCTTTCCATCTATCGTTTTTGCTCTGTGGTTCACTTCAGATTCTGTGGAGGGCAGTTGTCATTTAGAGAGGACTGCTGGGACTCCACACACACGCACACATGGACACACACACAGCCACACACACAGTCCTCCCACATAGGTGTGTTTTTTTGTAACTTGTTGTTTGATTAGACCTCTTGTCAGGATCATGTGGGCGTGTATGAACTGTACTTGCTTGGTGTTAGTAATTCTCCAGTTAATTTTTTTTGCACCTCTCAGGGCAGAACAACTTACCCTGTTACCAAATGGGCACAGAGCCTCTTTGGCCTGCCTTCAAGTCCTTTTCAACACAGAACACTAGCACACACATATTTTGCAGGCCTTGTAGAGGCTGAATGATAATAGAAAAGGTTGGTAGGAAGTCTCTGCTAACACCTAAAATCTGTGAAAGGATAAAATAAAGTTCATCATAACCTCTCAACCTCCTGCTGCTGTTTGATTATCACATGATAGAGATGCAGTGTCAGACTCACGGCCATTGTGCTTTACGGCTTATTGCTGGCTTTGCAAATCACATACACTACTGTTCACTCCATATGGCTCTAAGCATTCCCATTGGTTAGCTTTCATATATAAATATAAATCTTTGAAATGTGCACAATTGGTGTAACTCTAAGTATGAGCCAAAAGATGGGAACAGTGCACTGGACACAAGTGCCACAGAACTGGATGTTAACCTTTAAAGTTTAGTAAAGTCAGTAAAAGCAGAAACAGTGTCACATGTCAAAAGAAACATGTCACCAGCTAAAATTAAAAAAAGAAGAAAAAGATCATTTAATGCCATTATAATGATCAAAACTGACTGGCTGTGTTACCACCAGCGTTGGGACTAACGCGTTATTAAGTAACGCGTTACAGTAACTACGTTATTATTGTGGTAACGAGCACGGTAACTAGTTATTATGCCAAAATCAGGAACGCGTTAGTCGTTACTGGGATTTAAATAGGCTTGTTATTCGTTACTTCGTGTGATGGCATCGCGGAGCTTCCACAGATTCAGTAACATTAGCAACTGGTGGAGGCCAGCAGGTGGATGAGGGAAAGGGGAGGTGGGAGGAAGAGAGACCCGAGGCGGCCGCCGGTCCGAGTGTGAACTGAACTTCAGGTAAGAAGTTATGACCTGCAGTCTATCTGGGTCAGATATGAACCAAGTTTAGGTGGAGTTTATTTTCGTTATTCTGACTTTTTCCTGCTGCGTACTAGCTAGCATGACGGAGTTTCTATACAGCTGGGTGGGTGCTATGATGTTACTGATGTTGAACTTTATTTTGTTCATAAGGTTAATTATTAGAGTTGCCAACCGTCCCGTAAAAAGCTGAATCGTCTCATATTCAGAGAAAATATCACGCGTTTCGTGTTGAAGTGAAAAGGAACAGTTTGTCCCGGACTTCAGCTACAATGAAAAAGACACAAAGCTGGAGTTATTCTGTCGTTACGCTGCACAGCTGCCTCTTCTTCTCTCATTCTCTCCCCCTCCCTCTCCTGTTTCTGCTTCAATCATGAAACTGATCAATGATCAGCTGATCGTCTCTCTTGTTTGTTTATCGCCCACTTTGCGCCAGAAAGAGGAAACCAGCGGATGTCGCGCTAAACAACAGCAGCACGTTTAAGCTTGATTAGCTGTTGTTAGAATTTATTTAAAATTAATTTCTAGTATCAGCTGATGTTTGCTGGAGCCACAGCTGTAAAGCTGCTGGTCATTATGACGGTTTGGATATGTGGTGAGAGGGAAACATGAAGATGAAACCAGGAGATGTCCTTACTGAATCATCAGAGCTGAACAGGTGATGGAGAAACAGGTTTACCTTTTAGGTGACATGAATGAGTTGAAGTTATGAACTGTTTCTGAGAGACAAATAACACCAGGATCCTTTTCTGTGTAGCTGAAAGCTGGTGACTGTGCAGGGGCGGGTCTAGCAAAGTGTTGCCAGGGGGGGCAGGTAGGGCATTAACAGGGAGAGGGGGGCACAAAGAAATACTTTCTTATTCTTATTTAAAATATCTAGCTTTTAAAAAATAATTATCTGAATCTTACAACAAACGATTGATAGATTGATGCATATATACCATCAGAACAGTGTACATCACTGTCACAACAGCGTTTGTTTTCATTCAAAGGCTTTATGATTTTTCCTATAATGGTGGGCCGGTCTCTAGTCAAAATGCCCGGGCTGATTTTTTGTCCCAGTCCAGCCCTGTATGCAGCTCATCTGCAGTCTGGTGTTACCTACATCTCCCTATTCAGAAGGCAGAATTTCCGAGTTCTGAGTACAATCGAAAGCACCACGACTGCAGTTTTTGTGTTGGATGTAAAAAGCACACATGACGCAGTGACGTAGGCTAGAATCGTGGCGGCGGTCAATGACAGTCCAGGCGTGGGATTTCTCTCGTGGAAATATGCACATTATCTTTTCCTTTCTATTGGTAGGTGGCACAGTGCACTGTGGCAAGTAAGCAAGCTAGAAGACTGGCAGTCTGGCTGGGTATCCAGTTATGGAAGCAAAACATTAACAAGAGAAGTCTGAGTAAAACCAAAGTTACTTTCCCTAGTAACTAGTTACTTTGAAAGTAACGAGTAACTTGAAGTAGTACATTACTGAGTTACTTTAAGTAACTAGTAATGTAACTAAGCTACTAATTTAAAGTAACTTACCCAACACTGGTTACCATATCATCAAATGGTGGCAATTAAATTTAAAAATCTCATCAGCAAGCTCAAATTTGACATTTGCTTAGCGTTTAAAGATAACTATATGGGAAAATTATTATAAACAAATGATGAGCCTGGGATCAAAATGTTTGTCAAAATGAAAACCTTTCAACTTATTTGGATTTTCTTTTTTCTCCATTGAATCACAAAAAAACTGTTAAAACATCCAAGACACCAGTGCTTGTTCCAGGGTAGACATTAAATTTGTGAGGTGAAGCCCAAAGTTTCAGCCCTAAAAATTTCATAACACTATTTGTGTGACTGTTCATGTGTATAATTGCTGCTATGTCTTGGTCAAGCCTTTACCTTAATAAATACAGCATATACTGATAAAATAGGCAGGATGCTTTAAACGGATTCAGACACTTTGCACTAAGTATCGAGTATTTGGCATAGGCAAAATGGAGTACTGTTATGTTAAGACATGGTCAAGACAAACAAAGGTGATTTAAGTGACTTTGAATGTGGCATGGTTGTTGGAGGCACAAGGGCTGGTTGGAGTATTTTGAAAAATTGCTGGTCTGCTGTGTTTTTACTGCACAACCATCTGTGAGGTTTGCAGACAATGGTCCAAAAAGAGAAAAATATATAGTAAATAGCAGTTCTCTGGGAAGAAATGCCTCATTGATGCCAAAGGTCAAAAGAGAAGGGCTGCAGACTGCTTCGAGTTGACAGGACGGCAACTGTAAGGCAAATAACAGCTCATTACAGAGTTGGCACAAGAACTCTGAATGCACAGCACATCAAACCTGGAATGAGATGAGGCTACAGCAGAGGACTAAATAGGCTCACCAAATATGGACAACAGAGAATCAGAAAATCGTTGCCTAATTTGAAGAGTTGCAGCTTCTGCAGAATGTATGTATGGATCTAACCTGCCTCGGATAGGCAGTTTAGGGTGGCGTTTGCACACTTTGGGCCTCTTAGCATGAATATAATATCATTTAAATGGCTATCTGAGCCTATCTGAGTATTATTGCAGATCTGCTCGTTGTTTTATAAGCACAGTGCACCCGGTGATCTTCTGATGGCTGCTTATAGCAGAGTAATGCACCATGTCATGGAGGTGAAGGTCAGTGACAGTGTTCTCAAATGGCCTCCAAAGTCATCCATCCATCCATCCATCCATCCATCCATCTTCATCCGCTTTTCCGGGGCCGGGTTGCGGGGGCAGCAGCCTAAGCAAAGAAGCCCAGACCTCCTTCTCCCTAGCCAACTCCTCCAGCTTATCCGGGGGAACACCAAGGCGTTCCCAGGCCAGCCGAGAGATATAATCTCTCCAGCATGTCCTGGGTCTGCCCCGGGGCCTCCTCCCGGTGGGACATGCCTGGAACACCTCACCCAGGAGGCGCCCAGGAGGCATCCTTGTCAGATGCCCGAACCACCTCAGCTGGCTCCTTTCGATGTGGAGGAGCAGCGCCTCTACTCTGAGCCCCTCCCAGATGGCTGAACTTCTCACCCTATCTCTAAGGGAGAGGCCAGCCACCCTTCGGAGGAAGCTCATTTCCGCCGCTTGTATCCGCGATCTTTGGTCTTTCGGTCAGTACCCACAGCTCGTGGCCATAGGTGAGGATAGGGACGTAGATCGACCGGTAAATTGAGAGCTTCGCTTTTACACTCAGCTCCCTCTTCACCACGACGGACTGGTGTCATCACAGCACCAATCCGTCTGTCGATCTCCGGCTCCCTTCTCCCATCACTCATGAACAAGACCCCGAGATACTTGAACTCTTCCACTTCGGGCAGGAACTCATCCCGGAGTGGGCACTCCACCCTTTTCCGGCTGAGAACCATGGCCTCAGATTTGGAGGTGCTGATCCTCATTCACACTCGGCTGC
Source organism: Simochromis diagramma (assembly GCF_900408965.1). NCBI lineage: Eukaryota > Metazoa > Chordata > Actinopteri > Cichliformes > Cichlidae > Simochromis > Simochromis diagramma. The sequence goes on from NW_024386765.1 coordinate 850,467, forward strand.
AAACCGTTCCAGTGCGAGCTGGAGGCCCTCACCTGATGAAGCCAACAGAACCACATCATCCGCAAAGAGCAGAGATGAGATTCTGAGGCCACCGAAGTGGTCATCCCCTCATCCCCAGACACTGCTTCCTCCTCGGAAGACGTGTCAGTGGGATTAAGGAGGTCCTCGAAGTATTTCTTCCACCGCCTGACAATTTTCTCAGTCGAAGTCAGCAGCGCTCCGCCAGCACTATACACAGTGCAGGTAGAGCACCGCTTTCCCCTCCTGAGACGCCTGACGGTTTACCAGAATCTCTTCGAGGCAGTCCGAAAGTCTTTTTCCATGGCCTCCCCGAACTCCTCCCACACCCGAGTTTTTGCTTCAGCCACTGCCCGAGCCGCATTCCACTTGGCCTGTCGGTACCTGTCAGATGCCTCCGAAGTCCCACAGGCTAACCAAGCCCGATAGGACTCCTTGTTCAGCCTGGTGGCTGCCCTCACCTCTGGTGTCCACCATTTGGTTCGGGGATTACCACCACGGCAGGCACCAACCACCTTGTGGCCACAGCTCAATGCAGCAGCTTCGGCAATGGAGACGCTGAACATGGTCCATTCAGACTCAATGTCCCCAGTCTCCCTCGGAATGCTGTTGAAGCTCTGCCGGAGGTTTGTGTTGAAGATCTCGCGGTCTGGGGCCTCTGCTAGACGTTCCCAAAGTCACCAGATCTCAATATGTGTTGGAATGTAAGATTTGCATCACGGCTGTGCATTCGACAAATCTACACCAAGTGTGCAATGCTGTGCAATGAGGAATGTTTCCAGCATCTTGTTGAGTCTTTACCATGAAGAATCAAGGCAGCTCTGAATGCAAAACAGGGTCTAACCCAGTACTGGGAAGGCGTATGTGATAAATTGCCTGTGAGTGTACCAACCTGATGGAAGAGGTAGAAGCAGGGCATTGAGTAATTTGAAGATTGTTGGTTTAATCCCTGGCTGCTTCAGTCTTCATGCCAAAATATCCTTGTCAGGGTACTGAACTCCAAGTTTCTCCCAGTGCATTCATTAGAGTGTGAATGTGTGTGAATATTAGATAGTAGTAGTGCTTGTATGAATGCGTGTGTGACTGAGTGAAGGAGACTAGTGGTGTAGCACTTTGAGTGCTCAGAGTAAAAAAGTTCTAAATAAGATTCGTTCCATTTTCAGCGTAAGGGTCTAATTTGCTTTGAAATGTGTAAAATGTGTGTTTGCAGGATCATCAGTTTAATTCTTTACTAATGATGATCGTCAAGCTAAAAGCAACAGCTAATCAAAGGAGGAACAAACCAACTGGAAACTAAATATGTCGGAAACATCCAGTGAAGCCTAGTAACACAAGAAAGGAAACATTATAGAGTGCATTCAAATGTTTAAATTCTGTTGGATAAAATAATATCTTTATTTTTACTGTTGCTTTGTTTGTTTCTTTGTTCCTCAAAAGCATGGTTTGAGGTCTTATCCTCATAGATAATTTTGTTTACCCCTGCACATATACATGTACATGTTTACAGTAATACTTTGCAAAGATAAATTATTTCAGTAGTTGTTCTGCTCTGTTTTGTGTAAAATTACACATTTACTGCCGTGAACCTTGTCTATTCTGTCTGCACTCAGGTAGGTGGTTCCTTTGACGCAAAGGAAGTGCTTCAGATGACAGGGTAGTAAACATACAGTACATAATAGTGCTGAACTCTATTTGACAAGCAACCTCTGGGACACATGCAATATCTCATCAATGGTTACCCAGCAACAACAATGGTACCACAAGTAATAACAAGCAACCTTTCCAAGAAGCCTGGCCACAGGGGAAGCACCGAACCAAAAGGCGGCTGGTCACAACGTGCTGTAGGCAGTGTGAAGACATCCGATATTTTTCAGTAAATGGGTTCGTCACACAGTTAGATTCAACGTCATTGATTTATTGCTTATTTATTGATTTGTATTTTTATGGCATTTATAGATAGTATGCTGTGCAGATTTGGCAGCACAGGCCAGGCAACACATGCATGTTTCCTCAGATCTCGCTCTTCCAGCCTTTTTAACTTATCTTTCAATAAAGTAAATGCATAGGCATATGCAGATGAAACAATGACATGAAATTCACAGCATTATTCACCTTCAAGCATCTGGCATTTCTTATCTCTGTGTGACATACTGGTTTCAAGAAGTTTGCCATGTTTGTTGCTCTTGAGCGATATGCTAGTTTTTCTGCATTTAACTTTTTAAAAGACCTCCAGATTTCAAAGCCATGCTGTGTCTTTGGTCTGGTTTGGTTTGGACCAACTCTGCAGTGATAACAGGCAGGCAGAAAGACACTGCTGTAAAATTGCTGAACAACTCCTGTGGTTTTGATTTTTTTTTCCTCTGGTTAGATCTGTTAGATGCATTTTGTATGAAAATTAAATGAAACTGTGAGTAGAAAAGAAATACTGTATTTCTAACAAAACCTCCCAAACTTGATCAGTGCGTATATACATATAATTCCCTTTTTTTAGACACAGCATTTAAATAGCTATTACAACTTAATTACCTCATCACCATGCAGCTCTGTGCTGGCAAAGTCACTTACTTCCAAAAACACTGAACTGTTTATAACTCTTATCAGTTAACCACAAGCACAACACACATTGTCACTTGGATAAACTGATGCTTTACTCCATCGGCGTGGGACTGAGGCTGAGTATCTTTGACCGATACTTTGGAGCGCCTTCTTTCAGAGGCAGCCCTATAGAAAAATAATAAAATAACAATGGGAGAAGAAGACAAGTCAAGTAAAGTAGAAGAAATTAAGAGAAATGGACAAAGGAAAATAGTTCCAGGGGAAGACGGAGAGAGAAAGATGTAGGATACCTTGAAGAAGCAGCACAGTTAAAGAAGACAAAGTGTTATTGCTGCTTGGTTACACAGCAGTGAGCGGGGGCCTCTCTCTTTTTCCTCTATGTCACACACACAAGTACACACTCGGGGCAGAGGGGATGCCTCTGTGGGTACCAAGGTCTTTCCTCTCTGTAAATTAAAACCATTAATAACCAACTGGGAGAGGAGCGAGAGGGGGCAGGAGGGAGATTGATACAGGGCAGAGAGAGTACCAGAAAAAGTGAGACTTGGGAATGAAAGACTGGGGAATGCATGATAAGCTGATGGGCAACTTATATAACTACGAGAAAGTGTAGAAAAAAGTGAAAGCGAAACAGAGATAATAAATATTTTCTATTCATTACCAGAAGGAGCACATACTTGTAGGTGGCACATTACACAGGTTTCCACATGTCAGCCCAAAGAGTGGGTTAAAACAGACGAGTGGAAAGTATCTTGTTCAGTGTGTATTTAAAAAAAATACTTCAAGTTTCAGGGACAACCTGAAACTTGAAGTATCTGTTCATCACCTTTGTGATGAGTGGAGGGTCCCTGCAGACATGGCGGTTAGGTTTTGCCAATTTCTTGCTTGTTTTCAGGTATTTAAAAAAAAATAAAACATTTTAAATGAAAGTCTTTCTTTGAATGTTACTTCGGTATAACTCCAGTATAAATATTTAGATAAATACATTTTTCAAGTGGTACAATTTATTTAATTTGTGTCTTGGTAACAAAAGATATTTAAGTTACAGCTGAATACCAACTTAAAATGAAGCCATGAGGGTTCACTGGACAAAAATACTGCAATATCTATTGAAGGACTACGGTTATTATTATACATAGTTTTCTTTTCTTTTCTTTCAGTTATATTTCCTTGAAAAGCATTTTCATTGGTAGTTGTGCAGTTACTGTTTTGTTATTTGCCACGTGCTTTAAGCAGGTAAATGTTCTAATAGTGTGGCATCTCCATTTTGGAAATATAACTGAAACAAGTCACTTTCTGATTGCTACTCATATTGATCACATAGATATCATATTTACGTAGGCTTTTTTATATGATCCAGACAACCAGCTTTTCTCCCCAGAGCATGAAGTGCACAGCATCTCCTGCTTTTAAAGACATTCAAAGACTTAAACTTCAAAGATCAATAACTCATGAGGGAGAAGCTATAAAAACACAAATGTTTCTTTCTTTTCAGCTGTAGTAAGAAAGACAATGATCTATAAACTTCCGCGGGACCGTCATTCCACTGAAATTCAGCCATAACCCAGCGTGGACCATAACAACGCGGAAGGTCACCTTTCGCGTTCCTGAGGAACGCCTTGGGACATGACAAAACATCGGTATACTACGCCCCGGGAGTGAGAACGGGTTGCGATACCAAGTCGGCATTGGTATCGGATCAATCCTAGCCTGGTGAGATCGATTCTTTACTTTAAGCTCCGCTCTTCTCTGCAGTGCTGTGGTTTTGGCAAAGACGAAACAGCCAGATCGCTGGACTCACCGCTCCCGTGTCAGCGCAGAGCAGGCACACTTTGCCCCCCCGCTTTTTGTGTTTAGGTGTTTTTGTTGTTGAGAATTTTAATTGTATTTTTGTATTGTAGTTTCTCAACAGTACTTGTTCATTTTAATTTGTTTGCTGGTTTGCATGCACTTTTTAAGATTTTTCTAAAAAAAACACCTCTTTTTAAATTGATAACTAAACCACCACGGCAGACCCGACGGCATTTTCATGCTTTCCAGCATCATTGTCACGGGGTCCTCTCCTAAACTTCTCCCGAACAAATGCAGGCATAGTCAGGAAGCGCTCAGTGTGTATAGTTTAATTCTGTCGCCCTCCCAGGTGCACAAAAGATTATTTACAAAGAAAATAAACAACTGACTTAATGCAAAACAAAACAAGAAAAAATCTATATACAAAACACAAGCGGCTGAGCTTATCTGCATGTTACCCTCACTGTAACATCTCACAGAATGCCCAGGGAGGCTCTGACGGCCTTCTTTTATACCCCCTTGCCCCTCCCACTAGGCATAATAGTCATTAGTCATCCCTTTAACATTTCTTTCCCCAAAACACTCTTTTTTCCTCAGCATATTTCCAGCTGTATTCCTACAATAATTAAAATTATAAATATATGTTTTAACTCAAACGTACAGTTTTTAAATTTAATGTTGCTGAAACAACAAAGGGATAAAATAATAAATCTATCTGATGGAGAAATCCCTCATCTTTGGAAAAGAGAGTTTATTACAGAGAAATGGCTCTTTCAAAATAAAAGCTATACTATACGCTTCTTCTGGGCTATATTCTCAGCAGCATATTAAACATATCAGGTCCCCATAAGGAGAATCATGTGCTAACGGCTGTCTAAATGACTCGGGTAAAGTTTGTAGCATGCGTGCTTGTTGTTTTTGTCTGCTTCCACTTGTCTTTGCACTAGGATGATGTCGGAGTAAATGTGCAGTCATATTCGTTGTGTTCCCACTAGTGCTGTCAGCGTTAATCTGAAATGACGTTAACGCCACAACACAGCTACCGCGGATCGCCCCGTGCGTGGGGCTAGACGGCCAACACGTTAACGAGCTAACTGCGCTAACGCACTAGTTCCCACTCATGTAATTGAGCATTGGTGGCACATCCAACATACTGTTTTACTTTTGTCCATGAATGTGTGTATACTACTGTACTATTGTATTGTACTATTGAACTTTATTATCACACTGTCCAAAAAAAACTCCCTGAAAACGCTGCAGCCAGAGTACTGGCAGGGACTAGACAGAGAGAGCAGATTTCTCGCATGGTGGCTTCTCTTCATTGACAACATTCATTGCCCCATCTTATTTTAAAGACCTTATTGTCAAGGTTGTGCTGTGTGACAAGTAGGACGAGGACCCAAACGCAGGACACAGAAAGAAAGAAACTAAACTAAGAAAAATAAACTAAAGACAGCAGCTTTATTGCTAGGGAACGCCAATACTTATACAGAAAACAAGAAACTACAAACATTAAACTCAAACCACAGAACAAGGAAATACTGAGAGTAACACACACACACACACAGACTGTCAAAATAAAACAGGAAGCATGAGGTATTCACAAGGATGCAGACTAGACAGAGATGTGGAAACATGACACACTGGAACAGCAGGAACATGAAGACAAAAGTAACAAGACACAGGGAAGACATGAAGACAGAAGACTAAACATACAGAACAGAATTAAACCTTCACCAAGGACACCGGGGAGGCACAGAGACAAAACAGAAACCTGAAAACCAGGAACTATAAATATAATACAAACAAAAAAACATAATTCAAAGACTATAGCTTAAACAAGAAACACCCAGTGCCGTGACACTTATAGTACCACGTGACCTCAGTGGGGCTCTTTGCTATCTAAATACTGACTTATTGGGTAGTATTTAAAAGTAGAATGCGTCTTTTGTCCTATCTCTCTTCCCTCACCCTCAACCAATCGCAGCAGATGGCCCCGCCCCTCCCTGAGCCTGGTTCTGGTGGAGGTTTCTTCCTGTTAAAAGGGAGTTTGTCCTTCCCACTGTTACCAAGTGATTGCTCATAGCAGGTCATCTGTTTATGGGGTTTTTCTCTGTAATAATGTAGAGTTTTTACCATACATTATAAAGCACCTCAAGGAAATGTTATGATTTAGCACTATATAAATAAATGAACTGAACTGAATTGAGAAAACTGCATGCATCTTTCACCATCCCGTTATCCCGAGGTGGAAAAGTAATGTCTCACATTTTTAATTATTACAAAGAGTAATGCACCTGCAGTATACAACTGCAGAAGGTATGCCACAGTCTTTGAGCATACTAATTAGAAAAGTACAGATGATATTATAACGTCAGAGTGAGTAGAAATGGCTTTGGCTTCTTTAAGTAAAAGCTACATCTGCCCATCAAGGATACCGATATTGCCTAGCAACAACTACATCAGTTGTTTCTTCCCCCTCTTTGTTGTTCACATGCTCATTTATGTTCATTGAAATCTGCCAGATAGTTCACCAGTTTCATAAGCAGCCGCAGCCTTGAGTCAGCTCACTGAGTTTTTTAGCTACACACACACACACACACACACAGATGCACTTATACATGACTATTTGTGCACAAGCTCACACACCCATTTACAAATGCACATACACACACCTCTGAATGTGTGTGGCTCTCACAAAAAGATGTTACAGAGTGTCAAACCAATATCTGTCTCTTCACTGTAGCCTGCCTCTCCATTTTCAGCTCAAGGACAGAGAAAGGGAGGCAGCAGGAGAAAAAAAGAGTGAGAAAGTGATGGAGAGAGCAAGTGACAAGAAGAGAGAGATGAAGCTTTAATCTTAACAGAGGAAAGCTTTTCAGAAAATGATAGAGAACATCCGTAATCACATATAAATACATAAAGGGTGCTCTGGCAATGTCAAGACCCTGAACACTTACCATAAAATTATATATATCCAGCTTACACTTTACTGGAAATTTCAGCACATAAAACCACGAGTAAACCAGTGGTGTATTTATGAATGCCAGTATAGTTGGAACAGGTGAGACTCAAGTCAAATTCAAATTCAAATTCAAATTTTATTTGTCACGTACACAGTCATACACAGTACGATATGCAGTGAAATGCTTGGACAACTGCTCGTGACCTAAAGAAAACAAAAAAGGAAAAGGCTATGAATAAGATAGGAAATAAATATGAAAAATTAAAAAGGGTCAATTTAACTAGGAAGGAATAAAATATAAATTAAGGTTAAAAATGAAATAACTGTACAACACAAATTAGAATGAAGGGTAAATTTAACTGGGAGAATAAGATAAAATATATAAATTAAAGTTGAAAATAAAGTAACTGTACAACAAAATACACAATATAGAACTATATAAGAATGTATGAAGAAATATAAATATATACACACAATAACAGCAGCTGTACAAGTATTAACTGGAAGTGAAGAATGTAGTGACCAGTGTTGTGCAATCAACATTATGTCTTGTGCAGTGCAAATATTTGATTTAAGTGATGAAGTGAAAACAATGTCCAGAAAGTCCAGTGTGTGTGTAAGAACTGTATGTGTGGGTCAGTATTGTGTGGTGGTGTGATTGAGAGACCGTATCGCCTGCGGGAAGAAGCTCCTCCTCAGTCTCTCTGTGTTGGTCTTCAGGGAGCGGAATCGCTTTCCTGACCTCAACAGAGAGAACAGTCTGTTGTTGGGATGGCTGAGGTCCTTCACGATCTTCCTGGCCTTGGTCCAGCACCACCTGCTGTAGATTGAGTGCAGGTCAGGGAGCTCGGAGCGGATGGTGCGCTCAGCTGATCGCACAACCCTCTGTAGAGTTCGTCTGTCCTGCATGGTGCTGTTCCCGAACCAGGTTAAGATGTTTCCCGTCAGGATGCTCTCTATGGTGCAGGAGTAAAAGTTCCTGAGCACCTTGGAGGGCAGTTGGAAGTCTCTCAAGCGTCTGAGGTGGTAGAGACGCTGACGGGCCTTTTTCACCACGGTGTTGATGTGACAGGACCATGACAGGTCCTGCGTGATGTGAACTCCGAGGTATTTGAAGCTGTCCACTCTCTCCACTGGGCACTCGTTGATGACGGGGGTCTGGTAGTTCCTCTCCTGCTTAGTGCTGAAGTCCACTATCAGCTCCTTTGTCTTACTGACGTTTAGAAGGAGGTTGTTCCTCTGGCACCAGTTCTCCAGATTCCTAATCTCCTTCAGGTAGGCCGTCTCGTTGTTATCAGAGATCAGGCCCACCACGACGGTGTCGTCAGCAAACTTGATGATGGTGGTGGAGCTGGTAGTGGCCACACAGTCATATGTGTACAAAGAGTACAGCAGGGGGCTCAGAACACACCCCTGGGGGGCTCCAGTGCTGAGAGTGGTGGAGGCTGAGACATGTCCACCCATCCTTACTGCCTGTGGTCTGCCAGTTAGGAAGTTGGAGATCCACAGACACATAGATGAGCTGAGTCCCAGATGCTCCAGCTTGGCGGTGAGTGTGGAGGGAATTATGGTGTTAAATGCAGAGCTGTAGTCTATGAAGAGCATTTTAACATAATCCCCCCTTCTAGTGTCCAAGTGAGTGAGTGATGTGTGGAGGAGATGAGAGATGGCATCGTCTGTGGAACGATTTGGACGGTAAGCGAACTGTAGTGGGTCCAGTGTGTCTGGTAGTGAAGAAATGATGAAGTCTCTGACCAGGCGTTCAAAGCACTTCATCACTACTGAGGTGAGGGCTACAGGGCGATAGTCATTGAGAGAAGCAGGGTGGGGTTTCTTCGGGACAGGAACAATGATGGACAATGATGGTCGGTTAATAACGTACTGGCTGATATCATTCCCTAGTTGGGTTGCTCGAATTTGCTAATCATATGCATGTATAATTCTTTCAGCAAAAGTGACCTTGAACGGATCAGCTATAGACACACCACAACTGCAGCAGTATTTATGCAGCCTGGGGAAGCTATATCTGCTAAGTTAGTTGGAAACGTAATAACTGAGTGTCTGTGAAGGTTCTCAGTCATCCAGGTCATCGTAGTCAAAGGAGCTTGCAAAGTAATAACTGAGTCTTTAAGATAACCAGATATCACTTTTAAAGCATTTAAATAATATGGAACTCATATTAAACTGGAATCTAAATCATCTGAAAGTATTATTTTAAAATGCAGCGCACAGGTGTACAATATGCCATTGTTCTCTTTTTGCCAGTATATACTTTTACCTTCTCAAAGGCAAAGTTTGTGGTTTGGTTGTCTGTAAAACGTTAGTTTGGGGGTTTTGCAAGACAAGTGAGTTTTTTGTCAGGGCTAGTCACTTGTATTTTTTTAAAATAGGGATTTTGCGCAGGCCCGCATGGTGGCACAGTTGCCTCACAGCAAGAAGGTCCCAAGTTTGAATCCACCATGTGGTCAAAGGCCTTTCTGTGTGGTGTTTGCATCTAAACGTGTAGTTAGTTGGTTGGTGATTCTAAATTGCTCATAGGTGTCCTTTGACTGGTGACCTGTCCACGATGTCCCCCACTGCTTTACAGGCTTCAGTTAATAAAATAAATACATTTTAAAATCCATCAGAAAATATATATCTGTCCACATGAAAACAGAAAAAAGAGCAACAGGTGGTGATCTAACCCTTACTGCACAGAAACGCTGGCCGAGCTCAGAGTTTGATATCAAAAGAGGAAGATAAAGGCACACCTTTGATGCTGTGTTTCCCATCTACACATAAATACAAAACAGAGTTTTTCAGAAGGGCTAGTTTCAAGCATGTTTTTCATTTAGGCTAAATTTCTAAAATACCCATGTACTTGTGGAAAGGGTTTTGGTAAACAGCACGGGCTGTGTACGTGCTCATTTTGTAGGCAGCACAGAAAACGTAAGGGAACTGTGCAATTGACACTGAATTAAAAATTCTGGCAGGCCTACGAGCCTGAAAGGCTTGCCAGTTCATCCCCTAACCCTCGGCCTAGAGGAGGCTTACAGATATGAATCAAAATGCAAATCAGGATAGCAGGGGGGGCTTCCGCTGGACAAGAGGTTACAGCTTTGTTCCTCAAAGGTACTGACTCCATTTTAAGATATTCTCTGATATAAATAGATCAGGCTTGGGTCAATTAGATACTCATTAATTGTAGCTTTAATAGATGAAAGCAAGCATTTAATGAAAGCAAGCATGCCACAAATAAGAGCAGTAACATTACTCTTACCCAAAGGTTTGGGACAAAACTAAATAATAAAAATGGACCAAGTGGCAAACTTTAGACCCTATAAAAGAAAAGAAAGAAGATATAACTGAGTCCCATATTTTAAGAAATCATTGTAGTTTGGGAGACACTGAGGATTATCAGTTTCACCACAACTCACCGATTTAAATGTGCTGTGCATATATTAGGGGTGTGGCTGCCATACGTGTTGAGTTTCCCAGGTAAGTACACTTTGTGCCCCACTCAGCAGTCTTAACTGTAACTCCTCAGCTGTACTTTTGTGCGCAAATATATTAACATAAAAATAAATACACAGCATAAAAAGGTGACTCACAATGGTTAAAGATGAGTTACTGTGCTTTCATCTATATTTTATATACAGCCTACACTGCAAGACCAGTGGAGGTTGTTTTTGTTTGTTTGTATTTCTGTAAATGTTAAAAATTCAATCCAAAGTTTACAACAACCTGACAAACAATCCTTCATTTTAAAATAATAAATGGTACTGTAAAGTTTTTTCAGTTTTTAATGCACATGTCAGTAGACTGAAATATAGTTTAGTAAATAAATATAGTATAGTTTATATGTTTAGTTTGTTACATCTGGAACTGAATCCAGTGTTGGACTTTGAATTCTTTCTCCTGATATTTAAAATAAACACGAGATAGGAAAACCAAATCCTGCAGCACACACGTATTATTACAGTGAAAAATGATAGATTAGAAAACAGAAAACTCTAATTGTTGAAAAACATTGAAGTGAAATTTGACTTAGAGCGGCAGTTAAAACTCATGGCTTTGTGATGTTTCTCATAAGTTTATAGACTCAAAAGAATTCGTTTTATTTTCACATACGATTTTATATGAACTGTCTGCTTTTAGCTTTTAATTACATTTATTTATTTTTCCACTTTGGTGGTTAAGAGTGATTGTTTACAGCGGTGAAACTTAAACAACAGCTGCTTCGTTCTACAGCGTGATAAGAAAAAGGTAAACGTTATGAAATGTGCAGTCAGTGAAGCTTTTATCTGTTTGCTGTCGTTAACATTATCAGGCGCGTACAGACAGCTGACAGAGAGGTGAGAAAATGAACGAAGGGAAAGAGATCAAGTGATGGGAAAAGAACAATGAAAAGAAGATTAGTGGAGCTGCACGACGTCCATTAGCATTCTGCCAGCATTGTTTAGCAGTGACAAGACGAGCTGTTGTGTTTCTAATTATGTTATTAGCTTTTTAATACACATCCACATGCAGTCATTTAATTCTAGTAGCGTTTCCCGTCCCAGTGATGGGTCGCTGATTGCTGCACTCAGCCGTTTTATTATGCCTAATTAAATTAACGTTATTTTGGTCCTGCCGTCAGCTACACACTCAGAGTTGAGGCAGAGTCATAAGGGAACCAAGTGTGTTTCTATGGATTTAAAAATACAATCTTTATGGGTTTTTTAACTGTAGAATTCTTATGGGTCGGTCCTGAGGTGTGTATGTGTGTCACACAGTATTGACCCAGCAATAAGAAATATTTCCCCTTAAAGTAAGTGTAGAAGTACACGAGCAGCAGCTCATCCATAATTAGGCACACACAGAGTTAAAGTCAGGTTTATCCTTGTTGTGTGATCTATCATGATGACTTTTTCAGCATTAAGATAAAATAAGAATTTGCACGTTCACATGTGTGTGTGTGTGTGTGTGTGTGTGTGTGTGTGTGTGTGTGTGTGTGTGTTCGGTCACAGTTATTTCTCTGTGTGAGCACTGCAGTGACGCGCCATCATTACTCACCACCTCTCTCTTTCTCCACTCCTTTCCCTCCATCCTGGAACCTTTCCATTTCTTATCTGCCCCCCATGTCTTCTTCTCAAACTCTCTTTCCTGAGTACACACATTTTACCGGTTTCCTTGTTTCCCACCTGCTGACCATCTTTCTCCACATGCCTCAGCTTCTTTCTTTCGGTTTTACTCTCTTCCTTCTGTGCCCTCGCACCAGGGGTGTCATAGTGAGCAGAATAGTGGGACTAAATTAGGGCCAAAACTGGCAAACAGAACAAAGGCAGGGGCCTCAAAAAGTCTGAAATTAAAACAATTATTTTTAATTAAAATGTTGAATTTTTTTTTATTATTAGGAATTCATCTGTTGGTTGAATTAATGCTTTGGCAGACTGTTGTCGAATATCAGAACACTCTTCCCTTTTCAAATATGCACACAGTTAAATATAATCCATTATTAGGTTTAACAAAAACAGCTTTTTGTTCTGTCGCTTTCTCACTTTTATATATATTTGAATTGTGCCTTTTGATGTTTTATTATGCTGCTTCAGTGTCCCGACTGTCTAAGCGGGCGCTTTTTAGTAACTAATTAACATAAATTCTGCAAAGAGAAAACATGATTTCAGTGATGTCTTCCTTATTTGGCTTTTATTTTGATTGAAATACCTGACTCATTCTTCCCAGCATGGAGTCAGACTGATCCTCCTAGAGTGTTTAAAGTATAACTAAAACAGTGAAAGAAATAAGAATGACATGTCAAACCTCATATAGCCAACCAGTTTGTGCTCACACACACGCGTAGATAAATGTCAGAGAAGTACAGGCTCATATAGCCACTGAAGGCACTGTGTCTCGTGGGTGTCCCTGCTCAGAGACAAATCCCACATTCATCACACGCACACAGACACACCTATGGCCCAGTGTTCGCCAATGAAATGTAGACGGAAGGTAATTAAACAGGGATCAGGCTGCTCTTTATCAAGGGCTCTTCACTGCTGGGCTAAATTAACCTCTGCCCACACACACACACACACACACACACACACACACACACACACACACACACACACATTTTGCCTTAAGAATCCATACACACACATTAACACATGCACATTTTCATGCATACAAAGACGGACATATGCAATGAAAATCACTGGGACACCTCTGAGTACTGCTTGCTTTGCTCTAATGTAATTTCTAATTTAAGCTCATGTAAATCCTTTGTTACTTTTTCTCATTTAAAAAAATAAAGGCATTGACTAGTTTGTTACATTTATAGCTCTGATAGTAAAAAACAAACAAACAAGAAGCCACGTGAAGTCTAAACAATAGTTTAGTTTTATTTGTTTAAATAAATTATGGTTTCTAATCAGCTCTGTTTTGTCCTTTAATTGGGAAAAAATGATTTTTCCTTAACCTACTGCATGAACACACAAGACAGCGGTGCAGCACTGGCTCTGATCGCTGCTGCATGCTCAGGGCAGCACAGTGCTGTTTTGTGAAGTCCATACATAACAGCAGTGATCCTGCTGTCGGAGCAGTGTGTGGTACAAACTCACAAAAATCACAAGCCCTAAAAGGGTGTCAGTACAAACACACAGAGTTATAGTCGTTTAAAATTTGGCCAATAACCTTCAGTTGCAAATCACAGTTTTGCCAGGGCGGGGAAAATGCTGCATTTCTTTCAAATCCACACAATGCTTCAACACTTCACAGCTATGACATAAAATTCAATTTAATTGGTTTATGTACATTATATAGAAACACACAGTGAACATGGGTTGGTTTGTGATGCAGCCACACATTCAGTGAAACTAGACACCACCAAAACTATTTTCTGCAGAGTCACACTGGGTACAGATCTGAACTTATTTCAGTCCAGCATCCATCTACCACCTACAGGCAGGGAATGTAACAGCCACACGATGCTCCAGTATTTTCCAGTATTTGTGTTGCTCGGACAATCGTTTAAAGGCGGCTGTCCCAAAGAGATTTTGTTTGCCCACAAAAAGGAAGATGCATCCCTCGGTTCTCATGCGGTGGCTTCACAGAGAGGGGACAACCCGAGTACTCAAAGTCACCACAAGAAAGAGCAAGGACATGGAAACAGATCCACTCTCAGTCCAACAGCTGCCTTCATCAATGGTGACACTGTAACCTTGTGATTGTTGTGGTTTAATATGACAGAGTTTCTTTAGGAAAACAGCATTTTGACTGCACAGCTATCCAGCATTCACCCTTTGTCTCTCCTTTGTTCTTGGTGTTGCTGTGGTTTGTCTTGTCTTGTCCAGGTGCTCGTCAGGATCAGAGTACTTTGCTTCTCTGCCCAGCTGTTCAGCCACCTGTGGAGGTGAGACCGAAACAGAGAGGGATGAGTGCTACGGAAGCACACAAGGATAAAGAGATGGGGATAAATACAAACAGTGAAACGAAAAGGGAAAACTGGTAACAGAAAGAAGTGAAGGCAAATTTTACCTTTTAATCCACACTACGGAAAACAGGTGCAGCCTCGGGCCTCTGCGCTGTGTGTTTTCTGGCTTGAACCTTTGTATTTTAGCAGCAGATGCTCACGCTCGTCAGGTGATCACGGACAGAAAACTGAACAGCAACCCTGCAGAGATTTTTTTTGTTTATTTTAAAACGACATATTAATCAAACTCAGTTTAACATGAATGACACTCATGACAGTTAGTGTTAAAACCAAGCTTAAAAACAAAACTACATGCACATATTTGCATATATTGCATGTATGTAAAAAAAAAGAAAGGAACGAAACATCATGCTAAGATTGTGTGCTTTACAGTGCAGTATGCAGCAATATTATGAATCCTGGACTTGGCCAGTTGATTGTTGTGCACCATGCTGTAGAAATCCTATTTTCTCAGGCAGAAACACTCAGGTTCTCTTAAGAAGACTGAGAAGATTTGTCTTTTTTTGCAGATCAATTACAACTAATCCCTTGGATTAAAATCCCTAAAAAAATGTCTATGCATTAGAAAAGTTTAGGCAACTGCACGGATCCTTTGCACATAAATAAGGATAAATAAGGATCGGTGCTTGTGTAGATGCTTGGGGATTTGGAGCTGTTACAGTAGCTACAGTGCCAGTGTGTAGATTAATAATATTTTGATTAATAATAACTGAGCACAGCACTGTGGCAGATTGGCAGCCTATTCAGGGCGTGCCCTGCCGCTCCCCCTGTGACAGCGAGGAGGAGCTTCAGCCCAACTGAAACCAGCCACCTTTAAGCCGTCAGGAAAGTGAGCCTGATTCTCTAAAGGTGCCAAGCTAATGACTATGTGAGATTCACAGTAGGATCCATGTATTGTGCTAGATGCCATCAGCATACTAAAATGCTCAACTATATACGATACCTCAGGGAGCGATTTGCCGGGGGGGGGGATTCCTTCCCAGGGGCTTTTCTCTGCTTAATTTCTTTTATCCCACGTGGTATTTCGAAACAGTCGACAGTCCAAACAACAGTAAATTCAGCTTTCAGAACAAATCTGTGACAGCAGACATGACACTGCTTGAGGCGGGGGTTTGGAGGGGGGGATGTTTCTGATCCTGTTCATCTTTTCATGGAGTCACTAAGCTCCACTGTTTCAGAGTAAAAACTACCGATAATGAAATAAAAGAGACTCAAAATAATCTTCAGTCTAAGACTACGTCCACGCGTGCACGGGTAGTTTTGACGGAGATTTTCTGTTTTCGCTTTTTTTTAAAATCCCGTTGTTAAGTCAAATTGTTGAATGTTGTCATTGTGTTTCTTAAATTTGTAAAGTCTTAGTTTAAACTATAGGATCAAAGACATTCCTTTGCCTGACCACCTCTCCAGCCTCTCGAGGTTCTGGGGGGAGGCTGTTTTATCACAAGCACATCCCTTGTGAAGGTTTGTTTGATGCTTGGTCAGCTTCCTGCCCTTTTATGGCTTCACTGTGTTGTGTATGGTGAACCAATACAGGAATTGAACCATATATTGGGTGTGGGGGAGATTACCCCCTTATGACCAAGGATGTTGTGATCAGGAAGTCACGCACACAGATACACACACACACACGCGGACACAGCCTAAGAGTTGACACATATGTTCCAAAGGTTTTGTGAGATTTTAGAAACCACAGATTACCACGAAGAACTCTTTGATGTGCATAACTGACACATTACAGCATTTCATGTTGCTCCCCTAATGACCATCTAAACTAGGACAAATCAGATTATTAGCAGATTCATGAAGAGGCAGCTTGGATTTAACTCCAGCAAACACTCACATCTTTGATGTTCCACATTCAGCCCGAACAGCTTCACCATCATAACACAACTCTCTATTTTTTACAACTGGGTACATAAATGAATAGGTGAATGTAAACTTTATATGTATATATATATATGTATATATATATGGCAGGAAGCTGACCAATATATATATATATATATATATATATATATATATATATATATATATATATATATATATATACATATATATATATATATACGTCCGGCTCGGACGTCGCCCGGATCAACAAGGTCCGCGTCAGGTGTTGAGGAACCAGGGCACCCTGACGAAAAATGGGCTACTGGAACAAGAAGGCATCGGTGGGCAAGAGACGAAAACAGGGCGTTGTTGGAATGCTACTACGCAAGTAACCCCGGCGGAAGGGGCTACATGAATAGGATGAGGGACCTATGGATTCTTCGATACCCAACATCCACAATGACGGCGAAACAACTAGTAGCTCAGTGTTCCAACATTCGAAAGAAGGGACTGCTCTCACAGCTAGAGATTGACGAGGTACAACACAAATGCTACGGCAAGGAGGAGTCAGGACGCCAGGTCAGGGGGGAGATATCATCACCCCCACCCGAGATTGGGTACATAGCCCCAAGTGCGATAGGCGAAGGATCGTTGAGTGCGAGAGGAACTGACCTGAAAAATAGGATCATGGCCAAGCTCGAAACCTGGATCCCCCGTAGCCGGTTACCAAGATTACGTGAAGTACCCTCAGAAGGTCTGCTAGATGATGTTAATGCAGCACTACGGGCAATACCTACAACCACGATTACCGACACTAACAAGCTGATCTACAATACGGCAGCAGTGATCAGTAAGATGCTTGGCTACAAGTTGAACAGCCACAAGGGGCAGTACCCTCCATGGAGAAGGAGGCTAGAGGGCAAGATCAAAGTAGCACGGAGGGAGGTTAGCCAACTAACGGAGTTGCAGAAAGGTGCGACAAAGAAGGTGCCTAAGAAATACAGCAAGCTGTCCATACCTGAGGCCTTGGAAACTGCCAAGCAAAGACTCACAGCCTTAGCCAGCCGCTTGAGGAGGTACACCAGAGAGATAGAAGGCAGGAGAATAAACCAGCTGTTCTCCACAGAACCAGCAAAGGTGTACTCTCAGTGGCAAGGGAACAATAAGAGAACAGCACCACCAAGGCTGGAGACGGAGCAATACTGGAAGAGCATATGGGAGAAGGACGCAACCCATAACGGCAATGCTCAGTGGCTAGTGGATCTGAGGGCAGACCACAGCGACCTCCCTGAACAGGGTCCAGTAACCATCACAGTGGCAGATATCCAAGAAAGGGTCTCCAGTATGAAGAGTTGGACAGCACCAGGGCCCGACATGGTTCACGCCTACTGGCTAAAGAAGCTGACTGCACTCCACGAGCGTCTGGCAGCACAAATGAACCAGCTGCTAGTTAACGAGAGACACCCGGAATGGCTAACCGAAGGTCGGACGGTCCTGATCCCCAAGGACCCCAAGAAGGGACCGGTCCCCTCCAACTACCGACCAATAACCTGCCTCAGTACTACATGGAAGCTCCTGTCAGGCATCATATCGGCTAAGATGAACAGGCACATGGGTCAATACATGAGCGGGACACAGAAAGGAATTGGCAAGAATACCAGAGGCGCAAAACACCAGCTACTGGTAGACAGAACAGTCAGCCGAGACTGCAAGACCAGACTGACCAACCTGTGCGCTGCCTGGATTGATTACAAGAAGGCCTATGACTCAATGCCCCACAGCTGGATACTGGAATGCCTAGAATTGTACAAGATCAATGGGACCCTAAGAGCCTTCATCAGGAACTCAATGGGGATGTGGCGTACAACACTAGAGGCCAACTCCAAGCCCATAGCACAAGTCACCATCAAGTGCGGGATCTACCAAGGAGATGCTCTGTCCCCACTGCTGTTCTGCATAGGCCTGAACCCCCTCAGTGAGATCATTAACAAGACTGGCTACGGATACCGACTACGGAACGGAGCAGTTGTCAGCCACCTCCTGTACATGGATGACATCAAGCTGTATGCCAAGAGTGAACGAGACATCGATTCACTGATCCACACTACCAGGCTATACAGCAATGACATTGGAATGTCGTTCGGACTGGAGAAGTGTAGTCGGATGGTAACAAAGAGAGGGAAGGTAGTCAGAACTGAGGGGATTGAACTACCAGAAGGCAACATTGCAGACATAGAGGACAGTTACAAGTACCTGGGGATCCCGCAGGCGAATGGGAACCATGAAGAGGCCGCTAGAAAGGCTGCAACCACCAAGTACCTGCAGAGGGTCAGGCAAGTCCTGAGGAGTCAGCTGAATGGTAAGAACAAGATCCGGGCCATCAACACGTACGCCCTGCCCGTGATCAGGTACCCTGCTGGGGTAATAGGCTGGCCAAAGGAGGAGATAGAAGCCACTGACATAAAGACAAGAAAGCTCCTTACCATGCATGGAGGGTTTCACCCCAAGTCCAGCACCCTGAGGCTATACGCTAAGCGGAAGGAAGGGGGCCGGGGACTGGTGAGTGTCAGCACCACAGTCCAGGATGAGACAACGAACATCCAAGAATACATTGGGAAGATGGCCCCAACTGACCGAGTGCTCAGTGAATACCTCAGGCAGCAGAAACCCAAGAAAGAGGAGGTAGACGAGGAACCATCATGGAAGGACAGGGCCCTGCACGGTATGTACCACCGGCAGATAGAGGAGGTGGCTGATATCCAGAAATCCTACCAGTGGCTGGACAAAGCTGGACTGAAAGACAGCACAGAGGCACTAATCATGGCAGCACAAGAACAAGCTCTGAGTACAAGATCCATAGAGGCTGGGGTCTATCACACCAGGCAAGACCCCAGGTGCAGGCTGTGTAAAGATGCCCCAGAGACAATCCAGCACATAACAGCAGGGTGCAAGATGCTAGCAGGCAAGGCATACATGGAACGCCATAACCAAGTGGCCGGCATAGTGTACAGGAACATCTGTGCCGAGTATAACCTGGAAGTCCCGAGGTCAAAATGGGAGATGCCCCCAAGGGTGGTGGAGAATGACCGAGCTAAGATCCTGTGGGACTTCCAGATACAGACGGACAAAATGGTGGTGGCTAACCAACCGGACATAGTGGTGGTAGACAAACAGAAGCAGACGGCCGTAGTGATCGATGTAGCGGTTCCAAATGACAGCAATATCAGGAAGAAGGAACACGAGAAGCTGGAGAAATACCAAGGGCTCAGAGAAGAGCTCGAGAGGATGTGGAGGGTGAAGGTAACGGTGGTCCCCTTGGTAATCGGAGCACTAGGTGCGGTGACTCCCAAGCTAGGCGAGTGGCTCCAGCAGATCCCGGGAACAACATCGGAGATCTCTGTCCAGAAGAGCGCAGTCCTGGGAACAGCTAAGATACTGCGCAGGACCCTCAAGCTCCCAGGCCTCTGGTAGAGGACCCGAGCTTGAAGGATAAACCGCCCGCAGGGGCGTGCTGGGTGTTTTTTATATATATATATATATATATAGAGAGAGAGAGAGAGAGAGAGAGAGATAAAAATCCATTTTAGGCCAAGTTAGAAGTGAAGATTTCTATACAGATCAGACTGGGCAAGTTATCAGGCAGCAAACAGTTTTTGTACACCAAATTCAGAACAATAAAGATTTGATAATAAACTGTCCTTTGTCAACATCCCCTTCCTTTTACCTGTTTCAGCTTTTTGGCTGATTCTTTGTAAGCCTTCCACCTTTTTCTGAGGGGGGGTTTACAGTGAAGACTGAGAGGAAAGGAGAGAGAGAGGAGAGGACATGCGGCAAAGGGCCACAGGTTGGATTCAAACCCGAGCCGGCTGCTCTCAGCCAAGTGGCATACGGTCGCCTGCTCATCCCAGTCAGCTAAGCCAGCTCCCACCCTCAACCTGTTTAAACTTTTTTGTCTGCAAAGTGGAACACCCCAATCCTGTTTTCTGTTTTCAAAATAATGTATTATGCAGGTTTACAGTGCAAAATGTATTTGCTGTCATTTGACTGCTGTGAGTTGTTTTCTTGATTACAGAGTAAAAGAAAAGTTAAAGTTAAAAAATACATGGAAGTGGAAAAGAACGTCTGGTCAGTTGAGAATGTCAAGAGAAAAGATTAGCATTTGTAATGAATTCATTTTGTCAAACCAGCCATGCATAAAGCTGCTGTACGATCACGTTCACCAAAGAAAACCAACATTCAGAGAGGATGAGAAGAATGCCGTTACACAAAGTGTTCACAGTGGGAGATTTCTGTCAGCCGCAGGCCAGTCTGGGTTTCAGGTTTGGCTGAGGAAGACCCAAGAGAGACAAAAACAGAGGGAGGGTTAACATACTGAACATACTGGAGAGTATGAGGAAGGAGGAAGCAACAATAAAACCCCCTTTTGTTGTCTGAGAAGTTGTGACCATAGTTTTAACTGTGTGTGTGTGTGTGCGTGCGTGCGTGCGTGCGTGCGTTTTTCAGTATGACCGCTGAGAGATCGCATCCCACGCTGGGCATTTCTGCTGAATCAGTGACTAGTCACCTCTCTTAGGAAGATAAACAAAACATTAACGCACACATACACATGTGCACAGGAGTGCACTCACAGGCTATGATACACACACACACACCTACAGTTACACATCTTCATTGTGCAGAATAACAAACCATACATATCTATAAAGACCCAGCCATACACACTGAAATAATGTGGATAGAGGTACACGTACATTTGTGAGTGTCTTCTCCTGAATACTCAACAAAGACAATGAATTCTTGGGCATTTATTATGACTTTTGTTACCTGTGTATTTGTCTTGTATTCATTCAAAAGGCAAATATGAACAAAACATAAGAAATGTAGAACAGAAATGCACGCCATGCCATTGCAGAAAAGGGATGATCCCTTCATCACTGCATGGACACTACTGCTGTTAGCGTTAGTTTTGTGGTTTAAGTGAGCTTCAGTATAACCGATTTCTAGTAAAAACAGCTTTTGCATCAGTGTTAACAGCATGTATATAAAAGTAGAACAATTAATTAGCATTGTTTCTGTATTCTCACAGTGACTGTGCCATTTCAAGCTGTAATGTGTGGTTAAAGGATGCTAATGTTGTAGATGTGGTTCACATATTCATCTAACAAGCAACATATCTGTGGTTCAGTGCTGCGGGAGACACAAATCCCTTTGGGGTTGTGTCAGAGAGGGCATTTGGACAATCTGCCAAGTCAAACATGTGCTACTTGTTGTGATGACCCCTTGTGTGAATAACGGAGCAGCTGAAAGTAGCATACCACTGCTGTCAGACTTTTGCAGCTGATCAAACCCTCACACGTGCAATAAGACTGCTATCTGTGCAATTCTTCTTCTGACGAAGTTGTACTTTTGTATTTTCTTACTCAGTTGTATATAGCATTTGTATTTCTATTTTATTCTATTGTATATATAATTCTATTCTATTTTATTCTATTGTATATAGTATTTTATTTTATTTTATTTTATTGCATTCCAGTGTTTTCTAATTTCTGCTACATAACTTTGCACTTTTGCTGTAACAAAACAAATTTCCCACCTGTGGGACTAATAAAGGTCATCTTATCTTATCTTATCTTATTACAATTAAAAATAAAAAAAAATCAGTGGTGGATTGGAGACAAGGTAAAGTGGTTATTGAGCTTCCTTCAATGACGTGAATACCACATTGTTTATAAACTCCTTATCAGAGTTAAAGACTGTCCCTCTACTGGGTGACAGGAGTGTTGCATATATTCAATATTTATCCAGCTGCAAAGTAACAGTCATATATTCATTCACCCTTCTCCTGTGCTTGTTTACTGAAGATCATGAAAGGTAAATGTCAACTATGTCAGTGTTTCCATCCCATCTTTTCTCTTCATTCTTCCGTGCCTTACCCCAGGGAATATGTAAGTTATCTAGAAATCTGTGTGCTGAGTGACTCTCGATTAAACTTAAACTTGAGTCAACTGTGGTAGTGATCTGGTGTTATATAAATAAAATAGAATTTTTGTTTTTGCATTGATTTAAATAGCCAGTAACTTGAATATTAAAGCCGTCTTTGTCACAGCAGCCACAGTAAGTAAAGCACCACCTCAGGGAACGCAGAGGGGAAAGAAGAACCCACATGTTATGGGCCGAGGAGTGAGGTCCCAAATGTAGACTCTCTAACCCACCTTTAAACTGTCCAAATAAGTTCATACAAAAAAATAAAAAATATATAAAGCCACAAACAACATCCAAGCATGGACCACACAGAAAACACAACACAGACCAAAGGAAGGGCTGATCCATGACGAGAACGAGGTAATCAGGGGAAGTGAACACAGCTGGGGGAAACAAGGTAAACAGAATCTAGAGAGCAAGACATGGGGACACAAAACTAAATCCAAGACACGACAGATGAATGACTACCAAATCAAATAAGGCAGTAACTTCGTAAACACAGAAAGGGACACAGAAACAAAAAAGGAGGAAGCAACAACAAAACACCTTTTGTTGTCTGAGAAACTGTCACCATGGTTTTAACTGTGTGTGTGTGTGTGTGTGTGTGTGTGTGTGTGTGTGTGTGTGTGTGTGTGTGTGTGTGTGTGTGTGTGTGTTTCACCTTGACATACAAGGAAACACTCTGGAGACTAACCTCCAGTTAGCTATCCACAGTTTACAATAAATACCAAGGAAGAGTCCCGTGATGAGGTCTATGAGAGGTCTACCTATGACAGACAGTAATTAGCCAGGTGCCACCTTCTGAATTTCTCATTTATGTTATCGCTGCGCTGATTAATCCATACTTCATACTGTATACCAGACCCTTACCTTGTGCTCCAGAGTTCATCACTGCTCTTGGTTCAGTTGTCGTACAGTATACCCTGTACTATTTATAGGAAACACAATTCTTTTTAAATACTGGTTGTTTTTAATTGTTCCTTCTTTTCGGAGACATCCTCAGCACATTTGCTTGATATGTGAAAATACATTTTCTACCTCTTTCACTTCATTATGATCTTCTTATGTTTTTTAATTTTTATTTCTAAACTTTATATTTTTCTCATTACCTGTGCTCATTGTTTATATCTTCTTCTTATTACAGTCCCAGTTTGCTCCTCTGCTAATAATTACCCATCTCTGTTTTCTACTGATTTATCTGTCATTTTCACCACGTCTTGATCTTGATCAAGCTTGATCAAGCCTTTGAACCTCAGAGAACCACCCTGCACACATGTGTTTTTTAATTTGAAAAGCAGACATTAAGAGAGATTTATTGGTTCCCCACTTATATCATATCACATCAGTGCAGTCTGCTACCAACAGACAGATTATTGGTCGAAGAAATCCTAATGGAGTGGTACTATGTTTTATTGCTTATATAATGCTAATAATGCTAATAATAATAATCTTTAACCATTTATTCAAAAATCTTTATCATGCATACTGAGATCCTAATCTCCAGTCCTTTCAAAAATCAACCAGTGTATGACCCATGTGGCTCAACTCTGTCGCTCAGATTTCGTAAGAGTCTGTGGGAGGTGCTCAGAGTGGGTGATGGTTGTACAAGGCACATTACTCAACTGCCTTAAACCTGCATTCGCTTTCAGTGACCAGCGAGGTGCAACTCTGGAAAGAAATCTGAGGATTGATATATTATATTCTTCATTCAGCAGATCCCTTTGGGGTAAATTGTCTCATTTCATCTCATCCTATCTCTTGGATCATCTTCTTTCACATGAACCTCCTGCACGTCTTCCTTTAATATATCCCTGAATCTTCTCGGTGGTCTCCCTTCTTTCCTCCTGCCTGGCAGCTTCGTATTCACCATTCTTTTCCCAATATTCCTCTTCTGCACATGTCCAAGCTGTCACAGCCTTGCCTCCTGAACTTTGTCTCTAAAATGCTCCAAAAAGGTCCATTCGGGTTGCTTCTAGTGAAAATCTTAACATCTTCAACTCTGCTACCTCCAGTTCCACACCAGATACACTTCCTGACGCAGCCCTACCCTTTTATGCATGCTTTGGACTGGGACTACAGAACACTGGCATGCAGTGCTTGTGTTTTGGTTAAAGAGGCATGTTTTTTAACAGGCACAGATGTGCAGCGTTCATTGGTTTTGTTGCAGTAATTGTAGTTTGGCACCCAATAAAAATGAAAGTGCTATATTTATTTTTCCAATCAAGCCAACTACATGATAGCATTAAGACAGTTTACACATTTCCCTAGCTGGGACCACATCCTCGGTAACGATGGACGATGAGGGAGTATGAACTGGTGCTGCGGTTTGGGGAAGGCCTCGAAGGGGACTGGCGACGGCTCCTGGGCCGGACAGATCCCGTGTACTAACAAGAAATGAATGAAGGAAAGGAAGAGAGGAGAAGAGAGGAAAAATGGGGGGGAAGGGTGGGGCATGCAAATGAGAACAGCAGGTGAAGGGGGGCTTTTATAGCCTGAGGCCGGAGGGGGCGTGAAGGAGGAGTGGTCCCGCTCCTGGAATTCAGATGATATCTACACTTAAATTTTCCTTAGGAATTAAAAGTCCTCATTTTCTGCGTCACTACTTTAGTAATCCAAAATATCTCTCTGTCAGCCTTCTCGGTTCCGAATCATCTTCAGCTTCTCATCAGCGGCGTCCCACAGGGCTCAACTTTAGGGCCACTGCTGTTTTTCCTGTATTTGTTGCTGCTGGGTTCCATCCTTAGAAGGCATGGGATCTCTTTTCATTGTTATGCAAGTGACTGCCAAATTTATTTGCCACTAAAGCAGAAGGATGGCATCTCCATAAAACCTCTCTTGACATGTCTAGATGACATTAAAGCTTGGTTGGCTTTAAAGTTTTTACATTTTAATGAAAAGAAAACTGAGATGTTGGTGTTTGGACCCAGTGGTCCCTGTGAGTTCTCCTCTGTTTGATTTGGGACCCCTGGAAGTTTATTTTAAACCCGTTGTTACTGACCTTGGTTTTAAGTTGGACAGTGATTTTAAATTGGACAGCCAAATCAGAGCAGTGGTGAAGTCCAGTTTTTATCATTTAAGGCGACTGGCAAGAGTAAACATTTTTTTCTTTCTAGGCAGCACTTTGAAACAGGATCCATGCTTTTATTTCTTCCTGTCTGGATGACTGTAACTCACTTTCTCAGCTGGTTCAAAATGCCGCTACACGACTGCTGACAGGAACTCATAAAAGAGAGCATATAATCCTGTGTTGGCCTCACTGGCTGCCTGTGTCTTTTAGAGTTCATTTTAAAATTCGCATGTTTGTTCTTAAATGCTTTCACAGTCTTGCCCCGTCTTACCTCTCTGACCATCCCTACACACCCTGTTAGTCTCTTAGGTCAGCTGCCCAGCTGCTCCTGGAGGTACCAAGATCCAGGAGGAAGCTCAGAAGGGGCGGGGCCTTTTCTATCGTGGCTCCTAAATCATGGAATAACTTGCCCTTGCACGTTAGAGAGAATCATTCACTGTCCACTTTTAAAACACGTCTTAAAACTAGTGCTGTCAGCATTAATCTCATTAATACGACGTTAACACCATAACCACAGCAAATCCCAGTTAGGGAGTTAACGCGGATCACCCCGTGCGAGGGCTGCGCGGCGCTAATGCATTAACAAGCTAACCTGCATTAATGCGGCAAATCCCCGTTAACGTGGTATTAACGAGATTAACGCTGACAGCACTACTTAAAACCCATTTTCAGTCTTTGGCTTTTGACCTCAGTGAGACTTAGTTCATTACTAATTTAATTACAAGAGAAACTAACTAATTAATTAATTTTTTTCTTTTATTTGGCTTTTATTTCTATCTTATATAATTTTATTATTTAGTTCCAGTGTACAGCACTTTGCGTTAGCTGTGGTTGTTTTAAAGTGCTTTATAAATAAAGGTGATGATGATGAAGTATGTCTTAAATTAATGAAGTAATAAAATAAATAGATATGAGTCCGTTGTTTAGTTGTTTTTATTTAAACTTTTCATGCTTTCAGAAGCTATGCATGCCATCCTTTTTCTGTTGTTATTGTCATCAGCTTTATCATTTAACATGCTAACTAAGGCCTGTAGAGCTCTTGGGAATTTTATTTAAATCTCTCTGAGCAATGCATATTCTAACCTTGAGGAGAATTTGCTGGGACATCCACTTGTGGGAAGATTGGCAGCTGTCTCCAATGTTTTCACTTGTGAATTATCTTTCTCGCTGTAGATTGATGGACCTGAAATTGTTTGAAGATAGCCTTATAACCCTTTCAGCACTCATGGGCAGCAACAATTGCAATTAGTCAACACACACACTGCTCACAATGCTCCAGACCAGCACTGCAGAAACTTCTGCTTAACCAAGCACAGTTGATTAGCAGCACCAGACTGCTGCCTACCCTCTTTATTCCTCTGGGAGCAACAAGGGGTTTACTTAGTTTTTCATACACTGTGTCTCCATTTTGGATTAATGTTTGTTAAATAAACAATTTATTTCTTTCAGTTTTAGACTGCTCTATAAGTAAATGGACTGGTTCTTATATAGCGCTTTTCTACTCTCCCCGAGTACTCAAAGCGCTCTATACAACATGTCTCATTCACCCAATCACACCCATTCTCACAAGCACTTTATCTATACATAGTGCTTTCTAAGTACATTCACACTCCGATGGATGCATCGGAGAGCAAATTGGGGTTAGTATCTTGCCCAAGGACACGTGACATGCAGACTGGAGGAGCCAGGGATAGAACCACCAATCTTCCGATCAGTAGGTGACCAGCTCTACCTCCTGAGCTACAGCCACCCTCTAGCATTTACCTTTTGGCAAGTTTACTTCATTAGCAATTACAGTGATTCAGTCGACATTTTAAGACAATAAGCAGAATTTAAATTTCACATTGTTTAAAACTTGTACTTGTTCACAGTAACAAATATTTGTCAGCTGTCAACAGTTATTTTGGGAAAATGACCTGGTAAGAAAACCATCCCAAACACCAAACAGCTACCAGTAGCTCTGATTTTATTCTAGGCGTCATTCATTGTCCTTTCATTGTTACCATTTTTGCTGCAAGACAGTGGTACAAATCATAACAACACCATCATTTTTTCCAAATGATTTGCTTGATTAGGCTGAACTTTCTCCTGTTTCATTTGATGGTACAGCTTGAGGGATGAAGTCAAATCCCTTCTGCAGCTTCCAGCTAATTGGGAATCAGTGACCTAGTGTAACAGAACTGATAAATGTTGCATTTAGGAAGTTAATGTGAGCTGACAGAAACCAGCATTAATCAGCTGGACCGTGATCACTGTGTCATGCTGTCCTACAGGCAAAGAGCCTCAACATAAATGCACATGTGGAATACGATGCATGCATTAAGGCAGAATGGATGGATCACAGATGTTGTTCATATTTACTTGTATGTGTTTGGGATATCCCTTCCTAAACATGTTCTTAGACATATTTTATAGGCTAGTTTTTAATCAAACACAGTACTACCTGAAACAATTTAAAAACGTTGAGTTTGTGGGTTTAAACACCATTTCAAATATCTTCACTGTAAATGGTAAACTACCATGTTAGCATGCTGGGAATCTTTGCTATAATCAGTCAGAAAAAGTTGTTCAAGCGTGATTTTCCTCTTTAATGTGGCATTTACTGCCCCCTGACATTTTTTCATCGTTTGATTCAATAAAAATTAATTGAAAAGGGAGAATAAGGCTCTCAAGCAGCTAGCTTCCTAAGTGTCATAAATAGCACTGGTAAGGTCATGGGCAGATTAACCTCCTAAGGGACCCCACTGTACACATAAGTTTCGTTATTTCTCCAGACACCCAGAAACCAAGGAATCTTCTAGAGGTGAAGAGACCAAGTTGATTAATTAATTAACAGTGTGTAACCCAGAGTAAAATCTGTTTTACTAGAATTTAGTAATTTCCTGCACTTATTTCCTGCCATTGAACGCATCACAAATACATGACTTCAGTAAGCCAAGCCAGGTGACAGAGCTGTTGCAGGTTTGTATTGGCAAACACTTGCTTTTCCCGTTTTAACCCTCTGGGGTCCAGGGTATAATTGGCCGTTTTTGACTAATTTTGATTTTAACTCTATATTTCACCTTTAAAATATGTTTTTCTTGCCTTGCTTGGTACCATTATTTTCAGCACCTCCTCAAATATCTGAAATTTGAGTTATTTTTTTTCATTTTAGTATACTATATTAGCACAGTTGATCTAAATTAAGACAAAAAATTCAAAATCTGAGTAGAAAAAAGTTATATTTCTTACTGTAAAACCCACAAACATGTTTAAGGAATCATTTTCATAACTTGAAATGCAAATAGAAATTGTATATTTCTAAAAATTATGCACAAGTTTTGCAAACAACAAAGTTATATGGTACTATTTACCTAAAAATGCAGCCAAGGCCTCAGGTGTTTTTTATATAACCATTTAAATCTATTTACAGAACAATCAGGAGTGCTGCATCAAATAAGAAGGCACACAAATTATTATTGTTGTTTTTCCGGCTAACCAATCATGGTTAATAAAGTATGTCGCAGATCACAAAAGGACTCTTTCTTCATAAATAAGGAGACAAACAAAACATGGTACCAGGAGTAAAACTAAATCTGGGCTGAGGTGCATTGTGGAGGGCGATAATGGATTCTATCAAGCCGCCGGAGAGTTTGAAGCTGATGGGAAACGTCGACAGCAATTGGCGTGCCTTCAAGCTGCACTTCCAGCTATATATTGTGGCCGTGGGATTTGAGAGGAAGCCGGATGCAAGAAAGGTAGCGTTACTGCTTACAGTAGCAGGGCCCCAAGCTATTGAAGTGTACAACACATTTGTATACGAAGAGCCGGGTGATAAAGATAAGTTTGACATTGTAATGGGAAAGTTTGATGCCCATTGCTCTCCTAAGAAGAATGCGACTTATGAGAGATACACTTTTCGCTCGAGGATTCAGCAGTCATGCGAGTCATTTGACAGCTTTTTGACGGACCTGAAACTCAAAGCGCGAACTTTGCTACGCTACGTGACTCGATGATCCGCGACCAGATAGTTTTTGGCGTGGTGGACAGAAAAGTCAGGGAACGGCTGCTGAGAGAAACCCACCTGACGCTAGAGGGAGCCATACGGATTTGTCAAGCATGTGAGTTGTCACAGCAGCATGTTAAGACTTTCAGTGAAACGGGTGTCATTGCCATTGGTGACAGCGCTACTGTGGGAGCAGTTTCCAGTCAGAGAGGGAAACGCATACTGCCACGATCTGACAGCAGGATGTTGGATTGCAAGCACTGTGGCCTGAAGCACATGCCCAAAAAGTGTCCAGCTTATGGTAAAATATGCTCCGCCTGCCACAGAAAGAACCACTTTGCCAAGCAGTGCTTCTCAAAAGGTAAAGAAAACAAGACAAAACGACCAATAAACACAGTTGAAGATGTTGATCTCAGCGACACGTTTTTTGTTCGTCTGGTTAGCTGTGAAACTGAGCCAGACACAGAAATAAATGCTGTAGTGGAAGACAAATGGACAGTGCCACTGGCAATTAATGGGACGCTTGTCACATTGAAACTAGACACTGGTGCTAAAGCAAATCTAATCAGTTTATCTGACATCAAAGAAATGAAAGAAAAGCCCAAAATACAAAAAGCAAAATCAGCCCTGAAAGACTACAATGGACAGGAGATTGAGAGTTTTGGCACATGCAGACTAAAAGTGACTGTAAAGGATAAAGTGCACCACCTATGCTTCTCTGTCGTTGCTGAAGCACATGAGTCACTGCTTGGTGACAAAGCCTGTGAAGACCTTGGATTGGTGAGACGCGTGTATTACATCAACACAGATGTGGACTCGCCACCTGACTCTGTAGGCGACATAGTTCAGAGCTTTGCAGATGTTTTTAAAGGACTGGGCACCTTACCCTTCACATACAAAATCGCACTGAAGGAAAATGCAAAGCCAGTTGTGCATGCTGCCAGAAGAGTTCCTGTGCCACTGAAAGATAAGTTGAAGAAGGAATTGGACAGAATGACAGCCCTAAGAGTGATAAGAAAGGTTGAAGAGCCAACCGACTGGGTCAACTCCATGGTGTGTGTAAAGAAAAAGAGTGGTGACCTGAGAATATGCATGGATCCGAAGGATCTAAACGAAAACATCAAACGGGAGCATTACCAAATACCTAAGAGGGAGGAGATTACCTGTGAAATGGCGGGTGCCAGGTACTTCACGAAACTTGATGCTTCACAAGGTTTCTGGCAGTTAAAGCTGGATGAAAGCAGCACCAAATACTGCACCTTTAACACACCATTTGGCAGATACTGCTTCCTGAGACTACCTTTTGGAATAATATCTGCATCTGAAATATTCCACAGGGCAATGGAGCACATAATAGAAGGACTGGAAGGTGTCCGAGTTTATGTGGATGACATAATCATCTGGGGCTCGACAATGCAAGAGCACAATGAACGACTAATCAGAGTGTTTGAGCGAGTACGAAAGTATGGACTTAAGCTCAACAAGAGCAAATGCCAGTTCGGAGTGCAAGAAATTGTGTTTCTTCGAGAAAAGCTCTCTGCACAAGGTGTTCAGCCGGACCAAGATAAAGTCAAGGCAATACTGGACATGCCAAGACCCACTGACAAGACAGGAGTGCTACGCATAATTGGAATGGTGAACTTCATCGGCAAATTCATTCCTAACCTGGCAGCAAACACATCCTGTATTCGTGAACTCCTCCATAAAGAGCACGAGTTCGAGTGGACAGCCAACCATGAAAGTGAGTGGGCACATCTCAAAAGAACGCTGACAACTGCACCTGTATTGGCATTCTATGACTCTTCAAAGAGGATCAAACTGTCAACTGATGCCTCAAAAGGTGGAATTGGTGCAGTACTTCTGCAAGCTGAAGGTGAGCACTGGAAACCTATAGCCTACGCATCCAGGTCCATGACGGAGAGTGAGTGTCGCTACGCTCAAATTGAGAAGGAATGCCTGGGATTGGTTTTTGGCCTAGAGAGGTTTCACAGCTTTGTGTATGGCTTACCCTCTTTCACTGCAGAAACAGATCATCGCCCACTAGTGTCCATCATCAAGAAGAACCTAAATGAAATGATGCCCAGAATTCAGCGTCTGATGATGAGAATGCAGAGATATGACTGTCAGCTAGTTTACACACCAGAAAAAAAAAAGATAATTGCAGATGCGCTCTCAAGAGCACCCACAGGGGGCATGGTGAGTATAACAGAGGAAGACATTCAAACTCACATAAACATGGTCTTTACCGCACTGCCTGTGTCAGACATGAAATCCAAGCAAATAGCTGATGAGACTGCACAAGACATAGAACTGCAACATGTTATGAAAAGCATGTCAAATGGTTGGTCTGTTGGTTCGTGTCCACTCTTCTACCACATTAGAGGGGGACTGAGTGTAGTCAGGGGCATGCTATTGAAACAAGACAAAATCGTCATTCCACAGAAAATGAGGCCAGAGATGCTTACCAGAATACATGAAGGGCATCTCGGAATTGAGAAGTGCAAAAGAAGGGCTAGAGAGACAGTTTTTTGGCCTGGGATGAACAAAGACATTGAGAACATGATAAGAAGGTGTGAGACATGTCAGAAGTACCACAACAAACACACCAAAGAATCTATGGTTGTTGATGAAACACCAACAGCACCATGGTACAAAGTAGGGATGGATTTATTTCATGTTAAAGGCAAAGACTATTTAGTGGTCATTGACTACCACTCCAACTTTC
Source organism: Simochromis diagramma (assembly GCF_900408965.1). Lineage (NCBI taxonomy): Eukaryota > Metazoa > Chordata > Actinopteri > Cichliformes > Cichlidae > Simochromis > Simochromis diagramma. Next base: position 882,833 of record NW_024386765.1, read on the forward strand.
CTGAAATGGCACTGCTTTCAAACTTGTCATCAGCGTGTGTCATAACACATGTAAAGTCCATCTTTGCCAGATATGGTATCCCGTACATAGTGATGAGTGACAATGGGCCATGTTTCAGCAGCAAGGAGTGGCAGAAGTTTGCAGAGCAGTATGACTTCAAGCATGTGACATCTAGCCCTCTGTATCCACAGTCAAATGGTAAGGCAGAGAAAGGAGTTCACATTCTCAAACAGCTATTAAAGAAAGCCGCTGATATTGACTCAGATCCATACCTTGCCTTACTCAGTTACAGAGCATCACCAGTTGAGTGTGGTTTATCCCCTGCTGAGCTAGTGATGAACAGAAAGCTGAGCACCACACTGCCAAGCTGCGTCAAGCCCACAACGCATTCAAAAGTATGTCAGAGGTTTCGACACTTAAAGATGAAGCAAAAGTCATTTTATGACAGAAGAGCCAAGCAACTTCGACCATTAGCAGTTAAGGACACAGTCAGGGTTGAGGACCAAAATGGTTGGAATACCAAGGCTACCGTTCTCGAAGAAGTGGCTCCAAGGTCATTCAATGTAAGGACTGAAGATGGACAAATCATTCGTCGCAATCGGCGAAGCCTTTTGAAAGTACCACACGCTTCTTCAGAAGTCACTGAGATCCGAAGTAAGGATGCAACCACATCTCCACGTGACCAGAGCGGCACTGGAATGGACAATTCAAGCAAGCCTGTGCTTGAATTGGTCTGCACGAGAGATCAGGAAACCTGAGAGACTGGACTTGTAAAACAAAAACAAAAAAAAGTATTCCAAATCAGACAAAGCAAAGGTTATGCTTGTGCCATCTGAAATATTGTTTAATGTTTGTTGTTTGACTCACATATGTTTGGTGATGTGTTTATTTAAAAAAAGAAAAGAAAAAAAGGAAGATGTAATGATAAGCAGCTGTTGCTGTAAGTTAACGTAGTTTCATGCCATACCATAAGGTGGCACTATCTGTAAAGAAGATGGGCGTGAGCGCTAAGAGGTGAGGGGTGGTTGTTGTTGTTCCGGCTAACCAAGCATGGTTAATAAAGTATGTCGCAGATCACAAAAGGACTCTTTCTTCATAAATAAGGAGACAAGCAAAACAAACACCACTGTTTTGTTCAGAAAAAAACATCGTGTGTAGTTTTTATCATAACTCTCAAATCAAATCAAATCAAAATTTATTTATATAGCACATATTAAAACAACAGTGTTGACCATAGTGCTTCACAGTCAATAAAAACATGAGGCAGTTAAAACAAACAATAGAAGAGGACAACAAACAATAGGTAACAACGCAACAAGCTAAAACAGCCAACTAGACAGAATCAAAAGCCAAAGTAAAAAAATAAGTTTTAAGACGTAATTTAAAAGACTGGATAGACTCGGCAGTGCGAATATGAACGGGGAGGTTATTCCAGAGTCTGGGTGCCACGGATGCAAAGGCCCGGTCGCCTCTCGACTTCATTCGAGTCCTAGGTTGTGCTAGGAGCCTGTGGTTGGATGATCTAAGTGCCCTGTTGGGATTGTATGAATGGAGTAAATCAGAAAGATAACTGGGCGCTAAATTATTCAAAATATTAAAAGTGAACAAAAGAATTTTAAAATCTATACGATATTTAACTCTGGTTTTACGTGGCCCATCGACACAATTCAAAAACTGGTATGTAGTTTTAAGTCTTTCGACCCAAGTTGAAATGGAGACTCTGACGTGCTGCATCTTGTAGCTGTGTCGTCTTAAATTGGTCATGTGATTTTGAGGCGCCGGCGGATCCGGCGACCCCAGAGGGTTAATGCATTTTTTTAACAGCAGCTAACTTGTGCGATTTAGACGCTGATTACTGTGAGCCAGAGCCATAGTGTTGTCCTGCACTGAACAGAACGGAATTGGTGAGTTTGAACTTTTAATTGACTGTTTGTATTGCTACCAGCTGACGCTAATTGGCTGCTGCTGGTCCAAACAATTTGATTTTGATTTTTGATTTGAATGATAGTTGTTGAATAACAAATGTTGTGGAGCTATATAATATGTATATAGCAGTTGAAATGTTTTAGTTAAATCCTTATTGGTTAAATATACTGTTTGTTTATTTATTTATAAATTGTGTACACAGGAACAAGAATAACTTAATGTATTTAGCTTAACTGACTGACATTTTGTATTATTCTTGTGATTTCTTATTGGCCTTGTTTATTTAATGCAGGCCAGATGAACCTTTTTGGGTATGGAAAAGGATGGCGAGCCAGTGAACGGCTAGGAGCAGGACTCATTCTGCATTGAAGCTTCCACTGGACTGGTAGGAAGCTATCAAAGACTACGCTCTGTCCCCATTTTCCGAATACACTGATTTCCACAATCATACACTCCATTTCCCCCGTTTATGGACAACAGCACTTGGTATGGAAGCCCGTTTCCGCCACTAAATAAAAACGAAACAGCTAGTATCCATAACTCGAAATTTCGAGTTATTTTCTCGAAATTTTGACTTATTAACTCGAAATTTCGAGAAATATAACTCAAAATTTTGAGTTACTTTTCTCAAAATTTCGAGTTAGCTCTGCCAATCAAAAATATACGTGAATGAGGTCGCTTTCTTGTTACCCGGAAGCATATGGCGCAGAGGAACGCGCACTCAAAAACAGATCCCAACAAACTGGCGCTTTCGCGAGTACGTTTGCTGATAGTAACACCGTGTGATTCAGCCAATAACACGGGGATTTCATCATTTGTGAAGCCAGGCTGAAAACACTCAGCAATCTGTGCATTCACGACTGGATGTAATACCAGTAGCTTAGCTGTAGAATTTGTAGCTGAGGGCTTCAGCTTCCGGGTAACGAGGAAATGACGTCATTCACGTAGATTACTGATTGGCAGCGCTAACTCGAAATTTCGAGTTACTTTTCTCAAAATTTTGAGTTAATAAATCGCAATTTCGAGTTAATATTTTGAAATTTCGAGAAAATAACTCGCAATTTTGAGTTATGGATCCTTTTTTTTTTTAGTGGCAGAAACGAGCTTCCATAGCTTGGACATCTCTCATGGACATTCAGATAAAACTCATGGACTTCAGTGTGGATCAGCATTTTTGATGTTAGCATGTGTTATTTATGGGGAACTTTTTTTTTCTTGTTATTTTTCTTTGCTTTCGATTAAATACATGGTACCTGCAAAAGCATTTTGTGTTGTGTGTATTTATTAATTACTGCCCATCAGCTCCAGTAGCATCCCTAAATCTTCTGATTAATAATAACCTAATATTTCACTCAATACCTAGCCTGTATTAATTCATTAGCGCTTCATCGGTGTTACAAGTGGTATAACAGGTCAAAACTAGAAATCAAATAGATAAAGACACACAACCCTCAGGGATGCACAAAATCACCAGGGTTGGTGCAGAAAGTGTTCGGTGCATGTGAACAGTGGCTTTAAAGCCTTGTGTTAGGGGTTAACATGTGAGTCATAGCACAGGTGGGATCTACTGTACGCTTTCCTTCTTACCATTAACAGGCTGTGTTTTTACAGGGACTGGGTGACAGACTGATAGGAAAGAGAGATGAAAGATCAAAGACACACAGAGAAAGAGAGGGAGTGTGTACCTGTGACTGTGCAACAAAGAGATTTGGAGAGTAAGATGCTATCATTTAGAAACCACAGTGCAGGGAAGAAAAACTTTGGCAGATGGTCGCTCAGCATCAGCCAGTCTGCACTCTTCCCTGTCAAATATCCCTCTCTCTGTCATACTGTCAGCATCCTCCTGTCTTCTCTCGAGTGCACACTTCTGATTGCATTGACTCATTTAAATCTGTGTAAGAAAAAAATGTGCAACATCCCATAGATAGATGTACATGTGTGAGCGTGTGCTCGCATGTTCTAATGAGTTATTTCTGTCTCATGTATTTTTCTTTCTAAATTCATGCAATGACTCAAACCTTCAGATAAAGCCGGCAGCATAAATACTGTCCGTGTAAGGCGACCAAAAATCTAATTATAAATGTTTAAGTCTAAACAACAAACAGTAGGAAGAAGAGCTCAAATGAAAGACATAAAGTCCATGAGCTGGTAGCTGTTAGCCTGAGCCCGACAGCAGCAGAGAGAATAAAACTAAAGACATGTGGTCACGGCTGAGAGTGAGAAATGTGTATGAAGGAGAGCTGTAACCTTGTCTCCATGGGCAGTTTTAATAAAATCATTTATCTCTGTTCTTGAGGATGATAGCGCTCTGTGAAAATTTCATTCCCAGCTGATAAATGTTTGTTTGCTGCAGCAGAAATTCTAAACATTTTATGTTTAAAACAGAAATAGAAACATGAACTCAAAAGGTTTCTCATTTTTGATTCTATGTTGTATTATGTGACTCACCAAGTTCATCAAAACATCTGTTAGCAACCCTGTTTGTTGAGACCTTTGCTGAAAACAAATTAAACAGCACCAAAAACTTTGTCTTCCGAAATGCTCCAATCATAACTGTACCACCGTTTTATGTGACAACCCTGCAGGAAACAGCTGGCATTTTCGAAACAGGAAACAAGAAGTTGTCTTGTGTGATAATCCTCAGCACTTTCCTCGCCCACTGATCCACCTTGACCCCCTCTGTACCCTTTGCTTTCACTTTTGCTGATGTCACATGTACTACTGCTTTAATTGGGGCACATACTGAAACAAGTGACTTTTTCATCTTGAAAGAATAGTGTCCAATTCCGTGTTTGTCTCATTTAGGGATATAAAAACGTAAATGCAAAAACACGAAGGCACCGTCTTGTTCTCGGGAAGCTTACTCATCGTCCCTGCGCATGACCTATAATTCTCTGCGTGCTTTCACAGGCAGGTACAGCTCGTTCCCCCACCCACTTTCTCTCACACAAAACACAGGGACAAGGACGCTGCATGAAAGCAGAAACAGCAACAAAGTGCTTGACATAAAAAAGAAAAATTAAATAGAGTAAACTTAATAGAATGGAGCAGCCTTAAACTGACTTTTCAAAGCAGAGGTTGTTGGTTTGCTTCCAAGTATCGAGAGCACTGAGAAGACAGTGCCGTCTTTCACTGACAGCCTGCAGATGCAAACAAAGTTTGTCTTCATACATAGATGTGGATTCACTGTCCTCGCAGACCCAGACTTACTTTGTCCTGCTTCTTTCTTCATCGCAGTCGGGGTCACATCTAAATGGATTCATCAGTAGGAAATGTTGACAAGAGGTGCTGGCTGCTGTGTGCAGCTTTGTGTAGGTGTGTGATTAGAAATTCAAGTACAATACATCTACCTTATATTCTGTTTCACACTCAGTAATAAGTGCTTAACCTCTGGTATCTTTATGTGTTTCTACAGTGCAAGTAGTTTTGTTCATGTTGCATAAGAGAAATGTCTTTATATGAAAGCTCTGAAATGTTTCAGGATACACACGTCATCAAATGATTTATTTATCAGATAAAACTGATGTTCTTATTCGAGATTCAAATGAATGTGTGTTTGTTTTCTCAGCTTACTGACTGCCTAACGGGATTTAAGCTTGTTTTCAGTGTAAACGGGTCCTGAATCTGCTCATGTGTTTATACTTTGTAGGAGTTGAAGATTAGACTTGCCTGCTCACAAACTCTGCCCCTCTGACTTCAGCAGAAGTGTTAATCCTTCTGTTTTGATTTGGGTGACATCTTTGGTGTCAAGCTGTCATTTATCAAAGCCCCGATAAACAGATGGTATAATGGGTGTCAGTGTGACGCGACAGATAACAGTATGAGTCACAAAGAGTCTGATCGCTCTCACACACTGACCCACAGGCAATAGTCCACACACACACTCGCACACGCCTGTATGTGACTGCAGCACTACAGTTGCTCACTCGTTCATCTTGTGTTTACTCTGACATATTGTCCAAAATAATACCGTCTTTCCTAGTTCGTCCTTGGTCACTATGACAACTGCCCAGGTAGCCTGCTACGTAGCACTGTGCAAAGGTTTTGGTGTGACTGTTTTTAAATCGATGCAAATAAAAAGTGCAGTAAACGGAAAAATCCTAGATCGAATTTTAGTGCGACTGCTTGTCACGGGTAAAATAGCACCAGTTCACAGTTCTTCAAACTACTTGGCGGGTAGCTTGTTTCAAGCATCTTGGAGAACTCGACACATTTTGCTTTATTTGCTGTCGAGCCATCTGTTGCAGGAATACTTGCTTTTAATCACGTAGTTCTTTATGGCTGCATTTGTGGTTGTTGTAACTACCAGGAATGACATTTTGGTAGAATGGCATCAGAAATCTGGACGTCCTTGATGTGACTGTACAACTTTAATTCAAATCTATACACTTTGATGTATTGTTGCTACAGATTCTGCTATAAAGTGGTCTGTTAACTGAAGCATCTGGAACAAGAAGACATTTGTTTGAAATCGTTATAATTACAAAGACAATGCCAGTCTTCCTCCTTTTACCTTCGTCCTTATCTCTTTTCTTTTCATATTCACAGTCATCTCTCATTCTTGCCCTCTCTATCCAGGTTTGTCACCCTCCCCGAGCTCTCGCTGCCTCTGTTCTCATCGCTTTTCATCTCTGTCCTTCTACCCTGTTTCTCTCTCTTCCTCTCTGCACTCTGTTCTCCAGCTGCTCACTGAGCTGGGTGTTTATTTGACATATTGAACTGTTTTGAAGCCAATAACCTTTCTGTGTATCTTGGACAGTAAGTACTGTTCAAGCTTGCACACACACACATTTTATCTATAGATCATCATGTTATTGGCCATTACCACATATAAGCATTATATAATCTTAGTACACATTTTATAGATTGCATGTAACCAACACAGTTGTGCACAGTGTGAAAACTTATACACATAATCTTTCAACGGGCAGGACTTATTTTCTTCCATCTAAAATCTAATTTTCATTTCCTTATGTTCTTTGGCATCACATCTGAAATCAAAGGCAGGCCCGTAATAGGAACATATGGTGAAAATATAACCAAATAATTTTCCTGCATAAAATTTTATGCATTTAATAAACACTATAGACTAAGACATTACTAATGAAGTGTTACAGCAGTGTGATTCCAGTTATATTAAAAAATTAAAAATAGTAATAGTAGTTTGTGATAATCACGTGTTCACTTATTCTTAATTTTTCCATGTGTTTATTTGTGTTAGAGGTGGACAGACATAGCCCAGGGTATATTCACTTTACCCCAGATGATTATGATGGTGATGACGACAACAATGATACCTCCAATGACTCTGGTGGTAGGCCTGCTGAATGCACTTTGTCATGGCCCAATAACATGAGAATATAGAATTCCTCTGTGCATTTTTGCCAAGTACATCTGTGGTCCTAAAGAATAGGGATGTAGGGACCCATCACAGGGAGACAGTTTTTTTAAATTACTGTGATTAGCAAGTCCATCTAACCTTTCCTGCAACATATCCAGGTCTGGGTTGTGGGGGCAGCCAAAGAGATGCCCAAACCTCTCTTTTCCTGGCCTTCGCTCCTCTAGCTATTCCCTGGGGACGCTGATGCATTAGTGATAGCGGAGAGATGTAAACTTTTCACCATGTCCTGGGTCAACACCAGAGTTTCCGTCTGGAAGGAGGTGCCCAAAACACCTCACCTAAGCAGTGCCTAGGAGTATCCTAATTAGATGCTTGTCCCATCACATCTGGATCCTTTTGGTGTGGAGAAGCAACTCTGAGCATCTCCCAAATGACAGAGCTTATGATCTCAAAGGGTGAGCCAATACACCAAAGAAGGACATTTCAAGTGCTTAAAGCCACAATCTTATTTTTTCAGTTACTACCACAGCTCCTGGCCAGCTCCTTCACCACCACAAAAGACCAGTAAAACATGTGCATGTCTGTAGATGCCACAGCAATCTGTCTTCCAAGATAGTTAAAGCTTGGGATAGAAACTCCTCACTGACCTGGACCACTCCATCCTTTTTCTCCTGACGACCTCCTAGCCTCACCTTTGGCAGAGCTAATTCTCATTCTTTAACATTCCTATTGTTTGGCTTCAAAATGCTCCAGTGAGTGCTCCATGTCCCTGGTGGATGAAAACAGAAGCACTACATCATCTGTAAAGTGCAAAGAGATAATCCTTGGGCCACCAAACTGGAAATCTTCCATCGCTTGGCTACATGTTGACAATGTGTCCCTAAAAGTTATGAAGCCAGTGATCATAGTCAGTAGGTAGTCCGGGCTGAGTCCAACTGACTTCAAGCCAAGTCAGAGCTGGCTAGTAAGCTAAATGACTGAAGCACTGTGTGAGATTATTTCTGGTTTCTCCGGCCTTCCTGTTTCCCATTCGGCCTTTTAAAGAGTGTTTGCACTGTTCGTCACCTCCTGTTGTTTTTTTTTTACCATTCCCGTTGTGGAGCAGTTTGCACTTTGACTTACGGCGAAATAAAAATATTTTTTACAACACAGAAAATGTATTAAGTCCTGCAGCATCTTCCTTTCTGGACTTTCACACTTACCTCAATAATAGGCGCTGTCAAAACTGCTTGCTGTTGGGCAAGGTCATTATTTAGCAAAGCAGATTTTGGTGATAAATTCAGCAACTGCCCACAACATGAAACGCTAGCAGCACTGAGTAGTGGTAAATAAACTGTGTATAATCATCTCATTACTCGATGGTTTATTAGTGTATTTGTTAATCAGATTTTCACTGACAGGAGAATTTCCTAGAATTAACTTGACTTTGCTGCATATTTTAAAATGCAAAAGTGACTCAGGTTTGTTGTTTGGGGGGTGGGGCAACCGTGGGACTACCTGCTTTTTTTTTTCAAGATTCTTTATTCATCACATGCATAGTTATACAAGTATAACACGCAGTGAAATGTACAAAAGGGGGAGAGAAGAAGAACATTATATATTATATACATTAGGTAAATGTGCAGTAGTAGCATTGTATGAAGCAAGCAGGTGAATTCTGTACATTAAGTGAATTAAATAAGAATAGACAATCTGAACATTTTACAAAATAGACAATATGAACATATTTAAAATTAAGAAAAAATTTGAAAAGTACATTGTGCCGGTGGGTTTAGAGTGTCTAGAAGAGAGCCCTGTCTGACATACTCTGAGAGAGCCCTGCAGTATAATGTTTCAGTCATGAGACCCGAGTGACATGAATATATGAATCCTGCTTTAGGGTGCAGTACAAATGAGGCTTACAGGTTTGTCTTTATTTCAAAGACACAGTATTTGAATAGTGGGACAGTGTGTCTCTGGCCGTAGATGCATTAATGTCTTCGTTGACACCCAAGGGCACCGTGCCTGCTGTATATCATTACTGTTAACATCTGCATAAATCTAAATAAAGCTCTAATTTGATCTCTCAGCAACCAACAGGTCCAAGTTCAGTCCTGACCTCTCCCTCTCTCCCTGGAGCTCGTTTTCTGCTGCACATTTGCATAAATGAAGGATGATTTTGAATATGTGGCAAATATGCAAATAAGCCAATTATGATCGATCAGCTGATTGATTGGTGTTGTCTTTGCCAGTGCAACCTGTCTGCATGTGCCGATTTTTCTCTCTTTGCAAGTAGACCTTAAATTAGCACAGCAGACGCTTTTGATGGCAGATGTCTCTGATTGACAGGTGTGCATGTGTGGCCAGAGGTTAGCGATGGTAGAGGTCGTGTGCACATGCCCATACTCTCGTAAACCCATCGTTTGGATTCAATACGGGTGACAGATCAACAAAAAATAATAACTCAGAGGGGAAAAATAGAGTAGGAATAAGAAAATGTTGGTTTTAATCTTGTAAGCATGACAAACACACACGTGCAAGCTAGAGTTATTGAAAACCTGTCTCTCATACTAATGCATTCAATCTGCAGAGGCTTTTGATTCTTTCAAGGACACACCTGAACACACGCCCCCGCACAGGCACACACAATGCATACTCATACACACAGTGAAAACGCTCTCGCTCAGTTCAGAGGAGAAGCCAGGCCAGTGTCTAGTCCTGGCCTGACAGTGGAGGGAGGGCCACAGAGGTGAGTGGGAGTTGATTGAGTTTGCTCAGCTACAGCCCATGGGACTACAGACAATATTACAGGACTCACACTCTCACCCACACACACACACCTGAAAAGCGGCCAGCTACTACACACTCAATTTAATCAGGGCTTATGTCTATGGAAGTGAGCATATGTGACCTCCTCTGTTTCCACGCCCCCCCTACACCTGCCTCTCTGTCATTCTATCTGTCTATCAATGTATCGTTCTGTCTTTCTCACGGTTTGCTTCTTCTGCTTTCTGTCTGACTGCCTGTCTGCTTTGAGACATTTTACCTTTTTCACAGTTCGTATAGATCCACCTTTAAGAGATGACAAGGGATGTGGTTTTCAGAAAGCAAAAGCAAAGCCCATTAACTCATAGATTTAACAGGAAAAGGTGCTGTGTGCTGAGGCAGGGCTCTTAGATCTTGGGCTGGCATGTTATATACTCAACAACTAATTTAAAGGTTCTCAGACATGGCTTGCATTGTGATTTCTCTGCTGTGCTCAATGAGAGAGCAGACAGTACATAAATTGAGAAGAGTTTGGACAATCAGTAATAATTATAAAATCAGGGAATGAAAGCATATTAGTAAAATGTCTGATATAACAAATATAACGTTAGAGGAATTTACAGGTCAGCCAGACTCACAGACTGAGTTTCTGGTTCTGATCTGCACATTTCTAGGTTTTATAGCTTTATGTGCAGCTAATTCCTGTCTCACCTGATCTTTTAAAACAGGCTGAAAAATAAACATCTGTACTTTTGTAATTCTCATGAAACAAACTGGTTGTTGTTTGCATAGCTACTGTAGTTGGGGGGGTGTCAAAGCTGATTTAACATATATGTTTTTATTTTTATTTCTAAGATATACATGGGACTGTGTGACAGTGTGTAAGGATATCTGCTGCTTGTCTGTGCTAACACATACTCTCTGGAGGAACAGAATTGCAGCATTCAGGTTACTTTTCCCAAAAGCCTCCAATTAACAGAATCAGAGAGATGACCTCTCCTTTCTCTTATCTGCCCCTCTCTTTTTTCACCCCTTCTTCCGTTCTGCCTTTTTCCCTTTTTCTCCTGATCTCTGATCAGATTCTGTCACATCTCTTCCCATCTGCACCTTCTTTGGTATTCCTCGATGTTTCTGCACGGCTTCCATCAAGTATCACTTTTAATGACAGAGTCTGAACACAGCGGGACAAAAGCTTTGAAGAGGTGGAAGACATAGGGGAGATCAGAAGGTTATATTTGTGCGCATGCAGATAGTAGATTGTGACTTGATCATGAAGAAAAATATTGGATTATCGCACACACACCCAAAGCATGGGTGTGACTGGTATGTGTGTGTTATGATTGTGGCTGGGTACAGACCCCCACCCCCCTTTTTCTTGCTATATACAGTGGCAGGGTGATGCTCAAGAAAAGTAACACATGATCCCAAAGATGCACACTTATTACTTTTCTTAATAATGAAGAACGTTACTTGATTACTCACCAGGTCACCAGTCCTGACAGGGACTAGAAAGAGAGAGCAGATTTCTCCTGTATCGGCTTCCCTTCATTGGCTTCCTGTTAAATCCAGAATTCAAAATCCTGCTCCTCACATACAAGGTCTTAAATAATCAGGCCCCATCTTATCTTAATGACCTTGTAGTACCATATCACCCTAATAGAGCACTTCGCTCTGCAGGCCTACTTGTTGTTCCTAGAGTATTTAAAAGTAGAATGGGAGGCAGAGCCTTCAGTTTTCAGGCCCCTCTTCTGTGCAACCAGCTTCCAGTTTGGATTCAGGAGACAGACACTATCTCTACTTTCAAGATTAGGCTTCAAACTTTCCTTTTTGCTAAAGCATATAGTTAGGGCTGGACCAGGTGACCCTGAATCCTCCCTTAGTTATGCTGCAATAGACGTAGGCTGCCGGGGATTCCCATGATGCATTGAGTTTTTCCTTTCCAGTCACCTTTCTCACTCACTATGTGTTAACAGACCTCTCTGCATTGAATCATACTTTTTATTAACCTCTGTCTCTCTTCCACAGCATGTCTTTATCCTGTCTTCCTTCTCTCACCCCAACCAATCACAGCAGATGGCCCCGCCCCTCCCTGAGCCTGGTTCTGCTGGAGGTTTCTTCCTGTTAAAAGGGAGTTTTTCCTTTCCACTGTCGCCAAAGTGCTTGCTCATAGGGGGTCATATGATTGTTGGGTTTTTCTCTGTATCTATGAAGCGCCTTGAGGCGACTTTTGTTGTGATTTGGCGCTATATAAATAAAATTGAATTGAATTGAACCAGAGAAAACTTGTTAGTTTCACAACTGAGGCTAGAGTCCCACACACCAACACAGACCCGTCCTACTGAGGACATGTATTCTTTTAGTTTTTACACAAACCTAACAGAAAACACAAAGCTAAGACAAAAACTAAACAGAGTTTCAAACACTCGCCAAAGTGTAGCAACATGCGTACAGCAGGTTGCCATTGATGCTTAACTGCCTTTGTTACCTGCTGATGTTCAGGGATGATGCTGCTGTCTCTTTCCTGGATCCGGTTTACAGTTAAGCGTCACACTCTTGTCCTTTCATACAGTAACAATAAAAGTAATGTCCATATCTCCACCCCTCATAAGCTGTAGATCACCACCACCATCCACCCTGCACACCAACTAAAATAAGCTGATTGTGGCAAAAATGTGTAGGTAGAAAAAAACTTGTTTGCTTTTTTCTCCTTTCGGTTGGCAGTATGCAGATAACTGAAAAAACCTCTGCAATGCAAATAATGACATAATTCCAGCTGTAATGTAATTACTGAATTGCTATAGGACTACGTAACTGGAAAATGTAATGTGATTACACATTGCTGAACGCATTACTTTGAAACATGATACACACAACACTGATCATCAGTAAGTGTGACCACATTTCTAAAAGCAGAACTCTTGGCAGTATGCTGGTCTGAAGCATTCAAATGATTGTTACGATGACACAATCTTCCCAGAAGTGGCGCCTCAGCAAATTCACAGTCTAACTTGTACAATGGTCAGAGTAACTGCAAAAACCTAATGTCTGCCTCTAGGACTGTACAGTCCTCAGTCAGCATGTAAATGTTAAAGTTCCCAAGAGTGCAATAAGAGAAAGGCTGAACATGTAAAGCTTATTTGGAAGGGTTGCCAGGATTAAGATTAGGTTTGCAAAGTTACATCTGAACAAACCACAAGACATGTGCAGTATCTTTTGAACTGATGAGTCCAAAAAGTAGAGATGTTTGGCCATAATGCCCAGCACTAGGGCTGCTCAATTAATCGAATTTTAATCACGATTACGATCTGGCCTTTCAATGATCATTAAAAATGACTGAGCCGATTATTAGCCCCTCCCTCGTGCTTTACTCTCGCGCTGCTCCGTGTGGCAAATCGAGCGCACCTCTCTGCATTTCGAACACGCGTCACAACAATTAAGAGGACCCGAGGGAAGCTCAGAAAGCTAAGCAGAAGTTATTTGGAGAGGAGAGTGACTGCCATTGGTTGAAAAGAGAGGTAAAAAAAAAACTTTAGTGGTGTGGAAACATTATGGGTTCGCGGAGTCAGACGTGGATCAAGTAGACACAGTGTGTAAACTTTGCTACAGTGTCGTAGCTGCACCACAGAACAACACTGCAAAGTTCACTAAACATTAGGGTTGCCAACTCCCTGAAAAATAAATAAGGGACACCTCGTGGCCAGGGCCGGGCAACCCAGTTGTCTTCACCCTTCCCAGTGGGGTAGCTCTTTTTTTGTGTGTGAAATTATTTTTTAACCATTTGACTTGAATTTGATTTAAGCAGATGCATATTCTTTGTGATATGACCATATGGGAAACAAATGATCATTTAGCCATTTATTTTTAGCTCAAAATGACAACAGTAACACAGTAAAACAGGTCTCTTCCTTAAACACAAGCCTGTCATGCTTAACTTTTGAGAATATAAGTAAATCTTTCTTTAAAAGAACTCTGTCCTGCTTAACTTAAAATTATATAAATTAATAGAAAACAACAGAACAAAAACATTCTTGTAACAGTGCACATATAGTGCATTTAGTACAATTGGCTTCAGCTGAGGTATTATTTCAGCTTTTCTAAAGCTAATCAGCTGCTCCTGTTTGTAAACCCGCTTGTTCCCATGATTACGCATCATAACTCATCATCATTATTCATCTATGTATTACTTTTATGTATTAGTCATCTATTTGTTGTAATCATCTATCCTTGCAGTTGTTTATTACACAAAATAAATTATATTATCACACTTCTGGCCACATAGCGCTGATATTCACTGCACATGCCCATATTAACCTTAACCAGAGGGTTTAAAAAAAACAAACCATGTGTTTACATACCATATCTGCTTCTGCCGTGGCCTGGTGGACAAAAAATTGGTTAAGGGTTCCCCGAGCTTTCACGCCCCTCATGTTCTTCTTGTGCCCACCATTAGAAGCATGCCTATGGAAAAAGTGCGCCGGCACACAGTGCAGTGCGCTTTATACAGGGAGTGCAGAATTATTAGGCAAATGAGTATTTTGTCCACATCATCCTCTTCATGCATGTTGTCTTACTCCAAGCTGTATAGGCTCAAAAGCCTACTACCAATTAAGCATATTAGGTGATGTGCATCTCTGTAATGAGAAGGGGTGTGGTCTAATGACATCAACACCCCATATCAGGTGTGCATAATTATTAGGCAACGTCCTTTCCTTTGACAAAATGGGTCAAAAGAAGGACTTGACAGGCTCAGAAAAGTCAAAAATAGTGAGATATCTTGCAGAGGGATGCAGCAGTCTCAAAATTGCAAAGCTTCTGAAGCGTGATCATCGAACAATCAAGCGTTTCATTCAAAATAGTCAACAGGGTCGCAAGAAGCGTGTGGAAAAACCAAGGCGCAAAATAACTGCCCATGAACTGAGAAAAGTCAAGCGTGCAGCTGCCAAGATGCCACTTGCCACCAGTTTGGCCATATTTCAGAGCTGCAACATCACTGGAGTGCCCAAAAGCACAAGGTGTGCAATACTCAGAGACATGGCCAAGGTAAGAAAGGCTGAAAGACGACCACCACTGAACAAGACACACAAGCTGAAACGTCAAGACTGGGCCAAGAAATATCTCAAGACTGGTTTTTCTAAGGTTTTATGGACTGATGAAATGAGTGTGAGTCTTGATGGGCCAGATGGATGGGCCCGTGGCTGGATTGGTAAAGGGCAGAGAGCTCCAGTCCGACTCAGACGCCAGCAAGGTGGAGGTGGAGTACTGGTTTGGGCTGGTATCATCAAAGATGAGCTTGTGGGGCCTTTTCGGGTTGAGGATGGAGTCAAGCTCAACTCCCAGTCCTACTGCCAGTTTCTGGAAGACACCTTCTTCAAGCAGTGGTACAGGAAGAAGTCTGCATCCTTCAAGAAAAACATGATTTTCATGCAGGACAATGCTCCATCACACGCGTCCAAGTACTCCACAGCGTGGCTGGCAAGAAAGGGTATAAAAGAAGAAAAACTAATGACATGGCCTCCTTGTTCACCTGATCTGAACCCCATTGAGAACCTGTGGTCCATCATCAAATGTGAGATTTACAAGGAGGGAAAACAGTACACCTCTCTGAACAGTGTCTGGGAGGCTGTGGTTGCTGCTGCACGCAATGTTGATGGTGAACAGATCAAAACACTGACAGAATCCATGGATGGCAGGCTTTTTTTTTTTTTTGCCTGTCCCATTTGGTTCTTTAGCCATCAGAATTGTAGTCTGAAGACCAACAAGGATACCCAATGGATTTATTTTGCCAAATGGATCATCGTGGCATTGCCGTATTGGTCCATTTGATCGACTTTTGTTTTTATTTTTTATTTTATTTTATTTTCAGTTGTTACAGACGGGACAGACATGAGTGAGGGATAGGAAAGGGAGAAAGAAAGAGGAAGGAAAAGAAAAACAGAAGGGGAGAGGGACAGTGAGAAAGGGGGGAGAAGAAAAAAAATCTCCTGGATCACCTGTTGAGAGAAGAAGAATAGAAAACAAGCAAAAAAAAAAACCAAAGCAACATACTAAACACAACACCATCGCATGAATCTAGCTAAGTGTAAACAGCAGTAAATACTAAATATTCAATGTTGTTGTGCAGCACGCAGGACAGACAGCGCACAATGTGCTTTGAAGTAGCAGCCAAGAAAGGTGTAATTTAAGTCTACAAGCAGTGAACACCCGTGTGCATACTTGTGTGGATCAGCGCGCTTGTATTCAAATGGTTTCCACATGTAATGGTCTGCAAGAGGATGTAGGGAGCCATAGCCCCATCCCCCAGGGCATGAAGCAGGCATGGAGGAGATCCAGGCCCCAGACATCCAGAGGCCCCAGAGTGCGAGAGCCCAAGGAGGACCACCGGAGGGGCATCCGTGCCACCCTCATGGGAAGGGCTGAGGATCCCCAGACGAGGGGTCACCCAGTAGCCACCGAGCAGAAGCTAGAGGGGGCTGCACCGGCGTGCCCGCCGGCTCTGCCGGCAGCCATAGCTGGACTGGCCATCGGGCATACCGGGCATTTGCCCGGTGGGCCGCTGGCGATTTTTTGTTTTTATGGGCCGATCGATTTTTTTTTTTTTTTTTTTTTTTGGAAGGGTATAAATAATGAAAGGTGTTGGATTGGCCAATTGGTCATGATCGACTCTGGGCTGGACCAATTACAGCCGAGGAGGTCGGATGCACCCTCCCCCTTGTTTAGCAATCTTATAGAGGAACTAAAGAAAATGGAGAACAAAAAAAGGAAAGGAGGTGCAGAAAAAATTAGGGCCAAAAAGAAACAAGCCCTTCAGGCAGACGCTGCCAAATGTGTAAAAATAACTGAATTGTTTGGCGGTAGCTATGGCAGAGCTTCCACAGATTTAGCAACATCAGCAAGTGGTGGAGGCCAGCAGGTGGATAAGGGAAAGGGGAGGCAAGAGGAGGAGAGACCCGAGGCGGCCGCCGGTCATAGTGGCAGAGGAACTGAACTTCAGGTAAGAAGTTATGACCTGCTGTCTATCTGTGTCAGATATAAACCAAGTTTAGTTGGAGTTTGTTTTCGTTGTGCTGACTTTTTACAGTCGCTTAGAATAACTGGTACTGCGTACTAGCTAGCATGACGGAGTTTATATACTGCTGGGCGGGTGCTATGAAGTTACTGATAGTAAATTTTATTTTATGCGTAAGGTTAGTTTCTCAAACTCCTCAAAATCTTAACAAATTGTGCCAATCCTTACATGTTGCACCAGGCTGATTTATCATCAAAAGTGGAGAAGTCTGTGACAGAGGAGACAGAAGAGCAGCAGAGAGAGATGGAGAGATGACTTTGTCATCCATGAGGGATGCATTTGACATATGTTTCACATATTATAGCCCAACAAGTTACTTATAGCAATTTAAATATGAGCAATCAGTTTTTGGCAAATACCGGAAATCACTTTTTGGCAGACAATCACTTTTTGGCACAACACCGGCTATTGCAGTTAATAATACAACAGCTTCTTGCCATTTTTTGTGTTTCTTTTTATCGCTGTGTAACTGAGTTCAATTGAAAGCCTGCATGCGCTAGTACCTCTTGCCACAAGTTCCCAGAATCCTTTGCGGTTTTACCCCTGAATGACGTCACATTTTTGGTGGGCCGGTCTCTAGTCAAAATGCCCGGGCCGATTTTTTGTCCCAGTCCAGCCCTGCCGGCAGCCAGCTGTGCCAGAGTGAACCGAGCCGCAGGCCCAGAGGCCGGAGGCCCGAGGGCCCCCCGCACCCCGGAGGAGGCCTGACCGAGCAACAGGCGCCAGGCCCCGCCAGGTAGCCACCGGGAGTGAACTGGTACATACCTGAGCGCCCAGCCCCGGACCCCAAGAACCACCAATGCACCGACCCCTGAGGGCATCAGTCACCGGCAGGGAGTGTGGTGAGGGGAGATAGGCCTTGGAGGGCCTGGGAGTTCCCAGAGAGGTGGAGTCTAAGACCCGACCTGACATATAGACACAGACAAACAGGCGCACACAGACACAAACATGCATTCCCACCCTCATGCACACATATAGAAACACTCAGCACTCACCCAACGTAAGGATTGACATAAATGGACATGTACACACAATCACACTCCCCAAACATACTCTATACCCCAGGTCCAGGTACCCTCGCCCCCAGAGGGGGAAACGGAACCCAGACCCAAGAGATGTTACCCTTCCCCCCGGGATGGAGGCAAGCAGACCGTCCCAGGCTCCGCAGCAGCAGGGAGGCCAATCGGATAGCCAACATCTCCTCCCAGCCCCCCCGCCCCGATGGCTAGCAGAGAACGGGGGGGGGGGGTGTGTGAAGACCCCATACCTCCCTCCTCCCTCTCATGTGTAGTGTTGCTGCGTGTTGTTCTAAAGTGTATTTAAAACAAGGGAGAGCATGGTGCTGCTGCCAGAGAGCAGCAGGTGTTAGCACGGCCCCTCCCGAGAACCCTCAATGTCTACATGGATTTAAAATTGAGAGGTGGGCACCAGCGCCAGAGGTAGGTTTGAGTACACAGACCGTCCACTGGACGCCGTTAACGTGCCCACCCTCAAGGCCCTATATATATGTGTGTGTGTTATGAGAGTGTAAGTAATGTGGATGTCTAAGTTGTGAGATAAAATTGAGGCACAGGTGACCAGAAGGGGACAGAGGGGGGGGGGGAATGTCTCCCCTGCACCCTGGTGACATACCCGCACCCCAAGGCCCTACCTGTGTGGGTGAGTGAGGTGGAGCGGGAAGAGGGAGGTAGCCGGGGATGGGAGGAAAAGGAGGGAGGGGAGGATGCCCCTCCCTAGGGCCAGCTCCCCCGCTGACCCCAGTAGGCACCCCCGTCCTCTGGTACCCACCAAGGCAAGGGAGCCCAGGTCCATCCAGACCGGGGCCTACGGTAGCACTGCCAAGCCCCACAGGACCCGGGGCAGCCCACCCTACCCCACCGCAGAGGAAACTGTACCCACCCCAACATTCAATCATCTCCCAGACTACACAAGACAACAGACACCCAGGTTAAGTTTATTCTCCACCTCTCCTATGTCTCTCCCCCACCTGCAGAGTGGACTCCTGCAAGGATGGAACAACCTCCCCGCCAGTTGAAGGATGGCAGGCTTTTGAGTGTCCTTGCAAAGAAAGGTGGCTATATTGGTCGCTGATTTGTTTTTGTTTTGTTTTTGAATGTCAGAAATGTACATTTGTGAATGTGGAAATGTTGTATTGGTTTCACTGGTAAAAATAAATAATTGAAATGGGTATATATTTGATTTTTGTTAAGTTGCCTAATAATTATGCACAGTAATAGTCACCTGCACACACAGATATCCCCCTAAAATAGCTAAAACTAAAAACAAACTAAAAACTACTTCCACAAACATTCAGCTTTGATATTAATGAGTTTTTTGGGTTCATTGAGAACATGGTTGTTGTTCAATAATAAAATTATTCCTCAAAAATACAACTTGCCTAATAATTCTGCACTCCCTGTAGGTGTTATCGTGCACTTTTCCAGCCAGGTGTTTTCCTTTTCCCATTCCTCCCTGTACTTTTGCAGCCTTTTTTTTTTCTTTCTCTGAGCAAACAAACATTGCTGCTCTAATGCTGGGCTCACACTGTGCGATTTCTGGCCCATTTTGAGACAATTTTTGAGTCGTGCGACCGATTTGGTGATCGGCCCGATTTGGTGATCGGCCCGATTTTGGCCTTCATCGTGCATCGTGTAGTATACGTGGGGTAACGAGAAGCGATTAACACCTCACGACCAGCTCCCGATCATCAATCGCTCGTGAGGGTGTCACCGCAGCCGCTCACACTGCTCACGCGCAAACACATAAACACATAAACGTCGGTGAAAAAGACGGAGCAGCACGGCTGTGCAGCGTGTGATCTGGACACAAGCAATGGAGGCACAACTTGTAGAACTTTGGAAAGCTCATCCGAGCCTTTTCGATGTGGCATCACAAAATTATCACGACCACAACAACCGTGAAAATAGTTGGATTTACATTGCTGCTTAATCACAGCTGCCTGATCAATGTTTTTCATTAGCAACTTAGCAAAGTTGATGGTGGTGGTGTGTCTGTGTGAGTGAAAGACAGAGAGAGCGAGCGACAGAATTTCTGTTATAACCTTCATTTTATGGAGGCACAGTGTGAGCACTCAGGTCGCATCAGAGCATCGGGCCGTATAGTGTGAGACCTGCATCGTGACCTACCAACTTCTAACCCCTGTGAGTCAATCATGCAGTTTGAGCAGGAGCTGAATAACGTGACTGAAAAAATCGCACAGTGTCTGCCCAGCTTTAGGTGTACTGTCATCCGAGACTTGCACCGCAGTGTCGGCGTTTGTTTCCCTGTTGGCCATGCTTCTTGTTGTGGTCATCTGTTGTCTTCCGGTATTTTCTCCGCAAGCGACCTTTCCTCGACCAATGAGATAAGCGGTAATCTGAATTGTCATACTCGAATTGTCATAAGTGTGCTGTCAGCTCATTGGTCACAAAGCAGGAGAGGGGCTGGGAATTATGTTTTCAAACAAAGCATTAATTCCATTAACATTTATAGACTACTTTTGATTCTCACTGTATTACGGGACAAAGTGCGTCCCTTATTAGCTCAATACGGGACGTGTACTTTTGTTTCGAAATACGGGACGATTCCATTTTTTAAGGGATGGTTGGCAACCCTACTAAACATAGATGTTTACATTTTTCATTTATTTCTTATATTGCAAACATTTGCACTGTTATCAGTATTTGCACACTATTTTATATTATTTTTTAAAGTCATTATTCAATACATTGTTATTGTTAACCCTTTAAAGCCGGTCAGAGCAGCACGCTCCGTTTCGTGTAACTATTTTTAAATCCCTGTAGAACCGGAACCGCGTAAGCTAGCGCAATATCTTTTTTTGCATATGAAACCGGAGGAGTTGTACTTACATCTTATGCCATCAGCTTGTCCTCGGTCACGGTTTCCTTCCACATAAAGCTTTGCAAAAATTGTATAAAAAGCGCTTGCAGGAACAAAAACATAATTAGGTATGACAGTGACACTCTTGTTTCTATTGGTTTACAATGTACTCACAATTCGAAGTTTTTAACTCCGGATCCGAGCTGGCCGAGTGAGATCTTGAGGGAGAACAAAGGGAAGCGGCGGCGGCCTAGAGGGAAGCGAGCCGGCGTCAGGAACAGGCTGAGAGCTCGTGCACACCGCACACCTCTGCCTAGCATCCTGCTAGCCAACGTCCAGTCACTGGAGAACAAGCTTGACGACCTCAGGGCCAGGGTAAAGTTCCAGAGAGACATTCGGGACTGCAATCTCCTCTGCTTCACCGAGACATGGCTGAACCCAGCGGTGCCGGACCACGCCATCCAGCCGGCCGAGTTCTTCTCGGTTCACCGCATGGACAGGACACGGGACTCGGGGAAGTCAAGGGGAGGCGGCGTGTGTTTAATGGTGAACAACAACTGGTGCAACAGTGCGAACGTTGTTCCTCTCACACGCTCCTGCACACCAAATCTGGAACTACTGTCCATCATGTGTCGTCCTTTTTATCTACCTCGGGAATTTACATCGGTCATTATAAGTGCCGTTTATATTCCACCACAAGCGGACATGGTCACCGCCTTATGCGAGCTGCATGAGGCACTCACACAGCACCAGACACAACACCGGGACGCTGCGCTTATTGTGACGGGGGACTTTAATAGCGCCAACCTCAAACGCGCAGCGCCGAACTTTTATCAACACATCACCTGCCCCACCAGAGGTGAAAGGACACTGGACCACTGCTACACTACGGTCAAGGACGGCTACAAGGCACAATCCCGCCCTCCTTTTGGCAAATCTGATCACGCCGCCATCTTCCTCATGCCAAAATACAAACAAAGGCTGAAACAGGAAGTTCCAGTTCAGAGGAAGGTCGCGCGCTGGACGGATCAATCGGTGGCCGCGTTACAGGACGCACTCGATGACGCAGACTGGGGCATGTTCAGAAACAGCTCCGATGATGATGTCAACGTGTTTATGGAAGCGGTTGTGGGATTCATCGGGAAACTAGCGGATGATACCGTGGAGACAAAGACTATCACAACGTTTCCCAACCAGAAGCCGTGGGTGGATAAAACCATCCGCGACGCTCTGAGATCCCGCACCGCTGCCTACAACACGGGACTCATGACGGGGGACATGGACCCGTACAAAGCCGCGTCATATAACGTGCGGAGGGCGGTGAAAGAGGCGAAGCAGCGCTACGGGAGGAAACTAGAGTCACAACTCCAACAGAGTGACTCTAGGAGCCTGTGGCGGGGACTAAGGACAATAACGGACTATAAAGCACCAACAACCGGTATGACGAACGCGGCCGTGACTCTGGCAGACGAGCTGAACACTTTCTATGTTCGCTTCGAGGCTGCAGATAAGGACTCCAACGATGCTAGTGTTAGCGGCGCTAACGGCTGCAGACAGGAAGATACTGCCAGCACCGGAAACGTGCTCTTCATCTCCGAGCATGAAGTAAGGAGAGCCTTCAAGAGAGTGAACACCAGGAAAGCAGCAGGACCAGACAGCATCCCAGGTCGTATCCTAAGAGACTGCGCATACCAGCTAGCTCCTGTGTTCACTGAGATATTCAACATCTCTTTATCTCAGTCGGTCATCCCCACATGCTTCAAAGAGTCCATCATTGTTCCTGTCCCGAAGAAACCCCACCCTGCTTCTCTCAATGACTATCGCCCTGTAGCCCTCACCTCAGTAGTGATGAAGTGCTTTGAACGCCTGGTCAGAGACTTCATCATTTCTTCACTACCAGACACACTGGACCCACTACAGTTCGCTTACCGTCCAAATCGTTCCACAGACGATGCCATCTCTCATCTCCTCCACATATCACTCACTCACTTGGACACTAGAAGGGGGAATTATGTTAAAATGCTCTTCATAGACTACAGCTCTGCATTTAACACCATAATTCCCTCCACACTCACCACCAAGCTGGAGCATCTGGGACTCAGCTCATCTATGTGTCAGTGGATCTCCAACTTCCTAACTGGCAGACCACAGGCAGTAAGGATGGGCGGACATGTCTCAGCCTCCACCACTCTCAGCACTGGAGCCCCCCAGGGGTGTGTTCTGAGCCCCCTGCTGTACTCTTTGTACACATATGACTGTGTGGCCACTACCAGCTCCACCACCATCATCAAGTTTGCTGACGACACCGTCGTGGTGGGCCTGATCTCTGATAACAACGAGACGGCCTACCTGAAGGAGATTAGGAATCTGGAGAACTGGTGCCAGAGGAACAACCTCCTTCTAAACGTCAGTAAGACAAAGGAGCTGATAGTGGACTTCAGCACTAAGCAGGAGAGGAACTACCAGACCCCCGTCATCAACGAGTGCCCAGTGGAGAGAGTGGACAGCTTCAAATACCTCAGAGTTCACATCACGCAGGACCTGTCATGGTCCTGTCACATCAACACCGTGGTGAAAAAGGCCCGTACAGCGTCTCTACCACCTCAGACGCTTGAGAGACTTCCAACTGCCCTCCAAGGTGCTCAGGAACTTTTACTCCTGCACCATAGAGAGCATCCTGACGGGAAACATCTTAACCTGGTTCGGGAACAGCACCATGCAGGACAGACGAGCTCTACAGAGGGTTGTGCGGTCAGCTGAGCGCACCATCCGCTCCGAGCTCCCTGACCTGCACTCAATCTACAGCAGGCGGTGCTGGACCAAGGCCAGGAAGATCGTGAGGGACCTCAGCCATCCCAACAACAGGACTGTTCTCTCTGTTGAGGTCAGGAAAGCGATTCCGCTCCCTGAAGACCAACACAGAGAGACTGAGGAGGAGCTTCTTCCCGCAGGCGATACGGTCTCTCAATCACACCACCACACAATACTGACCCACACATATAGTTCTTACACACACTGGACATTCTGGACATTGTTTTCACTTCATTACTTAAATCACGCTGCTGTTATTGTGTATATGCTGCTGTATTGTATATATTATATTTCTTCATACATTCTTATATAGTTCTATATTGTGTATTTTGTTGTACAGTTATTTTATTTTCAACTTTAATTTATATATTTTATCTTATTCTTTCTCAGTTAA
This sequence comes from Simochromis diagramma, assembly GCF_900408965.1. Lineage (NCBI taxonomy): Eukaryota > Metazoa > Chordata > Actinopteri > Cichliformes > Cichlidae > Simochromis > Simochromis diagramma. The sequence continues at coordinate 906,956 of NW_024386765.1, forward strand.
ATTTACCCTTCATTCTAATTTGTGTTGTACAGTTATTTCATTTTTAACCTTAATTTATATTTTATTCCTTCCTAGTTAAATTTACCCTTTTTAATTTTTCATATTTATTTCCTATCTTGTTCATAGCCTTTTCCTTTTTTGTTTTCTTTAGGTCACCAGCAGTTGTCCAAGCATTTCACTACATATCGTACTGTGTATGACTGTGTACGTGACAAATAAAATTTGAATTTGAATTTGAATTTGATTTAATATTCCAGAAACACGCTTTGCCGATCCGATCAGCTGTTCATAACACTTCCCACATTGAAACAGACGTCAGCGCGAACTATCGCATGTCCGCCATTTCCTGCCCGAAACCGGAAGTGATGTCATTTTTGCGGAAAATGTAGTTTTTTACTTGTAGGCCTTAAAAGCCTATACTGGTGTTTTTATAAATCATGTTTGACTTTTCTGAATAGTTTCTGGGATGCTTAGAACTCAAATTGCTCTGCTGGAAATAGTTTATTTTGATGCATCTGCTGTTTTCCTTACGAATTTGCATTATAGGATTGTTTTTTTGTTTTTCCTGCAGTATATAAAAATTGCTATATCTCCAAAATATAACTATGAAGACACTCAAAATAAATTTCCTGTTGTCTTAAACTATTTTTTGCAACTTTTTTGTAAAGTTTTGTAAAGTTTTGAGGGATAAACCTCTTAAATTTCTCCAAGTAGAAATATATGTAAAAAAAAACCAAAAACGATTTTCAATTTTTTTGTAGTTTATTGCACTTTTTTGCAATTAGTTACTATGGACTTAATGCATACATATTATTAAAATATGGGCTATAACAGTTGTATTGATGTATAGCAACTTGAAATGCTCCCAATGGCACTACAACATGTAAAAAAATAATATAAGCTCTGGCGGACTTGGTTCTATGGTAGGTCTTAAAGGGTTAAATAAATATCGTCAAATAATCGAGATCTCAATTTCAGTGAAAATAATCGTTATTATCATTTTCATCGAGCAGCCCTACCCAGCACCACACTTGGTACAATATCCATTTCCATCAAGTGTGATGCACAGTGATGAAGCAGTGATGATTTGAGCTTGTTTTCAGTCAAAGAGTGACTGCACTTTGTTATTCAGAGGAGTTAATGGTTAAAAACAACAAAATACTGTAGAGTCGGTTCTACCGACATCTGTCTAACTGCTAAATCGTGGCTGAAATTGAGTAATATAACAGGACAGTAAGTGAAAGCACAGCATCATCTACAGGGTGGGCCATTTATATGGATACAGCGTAATAACATGGGAATGGTTGGTGATATTAAAGTCCTGTTTGTGGCACATTAGTATATGTGAGGGGGCAAACTCCTCAAGATGGGTGGTGACCATGGTGGCCATTTAGAAGTCGGCCATCTTGAATACAACTTTTGTTTTTTCAATAGGAAGAGGGCCATGTGACACATCAAACTTATTGGTAATGTCACAAGAAAAACAATGGTGTGCTTGGTTTCAACCTAACTTTGTTCTTTCATGAGTTATTTACAAATTTCTCTTTGTTCACAGCCATTGACATGTCGAAGAGGTTAACACGTGAGGAGCGGATCGAAATTGTGTTGATATCTGGTGAACGCAGTAACCGGGTCATTGCAGCAGATTTCAATGCAAGACACCTTACGAGACCACCCATCTCCCATGCTACAGTCAGCAAACTGCTTGCTAAGTTTTGTGAAACTGGTTCAGTGTTGGATTTGCCAAAATGTGGAGGCAAGAAAACTGTCACTAATGAAGAAACATCAGTGGCTGTCCTAGCTTCATTCAGCAAGAGCCCACAGCGTAGCACTCGCCGCATGTCACTGGAGAGTGGCATTAGTCGAACATCCCTTCGGCGGATATTAGCTACTCACAAATGGCACCCTTACAAACTCCAGCTACTGCAGCATCTCAGCGAGGATGACCCAGATCGGCCACAGAATTTGCAGAATGGGCAAAACAAAAACTGGAACAGGACCCTCAGTTCACGCAGAAGATTTTGTTCAGTGATGAGGCAAACTTTTATGTGAATGGTGTTAACAAACAAAACCACCGCTATTGGTCTGACACTAACCCACATTGGATGGATCCCTCCAAGACTGTTGGAACAACAAAAGTGATGGTTTGGTGTGGTATATGGGGTACAACGATAGTGGGTCCATTCTTCATCAATGGAAACCTCAAGGCCACTGGATATTTGAAATTGCTACATGATGATGTGTTTCCCTCTTTATGCACTGAAGCTGGCACGTTCCCTGAGTTTTTCCAGCAGGATGGTGCACCACCACATTATGGGTGCCGAGCATTCCTAGATGAACAGTATACTGGAAAGTGGATTGGTCCTCGTGGGTCAGTTGAATGGCCCCCAAGGTCTCCTGATCTGACCCCCTTAGACTTTTATCTTTGGGGTCATCTGAAGGCAATTGTCTATGCTGTGAAGATACGAGATGTGCAGCACCTGAAACTACGGATACTGGATGCCTATGCTGGCATTTCTCCTGCGGTGTTGCTATCAGTGTGTGAAGAGTGGGAGAAGAGGGTTGCATTGACAATCCAACACTTCTTCTTGTCCTTAGTGGGCGACCAGCGGCGGTGGTCTGCCGCGCAACCAGTACGCTGCTGTAGGTGCCGCAGGTTCTCTTGCTTGACCAACGATTATCTTCCACGCTTTTCGATCTAAGGCGATGGTTCTTGCCTGCTCGAGGTCAAGTCGAAGGGCCTTCAAATCATCCTGGATTTGTTTCATCCATGTCTTCTTTGGTGCATTTCGATGCACCCTCCAATCGGTGGGGCGGGTCAACCAGAATAGGCCATGGGGGTAGCGGCTCGGGTCCATTCGACAAATGTGGCCAAACCAACCTAGTCGGCGGCGCTGGATTAGGTCGCCGATCGTCAGTTGGCTGCCGCAGCTGGTGAGGATGGTGTCATTTGAATGACTGTCGCGAAGGGAAACGCAGAGAACGCATCTAAGGCAAGGCATTTGGAAAACTTCGAGCTTGCTCAGGTCGTGTTTGAGCATTGTCCACGTCACCGCGCTGTAAAGTAGAATGGGCAGGATCAGGGTTCGGTAAAGGCGGATCTTTCTTGCCAATGAGATGTTGTTCTTCTTCCAGATGCACCAGCGCAGGAAAGCGAATGCTGCCGCCGCCTGCCCAATTCTGGAGCTTATCTCCACTGATGATGCCACTTTCTTCTCCTCGATGAGGGACCCCAGATGACAATCCAACACAATGGGCAACACATTGAACACATTTTATAAGTGGTCAGAAACTTGTAAATAACTCATGAAAGAATAAAGTTAGGTTGAAACCAAGCACACCATTGTTTTTCTTGTGACATTACCAATAAGTTTGATGTGTCACATGGCCCTCTTCCTATTGAAAAAACAAAAGTTGTATCAAAGATGGCCGACTTCTAAATGGCCACCATGGTCACCACCCATCTTGAGGAGTTTGCCCCCTCACATATACTAATGTGCCACAAACAGGACTTTAATATCACCAACCATTCCCATGTTATTACGGTGTATCCATATAAATGGCCCACCCTGTACATCTACAACATAATGAATCAGTGAAATAAAAGCTACATCCCAATCAAAGTCCAGACTTTAACCCGGCGGAAATGTTGTGGAGAGACCTTAAGAGAGCTTGCGTAAAGTTTTCACAGCACTGCAAAGAGTCCTGTGAAAACTTTTTTTTCCCAAATTTGCATTTAAAAAGCTAAAGGCTCCATTTATAATTAATAAACAACAAGGAGCCAAGAAAGATCATAATAAGACAGTGCGTTAGACTTTTTTGCTTATTTGTTTTCAGAATTAAAGTATTACTTTTTTCTGTGCTTGCCCAGTGCTTTCTCTGGAGTAAACCCGAGTGTTGGCAGATTCTCCTTTCCATCCACTTCCCTTCAGGAATATTATTGGCACGCACCTTCATCCCACACCCCCAACTAACTCTTGAAGTATGCAGCAACAGTCCAGGGTTTTTTTTCCTCACCCACTCTTTGCTTCTTCCACCCTGCCAAACCCAGCCATGCTCTCCCTGTCTCTCTCTTTCAGTCATTCTCAGTCACCCCTCTCTCACTCACATATTCTCCCTCTCTCTCCATCTAAAGGTGAATGTTAGCGGTCACTGTCGGCAGATTTGCCCAGAAAATTGAATCAGCCAGCAGGTTGGGGGCCAGAGAGGCACAAGTGCCAAGCTGTACACTAATTTAATTCAGTGTGTGTGTGTGTGTGTGTGTGTGTGTGTGTGTGTGTGTGTGTGCGAGGTAGAGATTGTAGTTGCTCTGTGTGTTTGTCTATAGATACAGTATGTGCTTACGTGTCTGTACTACATATGCAGCATTGGATACAGATTTGTGTATCCTTCAGAGAGAGTTCACCTCTTCGTGGCTACTGTAGCTGCATGTGTTCACAGTTCTGTTAGGTCTAAGCTGAGCTGATTGTTATGAGATTGGCATGTGTTGTATTTTTGCACTGTTCTAGTTACAGTATATCATGTAAATGTGATTTTTACATAATTGAAAAAAAGTCTGGTCCCTTCAGGTCTTCAGATAAGTAATAAAACATGAGATATTACTCGATGAGATTTTTTATTTAACAAAAACTAAGTAAAAGTAGTAGTAGCAGCCATGATACAAGATTTATTACTGAAGAAAATGAATAGCATTGTAAATCCTATGTTTCGCTGATAATGTTCCACCACTGGTCATAAAATACCAGTCTATTTTGACTAATGTGGTTCTATAAACAGTGTACTTTACAGTCATTTTATTTTTGTATAAAATCATTTAGTTATACTTGTCAGTACAACAAATAATCAGTCAGTCAGCAAAAACTTCCTTGTTTATGTATTATATTTCCAAAAGATAAACAAATGTAAGATAGGACTCAGTTGTTGTCTATGTGCAGTGTGCATCCATAGCAGCTTTTTTATCTGTTCACATTAGTGTAGGCTTATAACATTTATAACATTATAGCATTCTTGGAAAAAGAAAAGGTGTATTTGTTCCAAGCCTATCAAGTAACTCCCTCAACATATGAATCAGAGAGATTAAAAATCAAACATGGACCATTTCTAATTTTCTCAAATCAAATGGCCAGAAGATGCACAAATTCCCATCTATGGATCGTGCTGACTTTGAATTTTCCACCTCCACTGTAAAGATTTGGGAAAACGGGAACTGGCATACATAGGACTAAAGCAAGCTGTAGGGGGGTAGTTTTTCAAGTCTTGCCATTTTGTAGATGCTCGCTGTCTGACATCATCACCCAGCAAATTCAGCCACACTCTGCTGTTGTTCTTGCAACAACAGAATATAAAGATGATTGCAAGTCATTTTAGTTTGACTCTTCATTGGCCCTTACAAATGAAAGTACCAGTGGGCTCATTAATGGGAAATATGGGTTTGAAAGGGTTAGGGTTAAATAAACTTTAAAAATGTAACTTTTTAGGAATGCTAGCAAATTTTGAGGTTAAAAATATTTCGTGTTACCTACCCTACCCCACCCTCGCATCCCTCCCTCTGCTGTACATGTAAGCCTCTGTGTTTAGAGTTCCAATACTTAAAGATCACACTTTATATTGCTAGAAATGAGAAGCCTGCTGCTATTGCTTGCTACTGTGTGAAATGAAAATCAGCTGTTTGAAAAATTAATGAGAGTTTTGAATGGTAAATCTAAAATCAATAAGTTTGTAAACTGCCTTGGAGCTCAATTCCTCTTATTAGGTTTCTTGAGATTGTTTTGGTAATTACATAAGACTCATTTCAGTAGTCTCAAATGAGGGGAAAGGAGAAGGATCAAGAGAGACAGAAACAAAGGCATTCTCCTCTGTTCTAAAGATAGACAACAAAATGTGAGGTCAAACAGAAACAACAGGTGACAGCAGCAGAGGAAAAATGACTTTTAAACCCACAAAGATGTGACAAGAGACAGAAAGACAGTGAGAAAGAGAGATAAACAGAGGTGCCTCTGGCTGTCAGGTGGACCAAAACAAACACTGGGTGCCATGTTGCCAAAGGGCCTGATTCAGCCAGACTGACACTAAATTAGACCCTCTACTGTCTCGTTCAAAGCAGCAAAACACTAACACAACATCCAGTGTGAACCTCTGCCTGTTTGTTTGAAAACAATTCTCCTTCTGTCTCTCCTTTTCTTTCTTCCCCTAGCTTGTGATTTCAAACTCGTCCTTCTCTTTGATTTCCCCCTCCATCCCCTCTCTCATTTCTTTCTCTTATTTCTTATGCTTTATTATTCTGTCTTTGCACCAACCCTACGTCCATCCATACAACCTTCCCTCCCATTGATTGCACTGTCCTCTTCACCCCATCTTTCTCATTCATAATTGAAAAGCATTAACTGCTGCCGAGGCCAAGCATTCGTTTAATTAGCTGACCAGCATGCTGAGACTCTGTCTTCTCTGTACTGCAAAACATACATTAAACTCCTGCTCAGAATATTCACAATATAGAGAACTGGACCTTAGTGCGTTTGAAGATGGGTTTGGTGTTTTAGAGTCTAATTTGTCCACTAAACCTCCATTCTTTCCCTTCTAATAGGAAGAGGATCTCATTTGTCTAACCCATATTTTGTATGTGTACAGAGGTTGTGTGTCATGGTCTCTGCTGCATATTGTACACTGTTGTTGTTTCCACCCAGTAAACATGGCTCCCTTGTAGCCTACAGGCACATGTGTGGTGCCACTGTGGTCAAAGTGGGCTGTCTTCTTATTTTGATTGTCTGTAAACCAGGACCCTTGTGGCTGATTACTTAAACTACATAAGGTACCCTCTGAAAGTCTATTAGAAGATGTCAGTGCAGAATTACAGACAATTCCTAATGCGACCTTCACTGAAACCATCCAGCTGATCTACACCAGGCAACAGTGATCCTTAAGATGCTGGGCTAAGGTCAAGATGAAGGCAGCACAGAGGGAAGTTAGCCAATTATCGGAACTGCAGAAAGGTGTGATGAAGAAAGGAGTGCCTTAAAAACACAGCAAGGTGTCTATTCCTGAGGCCTTGGAAACAAGCAAAGAGTCGTAGCCTTGGTTACCCACCTGAAGAAGTATACCAGAGAGATAGAAGTCAGCAGAATAAACCAGTTGTTCTCCGCTGAACCATCCATTGTGTACTCTCAGCAGCAAGGGAACAATATGAGAACAGCCTTGCCAAGATGGGAGACAGAGCAATACTGGGACAGCATATGGGAGAGCTAACAGCAGACCATAGCAACCTGCTTGAACAGGATCCAGTAGCTATCACAGTGACATCCAAGAAAAAGTCTCAAGCATTAAGTGTTGGACAGCGTCAGGTCATGACATGATAGCTAATTGCATTCCATGAGTGTCTAGCAGCACAAATGAACCAGCTGCTTATGGATGGGATGGACCCAGAATATTTAACTGAAGGCTGGACAGTCCTCCCCCATAAGGGACTAGTCCCATCCAACTACTGGCCAATAACCTGCCCCAGCACTACATGGAAGCTCCTGAAAGGCATCGTAGTGGCTAAAATGAACAATACACGAGCAGGGCCCAGAAAGGAATTGGGAGAAACACTTGAGGGGCTAAACACCAGCTCCTGGTGGACAGAGCAGTCACTCCAGACTGGTGCACTGTCTGGACTGACTACAAGAAACCTATAACTCAATGCCTCACACATGGATCCTGGTATGCCTAGAACTTTATAAGACCAAAACAACCCTACGAGCCTTCATTGGGAATATGACCAATCAATTCAACACCACTAGGATCTACAGTAATGACATCAGAATGTAATTCCGACTGACGATATGTAATTGGATGGTAACAAAGACAGGGAAGGTAGTCAGAACTGAAGGGGCGGCACTACCACCACCACTACGCTAGGAAAAGCCACAACAGCTAAATACATGCAGAGTGTAAGCCAAGTGCTGAGGGGTCAGAGGAATGGGAAGCACAAAATGCTTAAAGGATAAAAACCGCCAAGTCTTTACAGATGAATGGATAGATACCAAATCTGGCCATTCATTAAGAATCCAAAATAGGAAGACATCTGATTATAAAGTTAGTCCAAAACTGATTTGATTAATTTGATGGACTGCAACTTAATGAACTCTTGTTTGAAATACCATTACCTTATATTACATTATTTGACATTAGTTTTTTTCTCAGCACAGTGTTTGATGATATCTGATTTACAGTGGCATGACGATTTTCAACTAAGCCTAACGATCAAACATAATAAAAATATTTTAACTAGAAAAACGTTTTCTAGATCTTTGTAAGCAAGGACAGTGTCTCAAAGCAAAAAGCAACAATTCAAATCTCAAGACACACACAGCCGGGGGGGCTTTTAAATGAGCAAAGGGCTCCAAACCTTGTTAAATTAGGAACTGTTGCTGAATTCAGCAGCAAAAGTTCTGTCTTGGATATTCGATGATTTTAAGAGCCCTGCTGACAGAAAAAAAAATTGCCTACACTGCCCCACTTGTTTTTCCTCATTATAAGGCTAACTCAGAAGATGAAACCCCAAGGCTTCTCACCTGTGCAACCTCACAGGAACTCCAGGAGTTTTACTTTCACATTGTCCAGGGTTTTCCTGAGCTGCTAATTATACACTAATAGCAGGTATGATAACATCTCCACTTTGGTTTTTGTGCAGAATATCCACAATGCTCTCAGCCATGTGTTTTGTTTATTTTGTATTTACATACCAAATCAATGCACGTAGATATGCAATGCATATATATATATATATAACAAAAAAACCACCCAGCACGCCCCTGCGGGCGGTTTATCCTTCAAGCTCGGGTCCTCTACCAGAGGCCTGGGAGCTTGAGGGTCCTGCGCAGTATCTTAGCTGTTCCCAGGACTGCGCTCTTCTGGACAGAGATCTCCGATGTTATTCCCGGGATCTGCTGGAGCCACTCGCCTAGCTTGGGAGTCACCGCACCTAGTGCTCCGATTACCATGGGGACCACCGTTACCTTCACCCTCCACATCCTCTCGAGCTCTTCTCTGAGCCCTTGGTATTTCTCCAGCTTCTCGTGTTCCTTCTTCCTGATATTGCTGTCATTCGGAACCGCTACATCGATCACTACGGCCGTCTTCTCATGTTTGTCTACCACCACTATGTCCGGTTGGTTAGCCACCACCATTTTGTCCGTCTGTATCTGGAAGTCCCACAGGATCTTAGCTCGGTCATTCTCCACCACCCTTGGGGGCATCTCCCATTTTGACCTCGGGACTTCCAGGTTATACTCGGCACAGATGTTCCTGTACACTATGCCGGCCACTTGGTTATGGCGTTCCATGTATGCCTTGCCTGCTAGCATCTTGCACCCTGCTGTTATGTGCTGGATTGTCTCTGGAGCATCTTTACACAGCCTGCACCTGGGGTCTTGCCTGGTGTGATAGACCCCAGCCTCTATGGATCTTGTACTCAGAGCTTGTTCTTGTGCTGCCATGATTAGTGCCTCTGTGCTGTCTTTCAGTCCAGCTTTGTCCAGCCACTGGTAGGATTTCTGGATATCAGCCACCTCCTCTATCTGCCGGTGGTACATACCGTGCAGGGGCCTGTCCTTCCATGATGGATAGCGTAGTAGCAGCTGGATAGCGTAGTGGTTAGACTACACGCCTTTGGAACCCAGGATCGCAAGTTCGATTCCTGCCTGGGGCGTCTGTATCCAGTAAGGGTCCTAAGGCTGGACCGCCTATGCTAAGCGAGCCTACCGCAGACATGAGCGAGACAGATAAATATGAAGGCATGCCGGCTCGGATGTCGCCCGGATCAACAAGGTCCGCGTCAGGTGTTGAGGAACCAGGGCACCCTGACGAAAAGTGGGCTACTGGAACAAGAAGGCATCGGTGGGCAAGAGACGAAAACAGGGCGTTGTTGGAATGCTACTACGCAAGTAACCCCGGCGGAAGGGGCTACATGAATAGGATGACGTACCTATGGATTCTTCGATATATATATATATATAAATTCCCCTCTCGCCCCTGCGGGTGATCTATCCTTCAAGTTCGGGTCCTCTACCGACGGCCGGGGAGCTTGAGGGTCCTGCGCAGTATCTTAGCTTTTCGTAGGGCTGTGCTATATATAAATTATCAGTAGTGTGATTCACAATGCCAGTACATATCATCACGTTTTTAGAAAATAGTTATCCTGTCAGTGTTGAAATGAAAATGGGACAAAAGTCAAAAGTGTGTTTAGGTTTTTTCCATACCTTCACACCACTATCTGCTTTCTAACCAACAAAGTCAGGAAATGCTCATTGCAGCAGGCTCCATGTTTGAAATGCATTTTTCAGTTCACAGTTATTTTAGCCCAAGTATAAAGTATTCATCACACTTTCTGCACCAGAATGTTTGTAGGGTGTACAAATAATTATTATACACCCTGTAATTTGTAACCTTCATCGCAGCTTTTTTACATACTGCCCCCTAACCTTATTGCACTAATGCATGCTACAGCATCTCTCTAAATATGACCACACAATCAGGTCAACAAGTTTATTGTGAACCCAAGAAACTGAAACATAAAGTGTGGTATTACCAGTAGTGTGATTCAGACTGCCAGTAGATATCATCAGCTTTTCATTTATCTATTTATCCTGTCAGTGTTGGGGAAAAAGACGGAACAAAGCCAAATAAGTCATCCATTTAAACACACACAGGCATGTGTGTATACATATGTATATATATATATATATATATATATATATATATATATATATATATATATATATATATATATATATTAGGGGTGAATGTAACATATGTGTTAAATACTTGTGAATTTCACCCAAAATGACATATGTTTGGATTAAATATGTCATTTTTGCATCTCAATCTCCTACCTGTGTGACCTGAGTCTGTGTGCGTTCGTGTGTGTGCGCGCTGCGTGGTGACGTAGGCGTGTGCATGTGTGCCCCAGTCACAGCTCCTTTCAGCATGGCCGGAGGAGAGGTGTACTGGCAGGCGCGTGACACACACAGATCAGACACATATTTCTGTGTTGCAGATGTGCGGTAAACAGCCAAAGTCCCAGTACTGTCTCCTGTCTCTTACTTTCACACCAGAACACAACGCAAGAACAACAGGCGTAACACATGAACGGGTTACATTGGTGCCGTGACCCTTTGGATTCATCAAGCATCGACGTCATCTCGATCACCGTGGGGAGCTCTTCGCAATTGCCCTCGTTCCAAGTTGGTTGCTTTTCCTAACTTGTGTGGGACTTGAGCTTGGACATTTAATCTGCTCAATTCTCATCCTGAATAACATTAAGTGTTAGTTACGAATACTGTGTTTGCTTTTGTACAGTTGCACTATTTGGAGTCTTGTTTTTTGTGATTGTGCTTTATTCATCATTATGGAGTCAGCATCTGGTTCAGAGGCAACTGGCGTTCTTGATGGGGAGCTTTCCTCTAATGTTGGTTCTGGGCGAGGGTGGTTTCTTGGGGATGGGGTTCAGACACCTAAAGTTGGTGTGTCATTTGCTCCCAAGTTTTGTTCCACTCGTCTCCAGGTTCCCCCCTGTGACATTCAGACCCCGCAGACAGCTGCCAATGCTGAGTTGAGTACACTCATCTCAGATTTGGCCAATCAGATTGGTCAGTCCATTGTAGCCCAGCTGCAAGGTGATAAGGGGACCAGTATGTCTACTGAAGCCTCTAAGGCTGAGCAGGGACCCCCTGAGCTAAATTTGTCTGGGGTGAAACTTGTCTTGCAATCAGACGTCAAGGAGCCACCAGTTTTCAGGGGTGATGGCAGTGATAAATTCTCCATTCATGAATGGGTTGAAATGATGGAAATGTACTTTGTAAAACGCAACACACCAACGGATCAGCGATCACGTGACATATTGGCTAGGTTGATGGGGAAGGCTAAGGATGTAGTGAGGGTCACCCTACGTCACAACCCCTCACTTGACCATGTCCAGGTTCCTGAATTGATATTTGACATTCTGAAACAGCATTTTAGTGTATTGACTTACTCTTCTATGCCTATGGCTGACTTCTATAACACCAAACCATTATAACATGAGGGAGTGATGGAATATTGGATAAGGCTAAACAATGCTATTGACGTTGCTGACGAGTGCTCGCGTAGGCAGGGGCGTAATGTTGAGGATCCAGGGCGTGAGGTCTCGATGATGTTCATCAAGTATTGCCCTGACCCCATCCTCTTGAACAGGCTCAGCATCAAAGCAGCTGATGAGTGGACAACCACTGAGGTTCAAGAACGCATTGATAGCTTCCAGCGTGAACTCAGGGCACACAGTCAGGGCAGTTTCCACACCTCACAGAGGAGAGAGGTTAGCCACAACTGCTCTATTGTGCCTCAAGAAGCGATGGCATCACAGCCTGTGCAGGCCAGTGTCGCCTTGCAGTCTCAGCCTACAGCACCAGCCTCAAACCTCACTTGTCAGCTTTCGCCCACAGTAGCTTGCTTCACTCCTGTTCTAGCTGATGTTTCGACAACTTGTCCTTCTGGGACATCAGTGTCTTCTTGTCTGGTGCCTACGCCTACTCCTCAGTTCCAACAGTCACCAACATACCCTGTGACCACTCAGTCTAGTCAGCAGTCAGTTGATTGTGAGCTTGGTTCGACTAACACCCAAGCTTTGGATGTGACTGGCATGCGCGCTCTGATCAGCCTCTTGGATCGCGTGATTGCATGTCAGAATGTGCAGACTGCAGTCCCTCCATCTGCACCTTCGCAGCGTTTTACCCGCAGGCCCTTTCTTAAGAAGAGTTGTCAGGTCTGTGGCAACACTGGCCATTCCACTCACATGCACTGCAGGAGAGAGAATCTCTGTCTTGCATGCTTTGCTCCTGGTCATTGGAAAAAGGACTGTCACAGTCGTCATGAGGGACGGGAGGCCGGAGCTGTCGCGAAGCAGAGTTGGCCTTCGGAAAACTGAATCACCCACACTTGGAGAGGGGCAGTGTGGGGGATGAACCTAATACCCTCAATCATGATGAATCGGATCTTGAATTTCTTTATGTCAATACCTGTTCAACAATGCCAGAGGGATAGCGTGTCGTGGTTCAGGGACCAGCAGTAGTGCCTACATTTAGTGAATTGTTCTACACCCAAGTTGCAGTGAATGACAAGGTTAACTTGAGGGGCATGATGGATTCCGGGTCCATGGCTTGCACTATGAGTGAAGAGGCCGAGAAGTCACTTAGAGAGGCTGGAGCTCTTGTACTGGTTGGCTGTGGTGGGAAGCAGACCCACCCAAAGTGCGTTTATGACTTGACACTTACTGTCCACGGTGTGAAATGCATTGTGCCAGTTTTGGTAGTGTCGGGCCAGCGTGATGAGCTCATCATTGGCTCCAATGTCCTCAAGTACCTGATGCGAGTTATGAAACATTCTGATGACTATTGGAAGCTTGTGTCTGTGGGGAGCAAGCACTCGCTTCTTGACTATGAGCACTTCTTGGACATGATGTCATGCACCACCAGATGGAGGGGTGAGGAGGTTCCTGACAAAATTGGCACTGTGAAACTGCCTCGTGCTGTGACACTACTCCCACAGTGTGAGCATCTGGTATGGGGCAGGCTGCCCAGCAATGTGCCAGTCTCTCCAGGCAGCACGATCATCGTGGAACCTTGCACCTCTGGGTCTGGGCCGAGAGACGTTCTTGTTGGCCGGGTGATCACATCCATGTGGGGTGATCGGTGGGTGCCATTGAAGATGACCAATCTCTCCTCAAAACCACTAACCTTAAACGCAACCTGAGGGTTGCTGTTGTTTCATCTTGCCTTGCGGTGGAGGACCTTGATTTCCAGCAGGACTCCTGCAAGATGGCGAGTAGGGCCCAGGTACCAGTCAGTGGGCCAGCCGCTACTGAGGCTGTCTTGAATGACAAGTTGTGCTCCCTAGGTTTGGGTGATCTTGACATTGACTCATGCCATGCCAGCTTACATTCAAAGAGAGAGCTTGTTGAGCTAATTGAGCAGTATGAGGACATCTTCTCTAGACACCCGCTTGACTGTGGCGAAGCTAAACGCTTTGTACATCGGATCCACCTGACTGATGAACACCCATTCCGCATGCCTTACAGAAGAGTACCCCCTGCTCATTACCAACAACTAAGGCAGGTACTCACTGACATGGAGGAGAAAGGGATTATTCGCAAATCCATCAGCGGGTATGCATCCCCCCTCGTCATGGCCTGGAAGAAGGATGGTGGATTGCGGATTTGTACGGACTTCAGGTGGTTGAATGCGCGAACTCTTAAGGATGCGCACCCACTCCCTCACCAAGCGGCTTGCCTTGCCGAGCTTGGGGGCAATGCCTTCTTCAGCACGATGGACTTAACCTCTGGGTTTTACAACATTCCAATGTGTGAGGAGGATAAGAAGTACACCGCTTTCACAACGCCTGTTGGCCTGTACGAATAGGACCGGATGCCACAAGGGCTCTGCCATAGCCCAGCTTCATTTATGCGCATGATGCTGAACATCTTTGGTGACCTCAACTTCACCAGTCTGCTCTGCTACTTGGATGACCTCCTGGTCTTTGCTCCCACTGAAGAGGAAGCCCTGTGCCGGCTCCGAACTGTTTTTCAAAGGTTGAGAGACAACAATCTCAAGCTGAGTCCAAAGAAGTGTCATCTGCTGCGGAAGACAGTCAGGTTTCTTGGTCATGTCATCGACCAGACCGGAGTCGCTGTGGACCCAGCTAAGGTGGGAGTGATTTCCAAGATGCCAAAGGAGGCTCTAATGGAGAAGGATGGTTGCACTCCTTCTGTGAAAAGGATTAAGTCCTTTTTAGGAATGGTCTTTTTCTATCAGTGCTTCATTCCTGGTTGCTCTGCCATTGCCAAGCCTCTGTTTGCTCTGACGGCTGGCCAGAAGAGGAAGGGACGGACTAGTCAGGCTGGGAGGGGTGCTGGCATGTTCAGGAACTTGACTGCTGCAGATTGGAGCCCTGCATGTGACAAGGCCTTTCATAAACTGAAGGACGACCTCCTTAACTGTGCCGTGTTGGCTCATCCTGACTTTTCGCGACCGTTCATTTTGTCTGTGGATGCTTCTCTGGATGGACTGGGAGCAGTTTTATCACAATTGCCTATCGACGGGGATAAGGCACGCCCTATTGCTTTCGCGAGCAAAGCGCTAAGCAGGTCACAGCAGAGATACCCAGCCCATCGCCTTGAGTTCATGGCCCTGAAGTGGAGCATCTCTGAAAAGTTCAGCCACTGGTTGAAGGGGCACAAGTTCACAGTGTGGACTGACAACAACCCACTTGTTCATATATTGACCAAGCCCAAGCTGGACGCTTATGAACAAAGGTGGGTGGCCAAGCTGTCATCCTACAACTTTGATTTGAGGTACATCCCAGGTCGAAAGAATGTTGTAGCAGATGCACTCAGTCGTGACCCCTTCACCTATTCTATTGGTGGGCGCTTGCTTCAGGAGCCCTACGAGCACTTGGTGCGGAATGCAGAAGGTGCGGCAGCTCATGAGGTGCAGGACGCTTTCAGGTTTGGTGTCCAAAATCTTCAGGTTGCCCAACAACCTGTTCCAGCTTTGACCTCAGAAGATTCCTACAGTTCGTCGGAAGTCACGGCTACGTTGGTTCACCATGATTACTGGGAAACCGCTGCGGAGAATAGAGCTGCCTCCCTTCTCCACCTTGTTCAGCAGTTGCAACCAGTTGGCAATGATGTACTGCCATCACTTACCTTACATGAGTTGGAGGACCACCAACTTCAAGATCCTATCATCTCCGCTGTCCTGCCACTTGTAGCCCACAGGAGGTGCCCTTCCAGGCGTGAGAGACATGATATGGATTCCAGGGCACTGGCCTTATTGAAGCACTGGGAGAGGCTCAAGGTTCGGGATGGCATTCTCTACAGGGAGACGAGAGACCCTGTGAGCAAAACAAAGAGACTCCAGTTGGTGTTGCCAGTGAATTTACGGGCGCAGGCCTTGAAAGGTGTTCACGATTTGGCAGGGCACCAGGGTCAAGTTCGGACCCTCCACCTAGCAAGGCAACGTTTTTTCTGGCCCAATATGGAGAGGGATGTGAAGGAGCATGTTCGGTGCTGTGGAAGATGCATACTTGCCAAGACCCCAGAGCCTGCAGCACGAGCCCCATTAGAGAGCATTAAGACCTCTGCTCCCATGGAGCTCATCTGCATTGACCTTTGGTCAGCAGAGGACAAAAAGAAGCGCTCTGTTGATGTGCTTGTGGCGACTGACCACTTCACGAAAATGGCCTTTGCTTTCCCGTGCAAGAATCAGACTGCCAAGCAGGTTGCCAGAAAGTTATGGGACTGTGTTTTTTGTGTATATGGTTTCCCTGAGTGTATTCACTCAGACCAAGGTCCCAGCTTTGAAAGTGAATTATTTTCTGAGCTTCTGCAGATTTTGGGTGTTGCCAAGTCTCACACTACGGCTTATCACCCTATGGGCAATGGTGGTACGGAGTGGTTCAACCGCACACTCGGCAATATGCTGCGAGCTCTCCCTCTCAGAGCCAAACAGGAATGGCCGCAGCAGATTCAGACATTGACCTTTGCTTATAATGCAACTGTTCACGAGACTACTGGATATGCCCCATTCTACTTGATGTTCGGCCGTGTCCCACGACTACCGGTCGACGTTATGTTCAAGTCGGTTTTGCACGATCTCATTGTGGTGGACTTTAACAGCTACTCCAAGCTTCTTCTGTCATACTTGTCTGAGGCTGCCAAGATCGCCCAGGAGCACACCAGCAATGAGCAGGAGCATCAGGCTCGTCAATACAATAAGAAAATCAAAGGTGTGTCTCTGAATGTTGGGGATCGCGTCCTGCTTGCCAATAAAGGTGAGCGGGGCAAGAAGAAACTTGCAGACAAGTGGGAGCCTCAGGTTTATACTGTTGTGGAGAGGCATCCCAGGACCCACATTTACAGGATCAGTGACTCTTCAGGCCAAAGTAAGGCTGTACACAGAAACCTTCTGTTGGACGTGAGTTTCCTTCCTGTTCAGGATTCATTGGGAAGTCAGTCCATGGATGTTTTCTCCAGTGAGGGGGATCTCAGTGCTTGTGGGGATCTGGAGGACCCTGGCAGTCTAGAGACAGAGTCTACCGCAGCAAGGACTTCCTTGTGGGTCCTTTTGGATTTGAGCCATGGAGTGGATGTGGATTCTGTGGCAGGAGAGCATGCCTCACAGTCCACGGATCATCAGCATGGTTCGTGTGATGGTGCGGATGTGGACAATGCCTTACCTGACTCTCAGACTTGCACAAGGCACACTTCAGCAAGCCCTTCTGGTCAGGCCCAGCACTTTACTCTTCCTACTCTGGTTGACTGTTCCGCTACCTCTGATTTGACACAGTCTGGCACAGTTTCTGCTCCAGGTGCCTGTCATGGGGACGCTGTTGTTCCGCAGACTGTTCCTGTTTCTGGCTCAGACATGAATCAGACCTCTGGTCAGCCGTATACTGGGCAGCCATCCAACTTGCCAAGTAATGACCCTGACCATGCCAATGTTCGAGGCAGAGTGGTTACCAGAGCAGGTCGGGTGGTAAAGTCAGTCAACAGGCTGATAGAAAATATGGTCCAGAAGCCTATTACATGGGGCCTGTTACCGCCACGGGAGGCTCGGCCTCTGACATAGACTGTTTTTTGGTCATCCCATTGCATATTATGAATGTGTTGTATTTGCTTGAGGCATCATGACACCCGCCCTGTGCATCTTTAATGGGACCACGTTTGATGAGGTGTAGGCTGCACCTTTGTGTTCTGAAAGGGTTGGAGGCCTGATCAACCTATCCAACTTCTTTTAATCCATTTACGGATAGTTTTTTAACTGAACTATGGGATAAGATCCTTGGGTTGCCTGGTCCGGAGGTGATGGTAGTTCAGCATCGTTGTGCCTCTTGGTATTGCAGTACCATTCAGATGTGTAGTGATTTTGGTGAAATTCAGGGGGGGGGGGTTGAATGTAACATATGTGTTAAATACTTTTGAATTTCACCCAAAACACTTTTGTTTTTTTTTGGATTAAATATGTCATTTTTGCATCTCAATCTCCTACCTGTGTGACCTGAGTCTGTGTGCGTTCGTGTGTGTGTGTGCGCTGCGTGGTGACGTAGGCGCGTGCATGTGTGCCCCAGTCACAGCTCCTTTCAGCATGGCCGGAGGAGAGGTGTACTGGCAGGCGCGTGACACACACAGATCAGACACATATTTCTGTGTTGCAGATGTGCAGTAAACAGCCAAAGACCCAGTACTGTCTCCTGTCTCTTACTTTCACACCAGAACACAACGCAAGAACAACAGGCGTAACACATGAACGGGTTACAGGTGCAACGATACTCGTATCAATATTGAACCGTTCAATACAGTGCTTTTGGTTCGGTACGCATATGTATCGAACAATACAACATTTTTAATTTATTTTATCAACTTTCCTTCTGACGATGCTGTCTGTGTTGAGCGCTCAGTGGATCTGCGCTCGACAGTGCAGCCTAGGCGGAGTAGTCGAACGTAGATTCACTGAGCGCAGGGCAAGCTAGCGAGACAGAAGCTAAGCTCTCCTTGCAACATGGCAAATTGAACCTCCCCCACCCTCATTCAGATGTGGCGTTTGGAACTATTTTGGTCTTCATGTGACGTATAACCCTGAAGGTAAGCACGTCATGGACAAAATGGTAAATGGCCTGCATTTGTATAGCGCTTTACTTAGTCCTTAAGGACCCCAAAGCGCTTCACACTACATTCAGTCATTCACCCATTCACACACACATTCACACACTGGTGATGGCAAGCTACATTGTAGCTACAGCTGCCCTGGGGCGCACTGACAGAGGCGAGGCTGCCGGACACTGGCGCCACCGGGCCCTCTGACCACCACCAGTAGGCAAACATGGGGTTAGTATCTTGCCCAAGGATATTTGGCATGCAGCCAGGAGGCAGCCTGGGATCGAACCACCGACCTTCTGATTAGTGGCTGACCTGCTCTGCCACCTGAGCTACAGCCACCCTGTAAAAAAGTAAAACAGTATGTTGGATGTGCCACGCAATGCTCAATTACATGGGTGGGAGCTAGTGTGTTAGCACAGTTAGCTCGTTAACGTGTTGGCCGTCCAGCCCCATGCACGGGGCGATCCGCGGTAGCTCGTTAACAGAGATTTGCCATGTTGTGGCATTAAGGTCATTTCAACGAGATTTACGCTGACAGCACTAGTGGGAACACAACGAATATGACTGCACATTTACGCCGACATCATCCTAGTGCAAAGACAAGTGGAAGCAGACAAAAACAACAAGCACGCATGCTACAAACTTTACCCGAGTCATTTAGACAGCCGTTAGCACATGATTCTCCTTATGGGGACCTGATATGTTTAATATGCTGCTGAAAATATAGCCCAGAAGAAGCGTATAGTATAGCTTTTATTTTGGAAATAGCCATTTCTCTGTAATAAACTCTCTTTTCCAAAGATGAGTGATTCCTCAATCAGATACAGGGCTCGCAAAATCGCTAGCCCGATGTCCCAGGGCTAGCGATTTTTCCAGTTGGGCTACCAAAATCTATCTCTGCCCTGCCCGTCGGGCTATCGTAGGAAGGAAAAATATATGTCAATGCTTTTGCATTCTTTCGGAAATGTAGCTGGGTAATTATGTCATTGGCATCGGTGAGCCACTGTCAATATGTGACATATTGAAATCACGTTTGAATTTGCGCTTGTTTTTTGCTTTCACTTTGCAATCGCGCGAACTGTGTATAGGGAGCAACAGCACTGATTGGTGAGTGATGATAATTTGTGCACCAATTCCTCTGACATCGTCTTATCAATCGTTAGCTTACTATGCAAACATGACAAGTGAAATCTCCCGCAGCAAGCTTAAACATGTCAGAGGTTGATTGCACAGAGAATCGCTGAGCGTTATGTGAGTGCGTGTGTAAAAGCAGCAGGATATATATTTTAGTTCTGCTGAGCCAAATAAGACAGGTCAGGGTGAAGAAGTGACAGCCAAAGAAAAGCTTACCACAAAACGGAGAAGTTGTGACAAATCAGACTATAAGGCAAAAAGAAAGTGCAGCTTTATGGTTTCATGGACAAAAGAATTTCTGTGGCTGCAATATGACAAGCTAAATAACCAGGGCTGCACATAAGTGGTCCGCAGGTGCACATTCGCTGTCAAAATAAAAAACGTGCACAAGATAAGAAGTTGCAATGCGTGTTTGTTTAGAACTCTTAAAGATGTCAAAGAAGTAAGCTCCTTTAAGCAATTACTGTGATGTTCCACCTCATTCTTATATTTTGCTTGTTTTATGTTATTGTATTTTTTTTGCACACCTCTGTTACTTGTGAAGCTCGCACACAAGAATTTCACTCGCATTTACTGTACCAGTGTACCTGCCCATGTGATGTGAGAATAAAAGTGATTTGATTTGATTTTAAGAAAGCTCCTTACCATGCATGGAGGGTTTCACCCCAAGTCCAGCACCCTGAGGCTGTACACTAAGCGGTAGGAAGGGGGCCGGGGAATGTTGAGTGTCAGCACCACAGTCCAGGATGAGTCAACGAACATCCAAGAATACATTGGGAAGATGGCCCCAACTGACTGAGTGCTCAGTGAATACCTCTGGCAGCAGAAACCCAAGAATGAGGAGGTAGACCAAGAACCATTATGGAAGGACAGGCCCCTGCACGGTATGTACCACCAGCAGATAGAGGAGGTGGCTGATATCCAGAAATCCTAGGTGCAGGCTGTGTAAAGATGCCTCTGAGACAATCCAGCACATAACAGCAGGGTGCAAGATGCTAGCAGGCAAGGCATACATGGAACGCCATAACCAAGTGGCCGGCATAGTGTACAGGAACATCTGTGCCGAATATGGCCTGGAAGTCCCGAGGTCAAAATGGGAGACGCCCCCAAGGGTGGTGGAGAATGACCGAGCTAAGACCCTGTGGGAGTTGCAGATACAGACGGACAAACTGGTGGTGGCTAACCAACCGGACATAGTGGTGGTAGACAAACATGAGAAGACGGCCGTAATGATCGATGTAGCGGTTCCAAATGACAGCAGCATTAGGAAGAAGGAACACGAGAAGCTGGAGAAATACCAAGGGCTCAGAGAAGAGCTCGAGAGGATGTGGAGGGTGAAGGTAACAGTGGTCCCCGTGGTAATCGGAGCACTAGGTGCGGTGACTCCCAAGCTAGGCGAGTGGCTCCAGCAGATCCCGGGAACAACATCGGAGATCTCTGTCCAGAAGAGCGCAGTCCTGGGAACAGCTAAGATACTGCGCAGGACCCTCAAGCTCCCAGGCCTCTGGTAGTGTATGTATATATATATATATATATATATATATATATATATACATCATCACTGACCGTAAGTTTGACTTCTTCTGTTTGACTGAGACGTGGCAACAGCCCGATGACTTTTCCCAGCTCAACGACTCCACTCCCCCGGGGTTTGTTTACACCTGCTAACCCCGTGAGTCCGGCCGTGGTGGAGGTCTTGCGGTAATCTACCGCGAAAATTGGAAAGTCTCGCCGCTGTCTGTGCCTCTTTTCATTTCTTTTGAATTCGTTACCTGTCAACTCCTAGGCCCTGCTCCAACTGTGATAGCTGTCATCTATCGCCCTTTAATTCTGTTTACACCAACATGGCGGCGCGTGCACACGCAGCGGCTTCTCTCTCTCCCGAACAAACTACTTTTTCGTGTTTTTCGTCCTGTAAGTTGCAGTGTTTTTGTAAGTCTTTGTCGCGTCTATCTGTGTGCAAGCGAGGATATGCCCGAACACTTCTTCTCGACATCGGCAGAAACAAACTTTTTAAGTTAAACTCTGTGGACACCGAGAAGCTGAAAGATCTGGGTCTGCTCCGTAGGCCTACTCAATCACCGACCCCCACTCCCGCACTTCGCCCACAATGGATGCGCCTCAAGCGGTGTGAGAGGAAGCAGAAGAGGGGTAAGCGCGGTGGCATCCGAGCTAGGCTAGCGGCTAGCCCACACAAACCCGCCATCCCCTCTATCGTTCTGGCCAACGTACGCTCGCTAGAAAATAAACTGGACGACATCCGACTGCTACGTTCATCTCAAAAGAATGTAAAGGACTGCTGTGCTTTTGTGTTCACGGAAACATGGCTCAGCGACAGTGTCCCGGACCGTGCCATTCAGCTCGACCAGCTAACATGCTACCGTGCTGACAGAGTCATCGTCGCGGGAGGTAAGACCCGCGGGGGAGGACTTTGTGTTTACATCAATGATGCCTGGTGTCGCGATGCTGTTGCGGTCTGCAAACACTGCTCACCAGTGCTGGAGTTTATGGTTATTAAGTGCCGGCCATTCTATCTACCGAGGGAATATACAGCCATACTACTGTGCGCTGTGTACATCCCTCCCTCCTCCAATGTCAACAACAGGAGTGAGGCACTGAATGAACTGTACCAGCACATCAGCGAGCAGCAGACAGCCCATCCTGATGCTTTTCTCATCCTGGCTGGGGATTTCAATCATGCAGACTTAAAGTGCGTGTTTCCAAAAATACAACAACACATAGACTTTCCAACAAGGGGAAATAACACACTGGACTTTGTTTACACCACCCAGAGAGGAGCTTACAAAGCTTTTCCCCTCCCCCACCTCGGCGCCTCAGACCATATCACTGTCATGCTAATGCCTGCTTACAGACCGCTCGTTAAAGTCACCAAACCGGTTCGTAAGCGGATAAAAGTGTGGCCAGAAGGGTCTTCAGAGGCTTTACAGGACTGCTTCAACACCACAGACTGGAACATGTTTAAGCAGGCTGCCACCTATAACAACACCACTGACCTCCAGGAGTACGCAGAGACTGTTACTGCCTACATCAACAAGTGTATTGAGGATGTAACAGTCACAA
Source organism: Simochromis diagramma (assembly GCF_900408965.1). Lineage (NCBI taxonomy): Eukaryota > Metazoa > Chordata > Actinopteri > Cichliformes > Cichlidae > Simochromis > Simochromis diagramma. The sequence goes on from NW_024386765.1 coordinate 929,835, forward strand.
AAACCATAACTGTCCGGGCCAATCAAAAACCATGGATGACAGGAGAGGTCTACAGGCTGCTGAAAGCTCGGAATGTTGCCTTCAGAGATGGAGACGAGGCAAGCCTGAGGACAGCTAGGGCCAACCTTTCCCGTGGCATCAGAGAGGCTAAGAGACAGTACTCCAGGAAAATATCTCATCACTTCAAAGACAGCAGAGACTCACGGAGCCTGTGGCGGGGCATCCAGACCATCACAGATTACAAGCCCCCACCACAGACCTGTGATAGCACTATCCCCCTGCTGAACGAGCTGAACACTTTCTTTGCTTGCTTTGAAGTCCAAAACAGCACCACTGCACAGAAGACCCCACCCCCTCCTGGTGACCAGGTGATGACTCTGTCCCCGGACAGCGTGAGGAGATCCCTCAGCAGGATCAATGCACGTAAAGCTCCGGGTCCTGACAACATTCCTGGTCGTGTACTGAGAGACTGTGCAGTGGAACTCACTGATGTCTTCACAGACATCTTCAACATATCACTCATCCAGGCTGTCGTCCCCACATGTTTTAAAGCCACCACAATCATTCCGGTTCCAAAAAAGTCATCTCCCTCCTGCTTTAATGACTACCGTCCTGTTGCACTTACTCCCATCCTGATGAAGTGCTTCGAACGACTAGTCATGCAACACATCAAGACTGTCCTGCCCCCCTCCCTGGATCCCTTCCAGTTTGCATATCGGCCAAACCGCTCAACCGATGATGCCATCTCCACTGCACTCCACTCGGCACTCACACACCTGGACAAAAAAGACTCATATGTTCGAATGCTGTTCATAGATTTCAGTTCAGCATTCAACACTATAATCCCCCAACAGCTCACTCAAAAACTGGTCCAGCTGGGGCTCAACACCTCACTGTGCAACTGGCTGTTGGATTTCCTCACCGGAAGACCTCAAGCAGTACGGGTCGGCAGTAATACATCCAGCACCATCATTTTAAACACGGGGGCCCCGCAGGGATGTGTGCTGAGCCCCCTCCTCTTCACTCTGCTGACCCATGACTGCACTCCATCATACAGCTCCAACCTCTTCATCAAGTTTGCGGACGACACAACGGTGGTGGGTCTCATTAGCAACAGGGATGAGACCGACTACAGAAGTGAGGTGAGACGCCTGGCCACGTGGTGTGCTGACAACAATCTCTCTCTGAATGTGGAGAAGACGAAGGAGATTGTTGTGGACTTCAGGAGAATGCACACCCAACATGCTCCTCTGACCATTGACGGAGCGTCTGTGGAGAGAGTGAGCAGCACCAAGTTCTTGGGTGTGCACATCACAGAGGATCTCTCCTGGACGTACAACACCACAGCACTGGCCAAGAAATCACAGCAGCGTCTCTTCTTTCTCCGCAAACTAAGAAGAGCAGGAGCACCAGCCCCCATCATGTACACTTTCTACAGAGGCACCATCGAGAGCATCCTGTCGAGCTGCATCACTGTGTGGTTTGGAGCCTGCAATGCGTCCTGTCATAGAACCCTCCAACGCATAGTGAGAGCTGCAGAGAGGATCATTGGTGTCTCTCTCCCCTCCCTCCAAGACATTTACAGCACCCGTCTCACTAAAAAAGCCCTTTGCATAGCGGCTGATACCACGCACCCAATGCAAAGCTTCTTCAAGCTGCTGCCGTCGGGGAGGAGACTGCGGAGTCTCCAGGCCAGGACCAGCAGACTGAAGGACAGCTTCATCCATCAGGCTGTCAGGAAGCTTAACTCCCTCCCGATTCTGCCCCCTCTCCCCTCTCTCCTCCACGGTCTCACTGAACTCTGTCACACACACACACACACACTCTGACTCACTCACTGGCCTGCACCAGTTACCAGTCACTTTGTGGAGCATTGGACTCCCATTACCTCATAAGACTTTGTTGTTACACTATCTCTTACCGTACAGTACTAAATCTCCATTTGCACTATTTGCCTATTTGCACTACTCTGCCTGGTTTACACCCAATGTCATTTACCCATTATATTGTATATTGTATAGTTTTCTTGTTATATGTAAAATTGTATTGTATTTATTTATTTAAAATTTTTACTTTTTAATTATTTTACCTGCATTTTTAATCACTCTTATATTTAAATGTTCTTTTGCTTTTTTATCTAGGGATTGAGAGTAACGTAGTTTCTATTCTCTGTATGTCCTGTACATGTGGCAGAATTGACAATAAAGTTGACTTTGACTTTGACTTTGACTAATTCTGTTTTTATAAGTGACTTAGCCAATCTTCTGGCTCACCTGGCTACTGTTTCCCCCAACATAATACTCATAGGTGACGTTAACATTCATATGGACACTAGTGATCATCCTCTTACCAATGACTTTATCTTGTCTTGATAGTGTTGGTTTTAAACAGTATATAAACTTTCCTATTCATACTAAGGGCCGTACCTTGGACCTAGTTTGCTGCTCTGGAATTACTCCTTCCAACTGCAAAGCTGATGAACTACCAATTTCCGACCATTTGCTTCTCTCTTTCAATATCAAAATGACCTTTTCTATAACCAAAACTTCTCACTCCATCTCTTTCCGGAATATTAAGAGAATTAACCCTGATACCCTTTCTACTGCCTTCTCTGGTTGTTTGCATTTTAATAACCTGCTCACCCTAGAGGATTTGGTTTCTGTCATGGCTGTGTTCTATGCAGGCAGGCAGGATTGGACCCAAACGCAGGACTCGCGGAGGCAGAGGTGAACTTAAGATACTTGTTTTATTACAGGAAAATAAGAAGAACAGAAAACTAACTGAACTGGGAAAACAAATAAACTTACAGGCAGGCAAGCGCGCAAATGGAACACACCGAGAATGAAGGTGAGCAGACGTTAACGACGCGACAGAGAGCAAAGGAAAACACAGGGCTTATATACACTGGGGAGTAATCAGGGAATGGGAAACAGGAGGCAGACACAGCTGGGAGAAATTAGACTAACGAGACAGGGGAGAAGTAAAACTGAACACACTGACATCAGACTGGGACTATCAAAATAAACAGAAAAACACGAAACAAATCACAAAGACGCAGGCTTGACACTGAGAGGCAGACTGAAAGAATATAACACACGGAACCCAGGGACGACAGAGACGTAAAGAAGAATTAACATCAAACTAAACTCATGACCAGAACAAAACTGAAACATCCATTTATAATACTCACTAAAACAGGATAGCTAAAGAATCATAAATCATAATACAGACAAACACCAAAACATAAGAAACAGAAAATGCTAGGTCAAAATGACCCAGAACCGTGACAGTTTCCTATTATAACCACAGTCTCAATAATATTTTAAACCCTGTTGCTCCACTAAAAACCAGGGCCCGTATCCCTAAAGAATCTTTGTGCAAAAAGTGGCTCCTAGCGGCCAAATTCTAAGAAAATTCTCAGAGTCATGACGTTTTCTTAGAATTTCCCCTAAAAGTGACACGACAATCCCAGTTAATATAAAAGCTATTCCTCAAGATTCCTAGCGCTTAAAAGGGCTCCTAAGGCGAGATCTGCTAAGAGCAGGGAAGAGGACTTTTAGTGGCTTAGGAGTTCCCCTAAGCAGCTGCACAAAATGGCCAACAGAAGAGGCAGGAGAGATGTCCTGCAAACACTGGATGACAGGGAATTATTGAGACGCTACAGATTGGATCGTGCAGGAATCATGTTTGTGGTGGATCTCCTTAGAGATGCAATTACTTCACCAACTCGACGCCACAACGCTATTACACTGGAGACGAAAGTAATCACAACCCTGAGGTATTTGGCAACCGGGAAAATGCAACAATGCAGCAGTGATGACTTGGGTCTGTCCCAATCCTCTGTCAGCAGAGTCATCACCCAAACACTGACAGCTTTGTCACAACCTAATATTGTGACACAATTTGTTTCATTCCCGCTGGATGCCCGCACTTTACACACACATAAAAGGGCATTTATGGACATTGCAGGATTCCCTGACGTTGTGGGTGTAATTGATGGAACACATGTGAGAATAATTGCGCCATCAGAGGACGAGGCTGTCTTTGTTAACAGGAGGAATTTCCACAGCATCAATGTGCAAATAGTCTTCAATGCGGCCTGTAAGATTTTGGACATTGTGGCTAATTGGCCAGGCTCCACACATGATGCGAGAATGCTCTCCGAGAGTGGCATCAGACAGCTTTTTGAGAGACGCTATGTGCCAGCTAATTGCCACTTGTTAGGGGACAGTGGCTAACCATGCAAACCATGGCTCCTTACACCTTACCTCCAGCCACGCCAAGGGCCCCAACTAAACTATAACAGGTAAGCCAAACAATACAAAAATCATGGAAATGAAATGCAAGCAATATGTTAGAGCATCCAAGTAGTGCAATATTTCCATCAAATAATTAAAGGTCTCTGTATTCTATTATAGGGCCCACAAGACAACAAGAGCGGTGGTGGAGCGTGGCATAGGCCAGCTTAAGAGGCGCTTTCATGTTCTCCACGGAGAGGTGCGGCTGAGGCCTGAAAAAGTCAGCAAAGTCATCATAGCCTGTGCAATATTACACAATATTTGCAAGGTTAGACAGATTGCAGAACCTCTGGAGGATGGCGATGAGGATGAGGATGAAGACAACGATGAGGATGGTGGTGAAGAAGATATTTACATTCCACAGGGGAACCTAGCCCAGAGTGGACTGCCTTACAGGGCAAACTTCACAAATTTACATTTCAGGCAAGCTGTAGCCCCATGTCTTTTGAGAACTTGTGATGGTATTAAGAACTACCACAGTTTTACTGCACATCACCTGCAATTGTTAAATGCAAGACACAGAACACAATCTGTAAATGGTTTATTTTTTAGGTGTTCAATTTTAAGGCGGTAGTACTCCTCCTGAAGGGAAAGGACTTTTTTTTTGTTGTTCAAACACATCAATTGTGAGTTGCAATCTGCTCTCCTGCAGGGATGCTGACGGAGCAGGTGCTACGGATGGGAATGGTGTTTGATCCGCCGGGCTATCCTGATATTGTGTCCCAGGCGCGCCTCTTGCCTTGGCTAGTGACAGTTGGGCCAAATTTTCCTTGTAACATACCTTTATGTTCGTTCACCAACTAGGCCAGCAACAAACCTTGCTCCTCAGTCCAGTTCGACTTGCGAGTCCTTTTTTTTCTCCATTTTCTGTGTTTGTAGGATATTTGTTAACAAGCCTTTATAAATAGACCTGCCAGCAATCACAGACATTGATAAAAGCTGAGCCGTGTTACCCTCGTTAAGACCACACTGGACTTGTAACGTTGTGATTTCTACTTCATTAAGGACAGCCCCTTGAGATAGGCCATCTTGTTTTCAATGGGGTCCATATGGGAGTGAAAGTACAAAATATGCCAGCTAGGATATTAATATGAGCAAATAAGACACGAATCATTATTTGAATAGGGTGTAATGAGTTTAAGTTTTCACATATTTTAGATTCTAATGTTAGGCTATAACCCCTACAGCTTACTATTCATTTTCCAGATATTTTCTTGAATGTGAAATATTATTTACAATTACAGTCAGCATAAGATTAGAGTGTATAATTATGTTTATTGATTTGAGGGTACACCCTTTGCTCATTATCACCAAAAGCTCATTTCCATCAAACTTGTAGGATCAACCAATCACGGCTTTTGAAATGATGACTCATACCTAGCAACGGTGTAAAGGTCCAGTTTTGTTTATTGATCTAAGCCTGAACAGCTACGCGTAGTGTCCAGTAGAGGGCTCTGTTGTTTAGTTAGCGGCAAGCTGCACTTCCAGCTCAGACCGGTTTTGTGGCGCACATGTCCCAGTAGGCAGCTCTCAATGAAGCGTGAAGCAGCGTGATACCGGACTCTAGCAAAATTAACAATTTGCAGCCCTTGGAATGCGGAGCGAGGTACATGTTTTAAGTTGTATTTCTTTGCTTAATTGATATTTTGTTGTATTTTCTGCTTTATTTGAGTTCATATTTGTAATAAGCGTCTAAGAAAATGTATTTTGTGTTTCTGTTTAGTTTTCACGGTGCATTGGCGCACCTGGCGCACTGTTAGATTCTGAATGAATCTCAAAGTAAAAATTACTGCACCCGTCGAGGCTCTCTCTATTTCTTCCTTGGTCCGGGGGACTGCTACAGTGAAAACTCGGTCGCTGAGTGAAGGCTACTGGCTAGCTCCCATGCCAGATGAGTGCAGCCCGTGCCACGAGGTGGGTCCGTGTGTCAGCTGTGAGAGATTTCTACACCAGTCAAGATCATCTTTGCTTCGTCGCCTACCTCCCCTTTGAACTCTGATGGTCACTTTACGAAGGTGCAGGTATCATGCCCATTAAGGACTTTGCTGATAACAAAGTTAAAATGTCTGCACACTAATTCAGAATTACTTGCCTTAAATATTTTTGTGGTTACAGCCCTAAAGGTATACTGCATTGCACTGAGTAATTACAATCTTTAAATTGTATGGGTTTATTCTTCTTGAAAGTAACGTATATCAGCGGTATTTACAGTTACATTTTGTCTAATATGTGGGTGCTAATCTGTTTATTTATGTGATGTAAACGTCTGATGTGAGCATTGTTTCCAAAAGTAACACTCACGTAAGTTTAAGTCCAGACGTTATCGCATAGAGCAACATACACATTACAGTAACAAAATGTTGAACGCTGCTGAAGAAGCCGACGACTCAGAGCAACAAGGAGTAAGATCCAGCAATCGTGAAAGGCATTTAACTGAAAAGGGTAAAGAAATGCAGGAATATGAGGCAAAGAAAAATGAGAAGGCATTTAACAAAGCTTATGACACTTGGAAGAAGGCAGCTAAAGAAATCAGAACAAAGCTGAAAACTTTCTGCTCACCTGAAGAGCTAAACAATGCCAGTCATGACATAAGAGACAAGCACGCTGTAGTACAACAGCATTATGAACCCATTCGCCGCAGCCAATCCATGACGCCCGACATTGTTAAGCGAATGGATGCTTGTGCAGTGCTTACAACTGACATTTGTGAAGTTGTTGCTAAACGACAGGAAAATATCGATCAGCTCTTTAACAATCGCCTTGAAAAGGAAAGAGTACGAGTGATGTTAAACAAAAAGGACTATGGTTCTGTGTTTGGTGATACAAAAACTGAAACGTCGTTCCCAGAGGGTTCAGTTGCATGCTCAAAGGCAGATTCTACTGGCAGTCGTGAGGTGGAAGCAGAAGCTGAACTTGCAGCCAAAGTGGAACAAGCAAAGGCCACACAAGAAATATTGGCACAGGAAACCAAGATCAGCCAAATGGAAAATGAGTGGAAAATAAAGGAAGTGGAAACAAAGGCAAAGTTGGAGGAGGAAAAGACTAAACTTCAACAGTTAAAGGCAGACAGTGAAGTGAAAGTAGCAGCTGCACGAGTAAGAGCCCTTAGCGCTCAAAATGACATTGAAAGCCATGATCAAGTGTCCTGCTACAACTTAGAAAATTCCGCAAATCTCCCCAACAGCGCACCACGGCTCTCTTTAAATCCACAAGCACCAACATTTAGACCTCACAATACTACTCCAGAACGTGAAGAACTTAGCTTAGTTCAAGCCCTTGCCAGCTCTCTTACCCTAAACAGGCTTCCTGTACCTGAGCCCACCATCTTTAGTGGCGACCCCCTAAAGTTTATGGATTGGAAGGTATCCTTTATGGCACTAATTGGTGACAAACCTTTACCTGTGTGTGAGAAAATGTTGTATCTAAAGAGCTATCTTGCAGGTGAAGCACGAAAGGCAGTAGAGGGATATTTCTTCCGCAACAGTGAGCAGGCATACGTAGGCATTTGGAGCGTTTTAGAGGAAAGGTATGGCAGCCCATTTGTTATCCAAAGAGCCTTTAGGGCTAAACTCACAAAATGGCCTAAAATAGCTGCAAATGATCCTAAAGCACTGAGGGAGTTTGCAGATTTTCTCCAAAGCTGTGCAGAGGCTATCCCTCAAGTCAAAGGCCTAGAGATCCTTAATGATTGTGAGGAAAATCACAAGCTTCTAAGAAAACTGCCTGAGTGGATAGTGCAGAGATGGAGCCGCATTGTGGTGGAGGAGCTAGACAAAAGCCAAGACTACCCCAACTTCGCTCGCTTTACAAAGTTCATACAAAATGAAGCTAAAGTAGTTTGCAATCCTGTTGCCTCACCATTCCTAATAAACGAAAGGGCATCAGAAGAGCGGCACGTTAAAAGAGCGAAGGCACTCAGTACTACCATCCAACCAAAGTCTCCACCAATCCCAGTATCTACTTCTAGACCTAAACCCCCATGTTTGTTTTGCAAAGAAGAATCGCACGGCATAGCTAAGTGTCCTGCTTTTGCAGCGAAAACTAGTGATGACAAGAAAGTTTTCATTCAAGAAAATCGTCTCTGCTTTGGGTGTTTGAGGAGGGGTCATGTAACCAAAGAATGCAGAGGACGTCACTCCTGTAGTAAGTGTGGTCGGCGTCACCCCACCTGTCTACACACAGAAAGAGTGAATGAACCTAAAGAAAAGAAAACTGAGGATTCTAAATCCCCAGATGAAGGTGCAAACAAGGAAGTGCATAATGTTATGACTCATGTACTAACAAGGAAACCATCTTCCACATCCAGCATAGTACCAGTATTTGTGTCAGTGGCATCTGAGCCTGAGAAAGAAATACTTACATATGCCCTGCTTGACACCCAGAGTGACTCATCCTTTATTTTAGAGGATTTGGCCTTAGAACTAAATGTAGACGCCCAACCAGTGCAGTTAAAGCTTAGCACCATGACTTCCGTCGACACAGTCGTTGCAAGTAAACTTGCCAACAACTTACAGGTGCGTGGGTTTGATTCTGAGACTCGTGTCCGAATAGAACAAGTCTACTCTCGTGACTTTATCCCAGTTGACAAGTCTCATATCCCTACCAAGGAAACTGCACTTCAGTGGCCACACCTTGAAGGCTTAGCTAACAAGTTACAGCCATTGCAGAACTGTGAAGTAGGTCTATTGATTGGTTATGACTGCCCATCAGCACTAGCCCCCCTAGAGATTGTCACAGGCAAAATAAACGAACCTTTCGCACAAAGAACCCTACTAGGATGGAGTATTATTGGTTCTGGTAATCCTCACCTAGACAGAGAAGGTAACCAGAGTTACGTGCACAGGATCACAGTCAAAGAAATGCCCATACCATCAGCCACAGATGTACTTAAAGTCCTAGAGACTGACTTTAATGAGAGAAACTATGAGGATAAGTATGTATCACAGGATGATGTTCGCTTCATACAAATCCTCAGTGATACAATAAAACAAAGACCAGATGGGCACTATGAGATGCCGCTTCCCTTCAAGGGCAATGATCCACCAGCGCTTCCCAACAATAAGAAGCTAGCCACAGTCCGACTGCAACACCTGAAGAAAAGGCTAAAGGCTGATAAACAGTATCATGAACATTACTGTTCCTTTATGAGAGACATTATCAGCAGTGGTGATGCAGAATTAGCCCCTCCTTTGTCTGAAGGCAAGACTGCATGGTACATCCCATACCATGGGGTATATCACCCGAAAAAACCAGCCAAGCTAAGAGTCGTCTTTGACTGTTCAGCAAAATTTCTCGGTGTCTCATTAAACGACACTCTTCTCACAGGTCCAGATATGATCAACTCATTGGTGGGGGTACTCTGTCGTTTCAGAAAGGAAAATGTAGCCATAATCTGTGATATCGAGAGAATGTTCCACCAGTTCTCTGTTTGTCCAGACATGCGCAACTATCTGAGATTTCTGTGGTGGCAGGATGGACAATTAGACAAAGAACCCAGAGAGTACAGAATGGCTGTACATCTATTCGGTGCCAGTTCATCCCCTGGATGTGCTAATTTCGGCCTGAAATATTTGGCACAACAGTACAGAGCAGACTATCCTAAGGCCTCAGAGTTTGTTGAACAGAACTTTTATGTAGACGATGGTCTAACTAGTGTCCCATCAGTTAAAGAGGCACAAGAACTCATCACCGAAACACAAGCACTTTGTAGACTTGGCGGTCTACATCTGCACAAGTTCAACTCAAACCAAAGTGATGCGCTTTCCCAGCTGGAACCCTCAGACAGAGCAGACACCACAGAACCGCTTGATCTCAAACCTGACACAACAGCTGAAGGCCATGTGCTCGGCATCCAGTGGTCAATCAAAAATGACACTTTCAGTTTCAAAATAAACACTAAGGACCAACCTCCTACTCGCCGGAGCATACTGTCAGTGATCTCATCCCTGTACGACCCACTAGGGTTCATAGCTCCCTTCACCTTAAGAGGCAAAGGTATCCTACAGGAACTGTGTCGCAGAGGCATTGAATGGGATGACCCCCTTCCTAACAACTTACGCTCACGGTGGGAGGACTGGAAAGATGGGTTGGAAAGACTAAAATCGGTTGCAGTGCCTAGATGTTACCACCCACCAGAACTAACAGACATTGTAAAGGTGGAACTGCACCACTTTTGTGATGCTAGTGATTTAGGATATGGTGCATGCTCCTATATTAGGTACCTCAGCAACGAGAAGGTCCACTGTAGTCTTGTTATGGCTAAGGCAAGAGTCGCACCTACCAAGGTGACAAGTATCCCACGATTAGAACTCTCAGCCGCAGTCACATCAGCCAGAATGAGCAGCATGCTAAAAGCAGAGCTTCAGATGTGCATTAATGAAGGGTTCTTTTGGACTGACTCCCAAGTAGTCTTAGCTTATATTAACAACGAGGCACGACGGTTCCACGTCTTCGTTGCCAACCGTGTTCAGTTAATTAGGCAAACTACAGATCCAAAACAGTGGCACTACATTGACACAGCTCAGAATCCTGCAGATTACGCCTCTAGAGGGCTCAGTGCATCAGAAATCATGTCAACATGTTGGTTGTCTGGTCCAAAGTTTCTGTGGGAACATGGCATTTCATATGCACCCAGCCCCTCAGCTGTGTTGTTAGTAGGGGATCCAGAAGTCAAAGCAGTCAAAGCTCTCACAACTCAAACAAGTGAACAAGACAATATCCTCAGCCGTTTGTCAAGGTTTTCAAGCTGGTCAATGCTCCTTAAAGTGGTTGCAAGGATAAAAGGATTGAGATCCAGCAAAGCCCAGTATGGAAACTTTGTAACAGTAGATGAACGGAAAACAGCTGCTGACACAGTAATAAAGCTCTTTCAGCAGCAGGCCTTTTCTCAAGAGATGGAAGTGTTGAAGGTGGGAGATAACCTTCCGAGTTCAAGTCCCCTCTTTAGAGTAGATCCAGTACTAGATCAAGGACTTATCCGTGTTAGAGGAAGACTGAAGAAGTCAACACTCTGTCAGGGACTTAAGCACCCCATCATCCTCCCAAAAGACCATCACATTACAAAGTTGATCATTGCTCATTTTCATGCACAGATTTGTCATCAAGGTAGAAGCCAAACTCTCATGGAAATCAGATCGAATGGGTTTTGGGTGATTGGTGGGAGCAAGGAAGTTGCAAAACTAATAAGCAAATGTGTTCAATGTCGAAAACTAAGACGTTCACCAGAAGAACAACGCATGTCTGAACTTCCAAAGGAACGAGACGTTGGCGCAGAGTCCAGTATCTCACTGAGCAGTTTTGGAGTAGATGGAAAAGAGAGTACCTTCTGAACATATCTACGAGACAGAAATGGCACGTACCACGCCGAAATCTTAAAGTCAATGACATAGTCATTATCAAAGAAGACATGCTTCCCAGAAATCAGTGGCAACTGGCTCGAGTGGTTGAAGCACCAGAAGAAGATGACGGTTTGGTCCGCAGAGTCAAGCTTCAAGTTGGCGATCGAGGCTTAATAAAGAAGCAGGGAACAGCACACAAACCTCACATAGTTGAGCGACCTATTCAAAAGCTTGTAGTTCTATTAGAAAATAACTAATTGATGTTTCAATCAATACTGTCACATCAGGCGTATTTTTGCGAAAGTTTATTGATGATGTATTTGAAATTGTGTTCGTTCTTGTAGTAATGTCCATATGTTACAGCTGGAAATCATGTAAAGAATGTTGTTTATTATACATGATTTGGTGGGAGTGTAAAGGTCCAGTTTTGTTTATTGATCTAAGCCTGAACAGCTACGCGTAGTGTCCAGTAGAGGGCTCTGTTGTTTAGTTAGCGGCAAGCTGCACTTCCAGCTCAGACCGGTTTTGTGGCGCACATGTCCCAGTAGGCAGCTCTCAATGAAGCGTGAAGCAGCGTGATACCGGACTCTAGCAAAATTAACAATTTGCAGCCCTTGGAATGCGGAGCGAGGTACATGTTTTAAGTTGTATTTCTTTGCTTAATTGATATTTTGTTGTATTTTCTGCTTTATTTGAGTTCATATTTGTAATAAGCGTCTAAGAAAATGTATTTTGTGTTTCTGTTTAGTTTTCACGGTGCATTGGCGCACCTGGCGCACTGTTAGATTCTGAATGAATCTCAAAGTAAAAATTACTGCACCCGTCGAGGCTCTCTCTATTTCTTCCTTGGTCCGGGGGACTGCTACAAACGGGGTCAACCACACCTCCTCACTAAGATAGGATTTCCCATCCATTCCTTGCTCAGAGTTCACTGAAAATGTTCTGGAATCACTTCTAAGCTAAAACTCCTGGCAAGGAATTTTTAGGTTAAGTTAGGAGCTCTCTGAGAGGATTCTCAGAATCTTTAGGGATACGCGCCCAGATCTGTATCATTTTCCCACTCAGCACCATGGTTTACATCTGAATTCAGGCGTCTGAAAGCAAAAGGTCGACAGCTTGAACGTCTCTATAAGAAAACTGGTCTCTCTGTCCACAAGGAAATGCTTAATAATCATGTTTTGCATGTATCAGTCAAACTAAATCTGCATACTACTCTACCATTAGTTGTTCGAACGAGGATTTCCCTAAGATACTGTTTTCACTGTTTAACTCTTCTTTTAGAGCACGGGATTCTCTCCCTGCTCACCTTTACTCATCTTCCTTTTGCGACTCTGTTATTTTTCTCTGAGAAAATCCACAAAAGTCCTGGCCTCTGAAGTTGCCTGTAGTTCTCCCTCTGTAATTCCTCTCCCATTACACTGTTTTTCTATCACTGATATTTCAGATCTCATCTGGAAGTCAAAATCTTCTACCTGTCAGCTAGACCCCACTCCTACAGTTTTGATCAAAGCCTGTCTACCCTCTCTGCTTCCCCTCATATCTGCTATCATCCTTCACTTCTCAGCCCTTTCTGGTCGCAGGCGTGCCCCAGGGATCTGTCCTGGGGCCTCTTCTTTTCATTATCTACCTTCCGCTTGGACACATTTTTTGTTTGTAAATACAATATTCAGTTTCACTGTTATCCCGATGACACCCAGCTTTATTTGTCCACTAAACCTGATTCTGCTCTCTCCCTGTCCTCTCTCACCCTCTGCTTAGCCAAACTAAATTCATGGTTCCCTTCCAATTTTCTCAAACTCAATAGTAACGAATCTGAGCTTCTCCTGGTCGGCACTAAACAAACCCTATCCTGAACTAATAGCTTTTCTATTACAATCAATAACTCGCCGGTCTCCGTTTCCCCATGTGTGAAAAGTCTGGGTGTCATCCTTGATAGTACTCTATCTTTTAACTCACACATCAGTAACATCACTCGGTCCGCATATTTCCAACTCCGTAACCTTAATCGTCTCCGCCCTTTTCTCTCCCCACATGCCGCTGCCATTGTTGTTCATAACCCGGTCACTTCCCGGATCGATTACTGCAACTCTCTTCTTTTTGGTCTTAGTCAAAAATCTATCCATCAGCTTCAACATGTCCAGAACTCTGCTGCTCGGATCATCACCAGGACCCCTTCTATGCACCACATCACTCCTGCTCTGCAGCAGCTTCACTGGCTTCCAGTTAAATACCGCATCAATTTCAAGATACTTTTGTACACATTCAAGGCTACCCATCATCTCTCGCCTTCATACCTCTCTGACATGGTTCATATCACCATTCCTTCTCTGTGTCTCAGATCCTCCTCCTCTCTTTCTCTTTCCGTCCCTTCCCCCCGGCTAGCCACCGTGGGGCGCAGGGCTTTCTGCTGCTCTGCCCCCCATCTTTGGAACTCCCTTCCTCCTGAGATAAGAAATATCACTTCCCTCCCTCTTTTTATGTCCAGACTCAAAACTCACCTGTTCACATTAGCCTATTCCACATAAATTAAATTGCTATGTTTGTTGTTGTTATTGCTTGTGTACAGTGTCCTCCATTATTATTATTGTTATTACTAAGAGTCCCACCAGAAATGTCATCTAAGCATAGCAATAGTTCTACTCATGTCCAGGTGTCATGAAAACCGTGCAGTGTGGGCGGCTGTGAATGACCGGTTTTAATCCACAGTCACACAAACCACAACTAGGGAGACTTTAAAAGATAAAAAAAAAAAAAACAAAGCAAATAAAATTAAAGTAACTTAAGATGTAAATAGAAGCTTTATTTATTAACAAATTCCCTATTTCTATGGACAATGATTGACTTTATACCACATGACCTAGTCCCCATCCTTGCTGATGCCTCATTGATGGAGTTGTATGTTGGATGAATACCATGATTGAAAGTTTAAACATGCCTTCAGATCAAATACATATGCTATTTAAGATACTGTCTATGATATGTTCTGTGATTACCTCGATGAAGGCTACTAGCCCAAACGTGTTAAAGTCAGCAGCAAGGTTGTTCTTGATAAATGTGTTGCTGGATTTTCAACCTCCTAAATTTTATGTTTTTCTCATTGGACCTTGAAAGTAGGTGAAGTTGTGCCAGAAATCCCCACTCTGTTTCTACAACAAGTCTTACTGCAACATATTGGCAACGTACGAGCATTTACACTTTCAGTACTCCATTCTTTAAGGAAACCCTTGGGTTAGTTTGTTACAATAACAGCTTTTTCAGCTTTCTCCAGAAAATTGGCTATTACTGATAATTGCCATAAAATGAAAAGAGACATTATTAAGCTGAAATTCTTATTTACTGCAATCTCAGTAGTTCTCTCACTGGTGACAAAACCACCTTGCGTCTCACTTGACCCATTCATTTAGAAACATTCATCAATTTGCAAACATTCACCCACACCCACACAATCCCGCATGCCTCTGGGAAAAAACAGACATGAGGCAGGTGTAAAATGAAGGCAAGTATAACTGACACTTCAAGATCACAAAGATGCAGGAAAATAAATGCACACATTGTGACAACAGTGACAGGGTGTCAATCTAAGAGCACCAGCAATATTTTCAGGGGTAGCGCACGCTTGAAAACACAAAAAAGTAATAAATCATGAAAGAGAACCTGCATGTGTAATTTTAACCAGGATCAAGACAAACTACTCATCTAAAGGTCTATTATCCCTCGCCTCATTCTCCAACAATTTTACAAGAAGCAAAAGCAGTGCTATAACTAAAATACCAGCAATTAGGGATACACGCAAATAAAGACCTGGAAGGTTAACTGGAAAGTTTGGATTTGGCGTTTTTATCAAATCTCTCAATCTCATCTAATTCTCCTTAGCTTGTGGTAGAAGGAGAAGAAGAAACAATATGAAGATCTCAGAGCTTAGATAAAGCCTCGTATGAAGCTCAGTTAATGTTTCAGTCCATTAGCTGTTCCTCACTTTTCTTTGGTGAAATGAATAAAATACTTCATACACACAGACAGACAAAAAAAATGCATTCATTTGTGTCCTGAAGTTTGAGGAGCAGACTGCTCTACTTTTTAGATGTTTTATATATCCATAGGTAAGGTCATAGACACAGTAGTCCCCATTAGGTTGCTGACAGTATATAGATACTGAGGTTAGGTATATATGAGCATTGCTGTCCATCATTGTGTGGCTATTGCCTTTCTAGGTTTTTTAGCTGTGAAAACGAATGCAAGTATTTTTGAACCATCCAGTTTTCATCACGTACTTAAGAGTGTTTCTGCTCTAATTGCTGACACTTTTTGACACACCATGTAATTATTGGTAAGGTGTTAAAACAATAGGTGTCCCATAATGCCTCAGGAACATGGATGCCAATTTGCAAGTAAAATATATTTCTATTCTATTTTTCCACTTCTTAGTACACAGCATTAGCTTTACATTAGGATATTAATGTTATTACTTAACCCCCAACATTACACAGCTCAGTGAGACGTGCGTTACCCAACAGCTCCAACAATCTGATGCTGCATTGCATGGACACATTTCCATTAAAGCCAAGACTTAAGATGGGGTGAATGTTATGACTGAATTGGAAGATTGTCAGGAAGTTGAGGGTTTGTGGTTAGCAAAAATATGAAGTTTCTATAAGCTGTAGCCACTTGTAAAAACCATTTACATTACAAGATATATTTATGAATGTGGACAAAAGCAGCACTAACTTATCAACTCTGTCCTTATCACCAAACATGGATATAAAAACATCCTGGTTGCTGCTTGCATCTCCGAAGTAAATTTACCTCTAGAGGTGCATCATCTGGCGCACCAGAAGACTTGCAGGGGCATTCTGCAATTTCAATACGATGCTCAAATTTGTGCGGAGTGAAAACATAAAAATTCTGTGCTGCAATGACCCTCAATGACCAAGCCAAGGAAGGCGCATTAGGCTGGGAGCATGCTTGAGGCCTCTGAGTGAGAACATTTGGTGCAAATGAACTGTGGCTCATGCCAGCATGTACCTGTTCACAGCGTAGTGAATAACTTCCCCTAAATGACAGTCAAATGATCTAATCCAGTGCGTGACATACTGGGGAGGATCCAATAGGAGAGGCAAATCATCACCTCCATGTGCTCTGAGACTTGCAGGGAGTGATGCAGACAGTCTTGAACAAACCTAATGGGGATATCAGCAAAATACAAGGTTTCTGCTTTTTACAGGCACAGTTAAGAAACTCATAACTCGCAACTTTACAAAAGTTCATGTTACTACCAGGAAGAGTTGTAGGGTATGATTTAGTGGAACATGTTTAATTTTAAAAAAGGTCCATGAATGGAGGCCTGGATGTCAGTCCACTGAGTTACAGCAGAAGAAGTGGGACTGTGTGCAGCCCAGATATTAAATCAAGACTTTGGCTCCTTATATCAAATACAGTAGAGTCTACCAATGATATTGTAGTTGATATGAGACCTAAATATCAGTATATTGGTTCTTTAAATTGATAGCAGAAAATATGCAAAAATGTTTCTGCACCCATTATTTCTCTGCCACGTCAGTTTTGCATGGATAAATATTTGAAAACAGGTCAATGAGAAGGTCAACATTTCGTTTTAAAATCGTTCAGATTGTTACTAAAGAGATGAGACCAGAATCTCAAAATCAGCGCATCTCTAAATAGCATGTATGGTTGTACGAGGGAATATAACATTTGACTGAACAGAGCTTTGCAAAGAGTCAGTGAATGGTGATAGAGTTAGAAAAATAGTCCATGAATCTTCCACAGTTTTGGACATTACCTTCTAATTTCCCCAACATGTTTTGGGAATTCTTGGATTTCACTTTTCACATTTTGCCCTGCAAAATATATGCATGATGCAAACTATGCAGAAAAAATTCAGAAGGCATATTCATGTAAAGATGAATACTGCATTTTGCCATTGTGTTCCAGGTTTCTTAAAAACATCAATTACTTTGTTTAAGGAGAAATGTTAACCGGTAATGTTCAAACTGTGTGTAATGCCAGTGTCTTGTGTTTTCATAGCCACAGAATGTAGTTTTACAAATCATGTCTCCATTTTTCTAGCAGGAGAACAGGCTTCCCACCCTCTGTTATTAGTTTAGTTCCAGCACGCAGAAAGAAGGATTCACATTTATCTTTATAAGTGGAGCCAGTACAGCACACATACAGAGCACCTACTGCGCACATACTGTAAATGTATATGTGTGATTGGATAGAGGGAGCTGGCATATGGGTGGAAAGGTTATGTCTGTATTTGTATGTGCTTGAATGTGTGGAGGAGTGTGTGTGTGTGTGTGTGTGTGTGTGTGTGTGTGTGTGTGTGTGTGTGTGTGTGTGGTCCTCTAAACACCAATGAAAAGAGTTTGTCCTTCATGCAAGGCAGACAGGGACAGAATTGAATCCTTCTCTTTCGTTCCTACTGAATGTTTGAATAGAGTAATATGCTTCGCGCTTTCTTTTTCTCTCCTCAACAGTATGCCAAACAAAAACTGCTTTCAGCCTTTAATTGAAATGCTGGGTTACATAAAAGGTGACACACACACAGAAACACACACACAAGTGTACTCCGACATACAAAAAGCATGCAACACAGCACACGTTCAGCCCTATCCCACACATGCACAGATAAAAATGACAAGATATAGCTTGCAGATATGAGAAATGCATAACTGCTACAGTGAGGCTGACTTCCTTCATTCCCCGAGCCCCCTCCTCCTGTCCTCTCTTTGACCTGTTAAAATCCCCTTTCAGTTCTCATATTTTTGAACATACACATATTTTACATAAAATCTGCCCTTTGGTCCAACTTGTTCACTTTCTTTAACTCTTTTTCCTAAAACTATTTCCTTCCCATCTTCCTCCTCATCCCTCTGATACCTTCTTTCCTCTCTCCTCATTATCCTCCACTGCCACAGCAACTGCAGAAGAAAAACAGGGTGAGGACACACTCTGTGACCCTCCTCTCCTCTTCATCCGTCTTGCTTCCTCCTCCTCCTGTTCTCTCTTCCATCTTCTGCTTCTCTTTTTAAGGATTTTAAAGGAATCGCTTACTGTGGACCTTTGGTTTCAATGTGGCATTCTAGTGATGCTAACAAGCCGTTTTTAGGGAAAGTGAAACTTTTTCCCTCCACAATATGACAAATGTCTGGTGACAGAAAATAACCAGGCAAAAATTCAAAATGCCAAGGTGTAGCTTTAAGAAGACAAGGCTAAATTGGCTATTATTTTTCCTTCCTGTCTGCGCTGTCCTGTCCCTCTCTACATCTCCTCCTTCTCCCAGTCATTCTCTTTATTAACGACTGCAGGTAGCCACACTTATCTATGTGGAGATGTGTGTTTCAACTTAACTCTTACATATTCATCAGTGAGCTTATAGTGGCAGACTTACCTTAAGTATGCTGATGCAGATACACTAAATAAACTCATAACTAAAAATTCATAAAGAAAATAGATAAAAGTGAAAAAGGATTGTTATAAACCAGATGCATTTCACTGGTGGAATAGAGAGGCATATTTGTTTTGTGAAGAAGCACGGCTGTATTTTACAGTTTTAGAGTTTCTGTCTGAAGCTTTATCACCTTCATACAGAAATACTTCAGTGAAATGCAGTTTTTCATTTGATTTGGGGAGAATTGTAAATTATTCACAAATGGATAAGAGTCTCTCAAATGAAAGTTCAGTCGTGCGGGGCTGGGATTTTGCTTCCAAATGTGATGGGTGAACTGATTGATTAATTAATTGATTGAACTAAACAATCATTCTTTTGTTGTATGAATCCATCAGGGTCCAACCAAAGTAGACCCAGTTAGACCCATTTTAACACATTGTTTCTTTTCTTTTTGTATCTTATAGTGTTTCTTGTGATATTTATTCAAGTGTGTGTCACCAAACCATATCTTTGTCTGTGTCCAAATATAAACGTGTCAAGAGACCATATATCCATTTTGACCTCTGCACCTTTAACCCTTGACCGTTTGATATTTGACCTCAGCAGTGCTGCATCAGATTCAGAAGTCACAAAGAGCAAACAGAGGGATGACAGCAAGCCCGCCGAGGAAAGGACAGAACTGTAAAGGCTGGGCAAGAGACAAGTGCTGAGGAGAAGAAAGGAGGACTACTGTACACATTTACATATTTACAACCCCCACACCACTACACAGTGTGTATGCAAGTATGCATGTTCAGAAACTAAGAACTAGTGACTCATGAGTTACTGACATTTCCATCTCCCCAAACAGGGACAAACTGACCCACGTCTGCCACTATTTTATTATAAGTAAATTCAGTTGTGAGCTGAGGGACAAGCAATTCAAGTTCAAACCCTGCAAACTCTGCTCCTTTAACTTTATTCACTCTTGTTAACCAAATATTCATTTTTGCCTGACCTATGAAAAGCTTAATGAGACAGACATCTCTCCACTGCGCTGCACTGACCCAAAAGTAAAGATCCTGTCATCCAGCAGCAGTCCTAGCTAACCACCGTGACAGTAATGCATACAGAAGAGCCAGTGTGGGACAGCTGGCACACAGATGCAGTAAGGCCATTTGGCAAAATCCACAGTGACTGCTGCTCTGTTATCTGCAAGTGTGACGTGTCTTGTATGTACTGCCACCACCTGAGATCTGCACTGCACTTTTTCAATTGGAGTACTGTACAAACACCATGATGCTCAGCTGATTGCAGGACTCTCCTCTTCTTTAGGAAGTTCTTACATTAAAGTGTAGATCATGGTAGATGCTCCCTAATATGTCCAATCCAGTCACCTCATGTTTGTTCACACAATGCAACAACATCTGGACGACCAACAGCTGCAAGGTGCTACCAGAGCATAAAGGCACCCGACATCCTTCATATCGCACAATTCCCAGTAGAGGACAAATGTTGCTGGACTCAAATCCATCTATGCAACCAGACACAGATTTTCCTCACGGTTTTTCTTCTGAAACTCATCTTTCCCTACGAATTTTTATTTATTTATTTATTAACCTTTATTTAACCAGGAAGATCCCATTAAGATTAAAAACCTCTTTTTCAAGGGAGACCTGGCCAAGATGGGCCATACACCAAGGCATGTGATGCCCTCTCTCTTACAGTCCAGCTGGAAGCGTTGGCTGCACTGTATTTTTCTAGTCAGCTGAAAGAATTAGGCTAAAAGTGTCTAGCACAAAAAGAATAGTCTACTCACGTCTAAGCAACATGTTAATTTAACCTAATTATAGTAAGATCTCACTGTGCCTTAATGATGTGGCCCTGTTAAAGACAAATCTATGAACTGACACGGTCTGCATTTTTTAAAGACTTATTTTAGGCTCTATGGAGTTTTTCCAATCTTACTGACTGTGCAAAGTGCTTAAACACACACAGGCTGCAGCTGTATTGGTTTTAGCCATATATTATGTGATTTTTCTAATATTATAGTTTTCATGTGTGCAGTCCCATGTTTTGATGCTGTGACTGGTCATAAGAGTCCACTAGAAACTCAGTGAACAACACAAGGAATATGAGCTATGAAACTAGTTTGAAAGCTTGACTGAAGATGACGAGATGATCTGGTAAAGAAGAAATGAAAGTAATGGAGCACGTGGTGTGTGTGTGTGTGTGTGATCAGCTGATTAGGTAAAGGTCTGCCAGGAAAAAAAAAAAAACATAGGTGACAATGAACTAGAGACTGCTCCAGGATTTAAAAGTTTTGAATTAAACTAACCTAACCCTTCTTTAAATAGGCAGTGTTAAAAGCAGAGATGAGTGAAAATTCAAAACAATCATAACTCAGTGCACAAACTAACAGCACACCGTGTGCTGACGAGGGGCGTTTTCACAAAGAGCAAATGTGTGAAAGATGTTTGTTAGATTTCATCGAACTACACCTCTGTGAAACCTCATCTTAAACGAGAACGCTCACAGCACTTCCCAGTGTCTTGTAAATGTGTCAGCATGTCAGTTTTGTCAAAAATAAATTAGCGTCACACACTCGTTTGATTTGTCTCTTGCCTGAATTTGTAATTTGAGAAATTCTTACGACAGACGAGCTAAACGGTGAAATGTCAAACGTATTGTGTCGTCACACTGATGGCTTCAAGTCCATCTCCTCGTCGTATGGTACCTCAAGTTTTAGGTACATTTCCTGGGAGAAGAAGTGGCTCAACTTCGTTCCAACATCACAAATCATTCTTAATTATTATCCTGTGGATCCACAACAAAGAGAAAATATTGTAATGAGGCACTTCGCTTCTTTCCTCTGCACATTGCTACCGAGGTGAACACTCATTTTTCAGCCCCACATTTGCATAAATTCTGTTCTTTTTTAAGTTGGTGCTGCCAAAAGTGATAAAGTGTATGCAGCACCAGGGAGGAGAATCGGGGAGAGGGAGTGGGTAGCAAAGGAGGAAAGGGGGGAATGGGGTTATAGGTAGAAGAAGAGGAAAAGAAAGTTTAAAATAACAGAGAATGCACACAATCTGCATATGCTGTCTTCAAAGGGACAAAAATAGGTGGGCAAGAAAAGCGTAGTGACCACGAGAGCATGAATTGATGGCAGTGAAAACCAAAAACAAGTTATGGACAAAGAACATCAGATCTGATTTTACCGATATAATGAAGAGAGAGAGGAGAGGCAGAGATAATGTGAGTGGGACAGATAACAAACAGAGAGAGCTGCAGGCAGGGGGCTATAATGGACTTGTGAGTGGAGAGAACAAGAGATAGATTTACGAGGAGAGAGGGACGAGTGCGGGGAAACAGAGATAGTCTGATAGACTGCTAAGTGGAAGGGGTAAATTGTCGCCCTGCCTGTGCTCTGTTTTCACAAAGCCCGTCATGAAAACGGTGTTTAAATTTAATAGGCAGCTGCATTAGTGCGTGCAAATACACACACACAACCTGAAACACTCAGACATATATTTTTTCACTGTGGTGCAGGACGACTCTGAGGAGCTCACAGGATCTACGCTGCATTCGACACATACATTCATTCGTCCGTAGCAAAGTTTGTTCATGTAATACATTATTTAACTTTGTTGTGTTAAATAATAAATTCACATTATTAATGCCTCAATATACCCTCTGATGACTGAGTGATGTAAGGTTAGCAGTATAAACATATTAGATAGCTATAGCACTAAGTTTTTGTTCAAGCCTCTCTGGAAATAGCTCTGCATGTGCACCACATTTTAGTGTGATTAACTTTAACTCGTTCAAATTGAGTCTTTATTTAAAGTCAACAAGCATGCAATATTTGGCGACTGTGTTGATTAGCTACAGATAAACATACACATATGCGTAAGTTAGCAAGATATTCAAAGAACGAGATTTAAAACAGTATATCTGCAGTAGTTTGAATGGATCTGTTCATTTATGCTCTGGTCACACAGACCATATTTGTGACAATCTGGCAACCACCAGTTACCCATCAAAATGAACTTATCCAGTTCACAGGGAAGGGCTGAATCCTAGCCCAGCCGCCATCGTACAAGGGGCGGGGTACACCCTGGAGGGGTCACCAGTCATTCGAAGGGCTAACACAGAGACACAGACATTTGCACCTATAGGCAATTTAGAATCACAAATTAACCAAACAGCACTAACTGAATATCTTTGAATTGTCAGATTGCCTGAAGACAACTAACTCTAATACAGGGAGAACATGCAACCTTCAAATAGTAAGGCCCATTGGTGATTTTAAACCTAGGGCCTTCTTGCTGTGAGGCAACAGTCCTAACCACCTCCCTGCTGCCCGTCCACCAATCACCAGGGAAAAAATATGAATTTGGTGGCTGGGTTGCTAGAGGTTACTGTTGCTAGGAGAAATTGGTTTCATACAGTATTTGGTGCTACACCTCCTTTTGATTAACTTGACCACTAGCAGATTGCTTGTAGTTTCCATGGAAGATGTCAAATTCTCTGCACACAGTCATCAGCTACTCTCTGAGTAGTTGTGAAACTGAGAAAAATGCAACACAATGAAGAACATTCACCTTCCAAATAAACGTTGCACCTTTTGAAATGTGTTTGTTGCAGCAGCCATGGCACAATTTTTACTTTGAAGAGGAATATTCTCCATTTACGGCTTGTTTTACCAAATGTTTGCAGACAAGTTTGCAACTTCCATCCACAGTAAACAAAGAGGTTTGTGGTGCAGCACCATTGAAACCGATTGAAATCCATTTCCCCTGTGACTACCAGCTACCTCCAGCAACCAGTCAAAGAATACACATTCTCGCTAGCAACTGAAGACCCATGTGACTGAGGCTTAGAAATTTAATTGGATCTCTATTTCTTAAGGTCTTAAATTCTAAATAATGGCTTCTTGGCAGAAAGAAATAAAACCCCTCTGAATACAATCGGTTTTTCAAAGTCAAAAATAACTTTATTGTTATCTCAGGCATACACAAGAATACAAAGCTCAGGGTCCAAAAAACAATGGAATGTGCTTCAGGAGTGCAAAGTAAATAAGCAATATGCCAGTAAAATTAAGCTCCATGTTTAATCTATGACATACTGTTCATACATATGAGAACATAGAATGACACGTGTCCTGAGTATATGGAGTGCACAGTACAGGATATAAATATGTGTGCTGCAACATGTGCAATACAGTTCAGCTGCCCGAATCTACAGCATGTGTACTTTAATACAGATACTGATATTAGCTTTGTATAACATAGATACGTTTACTTACCTTTTTCAAGGCAACCTGTTCAAGCAAAGTAACCTCAGGCTGTCTGATCACGGTGGGGATAAAAGCTTTGGTCTAAAAGCAAAAATTGACTCTACAGAAAACATGAACAAGGCTAAAATATACATCAAAAAAAATTTTTTTAAATGTGTTTAATGTTATTGTTTCAGCAAGTGCACCAAATACAACAATATCTGACAGGAAAAAGGGACCGTTACTAACGCTGCCTTATAACCCTTATAACCATCAATACTGACCAGAAAAAATAGCCAACACTGAAGGACTTCTACTTTCGGCCATATGAGCCTCTGCAGTGCTTACATACATACACACACACACACGCACGCACACACACACACACACACACACACGTCCCACAAAGACGTGAAGGCAGAAAACACACCCGTGCCATCTATTCTCATGAACGTTCATATGTAGTGCACACGTATACACACATATAGAGACAGAAAACTCAGAGCTTGGCCTTGTCTGGTGCAGTCATGGCTGGCTGTTGTCTAACAGAGATATATGACAGAAGCTAGCTGTGTGGAGAACAACATTTATCTACAACGCCTCACCTTTAGTATGCAAGGACAGCTACCAGCAGAAACACTTGGCTCTCTCCCCATCTTTTCCCCTCTCAGCTCAGCTTTGTGAATATTATTGTACGGGAAGCAGCAAATTAATGTATGTTGATATTTGTATCTACCTTTGTGCTTCTGTATTAATATTTGGACAGTATATATATGTGTTGGAATACAGTACTGTGCAAAAGTGTTGAGCCACCCGGTATTTCTTTATATTTTGCTTCCCAAGAGCCAGACTTATTTTCAGTCCTGACCTTGTGTGTTTGTTAAGCCACTCAACACAGACCTATGAATCGTTCAAGCATAAACAGCCACCTAGGTCAAGACACGAGCCAGTGTTGTGGCTACAGATTTTTAAAGAACCCATTTTAAAATGTTTCTTTGTGAACTTTGTTACTATCAGCCTGTTTCAAACATAAATAGCTGAAACCTGGCATATCTTGGCATCATGTGTAGTGTGTCCTTAAAAAGATAAGGAAACTAGACAAGTGGAAGTAGCAGCTCTAAAAAGCCCATCTACAGCAGAGGAAAAGTATTTGTTATATCCTTAAGAAACAGGAAAAAAGTCAGCCAAGACCTGACACAGGATTTGAGACATGTGTAACATATGTGTTAAATACTTTTGAATTTCACCCAAAACACCTTTTTTTAATTACATATGTCATTTTGCATCTCACTCTCCTACCTGTGTGATCTGAGTCTGTGTGCGTTCGTGTGTGTGCGCGCTGCGTGGTGACGTAGGCGCGTGCATGTGTGCCCCGGTCACAGCTCCTTTCAGCATGGCCGGAGATGTGCAGTAAAGAGCCAGTACTGTCTCCTGCCTCTTACTTTCATGCCAGAACACAACGCAACAACAACAGGCATAACACTTGCACGGGTTACACATGCATTTGGCCCTTCAGATGATCCATCTACTGTTTGTTGAAGCCTCATCAGAAATGGTCTCGGTGGAAGGGTAGCTGTCAAGTAGGCATTCTTAAGGAAGGGAAACAGGGAGAAAAGGCTGAAGTACGCACAATTACACACAAGACCTGGACTGAATATCACTGGCAACAGGTATTGTGGAGCAGTGAATCCAAATGTGACTCTTTTGTTGTTGTTGTCAAAATGTATTGAGGACGTCATGGTTTGGAGCCGCATTTCTTGTCAAAAGGGATGGAATAAGAACATGTCACTGATATTAAACACTGCCAATGAAGTAAAAGCATACCTGGATAGAAAAAACGAAAAAACAACAACAATGGAAACGTATCATGTAGTCGTTGATTGGCCTCCCCACAGCCTGGGGATAGAGTCAGTGATATCAGCAGCAGATCACTCCAGTTGGTATCCAGTTCCCCATGTTTGCAGGCAGTCCAGGCTATAGCTGACAAAGTGATAAAAAAAAAAGTTTAAAAGTTTTTAGTTAAGCTAACTAAGGTTAGCTAGCGCTGATCACTGTTGGCAGAGGAAGAGAGTCGCTAAAGCAATTGGTGTTCTGAAGCTAGAAAACATCACATTTTTCTAATCTTTACGTATAAATCAATCCAAAGACTCTTAGATAAAATTCATAATTTAAGTGTTGAAGAGAAAACTTACGGCTCATCTTTTAAGTTAGATTAAAATTCACTCAGACTTAAACATGTACTCTGCTTCTTCTGTGACCACATCACTGTGACAGGGTTGAGATATCTGCCATCTTGCATAATAACAAATCATGTTTGTGGTATATTTGCACCACCTGAAATGACTCTTGTTTTTACATTAGCACAAACACGTGCAACTTTCAAGTAGGAGGCTGGAACTATTGTAAAGCTTTGTCTTTACTTTCTCCGTGCTTTTGTTTTCACTTTCTTAAGAGGTGGAGATATCAGCCACATTATACATGCACTAGTTCACACAGTCACTACAGGTAACTGGATTTAAAAATGTTTTTGTTGATATTTAGTCAGTTGAGTGACCTGATAATGCCACCAAATTCAATGTTGAAAAGCCACAAATTTTACCCACTTCATTTTGAATTGAACACATGGGGAAATGGCCAAAGTCTGTTCATCCTGTTCAACCTTTTAGCCCAGTACAATGGGTTTGCTATGGAAGTGGTAGAGACAAAAGACCAAACTTCCTTCACAACGGTCAGACTGACTGAAAACCACACTAAATGATGGATTTCTGCATTATAGCAGCTATATTGAGTGAAAATTCATACATGGCATTCAAGTGCCAAGCTAAGAGTTTCTTTTTTATGGTAATGGGTATTTACAAAGCTGCTGAGAGCAAATCTTTCAGTGGAATGTGAACAATATTTTCAGCACAACAAATGCAGCGAGGGAGGTGAGGCAGATGTCTCCACTTTCTGTCTCTTAGGAGTATGACAAGTTAACGGATGGTGGTGAGGAATAAACACCTTGTAAGGTAAGGTAAGACAAATTATTGAAGTGGAGGATGTAAAATCACAGCCACACTTTTACAGCTGAGCGAATGTCACTGCCACCTCTTATTTTACAGCTGAAATACAAAAAATGAAGGGGAGAAAAAAAAAAGGAAATTTCTTCTGGTGGCTGGAAAGTCAAACGAGGAAAAAATGCCAGGCTTGATCTCGAGCTGTCGAAAGCATCCTGTTTCATGAATACACACATTTTCATTACATATCTGTTTAGTACAGTGGCTAGAGTGAGTTCCTTCTGATACTGAAGTTACTGGGTGTTTTCCTGGTGTTGTGAGTGAAGTGGGGCCTTTTTTAATTAATGTTGATCCAATTACACAACAGACACCCAGCTGTAGAAACTCTAGTTTTAAGTACCTTGAGTATTACTCTTTAATAGATCAGCTATTTAGTAGGGGTGGGTTTTGATTATCGAGTTATCGATTAAAATCGATTCTGGCTTGGATAACGTGATATCGATTCATTAAAATCCTGAAGCGATTTTTAAATATAAATTAATTTTGCCCAAACGCCAGAATCTCAGGTTAAACCTCACAAAATTTCTACAACCACTAAACAGCTAAAACAGTAAATGAGAGCAGGTACACGGATTCTGCACAAAGACGTAAACACAAAACGCAGACCCAACGCATCCGAATCAGTGAGCTGTCGCCTTTCTCACCCGACGGCACGTACGCAGACACGGACACGTCGTCGGGGCTGAAAGCCAACAGCTCGCTGATTTTAAAGCATCAGCGGGTTAGCTATAAAAACCCAGACCAGGAAAACCGCCGTCATGTTTTTCTATGTTTTATCCTCAGTTACTTTGACACAAAGGAATCTGCTGTGATGCTCACACCTTTGATAAAGTTAAGGTTAAGGCACTTTCCAGAATCTTCACATGTTGTGTATCACAGGGCTCTGAGCTTCATCAGCAGCTGTGGTCCCCTCTTTTCTTAAGTAATGTTTTTATGTATCCGACACCTCAGTCGCAGGTATGTGTTTATTTATAAAATCATTTTGGGTATTGTTTCTTCTTATTTTTGTGTCTGTTAACATCAAAGTCACACTCTCAGATCTATGGATGTTGAGCCATTTGTAGCCCCCACTATACAGACTAAATTAGGCAAAAAAGCAGTAAGATTTTTGGCTTCACATCATTGGAATAAGTTACAATGTGAACATCATCTTCACACACTTGTTACATTAAAGTTATGGGGAGATCATTACGGTTTACCTTGTCTGTGTTTTTGTGAGTAAGTTTTAATGTTGTTAAATTAATCTGATGTTTGAGCTCAATGGGAATGGTTAAATAAAGCTTAAATACAATGATACATAATGCAAAACATAGCTAAGTCTTGGATCCAGATGATCTCTTGCTTTTTAGTCCTTACAGTTTTTGTGTGGCATCTCTCAGAAGCTGTGATCTACGCTGCTTTCACACAATACTGTGTGCATCTGAAAATTTAACAAAACCACTTCAACTCCCTCATTCAAGTTCCCCACTGTTACACTGTCAGTCACACATGCACACACACAGTGGTAGGCTCGCAGTGTGTGAGTGACCCAGACATTTGGCATCTTTCACATCAGGGTGCAATCTCTTTCTTTCCTCTCATTTTCCTCATCAAACAGAGAGGACGGTGGGGAGAGGGAAAGAAGAGGGAGGCAGAAGGTCAGCAGAAACGGAAAAGACGGATAGGGCGTAATGATGATCCACCAAAAAAAAAAGAAAAACAAAATAACAAAGACGGAGGACAAGCACTGAGGGAGGTGGAAGAAGGTGGTAGAGCAATGGAGAATGGGAGGGAAAGCATTTGGGCTCAGGAAGGGAAAAATATGGTTACGCATTGAAGCAGGTGACAAGAACGATATTATAAAAGACAGATAGAGGAGAAATGTGGAGAACAGAGACAAAGTGGGAGGTTGTTTTCCTTTATCTTTATCAAGTGCAGAAACAAAAAAAGGCATTCTGCCCAAGTGACGTGATGCTGTGGTTTCAAATCTGGACAATCATCTTCTGCTCATGTTATCACCTCCTTTCTCCCATCAGTCCTTCTTATTGTTATCATTCATACAGTCACAAGGAAACTAAATTAGTAAATCAATAAATATAATACTAATTTTGCCAGGTAGACAGTATCTGTGGAAACAGTCTAGTTAAAATAAGAAAAAGAGTGTGGATACTCAAATATTTCACACTCAGTGATTAGGAAAATTAATGGAAATGAATGAAATATTCCTCGTCTACCCTTCTTGTTAGCATTTTGTGATAATAAACCGGTTTGGAAGTTCTAACCAATCAGCATTAGACAGTGTGGGAGCGTCAGTACAGAGCGAGAGTGTACAAAGAATCATGCTATTGTGGCAGACCCAGCATGCATCTCACTGGTAGCAGTTCCAACAGTAGTGACTGCTGAGAGACAAAAATCTTGGATTAGAGACCAAGAGATTAGAGACTGGATTAGATTAAGAAAATGGAAGTGTGCCAGTGGCACAAGTTGCATTGGAAGAAAACACAAGACTTCTGGGATAATGTTTTTTTTGGACAGACAAGACAAAAGTGGAAATGTTTAGTCAGAAGAAAGAGTCAGATTTGGTGAAAACCAAATAGCATATTAGCAGCTCATATCAACTATAAAGCACGGTAGTAGAGGGGTGATGATCTGGGCTTTGGAGCGATAGGACCTGGGTACCTTGCAGTCATCCATGACCTTATCTGTATACAAAAATATTTGAGAATCAAATATGAAGCCACTTGCCCAACAACTAAAGCTGTAATTAGTAATGCAATGACTCCAAGCACAGTAGAAAATCTAAAACAAACTGAAAAAGAAAAGAATTAAGGTGGCCCAGGCAAAGTTAAGACCTCAACCTAATTAACCTGAATTAAATGGACTGGCAGAACCTTAAGAGAGTCGCTGCTAATCTAGAAATTCACCTACCTGAATTTGCTATGCAGTGAAAAGTTAGAAACTCATCTCTACCAGTCATCTATATCTTCACGTCCTGAGATTGTAGACCTAGTTTCTGTTATTCTTGTTCCAGCATATCACCGGTTTACCATTTTGATCTTCCAGTTCTGCCTGCCCAGCCCCAGCCCCTGATCTACTCCTGCCCACACTGAGGTCCCCTCTACTCCCTGCAACACCAGTCTTTACCGGTTTGGTCAGATCAGCTCACACTCATAAAAAAACCCCTCTTGCTCCCAGTTCTCTTCCCTCGGATAAACTTCCAGCTTAATTTAGGCAGATTCTTCTCTGTGTTCTACATCTGAGTTCTGCTTCAGTCATGACACATAACTACCAGAGTGTAAACCAGTCTTTTTCTGCCCTAATGCCAGCTTTAAGAAACCATTTGAGGAACTGCATTTTTGGCACTTCCTTGATGGCTTATTCCTTTCAAGGCCAGAAGTTGAAAAATCTGTATGGATCAGGGAGAAGTATCTTGTTAATGATAGTATAATTACCGCGACATAAAAATGCTCAACTCAGTTAAAGGAACTGGATAACACCTAATATGTAAATTCCACGCTGGTTTCCACAATGCAATGTGTTTTCTTTTGGCTGTGGAGGTGTAAATTTCTCAAATGAACACAAACACAGAAACACACAAACAGCGTTTAAGTGGACAACAATTCCCAGCTTTGAAGAGAGTTTTTTTTTCGCAGCTTTCTGAAGAGGCAGCCAGTATATTCGAGCTTCTTTAGTGTGGGAGATGAAATCTGGACATTCATTAACGCTGCTTCAAAGATGCTGCAACAGTCACATACTCATTTTTAGAATCCTGCTTCTGCTCCACGTACATCAGAATGTGATTATGGTGCCTCGTGGCTATAAACAGCGCACTGAACAGGGAATCAATGATGAGAATATGAAGAGGCTGAGCTAGTGCATTTGAAAACTGTAAAGACAGACAGACAGATACTGACTGCAAATACTGACTCACCTTAACACTGTGCTCTGGAACCAGTCTTCTGCAAAAGGGACTCTGTTAAACTTGCAGAACTGCGTATCCCCAACATACAGGCACCCTGCTCGCTGCATGTACATTGGGGTTTTTCCCAGTGGAGAAAAGGGTTAACCACGGTTTGTCTATAACTAACACCATGTTCAACCATAAGTTGCACCAGGCTACCCTAGGTCGCAGGTCAATTTTTGGCTTTGTGTTCAGGAGCTGAGCTGTCATGACCTAACTGTGAGTTGGATCAGATAACAGGGTATTGTGCTGGACAGGCCTGCACTTCAACAACATGGACACTGGAGGTGGAGTGAGCCATCAAGCTGAAGAAGGAGTCCTGGGATTAGTTAACCTGTGGGACTCTGGAGACAGCTGACAGGTACTGGCAGTCCAAGCACAGTGGGGCTCTGGCGGTGGCTGAAATAAAATTGGATGTGGGAAGAGTTTGCTAATGCTTTTGAACAAGACTTTTAGTAAGCTCTTTTAGTGACTCTGGCAAACCGTCAGGTGACTGACTGAGGAAATTTTCAAAGCAGGTGTGAAGACTGACATGGCTAATTATCGCCCCATAAGCATACTCCCGGTCGTATCTAAAATAGCTGAGAAGTGGGTGGTTAAACTCCTCACTGCTCACCTAGAAAACACCCAACCCTCATTACATCCATTGCAGTTTGGCTTTCGGGCATATCACTCCACAGATACTGCCCTGTGTATGTTAGTGGAGAACTTGAAGAGCTTGCTGGACAAGAGTCCCTGTGTTGGAGCTGTATTTTTAGATCTGAGGAAGGCTTTCGACTCTGTAAACCATCAGATATTGTTGTCCAGATTGACTCGGTTTAATATCTCCAGTCAGGCTCTTCAGTGGTTTGCCTCATATCTCTCACACAGGAAACAGTGTGTGGTGTTGGATGGGGTTAAATCTCCATATCTAGACTGTGATACAGGGGTTCCTCAAGGATCTGTTCTTGGGCCCTTATTGTTCTCTCTTTTTATCAATAACTTACCTGAAGTCTGTCCAAATATATTTACTCAAATGTATGCAGATGATGCAGTTATATATACGCAAGCAAATAGTGTCCAGCAGGTGGCAAAAGATCTTACAGCTGCTTTAGCATTAATGCATAGCTGGCTGGAGGACTCATGCCTAATGTTGAACACCTCAAAAACTGTCGGTATGTATTTTTCAAAACGCCCCTGAAACTTGAAGCAGTCAAACATATTCCTGGATGGAGTAGAGCTTGAATTAGCTCCAGAATTTAAATATCTTGGGGTCATTCTAGACCCAACATTATCCTTCAACAGTCACATAAATAAAGTGTCCCAGGTACTTAAATTTAATAATCGAAATTTTAATCATATACGCAATAATTTAAATATGAATGTTGCAAAAACTTATTTTTACTCAATGATCATCTCTCATATGGACTATTGTTTGACGTCCTGGTCACTTGCTTGTCCAACAACACTTAAAACTATTGAAAACATTTATAAAAGAAGTTTAAAACTACTTGACAAAAAACCGACTTCCCACCACCACTGTCATGTGTTAAAAAAACATAAATTACTGAACTTCAATAACTTAGTGAAACTTAAAAGAGTGAGTTTAATATATAAAGTCTTACACTCCCTTGCTCCACCACCACTAAAGCAGTTCATTAGGCATAAAGAAAGCTCAGACAGGACCACTCGAGCTACAATCCGAGGAGACTTGTTTATACCCCACAGACGGACAGCATTTGGGCAGAACGTCCTTTCTGTCCAGGGTGGCCATCTGTGGAACAGTCTTCCTCAACCCATTAGAGAATGCTCGACATTCAATTTGTTTAAGGCAAAGGTTAAAAACTGGTTATGGACAAATCAAGTGTGTGATCATGTATAAGTTGTATAGTTTTAATGTTTTATTTGGGAACAGAATGGTGTGTATGTGTAAGTTTGGTGATGGAGTTTTTATTATGAATGAATGATGAATTTTTATGAATTATTATGTCTATTTTTTTATGTTTAAGGACAACAGATGGAAATTAGCCCTTGGCTATAATCTGGTATGTTTACATTCATGTAATTTTTTTTTTTACATTTATGTTCATTAACATGCACTGTCCTAAATAAATAAATAAATAAACAGAGTCTGTGGACAAGTGGGATGACTCACCCATCAATAGGGGCGAGGTCAATAAGATAGTTAAACAACTCGTTGGTGGTCCCTGAGGCTAACGATATTTACTCTGAGTTCCTTGTTGACGTTGCTAGGTTGTCTATGTCAGCCTCGTTAGACAACACAGCAATGCAGTTTTCATCCTGGTCATGGAATGCTGGATCAAGTCTTTATCCTCTCAGGAATACCTGCATGTGTGTGAAAGTTTGCCCAATCAGTCTTCATGTGCTTTGTGGACTTGGAGAAAGTCTTTGACCATGGCCCTGGGGGATGCTTTGCAAGGATGGGATTTCTGGCCTGCTGCTATGAGCCATCTAACCCCTTTACAACTGCAGTAAGGGCTTTGTCTGCATCGAAAGCAATTAATTTTATTAATTCCCAGTGAGAATCAGCAGAAAAAGCGACTAGTCTGAGCCAGCCACATTTTTCCAATCTTTTATTGTCCAATTTTCGTGAGCCCATGGGAATTATGGGAATTGTAGCCTTAGTTTCCTGCTGTTAGCTGACAGAAGTGGCACCTGAATTGGTCTTCTGCTGCTGCTGTAGCCTATCTGCTTTGAGTTTAAATGTCTTATGCATTTAGTCTCATGGTCGGACGGTCCTCCCCGGACGATCAGTCTATGTGTATGTGTGTGTGTCTCTTTCTCTCTCCTCCTCCTCCCCACCCTTGTTGTCTCCACCCAGCGGCCGACACACCTGCACCTAATTTGCCACCCAGCTGTCACTAATGATTCTTGGTTTGGGGCCGAGGTATTTAACGGTGTGTCCTTACTGCAGTCGACGCTGGATTGTACTGGAAGCTTGGTAGTAAAGAGTGTTTGTTACTTGTAACATAGCTTTAGCCGGCTACCCTTCTCACCTGTTGTTGTCGCTCGTTTGTAGGAGGAAGTGATATGGAGCAGAAGGTTGGAGAGAAGGAGCCCGCTGGATTAAGCTCTCGGAGGAGAAACACACTCAGATAATCACTTGGGAGACTCACCTGCACACCACTGGGAATTTGGAGAGGATCACCGTTGAATTTTTGCACTTCGCTTTGTGTTTTGAAACTGTTTTTGAGCACTGTAAATAAACGCACTGTTTGCTTCGCATCCAGAGCTCCGCGACTGAGTCTGTATTTTTCCATTACCCATGACAGAACAATCCAGCCAGCAATGGACTCAGTGGACTCAACTCCCGTCCAGCGCGTGCTCATGCTTCAAGCTGAACAAAATGAAAAAATGCAGCAGCATGTTGCCGAGGAGCAGTCCACGCTACTACAGGTGGTATCTGAACTGAAACGTATGTTGCTTGCTACACCCAGAGCACCTGTTCAACCACCAGAGCTCCCTGCACAACCACAACCACCAGTAGAGCTTCTAAATGTAGCGGTGGCCTGTTCTCTTCCTCCATCTCCACCTCCGCCACAGCGAGAACACACGTTACCTGT
This sequence comes from Simochromis diagramma, assembly GCF_900408965.1. NCBI lineage: Eukaryota > Metazoa > Chordata > Actinopteri > Cichliformes > Cichlidae > Simochromis > Simochromis diagramma. Next base: position 964,697 of record NW_024386765.1, read on the forward strand.
ACCTGAAAAATTCAGTGGAGATTTGGACAAAAGCCGGGGATTTTTGACTCAATGCTCTCTGATTTTTAGGCAGCAGACTCGAGCTTATGCCTCTTATATTGCCAAGATCACCCTCATGGTTGAGCTCATGACAGGACAAGCTCTGCTGTGGGCTCAAGCAGTCCTGAGCGCCCAGCCTTCCATCTCATATAGTGATTTTTTGAGCAAATTTCGATGTGTGTTTGACAAAGGATCTAACCCTGACAGTGCTGCCCATCGCATATTTACATTAAAGCAGGGCCGGTGGAGCGTGGCAGACTTCTCCGTGAATTTTTGGATCCTGGCTGAGGAGACTGGCTGGGAGGAGAAGGCGTTACGTGGAGCCTTCCTAAACAGCTTAAACGAGAACGTCAAACGTGAGTTGGCTACTAAAGAGCTTCCTAAATCGTTAAGTGCCCTGGTTAACATGTGTATCAGTCTAAACAACCATATGTGGGAGTTTGGCAGGCGGACTGGAGAGGGGTGACGGTCAGTAGGGGGAGTAGGAGTTCAGACTGTACTCCCGTCTCTCGAGTGGAGAGAGGAGGAACCGGACTCACCTGCGGACGAGGAGCAACCCATGGAGCTGGGACGGACTAAATTCACCCGGAGGAGAAGACAACTGGTGGGTGAGTGTTTTGGGTGCAGGAAGAAGGGGCATTTCGCGACGCCTGTCCTTCACGGTTAAAAGACTCAGCCCGTCAGTAAAGGTAGGGATACTGACGGGTGCGCCGGTTAATACATTCCTCCACCTCAGCTGCCCCGCTAAATTACTGTTTCTTTCCCGCACCGATTCTTGTGACGCACTAATAGACTCGGGAGCTGAACAAAGTTTTTTGGATGAGGCTTTGGCCCACAAAATGGGTTTACCTGTTGTTCCTCTCCCTGAAGCGCTCCAAGTGTCAGCACTTAATGGCAGTCCTTTAGCTGCTGTCACTCACTGCACCCAAGAAATCATACTCACTCTCTCTGGCAATCACACTGAGCAGATGTCCCTGTTTCTCTTCAAGGCACCTGACACACCTTTAGTTTTTGGATTCCCCTGGCTCCAGCGACACAATCCACAGATTGATTGGGCCAAGGGATGTATCGTGGGGTGGAGCACCCATTGCCATGAGCAGTGTTTACGCTCTGCGGTGCCGGGTTGCATGTCTGACGATCCTGTGGGGCCGCCCACTCGCCCCGACTTGTCAACCGTGCCCGCCAAATATCACGACCTAGGTCAAGTCTTTAGCAAAGACGGGGCCCAATCGCTGCCTCCCCATCTTCCGTATGACTGCGGGATTGATTTGCTCCCGGGAGCCCCCTTGCCCACTAGCCGACTCTATAGTATCTCGAAACCCGAGCGCGAGTCTATGGAGCGCTATATTACGGACTCCCTGGCAGCTGGCATCATCCTCCCCTCCACCTCTCCCTTGGGCGCAGGCTTCTTTTTGGTTGACAAGAAGGATAAGACCCTATGCCCCTGCATTGACTATCGGGGACTAAATAAAATCACAAAAACAAAAACAAATATCCTCTACCTCTGCTCGCCTCAGCTTTTGAACTCCTTCAAGGAGCCACCCTTTTCACCAAACTTGACCTCTGCAATGCTTATCACCTGGTCCGCATCCACGAGGGGGACGAGTGGAAGACAGCCTTCAACACCCATCTGGGTCACTTCGAGTACCTGGTAACGCCGTTCGGACTCACAAACGCCCCTGCTGTCTTCCAGGCCCTGGTAAATGATGTTCTACGAGACTTTTTGAACCACTTCGTGTTTGTTTATCTTGATGACATTCTGATTTTCTCCAGATCCAGAGCTGAGCACGTTAAGCATGTGAGACTGGTGTTGCGCTGTCTGCTGGAGAATCGGCTGTTTTGCAAAGCGGAGAAATGTGAGTTTCATGCCTCAACTGTCTCTTTTCTGGGTTTCATCAGTGAACAGGGCCGGTTGTGAGCGGACCCGGCTAAGGTCAAAGCTGTGTTGGAGTGGCCTGTGCCCGGCACCCGGAAGAAGTTGCAATGTTTTCTTGGATTCGCCAACTTCTACAGATGTTTCATCCGGAATTTCAGTAAGGTAGCACTGCCTCTCACACAACTTACATTACCCAAACAGCCATTCCTGTGGTCTCCAGCAGCTCAACAAGCATTTGACCGTCTCAAAAGCCTGTTCGCCTCGGCCCCCATCCTGGCCCAGGCTGACCTCGCCCTGCCATTCGTGGTGGAAGTGGACGCTTCTGATTCGGGAGTTGGGGCGGTTCTCTCTCAGCGCGAGGAAGGTAAATTACACCCCTGTGCCTTTTTCTCCCGTCGTCTCTCACAGGCCGAAAGGAATTATGACGTGGGCGACCGGGAGCTTCTTGCCATCAAGTTGGCGCTGGAGGAGTGGTAGCACTGGCTCGAGGGGCGCGAACATCGTGTTGTCGTTTGGACGGACCACACGGGGGTAAAGTTATCCACTGGGCACACACCGCGCGGTCTACCTGCCATCCAGGTAGGAATCGAACTGTCACCTTTTTATAAAGGTTGTTTTGGTGGCCTTCTCTCTCTCAGGACGTCCAGGAGTATGTGGCCGCATGTCCTGTGTGTACTCGAAATAAAACGTCCAACTCACCTCCATCGGGACTCCTTAGACCACTGCCTGTCCCCAGCCGGCCGTGGTTGCACATCGCTCTGGACTTCATCACTGGTCTCCCTCCATCCTCTGGTAAAACTGTTATACTCACCATCATTGACCGTTTCTCTAAGGCTGCCCATTTTGTTGCCCTTACCAAACTTCCCACCACTCTAGAGACTGCCCAGCTCCTAACCCGGCATGTTTTTTGCCTTCACGGCATTCCTCTGGACATTGTTTCTGACCGTGGGCCCCAGTTTACCTCTCAGGTGTGGAAGATGTTTTGTGCCGAGCTGGGGGTCCAGGTCAGCCTGTCTTCTGGTTTCCACCTGCAGACTAATGGGCAAACAGAGCAAGCGAACCAGGAGCTGCAGGCCATGCTGCGCTGCGTTGTTTCCTCCAAACAGTCGTCATGGAGTGAGCAGTTGGCATGGGCCGAATACGCCCATAACTCCAGCACGTCGGCCGCTATACATATCTCTCCCTTCGAAGCATCCTTGGGGTACCAACCCCCACTCCTCTCCATCACAGTGGGAGAGGTGGCCGTGCCTTCCGTCCAACATCACATGAGGCGCTGTCGACGGATCTGGCGGGCGACTCGAGCGGCCCTACTGTGTACGAGCGCACAGAATAAGAGACTGGCTGACCGCCGCCGCGTCCCTACTCCGGCCTATCGGGTGGGCCAGCAGGTATGGCTTTCCTCTAGGAACATCACTCTGCGGACCGAGTCCAAGAAGCTGGCTTCCCGGTTCCTTGGACCCTTTTCTGTGCAAGCCGTCCTGAATCCAGTAACTGTCCGGCTGGCCCTCCCGCGGAACATGAAGGTACACAGCGTGTTTCATGTTTCTCAAATTAGGCCAGTCCGGACCAGCCCGTTGTTTGAGTTACTGTCCTATCAGCTTGAAGCTCTTCTCTGACCTCTGGAATCAACAACATTATGCCATTCTCAGTAAACCCCAGAGAATTTTGTGTAGGACAATCATCGTCAATCAGCAGTTTCTAAAATACCCAGATCAGCCTGTCTGGCAGCAACAATCATGCCACCTTCAAATTCACTTCAGTCATCTGTTCTTCCTCAATGTGATGCTTGGTTTTCAATTTTCAGCAGGTCATCTTGACCCTGTCTGCCTTGGATGATTATATGTTTGAGTTAACAAGCAGTTGAATAAGTGTACCTAATGAAGTAGCTTGTGAGTGTATATTGTCTTCCAAAACAACATGTGGAATTTAATCTAAGGTGATGTGCTGACTAAATCACTCTGCACCTTTGGCAAGCTGCCGATCGTCTAGGTCAAGATGGATGTGCACACTCTGCTTGCTTCTATTCTCACACATTTGCACACACATGTGCACAGCTTCAGGTGACAGAGATTAATAGCCTTACAGAGTGACAGAGTAACTTCCACTTCCTTTGTGTCACTGTCAGTCCCCAGCTGCATGCATGTCACAGTATGTGTATGTGTGTGAAGCCATTATTAGAAGTATAATTGCAGAGACATTTAAAGTGTTTCCCCTCAAGGACTGCGCCAGCATCCAATAAAGTTTTCATACCACAGGAGAGATGGTAAGAGAGTGGAGAGAGAGTGACAGAGCAGACAGGAGGAAGAAGAAGAGAGAGTCTAAAACAACAAGACTCTGCTGCAGGTGTGTTGCAAGGTGCAGTTAGCCGCAGGCTGGTACTCTGGAATTGTGTTGTCTTTTTGTCTTCGTATTTATATTTTTCTTCTATCCCTTTTTCTTTAAAAAAAAAAAAAATTGGGTCCTTGAATTATGCTGTACAAGGAGAGGAGCATTGCAGGTGCATGTTATTGTAACTCCCTAAGAAATCTGAACACATCAGCAGAAAGATTAAAAAGCTGAAGTCTATAGAATCTATCTTATATTTTCAATTAAATTGAATTTTAAGTAAAACAAGTACATTTATTTCAACCAAAATTACAAATTTACATTTCAAGAAGTTGAATTTGTTGGTAATCCAGCAAAATACTGTAAATGTAAACAGAACTGATAAGAGGAATGGGATCACACAGGACATACAACAAGCAGGCAAACAGAAGAAACTGCAGTCTGTAACAACCCTTATTATTGTGGTAAAGCACCACTAGGGGGTGTTGGCCTGCTATTGTAGTAGCTGGGGAGACTCCTAGTGTGTGTGAATGCAGCGGCAGCTGTGTAGCTGTTCCGAGAGAAACCATACCATTGTAACGACTACCTAACCCCGCACATGTATGTACAGACAGAGTAGAGCCGTGGAGACCTGGCTGGTATGGTCTTGTTGTGTTAACAGACCCAATAAAGGCCTGTTGTTCTATTTAACTGACTAGACTGGCTAGACCTGCTAGCCACTCCTTCCTCACCAGACTGCCGTTACTGTTAAGTTGTTCGGTGTAAAACACAAAGAGGGCAACTTTTAGTCCAGCTTGATGGTAAAATTATTACATATTCAGTGAAAATGTCAGCTGGCATATGTTATTTGACGAACTGAAGAAAAGGCTGAAAGTTATATTTGTGTTTCTTTTTTTTTTCGCCAACCAGCAAAGACTCTGCAAAAATATTGAGTGCTTTAAGGCAACAGCTCCATAATAAACAACGCTGAAGAGCTTGGCTCTGCATTTATGCCTACTGTATAAATGACTACTGTAACTCACTATTATTTGGCCTTACACAAATCTATTAACAAGCTGCAACGTGTCCAGAACTCTGCTGCCCGTATTATTACTAGGACTTCCTCTACCCACCACATCTCCCCAATCCTGAAGCAGCTTCACTGGCTCCCGGTTAAATTTCGCATCCATTTTAAAATAATCCTCTATACATTTAAGGCTATTCATTCTCTCTCTCCACCATACCTCCGATTTAGTACAGATGAACTTCCCATCCCGGTGCCTCAGATCTTCATCTTCTCTTTCTCTCTCTGTTACTTCCGCTCGTCTGATTACAATGGGGGGCGGGGCTTTTAGTTGCTCTGCCCCTCGACTTTGGAATTCCTTACCCCCCGACCTCAGAAATATTAGTTCATTCCCTCTTTTTAAGTCCACCCTCAAAACTCATCTGTTTAAAATTGCTTATGTTTAAACCTCTGTATGCTCTAACTTTTATCTGTTATTCTTATTATTGTGTATATTTCCAGTTTCTGTGTTTTTATCTGTTGTACAGTGTCCTTGGGTGCTTTGAAAGGCGCTATTTTTAAATAAAATGTATTATTATTATTATTATGAACCATCACTTTAATGCATTTTTACTGTTTAGAGTTAAATATGAAATTACAGCAGTGTGAAGGTTAAGAGATGGAGAGGAAAAGTGAAGGCAGAGGAGGTGAGGAAAGGTGATTACTGGTGCAGTGAATCTCGGAGGATAAAGGGTTTTTATTAAAAACAGATGAGAAGAATGCATGACAACTACTCTGCCTCGCATTGCTTCTCTTCACTCTTCAGTAGCTCTCTACATTCTCTCTCTCCCCCTCTTACACCCACCTCTGGGATTTACATGTCATATTGAGACCGGATAGACTGTACCTGAGAAATTTACTCAACTAAACAGCTCAAAGTACAGCTTGTCCATTAAGATGAGCTGGTGTGAGAGCAGGAAAGACACAATGCCTCCATCTGTCTGTCTGACTCTGCATTTTCTCCTGCAGTCTTGTTTTTTTGTTTTGGTTTCTTTTTTCATCGTTGATTTTGACTTCAGCTGTGGATATTTGATGACTGAAGCGACTGGGACTTTTGTTGCTCGTGGGTCTCCAATCTTTGTGGTGGTCTTTTTCTGTTTTGTTCCTTAACATTCTTCTTTGTCCTCTTCCTCACGTCCTTTCCATAGTTAGGCCTTCTCCCTCCTGAAAATTGCTGGCACAAGTGAGTTCTTACATTGAGTCTATGATTATTCATCCCTATTATAAAGCAATCATTATTATATTATAGTTGTAGCAGCAGATAACCACCCCTCCCTGAGCATGGTGTCGCTGGAGGTTTCTTCCTGTCAAAGGGCACTTTTTCCTTCCCACTGATGCCAAGTGCTTGCTCATAGAGGGCCATTTAACTGTTGTGCTTTTCTCTGTATTATTGTATTAGCATAACTAAAGTATAGCAAAATTAGTATAATGTTTAGTATAATTAGCAGACATATCAGTTGCTCTCAACGAGTTTCTCAACCTCACAGGTTCGCCTGAAAATTTTTTCCAACAGTCTGATAAATGTTCTCTACATCTTTTGCATCATATTATTTATCAGTTTATTCCTCTTAAACTCTTATCCAAATAGGAAAATTGTTTAAGACTTACTGTATCATATATGGCACTAATAGTTAATATTTTATTATTTTTAGATTGTGGCATTTTAGCACTTTAACTGTAAAAGAAAAGTCCTGGAGACGTTTCACTACCTCTCTTCAGTTGGCCACTACACGTTGCTGTTATTTGTGCATGGTAGAAAACATACACAAATGCACTGTAAGAAGTTTTGTTCCACAAGAAAGCAACTCCAACACCAGTTACATTTTCAAAAGCAGCCATTATAAATAAGCCAATATGTTGGTGAATATGCTGATTTGCATTGTAGATACATGAGGATTTGTCTCACGCTGCCTGTGGCGACAGGTTATGTGTAGTGAGGAAAAGGGCCATTATTATCATTCATTCACATTCCTGGATTATCATAACTACTCAGGTCTATTAGACTGCGTGGTGCATGCGTTTAAAATTTTTCTCTTTTGTTTCTTGTCTTTGTTCATTCATCCTGGTGTTTTAATGAGGCATCCATAGACGAAGGTTTACTGGAACTCAACAAAATAATGGTAAACATATCATTCCTCATGAATGATGCAGTTTCTGTCATGGTCTCCGTGCCTGCCCGGCCGGCCCCACAAGGCTACATGAGGCTGGAACACAGATCCTCTCATTGCTGGATGATTGTACTACTGACGTTAGTGTTTCTCGCAGCTCCTGTGAACTTGTGCTTAGTAATTTGAGATTCGTGATTAGTTTGTGACTTCCCTTCTCTTCTGCTTCAGACCTTCCTCCCCGGACCTGTGACCTCCCTGCCGTGTGAACGTGTGTGAGTGTGGGCAAGAAGACGTGAGCGAGTGTGAGAGAGCTACCCTGTGATTCCCTGGAGTTTTGGATTCCCTTCACTGTATATATCGTGCACTGGTGTTGTAAATAAACTGTTTTTGGGAGACGTCTAACGCTCTGCGCCTGAGTTCCTACAACCAGATTGTGACAGAATCATCAAGCCACGGAAATGGACTCAGCAGACCCGGCAGTCTCGACCCCCACCCTCGCCACTTTGGCCGCGATGCTGTAGCGTCATGAGCAAAAGTTTGTTCACCTTCAAGCAGAGCTCGAAGGAACAGCAGAGCTCGAAGGTGGTGGCCCAGTTAACACCACTACCGACCGCTCCACCTGTTGCCGCTCCTCCGCCGGAGGCGCCAGCTCCAGCAGTAAGTGCCACACCACCCGCTCCCTCACCTGTTCACTATGACAGATTTCTTCCTACACCGTGTATTGACTATCGGGGCCTTAACCAGATCACTATTAAAAACAAGTACCCTTTGCCGTTGCTTTCCTCTGCCTTTGAACTGCTTCAGGGCATGACCATCTTTACCAAGCTGGATCTGCGCAATGCTTACCACCTGGTGCGCATCAGAGAGGGGGATGAGTGGAAGACCACGTTCAATACGCATCGGGGCCACTTTGAGTATCTCGTAATGCTGTTTGGGCTGACCAATGCCCCCGCAGTGTTTCAGGCGATGGTTAATGATGTCCTTCCTGATTTTGTTAACCGTTGTGTGTTTGTGTACTTAGATGACATCGTGATCTTTTCTAAGACTCTCGAGGAGCACCAAGTCCACGTACGGCAGGTCCTGCTACGCCTTCTGGAAAACCGTCTCTTTGTGAAGGGGGAGAAGTGCGACTTTCACGTGACTTCAGTGAGTTTTCTGGGCCACATCATCGAGAAGGGGGACTTGCGGACTGATCCGGAGAAGGTGCGGGCAGTGGTGGAATGGCCTACTCCTCCTGATCGCCGCCAATTGCAACGTTTTTTGGGATTCGCTAACTTTTACAGACGGTTCATTCGCGATTTCAGCAGGATCGCTCTCCCTCTTACTAAACTCACCTCTCCCAAAGTTCCCTTCCAGTGGGATCCTGCCGCTCAGCGAGCCTTCGCCCTGCTCAAGGAGAGATTCACCACTGCACCCATACTCCGGCAACCGGACCTTACATGGCAGTTTGTTGTGGAGGTGGACGCGTCGGACTCCGGGGTGGGGGCGGTCCTGTCTCAACAGAAGGACGGTAAGCTGCACCTGTGTGCTTTTTATTCTCGCCGTCTCTCTCCAGCAGAATGTAACTATGACATCGGGGACCGGGAGCTTCTGGCCGTCAAGCTGGCCCTGGAGGAGTGGAGACATTGGTTGGAGGGAGCAGCACAACCATTCATCGTCTGGACGGATCACAAGAACCTGGAGTACCTGTGCTCGGCTAGACGTCTCAATTCCCGGCAAGCCAGGTGGGCGCTGTTTTTTGCTCGTTTTGACTTCACTATCACCTACAGGCCAGGATCACGGAACGTAAAGCCAGACGCCCTGTCCAGGCAATTCTCCATCACTAGGGAGGACTTGGACCCCGAACCCGTCCTCCCGGCCGCTTGTGTGATTGGGGCCATCTCCTGGGAGATCGAGAGGCTCATCCAAGAGGCGCAGGAGACCGAACCGGATCCTGGAACTGGCCCACCTGGTTGCCTCTTCGTTCCTTCAGCCGTCCGCTCTCAGGTTCTCCAGTGGGCTCACACCGCCCGTTTTTCATGCCATCCTGGGGTCCTCCGCACCTTATCGTTCCTCCGACGCTACTTCTGGTGGCCCGCTATGGCTAAGGACACCAAGGAGTATGTGTCAGCCTGTTCGACCTGCGCCCGGAACAAGCTTTTGAACCGCCCTCCACCGGGTCTTTTGCAGCCTCTCCCTACACCAGCCCGACCATGGTCCCACGTTTCTTTGGACTTTGTCACGGGTCTGCCGCCCTCTGCAGGTAACACCACTATACTTACCATTATTGATCGTTTCTCCAAAGCTGCACACTTCGTCGCCCTCCCAAAGCTCCCCTCTGCCTTGGAGATGGCCCGGCTCCTCACCTCACATGTGTTCCGACTTCATGGGATCCCCGAGGACATCGTCTCAGATAGAGGGAGTTTGGAGGGAGTTCTGCTCCGCACTGGGGGCCAAGGTCAGTCTTTCTTCCGGTTTCCATCAGTTTATTGGCCCTTTTCTCATCGACGCCATTGGGAACCCTGTGTCTGTCCGCCTCAAACTGCCGCGCAACATGCACATTCACAATGTCTTTCATGTGTCTCAGGTCAAGCCAGTGCTCTCCAGCCCGTGAGTGTGGGCAAGAAGACATGAGCGAGTGTGAGAGAGCTACCCTGTGATTCCCTGGAGTTTTGGATTCCCTTCACTGTATATACTGTGCACTGGTGCTGTAAATAAACTGTTTTTTGGAGACGTCTAACCGCTCTGCGCCTGAGTTCCTACAACCAGATTGTGACAGTTTCCTTCCAAGATAATGGTGCATTATCTTGCATTAGCATGCGCCAACCAGCGTGCAGCCTGTTACAGTCGCTCCTGCTTTTTCTCTTAGTTTATCTCTGTTTTCTTATGTATTCTTTTTTTTTTTTCTGACTTGTATTTTCATCCGTTTATTATCTTTTACTTAATCATGTGGATTGAGAGAGTTTTTGTTCTTCTGGTGGCCGTGGAACTGTTACTTTTATCAAGGAACGGGACCGCGGCACATCTCCTACACGCACGGACCGTTTACTCCAGAGATCAGCTGATCGCCCTGATGCTGGCCGGCTCGCTGGCCAGACCCGCAGAAGTACCAGCTGAAATTTGGAGGAAAACACATCGGGGATGCAGAGGTCAAGGACAGAAGAGAAGAAAGAAGGAGACGGTGAGACAGCGGAGGCTCGAAGCGAGGAGGAGGTATAAACCGTGTATGCCGTCTATCGTGATGGGAAATGTGCGATCGTTATCGAATAAAATCGATGAGCTCTCAGCACTGGTACGGAGTCACAGGGAATACTGAGAGTGTAGCCTGATGTGTTTCACTGAATCATGGATGCGCCAGGACATTCCCGATGAGAATGCTTCCGTGGAAGGCTTCCACACTATTCGGGTGGACACGGACAGCATCGCTAGCGGTAAGCGGAAAGGAGGTGGGCTTGCTGTTTTAGTTAGCAACCGGTGGTGTAACCCTGCCAACATAACAGTCAAAGAAAGGATTTGTTGCCCGGGCATTGAACTGTGTGCTGTGGGACTCAGGCCGTATTATTTACCCAGGGAATTCTCTCACGTCATCTTGGTGGCTGTTTATGTTCCTCCCTCTGCTAACCCCATAGCTGCATGTGACACTACCCACTCTGCCATAGCCCGGTTACAGACTCAGCACCCGAGTGCCTTTATTGTGATCTTGGGTGACTTCAACCATGTATCACTGGACAATACACTACCAACATTCAGACAATATGTGGACTGTCCCACCAGGGGAGAAAAAATTCTAGACCTACTGTATGCTAATGTCAAGGATGCATACAGCTCCTCCTCCCTCCCCCCACTTGGTAGGTCAGATCATAACCTGATTCACCTCACCCCCCGCTATGTGCCAGTTGTGAGGAGGGAACCTGTGACCACGAGGACTGTTAGGAGGTGGTCAGACGAGGCCTTAGCGGAACTACAGGGCTGTTTCGAGGTGACCAACTGGGAAACACTCTGTGAGCCTCACGCCGAGGACATCAATGGGCTTACTGAGTGTATCACAGACTACGTAACTTTCTGCACCGACTCCATTGTTCCAGCTCAGACTGTTCATTGTTACCCAAATAACAAGCCGTGGGTGACTAAGGACATCAAAGCCCTCCTCAACAACAAGAAGAGGGCTTTCCGAGGGGGCAATAAAGAGGAGGTGAGGAAGGTCCAGGTGTTACTAAAGGACAAGATCAGAGAGGCTAAGGACAAGTACAGGAGGAAGCTGGAGTGGAAACTCCAGCAGAACAGCATGAGAGAGGTGTGGAGGGGCATGAAGACCATCACTGGATTCAGGCCAACCAACAGCAGGGAAGCTGAGGGAGGTGAGAACAGAGCAAACGAGTTGAATCTGTTTTTCAATAGATTCGACACCACAGTGTCTGCTCCCACCCCCACAACCTCACCTGTAGTCAGCCTGGAACCCAGAGCCACACCACTGTGCCAGCCTCTCTCTTCACATGGCGCTGTTGCCTCCTGGGAGATTCCTGACACCCCTCCCCCACCCATCACCTTCACTCAACACCAGGTTGAAATGCAAATGAGGAGACTTCACTCAGTCTGCTGGACCAGACGGAGTGAGTCCCCTCGTCCTCAAGACCTGTGCCCCCAGCTGTGTGGAGTCTTTCATAAACTGTTCATGCTGAGTGTGAGTCTGCAGAGGGTCCCAGTGCTGTGGAAGACATCATGCCTCATCCCTGTACTAAAGATGCTACGTCCCAGTAGCCCCCAGGATTACAGGCCCGTGGCACTGACCTCCCACATCATGAAGACCCTGGAAAGGCTCATCCTGGACCAGCTGCGACCCATAGTAAGACCACATCTGGATCCCCTTCAGTTCGCTTATCAGCCTCGTCTCGGAACTGAGGACGCCATCATCTACCTGCTCAATCGTGTCTACACCCATCTGGACCAGCCGGCAAGCACTGTGAGGGTCATGTTTTTTGACTTTTCTAGTGCTTTCAACACCATCAGGCCGACCCTCCTGGGTGATAAGTTAGCAGCGATGCAGGTGGATGCTTCTCTGGTGTCCTGGATTGTTGATTACCTGACAGGAAGACCACAATATGTACGTCTCCCACAGTGTGTGTCTGACAAGGTAATCAGCAACACAGGGGCACCACAGGGGACTGTCCTCTCCCCCTTCCTCTTCACCCTCTACACCACAGACTTCAGCCACTGCACAGAGACCTCCATCTTCAGAAGTTTTCTGATGACTCTGCGGTGGTTGGATGCATCAGCAGGGATGATGAGACAGAGTACCGGGCTGTGGTCGACTCCTTTGTCACGTGGTGTGAGCAGAATCATCTGCAGCTCAACGTGGCAAAGACCAAGGAATTAATAGTGGACTTCAGGAAGACCAGGAAACACTTGACCCCTGTTTCAATCCAGGGGGTCAGTGTTGACATTGTGGAGGACTATAAATACCTTGGAGTACACATTGACAATAAACTGGACTGGGCTAAAAACACCATGGCACTTTACAGGAAGGGCCAGAGTCGTCTCTATTTTTTGAGGCGACTGAGGTCCTTCAACATCTGCCAGAAAATGCTCAGGATTTTCTATGAGTCTGTTGTGGCCAGTGCGATCCTCTATGCTGTTGCAGGTTGAGGGTAGCAGATGCCAACAGACTCGATAAACTGATCCGTAAGGCCAGTAATGTTGTGGGGATGGAGCTGGACTCCCTCAAGGTGGTGTCGGAGAGGCGGATGTTGTCCAAGATAAAGACAATGTTGGATAATACCTCCCACCCACTCCATGACATGCTGCTCAGTCACAGGAGCTCGTTCAGTGAGAGACTGAGATTACCGAAAAGCACCACTGAACGACACAGGAAATCATTCCTGCCTGTGGCTCCCTGTACAACGCATCCACTTAACACACTGTTTACTGCTACAGCTACACATGTTTCTTTTCCAGCTATTTATTAATAAGTGACTTTATGTATGTATATACATATATATAAACACAACAACACCCAGCACGCCCCTGCGGGCGGTTTATCCTTCAAGCTCGGGTCCTCTACCAGAGGCCTGGGAGCTTGAGGGTCCTGCGCAGTATCTTAGCTGTTCCCAGGACTGCGCTCTTCTGGACAGAGATCTCCGATGTTGTTCCCGGGATCTGCTGGAGCCACTCGTCTAGCTTGGGAGTCACCGCACCTAGTGCTCCGATTACCACGGGGACCACCGTTACCTTCACCCTCCACATCCTCTCGAGCTCTTCTCTGAGCCCTTGGTATTTCTCCAGCTTCTCGTGTTCCTTCTTCCTGATATTGCTGTCATTCGGAACCGCTACATCGATCACTACGGCCGTCTTCTTCTGTTTGTCTACCACCACTATGTCCGGTTGGTTAGCCACCACCATTTTGTCCGTCTGTATCTGGAAGTCCCACAGGATCTTAGCTTGGTCATTCTCCACCACCCTTAGGGGCATCTCCCATTTTGACCTCGGGACTTCCAGGTTATACTCGGCACAGATGTTCCTGTACACTATGCCGGCCAATTGGTTATGGCGTTCCATGTATGCCTTGCCTGCTAGCATCTTGCACCCTGCTGTTATGTGCTGGATTGTCTCTGGGGCATCTTTACACAGCCTGCACCCGGGGTCTTGCCTGGTGTGATAGACCCCAGTCTCTATGGATCTTGTACTCAGAGCTTGTTCCTGTGCTGCCATGATTAGTGCCTCTGTGCTGTCTTTCAGTCCAGCTTTGTCCAGCCACTGGTAGGATTTCTGGATATCAGCCACCTCCTCTATCTGCCGGTGGTACATACCGTGCAGGGGCCTGTCCTTCCATGATGGTTCCTCGTCTCCCTCCTCTTTCTTGGGTTTCTGCTGCCTGAGGTATTCACTGAGCACTCGGTCAGTTGGGGCCATCTTCCCAATGTATTCTTGGATGTTTGTTGTCTCATCCTGGACTGTGGTGCTGACACTCACCAGTCCCCGGCCCCCTTCCTTCTGCTTAGCGTACAGCCTCAGGGTGCTGGACTTGGGGTGAAACCCTCCATGCATGGTAAGGAGCTTTCTTGTCTTTATGTCAGTGGCTTCTATCTCCTCCTTTGGCCAGCCTATTACCCCAGCAGGGTACCTGATCACGGGCAGGGCGTACGTGTTGATGGCCCGGATCTTGTTCTTACCATTCAGCTGACTCCTCAGGACTTGCCTGACCCTCTGCAGGTACTTGGTGGTTGCAGCTTTTCTAGCGGCCTCTTCATTGTTCCCATTCGCCTGCGGGATCCCCAGGTACTTGTAACTGTCCTCTATGTCTGCAATGTTGCCTTCTGGTAGTTCAATCCCCTCGGTTCTGACTACCTTCCCTCTCTTTGTTACCATCCGACTACACTTCTCCAGTCCGAACGACATTCCAATGTCATTGCTGTATAGCCTGGTAGTGTGGATCAGTGAATCGATGTCTCGTTCACTCTTGGCATACAGCTTGATGTCATCCATGTACAGGAGGTGGCTGACAACTTCTCCGTTCCGTAGTCGGTATCCGTAGCCAGTCTTGTTAATGATCTCACTGAGGGGGTTCAGGCCTATGCAGAACAGCAGTGGGGACAGAGCATCTCCTTGGTAGATCCCGCACTTGATGGTGACTTGTGCTATGGGCTTGGAGTTGGCCTCTAGTGTTGTACGCCACATCCCCATTGAGTTCCTGATGAAGGCTCTTAGGGTCCCATTGATCTTGTACAATTCTAGGCATTCCAGTATCCAGCTGTGGGGCATTGAGTCATAGGTGTTCTTGTAATCAATCCAGGCAGTGCACAGGTTGGTCAGTCTGGTCTTGCAGTCTCGGCTGACTGTTCTGTCTACCAGTAGCTGGTGTTTTGCGCCTCTGGTATTCTTGCCAATTCCTTTCTGTGTCCCGCTCATGTATTGACCCATGTGCCTGTTCATCTTAGCCGATATGATGCCTGACAGGAGCTTCCATGTAGTACTGAGGCAGGTTATTGGTCGGTAGTTGGAGGGGACCGGTCCCTTCTTGGGGTCCTTGGGGATCAGGACCGTGTCCGACCTTCGGTTAGCCATTCCGGGTGGCTCTCGTTAACTAGCAGCTGGTTCATTTGTGCTGCCAGACGCTCGTGGAGTGCAGTCAGCTTCTTTAGCCAGTAGGCGTGAACCATGTTCTGTCCAACCCTGGTGCTGTCCAACTCTTCATACTAGAGACCCTTTCTTGGATATCTGCCACTGTGATGGTTACTGGACCCTGTTCAGGGAGGTCGCTGTGGTCTGCCCTCAGATTCAGCAGCCACTGAGCATTGCCGTTATGGGTTGTCCTTCTCCCATATGCTCTTCCAGTATTGCTCCGTCTCCAGCCTTGGTGGTGCTGTTCTCTTATTATTATTGTTCCCTTGCCACTGAGAGTACACCTTTGCTGGTACTGTGGAGAACAGCTGGTTTATTCTCCTGCCTTCTGTCTCTCTGGTGTACCTCCTCAAGCGGCTGGCCAAGGCTGTGAGTCTTTGCTTGGCAGTTTCCAAGGCCTCAGGTATGGACAGCTTGCTGTATTTCTTATGCACCTTCTTTGTCGCACCTTTCTGCAACTCCGTTAGTTGGCTAATTTTTCCCTCCATGCTACTTTGATCTTGCCCTCTAGCCTCCTTCTCCATGGAGGGTACTGCCCCTTGTGGCTGTTCAACTTGTAGCCAAGCATCTCACTGATCACTGCTGCCGTATTGTAGATCAGCTTGTTAGTGTCGGTAATCGTGGTTGTAGGTGTTGTCCGTAGTGCTGCATTAACATCATCTAGCAGACCTTCTGAGGGTACTTCATGTAATCTTGGTAACCAGCTACGGGGGATCCAGGTGTCAAGCTTGGCCATGATCCTATTTTTCAGGTCAGTTCCTCTCGCACTCAACGATCCTTCTCCTATCGCACTTGGGGCTATGTACCCAATCTCGGGTGGGGGTGATGATATCTCCCCCCTGACCTGGCGTCCTGACTCCTCCTTGCCGTAGCATTTGTGTTGTACCTCGTCAATCTCTAGCTGTGCCTTCCCTTCTTTCGAATGTTGGAACACTGAGCTACTAGTTGTTTCGCCGTCATTGTGGATGTTGGGTATCGAAGAATCCATAGGTCCCTCATCCTATTCATGTAGCCCCTTCCGCTGGGGTTACTTGCGTAGTAGCATTCCAACAACGCCCTGTTTTCGTCTCTTGCCCACCGATGCCTTCTTGTTCCAGTAGCCCACTTTTCGTCAGGGTGCCCTGGTTCCTCAACACCTGACGCGGACCTTGTTGATCTGGGCGACGTCCGAGCCGGCATGCCTTCGTATTTATCTTCTCGCTCATGTCTGCGGTAGGCTTGCTTAGCATAGAGGGTCTAGCCTTAGGACCCCCCAGGCAGGAATCGAACTTGCGATCCTCTGTTCCAAAGGCGTGTAGTCTAACCACTACGCTATCCATATATATATACATATATACATATATATATATATGTATATATATGTGTGTGTATATGTATATGTATATATTGTACTATTCTTAGTTAGCGTATTGTCTGTCTTGTTAATGTTTGTTTATAATGGAGCACTGTAACAAAAAATAATTTCCCTCAGGGATCAATAGAGTATTCTGATTCTGATTCAGTGTTTAATGTTGTCCAGGTCTCCCACTGAAGAATGTATTAAAAAAAAAAAAAAAAAGCTGAAGTGAGCTGACTCATTTATCTAATCTGATTCATCTGATTTCTCTATGAGTGCATTATTACAGACATATAAAAATAAACGCAGGTTGCTCACAGATGAGGTCAAAAGATGGAAACGAGCTTTCAGAAATTATAACTTAATTGCCTCGGACTGTGTCTGCCAGATTGTCCATCTATCAGCAGTGATGCAGCAGATATCCCTGTCATCACTGTTTTTTTGTTTCTGAGCAGCTTTTTATGACATGCTGCTGCTGCTGGAGTGGTGGGGATGTGATAGCATGTTGTCCCAACACTCCCGCTGCCTCATTCTTCCAATCAAAAAAACTCATCTGAACACCAATACAGGGTACCATTTCAAACAGACCAGAGAAAATGTAAAAAATATTCCAGACCAGTTATCCTCTTGTCTGAAGGTTGAACCGCTTGGAAATTATTTATGAATATATATTTTTCATATTGCAGGTTTTAATTTAATGCGTTATTAAAACTTTATTGATTACATAAGCATTCTCAGCGTTAAGAAGGTGGAATATAAGTTTGGATAATTAACTTCTTTTTGGTCACGTCAGCTTATGTGTAATAAGTGTGCCGGCCTGCAGGAGCGCGCTCGTGTGCACATATATTTACAGCTACTCAGTGTATGTAAGTCTGGCAGCTATAATGTTTGATTTTAAATGTGAGTAAATTTACACTACTGTATACTGTCAAGTTAATAAGTATTTGGACAATGACACACAGCTTTTATTTAAATGAGATATTATTTAAATAATACCCATACACTGTCCTCCATGTTCAGAGGCTACATTAATTTTTTTCTCATTCTTTCACTTTCACACAACTCCTGCAACCAGTGAAACAAGATGTTTCTGCTTGGAATGGTGAGATTCCCACGGACACTGTGGAAACATGAGTGCCACAGTTACAAGGTTAAATTTTGGTGCATCAACATCTCCAGGGTAGTGTTTTCTGGAATAATAACCTTTCCAAGAGGAAAAGACTCCTGGTGGAAAGTGGATCCTCTTTGTAGTTTGTCTGTATCAGCCAGTCTTTCCTTCTGTGGTTGCTGGGTGATAATTGTGTTCACAAAAGACATTTAAGCTGGCAATGAAAATATCACATCCAAATATCACACTGACCCTCAGCAGCTCTGTCATCACCCGCTGGACAACATCCTCTTTGTTCTTCACACACAGAGGACAAGACACGGGTGCAGGACAGAAGACAAGAACTAAATGAAAGGAAAAGCTAAAGGTTTGGGTTTTTTTTTTAAAATAGAATAGAGTGATGGGGAGACATGTGGAGACTAAGATGATGGTGTAAGGAAGGCAGCGCATTGGTAAGATTTTTTATCATTTTTATTGTTCCTCTGACAGATCCAGAGCATTGCTATAATCATTAAAAGCTCATTTGTATTTTCCCAAACTTCACTTCCTCACTATTGATTAGATGTCTCACTTGTGTTCCAGTGATTAGAGTCACAGTTAGCATTCTTGAGCCTGCTGACCTCAGCATATAGTTGTCATGATCGGTAAAGTTTACTTTGTTTGGCCCTCATCTTGTGTCACCTTTTGTGACATGATACATGCGTGTTCCTGCAGAGACAGCTGGTCCCTCTTGTGTTCATCAAAAAAAGTATGATATTAAAGAAATAAAGATAATGTGTAATTAATTGTTTTTAAATGACACTTCTCATTTAAAAACATGTTAGTAACGTTGA
This sequence comes from Simochromis diagramma, assembly GCF_900408965.1. Lineage (NCBI taxonomy): Eukaryota > Metazoa > Chordata > Actinopteri > Cichliformes > Cichlidae > Simochromis > Simochromis diagramma. The sequence continues at coordinate 983,458 of NW_024386765.1, forward strand.
TGTGCATTGACTTTGTTGTACCACGAACTAATTCTGAGCATCGTTTGAGCACCGTTATTATTCCTGCAGCTGCTTGTAGTCTCCAGCTTAAATGTCTGCATCTTGTTCCAGGTCCAGGAGCTGCCGCTGTAACAGTCAACAAGGTGGTGGACACTGGGGAAAGTGAGCCATTGAGCTAAAAACGTCCTATCAACATGGTGGGACTCAGCTTTTAAAAGGAGAGGGGGGGCTTTGATGGTTGGCGATGCAGAAACTCAGGTGTGGGAGGGTTTTTTTGAGGCCATGGAGCATAATTTCAAGTCAGCCATGAAGAAACACTTCAGACAGGTCAGGAGGGATATCTGTTCTGCATATAGCAGGGATGTAGTGCTGCTAACCTGAGGATGCAGATGTAGAAGGATCCCTTTAACGGTCATTGGCATCAGGGTTACTCATTCAATTAAATTCAGTTCAATTTTATTTATACAGCGCCAAATCACAACAACAGTCGCCTCAAGGCGTTTTATAATGTACAGTAGATCGTACAATAATAGATACAGAGAAAAACCCAACAATCATATGACCCCCTATGAGCAAGCACTTTGGCGACAGTGGGAAGGAAAAACTCCCTTTTAACAGGAAGAAACCTCTGGCACAACCAGGCTCAGGGAGGGGCGGGGCCATCTGCTGTGATTGGTTGGGGTGAGAGAAGGAAGACAGGATAAAGACATGCTGTGGAAGAGAGACAGAGTTAATAACAAGTATGATTCAATGCAGAGAGGTCTGTTAACACATAGTGAGTGAGAAAGGTGACTGAAAAGGAAAAACTCAATGCATCATGGGAATCCCCGGCAGCCTACGTCTATTGCAGCATAACTAAGGGAGGATTCAGGGTCACCTGGTCCAGCCCTAACTATATGCTTTAGCAAAAAGGAAAGTTTGAAGCCTAATCTTGAAAGTAGAGATGGTGTCCATCACCCGAATCCAAACTGGAAGCTGATTCCATAGAAGAGGGGCCTGAAAACTGAAGGCTCTGCCTCCCATTCTACTTTTAAATACTCTAGGAACAACAAGTAGGCCTGCAGAGCGAGAGCAAAGTGCTCTAATAGGGTGATATGGTACTACAAGGTCATTAAGATAAGATGGGGCCTGATTATTTAAGACCTTGTATGTGAGGAGCAGGATTTTGAATTCTGGATTTAACAGGAAGCCAATGAAGGGAAGCCAATACAGGAGAAATCTGGATTCAGAGGTGGGTCGAGTATCCAAAAATTGTACTCAAGTAAGAGTAGCATTACTTTAAAATATTATTACTCAAGTAAAAGTGAAAAGTAGTCGTCAAAAAAGTTACTCAAGTAAGAGTAAAAAAAGTACTTGGTGAAAAGACTACTCAAGTAGTGAGTAACTGTTTGAAATGTCCGATTTATTTTATAAATAAATGCTATCAGACAAACAAAAATAAATAAATATACAAATTTTAGCATTTGCAACAGGAATATATGTAAAAACATCAACAAAATAAGGCACAACAATTCTAATTTCCAGATTTCAGTTTTTCACAACATAAAGCTTTTTTCACCAATACCAGGTGAAAGACACAAAGAGGGAGAGCGAGGGACAGATTTTGTATGATAAGTGTAACGCAAAGTTATTTAAGGGCTAGTTTTATTGCAATGGGCAAGTTTACTGACTGACGCGCAGAAGAAATAGTTCTTTATGGAGCCTAGATGGTGTGAATGACGAGACCAAAGACTGCAAAATCTTGTACCAAAAATATATTGAATAAATGGGGGAAAGGGGAAATGGAACAAAATAATTAATACAACACACAACATAAATAAATGCCCACAATTAATTAAAAAATTAATTGCTGTGATTTTCTGTGCAAGAGTCCTTTTGTTAAGACATTCCTGCAGTTTAACTCATTGGTGTGTGTTATCTGGCTTCATGGACAGATAGAGCTGGGTGTCATCTGCATAGCAGTGTAAATGTATGCTATGTCTTCTAATGATGCTGCCTAAGGGAAGCACGTATAATGTAAACAGAATTGGTCCTAGCACTGAACCCTGTGGAACTCCATAATTGACCTCTTCAAATAAGCCATTCCTCTGCAGATGATCTGTTAGCTGTTTGACAACTACTCTTTCAAGGATGTTTGATACGACAGGAAGGTTGGAGATTGGCCTATAATTAGCTAAGACAGCTGGGTCTAGGGATGGTTTATTAAGTAAAGGTTTAACTACAGCCAGCTTGAAGGCCTGTGGTACATAGCTGATTATTAGAGATAGGTTGATCATATTTAAGAATTAATTAATGGCAGGACTTCTTTGAGCAGTTTTGTAGGAATGGCGTCTAAAAGACACGTTGATGGTTTGGAGGAAGTAATTATTGAAGTTAACTCAGAAAGATCAATCGGAGAAAAAGAGTCTAAATGAATATCAATAGTACTGAAAGTAGCTGTAGATAATGTTACATCTACTCATCTGTCTCAGGGTTAAGGAGGCAGGGTCCCAAGTGGATTTAGAATGGATTTAGTTTTGTGTAATTTGCCATTTACACAAAACTCAGCCTCAGGATATTGGAGGTTGAACTAGCTCGTTATCTTTTTAAGAAGATTTGAGTGTGCATGAGCATTTGTAGGGTGGTGTGGTGGTTAGCACTGTTGGCACTGGTAATACAGCAAGAAGTTCCTGGGTTTAAACCAAGACCTTTCTTTGTGTGGTTTGTATGTCCTCCTCTTGTCTACCCTGGATTCTCACTTCCTCCCACAGTCCAAAAACATCCAAAGACTGTGAAAAGTGAACTCTAAATTGTCCATAGGTGCTAATTTAAGCATGAGGTGATGTGAAGATAGTGAGATATTCCTGTGTTCTTTGGTTTTGCCAAGGGTTATAGGTAATGAAAGTTTCTTCTTCATAGATAATATGTGGCACGAGTAGACTGCCAGTTTCGTCCATCTGTTCCATTATATCTACATTAGCTTGTCAACTGATAAAAAATTTAATGTACAGCATATAAATCACACTGTTAGTGGAAATTTGGTAACAGTAATCATAATGTTCTTGATTGAAGTATTGTCATATTTTGAGGTATTTGTGGATTTTCCCCTTAGAGCTGAATGCTGTTTTCAGTTTTGATTAGTTTTCTTCATGCAAACTAGCTGCAAAGTTACATTAATATTAGCCTCATTTGTAACATATGTGAAATGATAATGAGTAACTCTTAGCATGACGGTATGACAGTCATACTGTGTAACTACTGTTCTAAAGTGAATACCACGTATATGATTTACCTAACTGATAGGTTTGTCTAGCACAGACCTATTGCTGGAATGAGACAATTCTACTACAACAACAAAAACAACATGCAAGTCACCAAAGTTCTTTGGGTAGTCTCGTGCACAAGGGAGAGAACCGTGATGAGCGCTGTTCCTGCCGCTCGAACCCCAGTCACTCTCAGTTAGCTCCATCGTAGCACTGCTCTTTATTGTGGTAACATGAACTTTTGCACGAGGTTACATGAATATGCATAAGTTCATTAACATATGACATCTTACATAGACATACATGTGAACAAAGAGTACCGTCTGTGTGTACGTGTAGGTATGCGTATGGGGGGGGCATACTATTTCATGGTATGCTACTTCATACCATACCATGAAATAGTAAGAGAAGGTACGACCTCTCTTATGACCTTAGGATGTGTTTGCCAGAGCACTCTGGAATGCACACAGAGTCTTTGCAGACTACTAAGGATCACACATCCTATCACTACACAATCGATTATACACCTCTAAGCATATATGATTATATATTTCTAAGCATAAATGACAATCTACAATATAAACCTAACACTAACCACTGACTGACTGATGAATTACCCAAGGACAAAATGTTGATCATGATGTAACTGATTGCAAGAGTGACTTCACGGAGGGCTGCTGAAGAACAAATAGTTTTTTGTTTGCCAAATGAGCATACTTTTTCCTTTGTGTTTCTGCATTTGATCTGTTTTGATTCCTTGACAGCTGGATTGAATGTGATGACAGCTCGGGGCCTGCGATGCTCTGTGTGTGTCATCTGTAATTGGTAACGCTTGATTTTCCTGTTTCAGAGGCAGAAAACCAGAGCAACAATCTGTCTGTGCACAGGCAAACAGTCAAGCCATCAACATGAGTTTTTTTTAAGATGTAAGGAGTAAGAAGAGGGAATATTGCAACTGATATATCAAACCTAGACTCAATGAAGTCAGTATGAGACAGGAATTCTCTGTCTTGATTACTCTAACGCTTACACGCAAGTGTATGAGCTAATTAAGGGAGAGCTAGAGTGGAGGAAAACCAGACAGGCAGGTATGCCAATGGGATGAAGAAGACTTTAGACTTCATAAAGAAAAGCGAGCAAATTGACCTCCTGAATGAAGGAACTGTTTCATTACATGTCCCCTGGGTGTGCAGGGTAATAAGGTTAAAGCTAGGGGCACACACTACAGGATTAAAAGACACTGAGGCAGGATGGAAATGAAGTCACGGTAGCACTGCAAAGACTGTGTTGTAAAACACCCACAAAACAGATCCCGCACTGCCTCTAGTTTGAATTTAGCTCACGAGAACGACAGAAAATTAGATTACATGTTGTAGACAAGACTCTTTCACCACAAGTAGGACTGTAAAACTACGGCAAAAATTATGCTGTCAGTAAGTCTCCTCCTTGTTGACTTTAAGCATAGAAGCTGCAGAGGGGAGCTCTCACTGCCATACTGTCAGACTGTTACATGTCTGCCTTCTGGAGCATTATTCCATATTTACAATGAAATTATTTTAATTATTGTCACTTATTTAGGTATTAAAACACAACAACAAAGAGATGCAAATCAAAACTGAACTCATAGTTTTTTAAATTCTCTGATTTATTCCTTCTAAAAAGTGCTGGGATTTACATTAGGTTTGAAAATCTCACACTGTCTGTGCAGTAGTGAATGATAATGATATCATGCAGTTTTTTAGTTTGCCAATATGGAGACATGTATACATGAAAAACTTAAACCCACTTTTTTGGGTACAGGCGTGTTTAAACACAGGCAGCTGCAGCCAGCTGCTGTCTGCTTGGATTTACTTGTTAATCAGAGTAATGAGACTGGACCAGTCAGCTATGTTTGTGCTGTGGGCTCCTTATTAATGGAATTATCTGACAAATAATATGGCTAACCCCCCCAGACTGGGGCTTTTTCCCCTCTGCATTCTCACTGGTGCTCCTTCATGCTCAGAACTAGCTCTTGCTTGCTGACCTGTTTAACTTTGCCCTCTCGCCTGTTTCCAGTAACTCTTCCAGGAAAAAGTGGGCTGACGTTTCCTCTTTGACATTCCTGTGTTCTCGTGGACTTTCCTGAATCCAAATCTGCTCTCACTCAAATAGCTAACCAGCTAACTCCTGTCAAAGGAATTCTGACCTGCAACGTACCTGCCTGCTCATGCTCCACCACTCTCTCCTCATTTCCACTGAGCTTCTCCAGACAATCATCCCTCCTCAGACTGTTGGTAAATATAACCAAGTAAGATTTAAACTCCACTATCTCCAGTAATTAAGATTAATCCTTTGGCAAAATCTAAATCTTGTTTCTTCTCCAACACACCATCCCTACTGCATACTTGTGCTCACTTTCATGCACAATTATCGGCTGCCTGTTCTAGTGTTCATAACTTTGAAGTTCCTGTAAACGTACCTGTTTAAACATTTGTTAGCCTTCTGTCATAGGGTCCTATAACTCTAGCTTTCAGTGCTCACAGTTTCAGTGATTGGAGTGGCTGTAGCTCAGGAAGTCGAGCAGGCCATCTACTGATTGAAAGGTTAGTGGTTCGATTCCTGGCTCCCCCAGTCTGCATGCCAAGTATCCTTGGCCAGATACTAACCCCAAGTTGCTCTCTGAAGCATTCATTGGAGTATGAATGTTAGTTAGGAAGCACTAAAAAGCAGAAAGTGAATGTGGTATGTTGAACATAGTGCTTTGAGTACTCCAGGAGAGTAGAAAAGCGCTATATAAGAATCAGTCAATTTACAATCCTGTGACAGTAGAGATGGCACTGCAATCTGTTTGAACTCTTCTTTATGCCACACTGTACCGCTGTTATTTCAACTTGAAAACTACCATTAGCTAAATAAAAGGGGGGGGGGACACTCCGCAAAAATGTTATAAACGATCCTACTGAATATTAAACACACGTCTGACCAGCTACATCAGATGTTCAGGATTAGGGTTATTTCAGCTGGTTGCATGTCAGTTATGAACCAGCACTGCTGTCCACAAAATCCCACAGTCATTCATGGTTTGTTGGTTTTGCAATTGATGATGCAGCTGCTGTGATGTTGATGGAGAGAAGCAGCCACACTCCTGAGTGGAAAGATTAACTTTAACCTGACCGTCACTCACTACATTATTAACAAGTTAGAACCTGCGGCCCATGATGCTGCAGTTACATCACAAAACAAAGTCGTTTTCAAATATTTATTGACTCTTAAACTCCAAAAGTCTACCGATGATCTCAGTAAATGGGACAGGGTCATGTCCTCCCCTTTTTTGGATTTGTGGGACAATGAGCTGTAGATGATGCTCTGCCGGAAAAGACTGATCTACTGTGGTGGAATATTTATTCATTCTTTCTTTAAACCTACATCATTCTGTACTGTTACATTTTTAAATGATTTCACATTAAATATTTATATTAAATAGTACAACTGGTCAAACAGTATTAAGTGGTGGAAGGACATAATTCTAGCATCTTAAGCCATTTGACTTGTTGTGTTTGTGTAAATACTGTGGTTATATTTTTAATCTCTGACTTTGATTCAAGTTCATAAATTGACTACATCTGCTTTTTATTAAAACGAGTTACAACTATGCTACTTTTATCACATGAGCAAGAAGAATGTTTTGGGGGGATTTGACGGGTAAATGCTGTCAGTTTAAGTACACATTGTGGGTCAGTCAGTGTGGCCACAGCTCCTGTGGTTGCCTGACAGGCAGAGATACGGTCCATTAGTCGAAAAATGGACTAAACAGCACATAAAAGAGTCTCTGACACAATCACAGTGACTTAATGATTGTTATTTTTTCTGCAGAGTATGAATTAATTGCTACCAAAAAAAAAGGCTGAAGGCTGAATTGTAGAGTGTGAGATTTTAAAGCTTAAAGGAGTGATACACATTAACTTTGTTAGGAACAAAGAAATACAGGAGATGAATGATGATTACGTAGTATGTTAGGACTCATGCCTATTGAAGAAAACAAGGACCGCAGTGCTGCAGCATGCTGAAAAGACGAGCGCCTCAGTAGAAGCCTGGACGCAGCACCAGGGTTGATAGTCATAACACTGTCACAGATTAGTGGGCTTTGTGATTAAGCAGGCAATGTGAAAATATCACAGGTGGGAAAACAGAAATATACAATCAGCTCTAATGAGTATCAGTTAACCTGAGTGAATCACATTTGACTTGTTGCTGAAAACTAACCTCACACTGATGACAGTATTCCTGATTACCAGCAGTGATATTAATCTGCAATCTCAGCAAAAACATGAAAAATTATGAACACGTTCAGCAACTAGTGTAAAAATACATTTGGTTAATAATACAAAAGTAAAAAGTGATACTAGTCTGAGATGTAATGATTTAATAAGAAGCTTTGAATCTTCTTTTCCTTGATGAAAGCCCAATAACAACCACGACTAGTAGCACTGCTTTGAATTCTTCACTGACTGGATCTGTAAAGTAACTTTAGTTCACCTTCTAGTTCTTAGTGTGTTACAGAATGATTTTGCATCTTTGACACCAGTCTGAAATCCTGGGCCATGAACAATGCAACCGAGCTTTTTCACTAAACCAGTGGACAGCCTCTGCACAGGGTGCAGCACTGAAAGGGAATTTTTGATGTGTTTTCTTTGCCAAAGCAAAGGTTACATTAAAAAGAAAAAAACTGTCTCCCATAGAAGAGAAAGTGAGAGCTTTTTCACTTGGTCGAGGTCATCAGTCATTCCTGAATCTTTTATAGCAGACTTGCATGACCTACTGCGCACCAGCACCATCTCCCTCTCTCACACACACACTGAAGATGGACAGACACACACACCTGCCCACACACTGACGGCTGGACATGGACAGTCAGTAAAGACGGGCATACACGCACAATAGCATGCTGGCTGGGCAGGAAAAGTTCACCACACACACACACACACAGTATGCACCCAGAGTGAATTATGCTGGTTTGAAGGGCAGAGGGTCAGGGTTGATAGGTGACCAGCATCCAGGTGTGCCTCTCCAATTATCTGCTACTGCTGCCTCTCCTAAGTACACACATGCAGACACACAAAAACCCACCCTCCCACCCTCCCTTCTCATCTCCCCCTCTAGCACCTGCTCTCCAACTGTAGAGAAGAGAGGGAGGGGGAGGGAAATAGGATAGAGAATAGGAAGATATACTGTATTTGATATCCTGTTTGTATCCCATCTCCTGTTATCTGCGTCGCAGCCTGTGTCTTTTGTTTCTTCTTTTCTCATTTGAAGTGAGATGGCAACCTGCGAGAGTCGACCCGCATGTGTCTCTGGTCCTATTTGGCATTCCAGCGACTGCTATTTGACTTTGAAAATATGAAATCCGTGTAGCACCGGGGGTATGGGGCAACAGAGGAGGAGGGGCGGGAAGAAGAAGAAGATTGAGAAGGAGGGATGTGAACGCACTGATGTGTTCGTCTGAAGAAGAGAGCAGGGGCAGCAGCTGGAATAAATGTGTAAGAGGAAAGAGAAAGAAGGGTGAAGGTGAGTGGGGGATAGATACTGCTAAACAAACAGGGAAGTAATAACAGGAGCTGAACATGAGAACTTTGTGTGGAATGAAAAGAAGTCTGTGGACGGAAGCAATTCGAATCACAGAAGGGCAAGGAGTAAAACGGTGAGACGAACACAGAAAACTGGGAAAAGACTGAGACTCAGAAGCCATGGGAGCCAGAGGCCGGCCAGAGGTTAAGACTGGACGCATATTTCCTGTAGTAGCGTAAAACGTACTCCTCACTGGAGACTCCAAGTCTAGAGGAGCCTGAGCCTGAGCTGAGGGAGCCCTTACTGACCTCCAGTAAAATGTTGGACGTTTTTCTGTTTGAGGATAGTTTTTAGTCAAATACAGTCAAAATCTGTCACAGAGGAGGCTCACTCAACACTAGTGCTCTGTGAACATAAATATGCAGAAATATTAACCTCTGACAACTTCTTTAAATTAACCAAGAAGCTGATGTGAAGCTGGGCCCATCATTGTTTGCACAATGTGTGCATGAGTACAGTGGATGTTCAGTCATAGTGTGCAGACTTTCATGAGTATGGAATTAACTGGTTCAAGGTTCAAGGTTCTTTATTTGTCACATGCATAGTTATACAAGTATAACACACAGTGAAATGTAGCCTGACACGCTCCTCGACATGTGCAAAAAAATTGGGGGGGGGGTGTAGAGGAAGAACATTATATATATATATATATATAGTATATACATTGGGTGAATGTGCAGTAGTAGCAGCAAGCAGGTGAATTCTGTACATTAATAAGAATAGACATCTGACTATTTTACAGGATAGACAATATAAACATATTTAAAATTAAAGGAATTGAAATGTACATTGTGCCTTGGTTTAGTGTCTGGAAGAGTCCTGTCTCAGTCAATTATAGATGATGTGAGAGGGCGGGTGTGTGTGTTTAGGGCACGGATGGCTTGGGGATAGAAGCTCCTCTTGAGTCTCTCTGTCCTTGCCCGGATGATGCGGAACCTTCTACCAGATTGCAGAAGTTGGAACAGTTTGTTGCCAGGATGGGACGGGTCCTTCAGTATCTGCGCTGCTCTAGTCCGGCATCTCCTGGTGTAGGTGTCCTGAAGCGGGGGGAGAGCAATCCTGCAGCAGCGTTCTGCTGTACGGATCACTCTCTGGAGAGCTTTTTGGTCCTTCACACAGCTGTTCCCAAACCACTATGTCATGTTCTGTGTGAGGATGCTCTCCAAAGCGCCTGTATAGAAAATCCTGAGGATCTTTGGAGAGACCCTGAACTTCCTCAGTTGTCGTAGGTGATACAGGCGCTGCCTTGCCTTTTTGGTCTGGACCTGAATGTGGGCAGCCCATGTCAGGTCTGAGGAGATGTGGACACCAAGATACTTGAAGGACTGCACCCTCTCCACTGGAGCTCCATTGATGATAATGGGCTTGTAGTCTCTGTGCTGACTCCTTCTGAAGGAAATTAGGAATTAGGGTCATCTTTGTGTATAATCCACCACCCCGGTTAGGTCTTCCTGAACACAGACCCTCACTTTAGATTGAATTTAGACATTATGAGTCTGAAATGAGTAAAATAAATTGGTGCAAGGTTGAAGGGAAATGTTAGGAGATTGCAGCCAACTGAGCTCTGTTTTTCTTACTCTTCCCAAATGAAGTGCATAATCATAATGGGCGTGGCCACTGTAGGACAACCAGCTCATCTGTAATGAGTGCAGGCTGTTTACCCCAAAGAAGAACTAGGATGTTCTTTTAGACTAGGATGCTGTCTAGGACAGGGATGATCCTTCATATCTTGAGTTTAAAATTTGCATCCATGGCACGTGAATGGTTACAAGTTCTCTGCTTTTGGAGCACTCTGTATGTGGCAGGTCTCAGGCCACATACAAAAGGCAAAAATGCCATCTCAGCCACTGTTTTCTAGATACTGGGGCAACCCACGCCTATGTGTTTTCAGTGGATTAACTCTTAAGCTAATGAAAACACATCAATTAGTTTTTTAAATTAAATAGCACAGGAAGAGACTGAACAGGCTGGTCAGAAGGGCCAGCTCTGCTCTAGGATGCCCTCTGGACACAGTGGAGGTGGTGAGTGACAGGAGAACAGTGGCTAAGCTTTCATCCCTGTTGGACAACATCTCCCACCCCATGCAGGAGACTCTGACAGCACTGAGCAGCCCCTTCAGTGGCAGGCTGAGGCACCCACGATGTGGGACGGAGAGATTTCGCAGGTCTTTCCTCCCCACTGCTGTCAGACTCCACAACAAAGACTTCAACTGATCAAAGACATCCACACATGTGTAATAAGACTAAGCGCAATACTCTTTCTGGCATCGTTGTATTATACTCATATTGTATATAGCATTTGTATTCTATTTCATTCGATTGTATATAGTATTTTGTTTTATTTTATTCTATTCTATTGTGTACAGTATCTTATTGATATCTTATTCCAGTGTTTTTCTCTAATTTTTCTATGCGACTTTGCACTGTCCACTGCTCTAACAAAACAAATTTCCCACTCGTGGGACTAATAAAGGTCATCTTATCTTATCTTATCTTCTCTTATCTCATAAACTAAAATGTAATGCCACTGATTCTTCAGTTCTATTATACTATACTCATTCTTATGTTTTCTTATGTAAACGAGACTGGTGGCAAGTCCAAAATCTCAAACAGGTGATCAAATGGGCTTGGATCTGTTGACTACAAGGATCATAGCCTGTGATTTACGTCGTAAATCACAGGCTATGATAACGTCGTTATATGATATCAAAAAAGCCTGAAATATAAATGCATTCAAAAGCTATTTTAAAGAGATGGAGGTCTGATTACTCCGAGTGCCTCTGGAGTTTTTCCTGGTTAAAAAGCACGTGTAATCTCCAATCCCCCCAACATAATTAAGCGTTCTATCGCAACAGCCACTCAAAATCTGATCTGTCATCATGATCTTATTAAATGCTACGTGTTCCTGTCTGCTCTTTATTTTAAAGCCCACATACATTTCCTCAGGAAAAAAAATGAAAGCAAAATATCTTTTTTCTTTCAGCTCTTTGGATTGTCACAAAGCACGCTAAGGAGCAAATCTTCTTTCCTTGTTGAGTGAAATTGAACATGCTAGAAGATAATTCCCCTTTGAGGAGAAGCTGTTCTGGACTATAATCATTTACTAAACTGTCAGTGTGCAACTGTCACACCCCCAACAGGAGGCCTGATAAGTGTAAAAGACACTCGTGTTGCACAGTGTACTGGTCTACGGGCCTTAATTTTAGTCCCCCTCCTACATCTCGACATTTTCAGATTTACATGCTGATCTGTAGCTTCACCACAGGTACATGAAAACTTTTTTACCCATTTTATGTTGCCTACATATACACAGCGTTGGGACTAACGCGTTATTAAGTAACGCGTTACAGTAACTACGTTATTATTGTGGTAACGAGCACGGTAACTAGTTATTATGCCAAAATCAGGAACGCGTTAGTCGTTACTGGGATTTAGATAGGCTCGTTACTCGTTACTTCGTGTGATGGCATCGCGGAGCTTCCACAGATTCAGTAACATTAGCAACTGGTGGAGGCCAGCAGGTGGATGAGGGAAAGGGGAGGTGGGAGGAAGAGAGACCCGAGGCGGCCGCCGGTCCGAGTGTGAACTGAACTTCAGGTAAGAAGTTATGACCTGCAGTCTATCTGGGTCAGATATAAACCAAGTTTAGGTGGAGTTTATTTTCGTTATTCTGACTTTTTCCAGCTGCGTACTAGCTAGCATGACGGAGTTTCTATACAGCTGGGTGGGTGCTATGATGTTAGTGATGTTGAACTTTATTTTGTTCATAAGGTTAATTATTAGAGTTGCCAACCGTCCCGTAAAAAACAGAATCGTCTCATATTCAGAGAAAATATTACGCGTTTCGTGTTGAGGTGAAAGGGAGCATAGTTTGTCCCGGACTTCAGCTACAATGGAAAAGACACAAAGCTGGAGTTATTCTGTCGTTACGCTGCACAGCTGCCTCTTCTTCTCTCATTCTCTCACCCTCCCTCTCCTGTTTCTGCTTCAATCATGAAACTGATCAATGATCAGCTGATCGTCTCTCTTGTTTGTTTATTGCCCACTTTGCGCCAGAAAGAGGAAACCAGCGGATGTCGCGCTAAACAACAGCAGCACGTTTAAGCTTGATTAGCTGTTGTTAGAATTTATTTAAAATTAATTTCTAGTATCAGCTGATGTTTGCTGGAGCCACAGCTGTAAAGCTGCTGGTCATGATGTCGGTTTGGATATGTGGTGAGAGGGAAACATGAAGATGGAACCAGGAGATGTCCTTACTGAATCATCAGAGCTGAACAGGTGATGGAGAAACAGGTTTACCTTTTAGGTGACATGAATGAGTTGAAGTTATGAACTGTTTCTGAGAGACAAATAACACCAGGATCCTTTTCTGTGTAGCTGAAAGCTGGTGACTGTGCAGGGGCGGGTCTAGCAAAGTGTTGCCAGGGGGTCCATGTAGGGCATTAACAGGGAGAGGGGGGCACAAGGAAATACTTTTCTTTCTTATTCTCATAAAAAATATCTAGCTTTTAAAAAATAATTATCTGAGTCTTACAACAAACGATTGATAGATTGATGCATATATACCATCAAGACAGTGTACATCACTGTCACAACAGTGTTTGTTTTCATTCAAAGGCTTTATGATTTTTCCTATAATGGCGGCCGGTCTCTAGACAAAATGCCCGGGGACGATTTTTTTGTCCCAGTCCAGCCCTGTATGCAGCTCATCTGCAGTCTGGTGTTACCTACATCTTCCTATTCAGAAGGCAGAATTTCCGAGTTCTGAGTACAATCAAAGCACCACGACTGCAGTTTTTGTGTTCAATTCAATTCAATTCAATTCAATTTTATTTATATAGCGCCAAATCACAACAAAAGTCGCCTCAGGGCGCTTCATAGATACAGAGAAAAACCCAACAATCATATGACCCCCTATGAGCAAGCACTTTGGCGACAGTGGGAAGGAAAAACTCCCTTTTAACAGGAAGAAACCTCTGGCACAACCAGGCTCAGGGAGGGGCGGGGCCATCTGCTGTGATTGGTTGGGGTGAGAGAAGGAAGACAGGATAAAAGACATGCTGTGGAAGAGAGACAGAGGTTAATAACAGATATGATTCAATGCAGAGAGGTCTGTTAATACATAGTGAGTGAGAAAGGTGACTGGAAAGGAAAAACTCAATGCATCATGGGAATCCCCAGCAGCCTACGTCTATTGCAGCATAACTAAGGGAGGATTCAGGGTCACCTGGTCCAGCCCTAACTATATGCTTTAGCAAAAAGGAAAGTTTGAAGCCTCATCTTGAAAGTAGAGATAGTGTCTGTCTCCTGAATCCAAACTGGAAGCTGGTTCCACAGAAGAGGGGCCTGAAAACTGAAGGCTCTGCCTCCCATTCTACTTTTAAATACTCTAGGAACAACAAGTAGGCCTGCAGAGTGAGAGCAAAGTGCTCTAATAGGGTGATATGGTACTACAAGGTCATTAAGATAAGATGGGGCCTGATTATTTAAGACCTTGTATGTGAGGAGCAGGATTTTGAATTCTGGATTTAACAGGAAGCCAATGAAGGGAAGCCAAAACAGGAGAAATCTGCTCTCTCTTTCTAGTCCCTGTCAGGACTCTTGCTGCAGCATTTTGGATTAACTGAAGGCTTTTCAGGGAGTTTTTTGGACATCCTGATAATAATGAATTACAGTCGTCCAGCCTGGAAGTAATAAATGCATGAACTAGTTTTTCAGCGTCACTCTGAGACAGGATATTTCTAATTTTAGAGATGTTGCGCAAATGGAAGAAAGCAGTCTTACATATTTGTTTAATATGTGCATTGAAGGACATGTCCTGGTCAAAAATGACTCCAAGCTTCCTCACAGTGTTACTGGAGGCCAAGGTAATGCCATCCAGAGTAAGAATCTGCTTAGATACCATATTTCTAAGATTTTCAGGGCCGAGTACAATAACCTCAGTTTGATCTGAATTAAGAAGCAGAAAGTTAGCGGCCATCCAGGTCTTTATGTCTTTAAGACATTCCTGCAGTTTAACTCATTGGTGTGTGTTATCTGGCTTCATGGACAGATAGAGCTGGGTGTCATCTGCATAGCAGTGTAAATGTATGCTATGTCTTCTAACGATGCTGCCTAAGGGAAGCATGTATAATGTAAACAGAATTGGTCCTAGCACTGAACCCTGTGGAACTCCATAATTAACCTCAGTGTGTGAAGAGGACTCTCCATTTACATGCACAAACTGGAGTCTATTAGATAGATATGATACAAACCACTGCAGCACAGTACCTGTAATACCTACAACATGTTCTAATCGCTCTAATAGGATATTATGGTCGACAGTATCGAACGCTGCACTGAGGTCTAGCAGGACAAGCACAGAGATGAGTCCACTGTCAGAGGCCATAAGAAGATCATTTGTAACCTTCACTAAAGCTGTTTCTGTGCTGTGATGAGCTCTGAAACCTGACTGAAACTCTTCAAATAAACCATTCCTCTGCAGATGATCTGTTAGCTGTTTGACAACTTCTCTTTCAGGGATGTTTGATATGAAAGGAAGGTTGGAGATTGGCCTATAATTAGCTAAGACTGCTGGGTCTACACTGTAAAAACTGTGACTAGAGGTTACTTAAAAAAGTTATGGCAACAAAGTGACACTTGAAATAATTAAGTAGATTTTAATTTCAAAAGATTTATGTAAAATGTAGAGAAAATGTTAATTAAATTCAAATAGAAAACAAAAGTAGATATTAATAGAATTAAACTGTAAATATGTGTTGGATTTAGGGTCAAAATCTCAAACTGAAGGTTGAAATTGCCCAACTTTACCAAAAAAAAAATTGATATGAAATAAGTCTCTGAGAAAAATTACTTTGAATTTACTAACTATCTGGCAAAGGTTTAGTAAAAACTTCCTAAAATATCCATTACAAAGAAATGAAATCTTCTTGTTTTTTCAGTAAAACTCAAATTGGATTCAATAATTATCCAAATAAACCTTAAAAATAATGACTGAATAATAAGAGAAAATGAAATGAATTTTACTTATTTTCTGAGTAAAATGAATCAATTTCACAAAGAAAACATCAAAACAGTAATTTGTTTTATTGTGGAAAATAAAACACAGTAATTTATAATATAACATTTTTCTGCTCGTATACACTGAATTCTCATCAACAATCTCCTGATTGCTGTAAATCTCTGCTGTAAACTTGTTTTAGTGTCATAAACAGTTTATCACACAGCTTTGTGTACAGAGCAACAGCAACATAAACTGCATGAATGTAAACCAGTTTTGTAAAAAAGAAATTAATCTTTAGACTGTAATATCAACATGAACCTGAAATTTAAACTAATGTTTTATTGTAACATACACTATAAACAAAGAAAAGCTTCACTAGTGATTCCTCCAATTTGCTGCCTTTCAAACAGAATATTCCTAAGAAACTTGTAGGTAATAAAAAACAAACATTAAAATGAAGAGCACAAATACAGCCTGACACATTGCAGGTCATTTGGGTAAGATATGAATAAGATGAAATTAACTTGAAAACTGAAAAGATAGCTGCATCTAACAAAGACAAACCAAAGGTTTTCAGTGAGCTTACTTCCCTTTCATTCTTTCAGAGTCCTCGTTTAAGCCAATAACTTGTTCTTGAGGCTGTTCACTTTTGGTGAGAGCTTAGCACAATCCAGTTCAAGGAAAAGTTTCTGGAATACTTCCAAGGTGTATTTTAGCTCTTTGGGATAGGCAAGATCGACTGCATATGTCAATCCAACCAGCATTGCGCATGCTCTTGGAAAATTGCCCAGAGCAGGCATAACTCTCACACCCTCCAGCACAATGCCAATGTCATCCTCCTCAGATCCAACAGCCTTGATTTTGTAGATTTTCATCCTCTGTTCAGAAAGATCTTGTGACACACCATCCTCATCAGCATCCTGAAACAACAAACACATGGGTTTTCTGACTGTAGTTGCACACATCCTGTAGCTGAATGACAAATAAAACATGATAATGCCTGAAATTATTTGAAACTTGACAAACACATATGAATAACAAAAACAGAATAATGTTTCTAATTCAACACTTACACTGTACTCTTTGATCAGTTGATCAATGGACTCCCCAAGGTACACCATCAAGCACTGAATAACCAGATTTCTGGTTATGTTATTGCTAGGATTGCTTGGTGACTGAAAATGAGCAAGAATTCCAAAAATTACCATCAGATAAGTGACCATTTATTAAGACAAAACTGTGAGAATTGGCAGTATTAAAAAAATGTTAAATATCAAATTATCATCACATGGAGCATTATGTGCGATAATTAGCTGATGTTAATGCACATGCCTGGGTGCTGACAGTCAACACAAAGGTATTGTCAACATGCTTGTAAGCTTCAATCTTTAAATGTGTTGTTTTAGTAAATTACATTAATTTAGTCATTCAGTTTTTTTTTTAATCTAATTTAGTTTATGTTCGTCAGAAAGGGTTTTTCCTTCTTGGGACAAAACAAAAACCCAGCAATACCTGTACTTGTGTTTTTTTGTTTGTTTTTTTTTTACTAAGAATAGACATGTATTTAAAATACAATTAAAACATGAAACCCATAATTGTGTTGTTAATTATATCAGTGACGTCCTGGCGTCCTCTTGCACTGACAAAAACATGCAAACAAATTAGTGGAGCTGTGCACCATGCAAATGAAATTTGACAAAAAAATTCTTTAAATAAAATTCCAAGCTGAAATGTCTGTGGAAAATACCTTGGCTATGATAGCCTGCAACTTCAATCCCATGGCTCCCCCCTTGGAATGGAAAAGGGCCAACAGTTTGGGAGTGTACTCATCCAGCATGGACATGAATTTGGGTTCAAGGTGTACCAGGGTGATCCTGTAGAACTCATCCTGCAGCTGAACGACAAAAGAAAAAAAAATGATGCAGCCTCAAATTATTTGAAGTTTGAAAGATTACATTAAAAAAAAACCAAAAGCCCACCCAAAATGAATTTGGAACTCACATGAGATGCCTCAAACAAAGCTGGCCATCTGGCTTTGATGTCTTCAATGCTGGGGGACAGGTTGACAATTTCATGTCGTCTATGTGCAAATGTTTTAGCCATTTTTTATTTTATCACTTTGTTGTTGTCTCTTTTCTTGACTTCAGTAAGCAACTGAATTCTCTCTTCTTCTTGACTGTCCTCATCTTCACCTGCTGGATATGGCGGAAGGTAATTTACCTCTGCTTTCCGAGGCTTTTTCACTTTATTTGCAGACTTCTGGTCACCTGGACTCTTGTGTTTCATGGCATTGCATGTCAACTCAGGAACACCAAACCCTCTAAGTTTTGTACGATAATTGGCCATCTTGTATTTGATGCTTTGTTGCCAACCATAATAACCTGAGAAAGAGCCAGGTTCCTTGAGACAAGGGTATTTTGTCACAAGTGCCTCAGCAACATAACTAACCTGTGCACTTGAAGGATAGGCCGTAAATGTAAATATAGTTTCAGCCAACTTCTCAAGAATATCAGTCTTTACTTTGGAGGTGGGCAGAAGATTTCCATTCTTTTTATACTCCTCAGTGGCTCTTTCCAGGTACATCTCAGTTTCATATGCAAACTGTGGAATGGGAAACTGTTTCGGCCAGGGCTCACAACGTTCTGTGGTCTTCTGCCTTTTGAGAATAATGGTGTCCTGAGAAGAAGTAGTTGCAGCAGAGTCTGCATTGGATACAACTGACTCAGCATATGAGGAGTCATAGTCAGACAGTTGGCCAGAGGGGCCGCCAAAACTGTCATCAACCGGAGTCAAGCTTATCATGACCGGGGTGATGCCAACAACCTTCACAGTGTCTTTGTCTTTTATCTGGTCAGCTCTGTGAAGAGTGAAGTAGTCCTGGAATTCTGGGTCAAAATACTGAAGACTGAAGTCATTTGAAATCCCAAAAGTATCCTTCACAACACTCTGCAGCTCCTCCAATGTTGGTGGGATCCCTGATGGAAGAACCAACTTCTCGATTTGGTCATCAATAATTACACGAAGCTTTGCCTCCATCTTGTTCAACCTAGAATAAAATGTAAATGGGCAGAGTTAAATTTCCCTTCAATTAAATAAAATTAGTTATTACTTTTCATTTATACAATAGTTGAGATATAAAACTATAAAACAAAAAGCACACTTCAACACACCAAATGTTGCAAATAACAAATACTTGGGAGATGTACAGGTTATCAAGTTTTTGTTGTTGTCGTTTTTTTTTTTTTTTTTTTTTTTTTTTTTTTACCTATTATTCACAGCAGATGTAACGTTTCAGGGTTACCAAGCGTTTTCTTCCCACATTGTAAGAAGCCAAGGGCCACATGTCGCCAAGTTTCTGCTGCTCCAAAAGACTGATCTTGCCAGTGTCCTCCAGTTGAAAAGATCTCAGATGCTCTACATACCATGCAGCAAGTAACTTCACAATGAAATATACACAATTGTCCAAAACGACTATCTGTATTATCTCAGCAAAGTCTGGTAGTCCACATGTTGAACCATTAGACAGGATCATCCCAGCAGTGTATCTTGTTCCACTGTAGGTGACAGTGGTGGCAAGCTGCACACAAGTCAGAGATGGTGATCTTGCTCTTAAATCTGCCTGTATGTCTGGATGCAGCACATCTACAGGCATTCTGGATATTTTTGTGACAAGCAGGGCAGGTTTCACCTCTTTTGATTGCATGTGGTATGCCATCATCATTTGATGCCTTGTAGAAAGGGTCAGCAACACATTTTTGAAATTGTTAGTGTGTCTCACAACTTGCTTGAAAAATCTGTGTTTCGCCTCAAAGCGCATTGTCCATACTCCAACCAATGGCCCATATTTTTCTATTACAGCAGGGTAGTGCTCCAAAAAATGGTGTTTTGGTGTGAGCCTTTGATCAGGAAAAACTTCCAAATATCTGACACGATGTTCAGATATTTTAAATTCAAGGTAGGCAATACTTTGTGTTGTGTGAACAGGGGCAACCACTAACTCAACAATGTCCTTCAAAGTCAGAAGAAGTTGCCAAACAGGATCACCTTCAGGTACACGTAAACCAACAAGGAGAGGCAACAAACGTATTAGGGCCCAGTTTTCATGAGCATTTCCTCCTACAGTTTTGCGACCAGCAAAATTTGAAGGGATTGCTTGTGGACTGTTCAATTTGTCTGAGCCCTTATATGGAAAACATGTGATTATATTATTCAGTTCAGTCAAACTGAAGTAGTGCTTCTTCAAAAAAACTTGAAAACACAATGCTAACTCTCTTGGCACTATTCCCTCAAAAAGGTCATGAAGGACATCTGGTGGGTATCCAGACACAAAGTGAAAATTATTAAGTTGATCAGTTAATGGACATGACCGCTTTAAGCCAAAATGAGGCACTAAATTTGGATTTTCTTTGACAGCTTGTACGTGTAAATCATAGTCATCCTTTTTTCGAAGTGGGAAGACCCCAGACCGTACTTCATATGTCTGGTACTCTGAAGAATGTCCAAGGCAAAATCTACAAACATATGGCCCGTTAAAACTTTCAACAAGTCCACTAATTGCATGAGCACCAAGGTTATCAGCTACAACACAGTGTAGGGCGCCTTTAATATTTCTCCCTAAACATGAAATAAAAACCCCCTCCTGTTCAAGAGTGACAAGATCTTTCAAAAGTGGATCCAATACTACTTTGTATTCAAACTGTTTCACATCAACAGATTTGCAAAGTAAAGCTAGTTGTATTGATGTTAAGGCAGACTGTAATCTCAATGGCAAATTGGCCAAAACCCAATAAACTGCAGTTATTTTATGTTTTTTTCGAGAGGTTCCTAATGGGTTACACACCTCAAATTCATCAACATAAATTATTATAGAGAGTCTTGTTTCTTCTACAGCATAAAAGTCATTGTCCTTAAAACACGTACCATCAAAAATGGACTCAAAATGCCCAGTGCTACTTGAGCACCTCGAAAAGGCTTCCACTGCAATATCTTTGTTCTTCAGTACTTCTTGCAAAGTCTTTAGAACTGGTACATATTGAAAGCTCTTTTTTTGTTCAGCATCAAGAATATATTCAATAGGATCCACAAACTGGAAATGCTCCTTAAAATACTTATTTCTCTTAAAAGCTGAACCAAGTGGCCCGCCTGCTCCAAGAGCTCTGCTAATGGGATGAGAGCTGCACAACTGTTCAGCCAAGTCCTTTATGATAGTGTGGTCAACTGTGCATTTGTTAGATTTCAGTGCTGAATCAATTATATTTTTAACCGCCTCCACAGATGCTGAAGAAGAAATATAGAAGAGATCTTCAACCAAAGCATTAATGCACCTCACTGAAACATTGTAAGTGCTTTCTAACTTGAGTAGAAGTAAGCCAAGTCCTTGAAGAACAGTACAAGATGCACTTTCTGGATCAACATCACTAGAGCATTCATCACTGTTGAGTTCAGGGGCATCAGAATGGTCAGTGTTCTGACTAGGATGACTTTCCAAGACTTCTTTCTTAAAATCAGTTAAGGAACAACATGTATGTCTCCTGCCTTTGTGCTTTAGAAATGTATTGTATATGTTTGTGCGAAAGTCACATCCATTAAAAACGCAAAATACAGTTTCGTGTCTCTTCAAGTGATTTCCTATATGCTGAAAATAGTCCTTCTGAGTAGAGCAAAAAGCAGTGCAAGCCAAACACTTAAATGCAGTGATCACTCCAGGCGTTGGACTCTCTTCAGCGGTGTGGTATCTGGACAAATGTGTGCGAAGGGCTCCTTGTGTTTTAAATGTGCAAGGACAACTGCCATACAGACATGGCTGGTGCTGTCCACGACCAAATGTTGCGTGTTGTAATCTGTAATGACGTAGAAGATTCCCCTTTGTAGTAGAAAAAGATTTGCATATCTTACACTGCCATCCCATTTGCCAGGTCCTAAAGTGATGGAAAAATATATATCTAAGAATCTAAATAGTTTTTCATGACAAATGTAAGAGCATGGGTATCTATACACATTTGATGTTGAAATTATAGAGAAGAAGAAAAAAATCCTACAAATAATAAGCAATTATTTTCTACTTATTGTTTTTACAAAAACAAATAAGATAGATTAAGTGGGGTCAACTTGGTAATTTCATGCCGCTTCAATTTCAAAGCCATTAGTTTAATTTAATATAACATGTTATCACAACTTACTTTATAATGCACAGTCAACATGCTGATCAGGTGAATTTAAGTTGAGGGATCTTCCATTACCTGAAAGGAAAGCAACATTATCATTAATCTCAGCCAAACCGATTTACTCACGAACAAATAAAACACTGAAAAAAAACCAAACAATGACATTTTTAGGTTGTCTAAGTGACTTATACATTACGTTTAAACTGAGTAGCGAAACCCCGCGGTGATCTGAAAATGATGTGCCGGGAGTTGTGCCGTTCTCAGCGGCTTCAGTGACCCTCGAGCTCCCGGCTTGCTCGAGCTGGTGGGTAGCAGATGCTCCGAAAACGTCGAAGCACTTTTGCAAACATGCGATATCTTGATAAACCGAGCAGATATTTGATGTTTACACGGCTACTTTCACGCCTGAAAATATGTTAAAAGTTTATTTTGTGACCCAGAAAGATTACTAAGAGTAATTTTAAAACTTAGTAGCGGCCGCCATTATTGGAAACTGGAGTTCGAAAAACTGACTGTGGCTGACAAAATGATGTGCCGGGAGTTGTGCCGTTCTCAGCGGCTTCAGTGACCCTCGAGCTCCCGGCTTGCTCGAGCTGGTGGGTAGCAGATGCTCCGAAAACGTCGAAGCACTTTTGCAAACATGCGATATCTTGATAAACCGAGCAGATATTTGATGTTTACACGGCTACTTTCACGCCTGAAAATATGTTAAAAGTTTATTTTGTGACCCAGAAAGATTACTAAGAGTAATTTTAAAACTTAGTAGCGGCCGCCATTATTGGAAACTGGAGTTCGAAAAACTGACTGTGGCTGACAAAATCACTCACAACTGAGCGCAAAACCTTTTCATGAACTTTTAAACGTGGATGAAAGACGTTAAAACTCATCGGAATATACCGTTGATATTTTTTAATACGGTAAAAACATGTGGTTAGTTAAAGCTGTTCAGTAACACAGTCGTGAAGGCTTGGAAAGTGACCTTGTGCTAGCAGTCCACTAACTGCCATTTGTGTAAAAATACGATACTATCATTACAGTGATGATTAATAAAATTTCGACGTATCATACTGTTTAAAACCTTTACTCAAAACCGATATACGTTATTGTTTAAACCGTGTCTTATATTTGAACAAATTAAGAAGTCTTACCTCTGACAAAATGGAGACGTCCACTCATGAAGCGCGTGTGTCCTGCACGTGGCACAAAGGATTATGGGCGGAAGTGTACAAAGATTAAAATGAAAATGCTTTCATCAGTTAAATCTATTAGATTTCTTAAATTTTTTTAGTACTCAAACATTTTTTTTAAAATCTACTCAACAAACCATTGCTGAATTTACCCCAAACAAAACTGTGTAAATTTAAATAACTGAACATCTCAAAATTGTTGAATTTTGCTTAGATTTGATTAAAACTACTCATACACGTTTTTACTGAGTAATAATTACTATTACTCTCCTATTAGATTCTAATTAACCCCAATCACAGTTTTTACAGTGTACATGATAGTATCGATCCCAAGTCGGCATCGGTATCGGATCGATACTAGCCTGGTGAGATCGATTCTTTACTTTGAGTTCTGCTTGTATGCTATGCTGTGCTTTCGGCAAAAACGAAACAACCAGGTCGCTGGACTCACCGCTCCTGTGTCAGCGGAGAGCACTTTGCTCCCTCTCCCCCACTTTTATGTCTCGGTGTAGCGCTGACACGTCACGTGACTTAGACACTTTGGGGGTTGTTAAGTTGTTTACATATTAATTATAGGCCTATATATTTTTTTGTTTTTGTTGTTGAGAATTTTAATTGTGATTTTTTTTGTATTATAGTATTTGTATTTGTTTGTGGTTTACTGGTTTACTGGTTTGCATGCACTTAAAAAATTAAAAATTATTTAAAAAAAAAAGAAAAAAGATCGCCACCACGGCAGACCCGATGGCATTTTCATAATTAATTCTTACAATAATCACACGGTTGCTGTAACAGTACATTCAACGGCTGCAGCTCTCCCGCTGGCAGCCGTACACACCACCACCACCAAACCTGCAGCGGCATCGCAGAACACGCCCTGCCACATACCCCCATCGCCCGCTTCACCTCACCCCCGCGAGCAGCAGAGGGAATCGACTCGGACCATCGGCGCCCCATGCCCCAGCCCAGCGATGGGGAAGTGTCAACTCTGGTTGCCCGCGCCTCCAGCGGAAGCCCCGGAGCTAGCCTGAACTGAACTGCTGAAATGTTGGACAATGGACAACACTGAGGGGGACTAACTTCACTAACTTTCACATTGGTACTTAATGTGGTACTTAAAAGTACCACCACAACACATGAGGTGCAGATTACAATACAAATATCGTGGTTTCATCCAACTTTTAGGTTCATTGTTAAAGAGCATGTACAAAAACATTATGACATCTTTCATTAGCATGATACACCTTCCCCCAGAGACAGAGTTGTGCACTCTAAGAAATAAAACGTTGGATTTAATTGACAAAGTTAAGGCAATCTTTTCCACAAAACCTGGTCAATTAAACATAAATCAATATGGTTGTTATCTGCAATTTCAATGGTGATGTATATCAGAAGTGAAATTGTTGTATAAAAGCAACAGCTTTCCTTTCATTGTTACTATTTAACACCATTAATTAGAATTTAAACACTTTGTTCATTTTATTAACTGTATTGCTTTAGGTTCAATTGACAATATTAATTTGAATTTAATGGCACCATTTAGATTGTGTTTTGGACCTAATTAATTTGATTAATTATGATTTAATGAATAGTTTCATCTATATGCTAAATGTTTAGGTATCAACAAAACAAGTCTAGAAAGGTTCCTGAGTTGTCATCTATACATTGTAATTAGGTGTTTGGACCTTTCAGAGGTCTTCAGCAAAGGTCTGACACTTAACTACAGAGTACAGGTGACAACTCAAGAACCTTTTTACACTTGCTCACACGTTACCATTTATAACATTCAAGATCCTTGCACTTCAATAGAAAACTCTTACGCCAAAGCTTACATAAAGTGTAAATGCAAAAAAAAGGGTGCTGCATCAACAACTTTATTTACTGTGAGCCTTGACAAGGCAAAGCTTCTACAGGGAACAACACCGCATAAGGCAATATTAAATGCTTAGAGGGCATGACCAAAATTTAAACATTGGAAACAACTTTCCGAGTTTCAACAAAGTGACATTGTAGTATGCGGTAAGATGTCAAATTCAATACAACTTGTGATTATAGTCAGATCTGCAGATTTACCGCAGCAACTTAAAAATCACTGTATAATGCAATTACAGAAAATATTTAAGTGACACAAAAAGGTAAAAACGATTTAGTCCCCAGTTACAACAATCTGATTCAGAATTATAAGTTTTCTATTATATAATAAATTTTACAATAAAAAATGCATATAGCAAATCTCAAAATATTCTTAATTAAATGCTAAGACCAAAAATCCAGTACTTAACTTGAATACAGGTGACAACCTTAGAACCTTTTCACATTTGTTTGCACATACACTTTAACATGTATAACACTCAAGATCTTTGACCTGCAATGGAAACCTGGTACACGAGAACTAATATGAAGTGTAAATACAAAATACATTGTGTTGCTTTAACAACTTGAACAAAAGCCTTCAATGAGGCAAAGCTTAAACAGGGAAACAACACTGCATAATGCAACATTAAATGAAGTGTGTAAAATAAAATGTAAACATCTGAAACAACTTTCCAGTTTCAACTAAGTGACAGTGCAGTGTAGTACAGTTGTAGGTCTGCAATGGCTACAGTCTGCAGAATTACCACAGCAACTCAAACTAAAGAAAATGTTGTGAAACAAGAAAATATCCATCTGGGTAATTTTGTCCCCAGTTCAAAAAACTCAGTTTCTGAATTATGTTTTCTTTTCCACAATCCAAAAAAAAAAAAAGGCATTCAGTAAATCTCTTAAATATTAAAAGCTATGACAAAATATTTACAAACAAGGATCAACATATATACAATTTATAAACTTTTAAACAGTGAAACAGAGCACTTATTTTGGGGGACATTTTGATCTAGAAGAGTCATTGCGTCTCCTTTTGGCAGAGTTTGTTCTTCAGCACTTGTATTTTGTTAGACAGTTTTTTGTCTTCCAGTCCCATGAGCACCTTCTGGAAGAACTCAAATGTGTAGCGACGTGGCTTTGGGTAACTCAGATTGAGGCAGTAAATTAGCCCAAACAAAAGTGCACACCCGCTCGCCACATCGTGAAGATCCTGCAAGACGGTGCATCTCTCGATAATGATGCCAACATCTTCAAGGGAGTCATCAGGCTGTGCTCCTTCATGGATTATTTTATAAACACCCAAATCCATCCTCTCGAGCTCTTCAGCTTCCATCACGTTGAAAGCCTGAAAAGGACAGAAATATTTTAAATCCGTTGTATTTTGGTCATCGCATCATCTATCTATTCACTCCATTTTAGTTAAAATGGTCCACACTACCCTAATTACACATATCCCTGAATGAGACTGAGGAGAACAGACCAAAGAAAAATGTGGATTTAAGACTATCACCAAATAAAGACCAAGAAGAAGATACATGAAACATGGACAGAGGGCAGAAGGAGTATGCATTAATAATATTATCAATATTCTGCTGACCAGGGTTATTTTCTTTAGTTTCGCATAAAACAATGTAAGTGAATGGAAACAAAATCCTAGTATTTCCCATGCACTTTATTGTTGTAAGCTAATTTAAAGAAAACTGATTGCTGCCAGAACAGGAGAATGCCTGGGCCTGTTTAGAAAATACATTTTTCAACTTACAAAACTCTGGGAATTATGACAGTCAAAATTTTACTGAGGGGTGGAATATCCCTTTAAAAATAAACTTACCATGTACTCTTTGATGAGATTTTCAGGGTTCTCATTCAGGTATATAATCACAGCTTTAAGGATGCATTCACGCTTCACTTCGATTCGGGAACTCTAAACAAAACAACACATGCAGCGCAATTACTTTTTTGAAGTTTTTAGAGACCCCCACAGAACTTAAGTCAATTTTTATTGTTGTTTAACCAATTCATAATTGTTTCTAAGTAAATTTTAAACATGCTTTTTGCAAGCAAGTAGTATTTTGTGTTAGAGAATGAGAAGCTTACCAATTCATACCCATAAAGATTATAAGTTATGAGTCCAATTACACTGATTGCGATACATTGGGTCGTGGAAAATGCAGCTTTAGCGTGGTGTACCACCCGAAAGAAGGAAGATAAGTGTTGTTCCATAGGAGTGCTGTTCAAAGGAATCAAAAACATTTTGATAGAGATTTCCAAAAATTAATAACAAAAACTACACACTGTCACGTTAATATGAGGTATGCGGGCTACCACCACATTTGCAGTATTTATACCAAGAGTGAAAATAATCTACTGTGTCACTGAGTTGTGGCGAAATGTGAAATGTTGTCTGCCTTTGTCTTTTCTCAGTGTAGCTAATTATTCCTTTGGACAATTAATGAGTAACAAAAAAGAAAAGAAAAAAGCTACAATGCCAGCAGCGGCACTTATGGCCTCTAGGGGCATGAGTTACTTAGTTCTGCTTTGTGTCAGGACCAAATCCAGAATATAAGCCAAAAGCGAGATGAAAAGTATAACGCAGGAGAGAACAAGCATGAAATGACCCAAGAAAGTTAAAAACACAGGTTAATAACCAGACCTGAGATCAACCTGCAACTAATCTATTAGTTACAGAACATTTTAATAAGACAGAATACCTGTGAAATTGCAGACAACGCTGCTGTGATCCGCTGCGCTGTTTCCCCTCCTTTTTTTCGTAGAATCTTCATCAACTGGTCAGAGTACTGGTCAAGACTGCTCATGAATGTGGACAGCAGTGGAACTGTGGTGATTCGGGTGAACTCCGCATTGATCTACAAAGTTCAAAAATAAATTTTTTAAATAGTTCAGCTCAAAACGGGACTAAATCCAGACCAAACCTGATCTAATCCCAGACAAAAAGTTCTGGTGCTGTCCAGGTTTGATTTAAAGGAAAAAAAAAAAAAGGGGGGGGATCGATTAATCAGATGGGAATGTGCAAAATCAATTACGATTACAAAAAAGGAAAAAAAAAAGATTTTTAAATCGACATAAGTTAATCCAACATGCCACCCAAAACATTTATAGATGGACCGGCAGAATCAGGTGGCTGCAAAAGAGTGCCTCACCCATGCAGTATAAAAAATAAAATAAAATGAAAAAAATCACAAAATGCACAAATTTTGCACTTTAGTTGTAAAAGGAAACTGACGTGTATCATGTTAGCAACGTCCTGTTTTCCCAAAATTTTTCATTCTATTGGAGCTGCCCTTCTCACAACACAATTTAGCTGCACTTATTTCCGGGTTGTACGGAAGCCCCAAATGCAATTTCATTGTTCTCTGACAATGACAATAAATAAATAAATAAATAAATAAATAAATGAAGCTGAAAAGACATCAGCTCGGTGACATCAGCTTTGTAGCAGTGCTTTTCTGTTCACGGCCAGTTTTTAACCAAGACTCAAACTCATACCTCAGGTACTTTGAAGAGGGCCGGCCATCTGCTCTTGAACTCTGCGATGAATGGCATCTCTTCAATCACCTCTCTTCTTCTGTGTGCAAATGTCTTATCCATCTTTGTTTTGATTATTTGATCGTTGTTTGTTTAAAGAGCAAAGCTTACAACACCACATTCATAACCTAAAAGACCAAATAAGAGAGTTCAAAATCTAAAATTGCGTATTAAGGAAAAAGTAAATAATATGAAAGCATTAGGTACCTTCAACATGCACTTTTGGAGCACAGCTCAAATCTCCGCAGCTCCAAATTCCACAACCAGCAACCTGAGAGAAAAAGAAAACCAGAAAAAATGAATCGTGTACAGTGAGACACATGCAAAGGGGTAGCACAGAGATGGTCTAAACTTAAGAACACTCCTGTTTCTTTTAAAATGTATTAATAATACAAGTTAAATTTCAAATGCTCCAAAATTTCTATTACTCATTTCATAAATCTGTTCCTGTGAGCACGTTTACCATTATATAACCGGAGCAGCCCAGTCTGTGAACGTGACCCACTTGCCCCCAAATATAAAATCAAGTATACTGGGTGGTTAGTGCTCCGTTTGTGTCGGGTTGTGCTGGTAAAATCATCGTTTGTATCGCTAGGTGTCAAAGATATTACACTTTTATTTAATAGGTCATTCAGAGTTCACCCCCCCAAGCAACACGAAAATGGCCCAAAATAGGTCAAAACATGCCACAAAATGCTCGGGTGCGAGCGAGCGTTTCCTACGACGTCCACATCACCCGGACGCTCACTCGCGCTCGTAAGCACGGGGAGCGTGTTTGACGCCCGTGACGTCATCGCGAAAAAGTAAAACAAACGCAGCTAGCGGTTCTCTTCAGTGAAACAGACGAGTATGGACTCCTCAACAATCACTGCACATGTATTCCAATTCTTGTTCGGCTAACGTTCTCCTAACTTGATAGTGCAATAAAACAAATAAAATAAGTGTGCTATTCGGAGTTCGAATGAAATTTTAAACGCAGATGGGACAATATTCAGATGTGCAGTAACGTCGAATATGCAAATGAATGTTTCCAATGCTAGCAAAATGCTACAACCTACAGAACACATACTGCCCACATATTTACCGGAAAAATATACGCCATATATTATCACAAAGTACATTAGTGATTAATCCCTCTTTCCAGACACGTGGCCAAAGCACACTGGTAGATGAAGAAGGTCAATGGTATGCGCGAAGATTTTTTTTCATTCTCTGCGCATGCTCAGAAAGGATGTGGAAAGGGCTCTTTGGATTTAATTAAATGTGTTCAATAAATTGGAAATATCAATATTATTTAACATTAAAACGGTATAGAATTAATTAAATCAAATTTAAAAATATTAATTACACCCATAAGATTAACAATTTTAAGTATATTGAACATAAAACTAAGAATTAATTTTTAAAAAGCCCATGTTTCATTTCTTAGAGTGTGCTAAAACAGGTGCACGTGTCTTAATGAAAGAGGCTCACCCCGACATAAAGTCAGACTTTATGTTCATTTGATCACCACAGAACTTGTGTGGTTACATCATTAGCAAAAACCTCGATTTAGCTCTTTCACCTCTGCAGTGGAGTTTAGTCTGCGGACACTCAACAAAAAGGTGCTATTGTAATAGGGGGCCATTTCCTACTCCTATGAGAAGCAAGAGTTAACTTGAGGATCAGGTTGGACGTGTCTGTTGGTGGTTGGCATCCCAAAGACACTTCTTCCAGGGCTGAAGTGGGACTGTTAAAAAGTGTGTTAACGCATTAGTATTACAGGCTGTGCCAAACTGCATTCTTGACACTTGATTCGGGAAGGTGTGAAAGGTAATCCTGCAGCATATTTGGCCACTCACACTTGACAATACACCTGTGTTTGCTAACATCTTGCTGCCACGGTACAGTGTAAATATAAGCAAATGAATGAATGAATTAAAAAAGGAAAATACATTGATAATTTTCTGCTAGGACATTATGTGTTTTTTAAGAAGTCAGCTAATTGGATTATATTTAAGAAAAGCTTTTTAAGTATTTTTTTATTTATTTTTAAATTTAATGTTATTTTTTCGCCATTATAAAGCAAGCGACTGCTCCACCAGAACCTGAGTTTTTACATGTTTGCATGAGGAGATTTTGGCTGGACATAAAAAAACAGTTTTGAGGAACACTTTCCCTTTTTATTGTTTGCTTACACGTATATGATTTATTTAAAGATGAAATAACTTGGTGTCATTGTAAAGTGTGGGATCAGATTTATTAATTTAAAAGGTGGCTGAGTGCTGTTTAAGTGAACAGTCTGCTCACAGGAGTTCAATCATTAAACCTTCTAATAACTAAAAACAAAAAGATTTATGTAGCTTTAATTTACACATTTCATGCCACAGAGTAAAATCCATGCATAAAAATGAACTTCTCACATAATTTGAGCTTTAAGAAAGTGACATCTGGTTCTTTGACAGTCACTCAGTCAAACAGATATGAAGATTATTTGATAAGACATCCCGAGAAACTGAAACTTCAACACAGGTATACCAACAGATGAACTGTTGATGTAAAAGTTTGTACTTGTTTGTAAAGTGACATTGCCATTTTGCTTTTAGTTTAATTATTTTATCTGCAGGTTTTTTCTTGTTAATTGACAGAAATCCAGTCTGCTGTCCACTTATATTTCTGTCAGAGGAGGACAGCTGTCCTTTTCAGATCCCTCAGTCAGATGTGTGTAAATACTTTTAAAAGGTAAACACACGGAAAGCTCCCCGACCAGATAACATCCCAGGTCGTGCTCTCAAAGCATGTACACATGAAGTGGTAGCTGTCTTCACAGACATCTTCAACCTCTCCCTGTTTTTGTCTGTAGTCTTCTCATACTTTAAGAGGACGGCCATCATCCCTGTCCCAAAGAAACCTAATGTGAGCTAACTGAATGACTGTCACCCAGTAGCACTCATCTCTATCGTTATTCACATCTTCACTGCCTGCTACACTTGATCCTTTTCAGTTTTCATACAGGCAAAATAGATTCACAATGAACTTTTTAACTATCAAATAAGGGACACTCTGGCATGCCAGAAGCACAATGCGCAACCAGCTGGGTACAATGTAAATATACAGAGATTTAAGGTCGACTAAGGGAACCAATTTTTGCTCATCATACAAGACCTCCAGGCTAAAATGAGATAGTTGGCAACCCTAGCTCTCCCACCGGGACCATAACAACACATGTGTGGATGCTGTTTATTGACTACAGCTCAACTTTCAACATTATAATTCCATCCAGACTCATCACGAAGTTTGGGAATCTGCACATCAGCATCTCCTTATGCAGCTGAATTTTGACTTGTTCCTGAGCCACAGCAGTTAAATTTTTTTCTTCTTATCTTGGTAGAACGTGCGCTTTGAGCGTCTGAGGTCTTGGTTCTTGGCAGTCACTCGCTTACACAGATAAAAAGATCATCTGATTAGAGATCCAGAGAAACCCAAACTTCAACATACCGACTAACAAGTTGTTGTTGCCAATGTTTATCCATGGCCACTATCCTCAAAGCTTTGGTACATTCTTCTTTGTTTACAGTGATCTTATGCAGGAGCAGCAATATTCAAACTTCCTGCTGTCAGATTTTCCCCAGGTGCATTTAACAATAACTGAGTTTAAAAACAGAAAGGACGAAGATGTTGATGGTTTTAAGAGGACTGTGGCACTTTGGTACTTGAAAAACAACTACACTTCATTTAGATAGAAAAAAACTTGGTTATATTATAAAGATAAGAACACAAAACATGGGGTGCAGACAGCATTACATATATCATTGTTTCATTCAACTTTTAAGTTCATTGTTGAAGAGCGTATATAAATATATTAGGGCATCTTTCATTAGCATGATACGCCACTCTATCGAGAGTATTCTGTCTGCCTGTCTGGTAACCCTGTATGGCAATTGTAATGCTCTGGTCTGCAAAGCTTTAAGGAGGGGGGTCAGAGAAGCACAACAATCACCAGGTCTGAACTGCCAGCAATCCAAGACGTCTACAGACAGCGCTTTAGAAGGAAGGCCCAGAGGATCCTCTCTGATCCTGGCCAGACATCCTTCACGCTCCAGCTGTCACACAGAAGGTACAAGAGCATCTGGACCTGCACCGGCAGATTCTGGGAAAGTTTCACAAGCCATCAGGCTGCTGAACTGCTGAAATATTGGACACTGAACTCATTCCTACGTAAAGACAGACTTCATTTGATCACCACAGAATTTGTTTGTGTTCACCTCATTTGCCAAAACCTTAATGTAACTTTTTCACCTCTGCAGTGGAGTTTAGTCTGAGGACACTCAACAAAAAGCTACTGCTATTGCTACAATATGCTATTTTAATAGGGTTCTATTTCTTACTCTTATGAGAAGCAAGAGTGAACTTGAGGATCAGGTTGTACGTGTCTGTCAATGGTTGGCATCTCAACGACAGTTCCTACAAACTGTTGTTCAACACAAACCGCTGCAGGGCTGAAGCATGTTTGTGAAAATGTTAACTCATTATTATTACAGGCTGTTCCAAACTGCATTCTTGACACTTGATTCAGCAGGTGTGAAAGGTAATCCTGCAGTATATTTTGCCACTCACAGTTGACAATACACCTGTGTTTGCTAACATCTTGCTTGACATGTTTGCATGAGGATATTTTGGTGGAAAGTAACCAAACATAAAGACCGGTTCATACGATTTTGAGGAAGACTTAAGAAAAGCTTTATTTTTGCTTACACGTATATGATTTAATTCAAAAATGAAATAACTCTGTGTTATTGTAAAGTGTGGGACCACATTTAGTAATTTAAAAGGTGGCTGAGTGCTGTTTAAGTGAACTGTCTGATCACTGGAGTTCAATCATTAAACCTTTTAATAACTAAAAACAGAAAGATTTATGTAGCTTTAATTTACACATTTCATGCCACAGAGTAAAATCCATGCATAAAAATGAACTATTCTTTTTTTTTTTTTGCCTGTCCCATTTGGTTCTTTAGCCGTCAGAATTGTTGCCTGAAGACCAACAAGGATACCAATGGATTTACTTTGCCAAATGGATCATCACGGCCTTGCTGTATTGGTCCCTTTGATCGACTTTGTTGTTATTATTTATTTTATTTTATTTTCGGTTGTTACAGACGGGACAGACATGACTAAGGGATAGAAAAGGGAGAAATAAAGATGAAGGAAAAGAAAAACAGAAGGGAAGAGGGGCAGTGAGAATGGGCACTTAAAAAGAGAAAGAAGAGGAAAAAAAATCTCCTGGATCACCTGTTGAGAGAAAAAGAAGAGAAAACAAGCAAAAAAAACAGAGCAACATACTAAACACAACACCATCACGTTAATCTAGCTAAGTGTAAACAGCAGTAAATACTAAATATTGAATGTTGTTGTGTAGCAAGCAGGACCGACAGCGCACAGTGTGCTTGGAAGTAGCAGCCAATAGAGGTGTAGTTTATGTCTATGAACAGTGAACACCCGTGTGCACACCTGTGTGGATCAGCCTTTTGTATTCAAAAGGTTTCCCCATATAATGGTCTGCAAGCGGATGTAGAGAGCCATAGCCCCGTCCCCCAGGGCATGAAGCAGGCATGGAGGAGATCCAGGCTCCAGACATCCAGAGGCCCCAGAGTGCGAGAGCCCAAGGAGGACCACCGGAGGGGCATCCGTGCCACCCTCCTGGGAAGAGCTGAGGAGAGCCCCAGATGAGGGCTCACCCAGTAGCCACGGAGGAGAAGCCAGAGGGGGCTGCACTGGCGTGCCCGCCAGCTCTGCCGGCAGCCAGCTGTGCCAGAGTGAACCGAGCTGCAGGCCCAGAGGCCGGAGGCCCGAGGGCCCCCTTTGTCCCGGAAGAGGCCTGACCGAGCAACAGGGGCCAGGCCCCGCCAAGTAGTTACCGGGAGTGAGCTGGTACATACCTGAGCGCCCAGCCCCGGACACCAAGAACCACCAACGCACCGACCCCTGAGGGCATCAGTCACCGGCAGGGAGTGTGGTGAGGGGAGATAGGCCTCCACACTTTGGAGGGCCTGGGAGTTCCAAGAGAGGTGGAGTGTAAGACCCGACCTGACATATAGACACAGACAAACAGGCACACAGACACAAACATGCATTCCCACTCTCATGCACACATATACAAATGCTCAGCACTCACCCAACGTAGGGATAGACATACATGGACACTGTACACACAATCACACTCCCCATACAAACTCTATACCCTGGGTCCAGGTACCCTCGCCCCTAGAGGGGGAAATGGTACCTAGGCCCAGGAGATGTTACCCTTTCCCCCGGGGTGGAGGCAAGCAGACCTCCACAGGTTCCGCAGCAGCAGAGAGGCCCCGCATCCCAGATCCCAATCGAATGGCCAACACCTCCTCCCAGTCCCCCCGCCCCGATGGCCAGCAGAGAACAGGGGTGTGTGAATGAACTTCTCAAATAATTATTGCTTTGAGCAAGTGAGATCTGGTTCCTTGATAGTCGCTCACTCAAATAGATAAGAAGATCATCTGATAAGAAAATAAGTGACAGAAATCCAGTCCGTTGTGTACTTATATGAGTGCTTCAAAGTTAGGTTCAGGGTCTGAAGTGGAAATGTGGAGGCCAGCAGACAGGTGATCATCATATCAAGAGTCGATCTGTGTCTGGATTTGTTAAACTTCAACAATTACAATGTTTGTTCCAATTCTGTGATTGAATTCTGTACATGGAGTTGGCTCTGATTCTGCAGTCATACTCCGATGATGTTAACTATTTTAGTTACAACATCAAAACACGGGTCATTTTTAACGCTGACTCACATAGTACCTCTTGATGTATAAGACAATGCAAAAGTACCAATTTCATTTCCTGGTTCATTTCAGTCACTTTATCTTGCATTTGCTTCAAAAGTCTGACATTTTGTCCTGTCAGATTTGCACAGGACATCAAGCTGATAGCCTGTGGCCTGTTAACGTGTTAAGTTTAATGGGCTAGGGGTTAGGGTTCATTGATGAGGAGTTAAGGTTGGTGGGTTATGATCTTGGGCAATTTTGGCCTTGCAAAACCCCTTACGTCACATGAGCTCCTAGTCCTTTTTTCATTTACTGTAAATTTATTTTGCTGTGTTTATTTGTATGTATGCAGACAAATAAAAATCTGTACTTATTGCAGTTTGTCTCTTATTATATTTTGTGTTTACATTGTAAATGTACATAAAGATATAAGTAATGTGGTGGTAGTACCATCTCATATGGAGAGCAATATGTCTCAAAAACGTGACAAATGTGTACAATATAATCCACAAGTATAAACTAAGGTTTACAAATGTGTGTGCAGTCATTTGTGTGTAACTTTTGAGGACTCACTAGCATGCGCTTCAGTCACACACAAATACAAAGTAATTCGACCACACATAAAACTATTTTGCAAATGCATATACCTAAACCTGAATAAATACTGATCATTTATGCAGATACATTTGGGTCACAGCATTAACTTTATTTACTACTACATAGTTGAGAACTGGTCAACTTCTTCAACACCAATCTGGACAAACTGGTTCTTAATGAATGTTGTACATGGTTTGTGAGACTGCAAACACAAAAGTTTTTATTTGTTGTTATGAATCATAACAATCAGGTCTCAGAGTGTACAGCATCACTCTTTTTGACTGCATTAGACTGCATTAATCAACATTTCCTTGAACTTCTCCAAGTCGACGTTCTTCATGATGAAGACTTTGTGTTCTTTTTTCAGCTTCTCGTCGCGGTCCAGCACCATCATGCCTCGAGTTGTAGATCCCCTGCAACTCCACCGTCACTGCAACCTGAATGAGTAACAAAAGAATTCATTAAACAATGATTTCAGCGAAGATGTTTTACATTGTAACCTGACAAAAAAAGTTGCAGTCACTCGCCTCTTCACTCTTAGGTATGACTGCATCATTGATGGCTGCAGCCATGGCGTAGGCGTCACAGGGATTAAATTCTTGATGTTTCTGTTCACACTTCTGTTCACACAGTATGTCAGAGGTAATTAGACATCTTATAATATTCTGTAAGTTGTCACCAGTGGGGCACCAAGATTTAAGCAAAAGGGCTGCGAGCATATTTACACAATACTGAAGATGGATAAAATTCATTGCTACTGGAGCTTATTTTCTTGTACAAAGTGAGGACTTAAGACTTAAATGCTTGATGCTTTGTGTCAATTAATACACTCTTACCTGTCTTGAGATGCGTAAAATCTTTT
This sequence comes from Simochromis diagramma, assembly GCF_900408965.1. NCBI lineage: Eukaryota > Metazoa > Chordata > Actinopteri > Cichliformes > Cichlidae > Simochromis > Simochromis diagramma. The sequence continues at coordinate 1,020,295 of NW_024386765.1, forward strand.
CCACAAAGTCAGATTTTTCAGTATGTACAGCTAACCAGGTGTCACAGAAAGACTAAGGGAAAAAAAGACTGTAAGATATTTTCAAATACCACTTTATACACAAACTCAGTGTTAGCAGAGATCCTTTCAAACTTTAAAACTGTTCAGACATTATTCATTGGAACAGAACTGAAGCCCTCGTTCAGCTTGTTTCCCTCCTCACCCATGGCAGGCAGTTCCAGCAGGTGAACTCCCCAGGTAGCGATGTAGGTTGGGCATGTGTAGCGGTCCAACACGATGTTAAGCAGCCTCTGGGTCACACACAAAGTTAAACTCTCCACATATTGTGATGTTACCCCTGGCTGCACACAGAAACAAGCACAGTCACACACTCATTCTCATATATATCAGATATTTATAAGACTAAAATCACGAATGGATAATGAGAGACAGAGGAAAACTCTGTGAGGAGACCACCTTCAATGGTTCCCCCCATGATGTAGAGCGCCTTAAGCTTTTTAGGCAAGGAAGGGTCCAACTGCACTGCTGCAGCCAGGTTCATGAGGGGGGCAGTGGATATGAGGATCACCTGAAGGTCAGGAAGACAGAGTTGAATGATGATTTTTATTGCACCCCTAACCAAACCTTTGAGCCTGAAAACAAACCCCAGTTGTAAAATAATAATGTTCCGTGAAAAATTCTTAATATATATGCATCAAGTTTTTAAAAGAATTATTATTGATAATGTGTTTAGAATGAATTGAGAATTAAACTGTTTGGGGTGGCCGTTCTTAGGTGTACACATATCACAGGAAAATGAGGCTCTCAAATTTTCATTCATGTAAGAAGCTTAATGGTGCAGACACTCACCTTCTTTATCATTGCGTTCACAAGGTCAACAAATGGCCTGTTTGGCTTTTTCTGCTGCACCAGATCCAGGCTTGGTGCCGTGTGGATCTAGGAACGTCCCCAAACCCGTCTGATCCAAAGAAATTATCTGCATGGTTTTCATGGTCCACCAAAGGCTTTGAGCAGCCACGGTACACTGGAATCTGTATGATATTATACGCGGATGTAAGAACATATCTACGAACATATTCGTGTAGAAGGGCTCTCTTACAGCGTGACACAAACTTACGTCCAGCCTGTCGACAGACTTTCAGGACACGAAGGACATTTCTGAGGACATTCTCCACAGACGTGTTGCCATAGCAGCAGGTTGATCCCCAAAACTTCCACATCAGGTGTGGAGAGGGCCATCATGATGGCAATAGCATCATCCACCCCAGCATCCACATCAATGATGAGCCTTCTTCATCCTGTGTTTAACTCACAGGATTCAAACCTGAAAGAGTGATTATTCTAATAATAATCCATTTTTTGACCACATGTCTAACTGTAGCCTATCTACAGCTGTCAGATGGGAGGGAAAGAGGCAAAAAACACAGATAACTACAAGATATTTAAAAAAAAACACAATACAGTGTTTTCTCTTCACACGCTCAAAACCTTTCTCTCATAGCATAACTACATGTTTGTAGCTTTTCTCTAAATATGAAGGTTAGATTGAAAGACTGCTTCAACTGTTTTATGGTAGAGGCAGGAGAATGTTTTAGATACAGCATTAAAAATGTGTAGTGTTCAGTACAAATATCATAATTAGATCAGCTTTTAAAATATCTGGGATCTTCATTTTAACAATATATATGAAATAGTGGCTTGCACAAGGATTTTGAAAAATGTTCATGAACAGGTAATTGACCTGCATCTGATTGTGGCAAGGTTTAAAGAATTTAAACAACAGTTTCCATTGTCAAAAAACCAAAAAACAAATCAAAAACCACAAAATTATGCGTTTAGGTTGCAATAAAACGAAGAAAGAAACACATAGTGATTTCTGGGGGTTTTAAGAATTACATTTTAAAGATATGTTAACCTTCACAATACGGTGAGATTCTGAAATTATTCTGAAATAAAATGTAAAATACTCACCTGGTAAATGGATTCTGGCAGATGTTTAGAGCTTAGTGATTGGAGCTGTGATAGCTGAATGCTATCAACTGAAGAGCAGCCAGCTTTATATAAGGGAGTGTTACATAAGTACATGGCTAACTCCACCTTCAGATATGCTGTAGGTGTTACAAATTTAGCTTGAGATTGAGATTGTCCAAATTTCCGCTTGCTTGAATAAAGTGAAAAAATATTTTTGTCATGTAAATGAACAGCATTTAAAAAAATCACGCACAGAGAGGTGGGTTGGGTAAGTAGATTCTTAAGGTGTAACACTTGTATCCTTTGGTATCGACTAATGGGTGCTATCTTTGTATTAATGTTTAAGAAGACGGTTACAAAAGTGCTACCTGCTAATTAATAAAAAGTGGCACACTAAGATAGACATTTTCACTTTTTATTGTCATACAGCAACAATTTAGATAATTTCGTCCACTCTCGTAGGTAAAATATGATGCTCTTTTATCTCTGCAGTTATTAAGCATGGGGGGTCTTGGTCTTTTTGCTAAACTGCATTCTTGACACTTTATTTCAGCAGGTAAAGATTTTTAGAATACCAACAAATTAAATCCATAGTAAAAAAGAAATTTAAACCGGGTCAAGTTGAACTACAAACACCACCAAGTGTGGTTCAATTTCTTACTCTTAAACCCCCCAAATTACTATCCAAATATACAGAATGTTTTCTAAATCAGATGAATCAATATCACTTCCTATTGCAAAATGGGAAGCGGATTTATCAGTTAACTTAGACCAAAACTTCTGGTCTCAGACTTGCTTAAAAACCTTTCATCTAATTAGAAATCCCAGTCTTCAATTCATTCAATACAAATTACACAGAATGCACTATACGGGTCATCGGATGTTCAAGATGGGCTTTACGTCTACCAACAACTGCTCACACTGCCAAACCAATTCACCGGCAATTATATCCACGCTCTTTGGTTCTGTCCACCAGTTCAGAAGTTTTGGCGTGAGATATGTGACGACTTATCAAAGTGTCTGAAATGTAACATTCCAACTTCCCCCTTAGTGTGTTTGTTGGGCAGCTTAGATAATGTCACTTCAAAAGAATATAGCCCATATGGTTTTCACTGCCCTATGCATAGCCAAGAAAACAGTCCTCATGAACTGGAAAAATAAAAACAATCTTAATTCTAACCAATATAGAAATTATCTATTAGATTCTATTAGATTAGATTAGATTAGATCTGCCTCAATTTTATCCTAACCACATCAAATCAATTGCTCTGGGCTCCTTTGATCAGCTCCATCACCTAGTGGCGGGGGGGGGTCATAGTTTGGTCCCGCCTTCACTGTTGTGATTGGTGTGGGGGTAGGGACAGGCTTAGGGCGTCGGGGGGTTCCCCGGAGGCATCTTCCTTGGGGGGCTCAACCCGGGGGTAGCGGTCATGTCCGGTTGGGGGCTCTTTTGGCTCTCAGGTGACTGTTTCCTCGCGGTTGCGTGCAGCGGGGCTAGGGGAGGGTCTGTGCTGACGGACGTGGGTTACTGACCTTGTAGCCTGGCTGCCCCTGGGTGGGTCCGGGATGGGCGTGAGGTTCTGGGGGCGCTCTGTCTCTGGGCTGGGGCTCGGGCCGGGCCTCGGGGGCTTGGGTCCTGGTTGGTGTGTTGCCGGGGTTGTGGGCGGGTGGGTGCATGGGGGCCCAGCCCTGGCGCAGGGTGCCGCCGGTGCGTCGAGCCACCTGGGGGGGCTCTTCAACTGGTGAGGGAGGTTGTCACATCTTGCAGGAGCTTTCCTCTCCTCAGGAACTCTCTGCAGGAGGGGGAGATACAGGAGAGGTGGAGGAAGATCTCAGCCTGGGTGTTTATTGTCTTATGTAGTCTGGAAGATGAGTGGATGGTGGGGTGGGTGCAGTTTTCTCTGTGGTGGGGTTGGGTGGACTGTCCCGGGCTCTGTGGGGCCGGGCGGCGCTGCTGCACTGGGCCCCGGTCTGGATGGGCCTGGGCCCCCTTTCCCTGTCGGGTCGCGGAGTATGGGGGTGCCTACTGGGGTCAGCGGGGGAGCTGGCCCCAAGGAGGGGTCACTTGCCCCTCCCTTCCTTCCCTCCCCATCTCCAGCTGCCTCCCTCTTCCCGCTCCACCACAACCACCCACACATGCAGGGCCTTGGAGTAGGGGTATGTCACCAGGGTGCAGAGGAGGCTACCCCCCCGTCCCCCGTCCCCTTCTGGCTGCCTCTGCCTCAATTTTATCCCACAACCTAGACATTCACATTACTCACCACTCTCATTACACATACATAGGATCTTGGGGGTGGGCACGCTACACGGATTCCAAAAGACCATCAGGGTGTACACCTCACCCCTGGCGTCATTGCCCACCTCTCAATTTTAAATACATGTAGACATTGAGGGCTAGCAGGAGGGACCATGCGCTTACCTGCTGCTCTCTGGCAGGTAGCTCCAAGCCCTCCTGGGTTTTAAATGCACCTTAGAACACACATGCATCAACGCTACAATGAGCGGGTGGAGGGAGGTTTAGAGTCTTCTCTCACCCCCCGTTCTCTGTGGCCTGCTGGAGGGGGGGGCTAGGAGGAGGAGTTGGCCGTCCGACTGCGGTCTGGAGTGTGGGGCCTCCCTGCTGCTGCGGAGTCGGGGCGGTCTGCTTCTCCCCACCGCAGGGAAAAGGGTAACACCACCTGGGTCTGGGTGCAGTTCCCCCCCTCCAGGGGCAAGGGTACCTAGACCCGGGGCTTAGAGTACGCTTGGGGAGTGTGATCGTGTGTACAGCGTCTCTTTATGTCTGTCTCCACGTTGGTTGAGTGTGGAGTGAGTGCATATGAGAGCATGAGGGTGGGAATGGATGTTTGTGTCTGTGCGTGCCTGTATGTCTGTGTCTATATGTCAGGTTGGGTGTCAGACGCCACCTCTCTGGGGACATCTCAGGCCCTCCAAGGTATGGAGGCCTATCTCCACCCACCACCACTTCCCCTGCCAGTGGCGGACTCCCTCAGACATCGGTGCGTTGGTGGTTCTTTGTGTCTGGGGATGGGCGTCCAGGTACACACCGGCTCACTCCTTGGCGGCTGCTTATGGGCCTGGAGCCTGGGGCTCGCTCGGGCCACTTCGGAGGTGGGGGCCCCCGGCCTCTCGCCTGGTGCTCGGTCACTCAGGCACAGCTGGCTGCCGGCGGAGCTCACGGGCGCGTCACTGCAACTCCCCCTGGCTTCTGCTCCGCGGCTGCTGAGTGAGCCCTCATCTGGGACTCTCCTCAGCTCTTTCTGGGACAGTGGCGCGGCTGCCCCTCTGTTGGTCTTCCTTGGTCTCTTGTGTTCTGGGGGCCTCTGGATGTCTGGAGTTTTGATCTCCTCCATACCTGCTTCATGCCCTGGAGGACGGGGCAGTGGCTCCCCCACACCCTCTAGCAGATCATTACATGAAGAAACCTTTTAAAAAACAAGCGCGTCCATGCTCACAGGTGTACACACGGGTGCTCACAACCACAAACTACACCATTTTTGGCTCCTACCTCAAAGCACACGGTGTTCTGTTGATCTTATGTGCTGCACAATAATGTTTAATATTTAGTATTTACTGTCATATTCCCATATATCATTGTGATGCTGTTTATTCTATTACTCTTGTCTCTTCTGTTTTTTCTTTTTCTTTCTCAACAGGTGATCCAGGTGATCGATAGATGCATTTTTTTTCTCTCTTTTTTTTTCTCTGCCCATTCTGTTGGTTTTTGTTTTTTGCCCTTCTCCCCCGTCCCTCTTCTCAGCTGTTTCATTCCCTCTTTCTTTCTCCCCTTCTTTCCCCCAGTCAAGTCTGTCCCGTATTCAGCAAGTGAAAATAAAATAAACAATAAAAGGTGAATCAAATGGATCGTTACGGCAAGGCTGGGATGGTCAATTTGGTAAAGTAAATCCGTTGGGCATCTTTCTTTGCCTTTAGACAATAATTCTGATGGCAAAAGAGCCAAACGGGACAGGCAAAAAAAAAAAAAAAAGACATTTTCACTTTTTATTGTCATACAGCAACAATTTAGATAATTTTGTCCACTCTCGTAGGTAAAATATGATGCTCTTTTATCTCTGCAGTTATTAAGCATGGGGGGGTCTTGGTCTTTTTCTACTTACAGTCTGTGCTAAACTGCATTCTTGACACTTTATTTCAGCAGGTATGAAAAGTAATCCTGCAGCATATATTGCCACCCACACTTTTTAGTATAGCCATGTTTACTAAATATCTAAATATCTTCAGTGGAATTCAATCATGCAGCCTTTTTAATATCTAAAAAGAGCTTTACACACACATGATGGCACCGAGTTACTAATTCCCTTAGGGATTAATAAAGTATCCTGATTCTCAAATATATGCATACGAATGAATTTCTTCATAATATTTTTTTTATTCTTACCTTGGTAGAATCTGAGTTTTGAGCAAGCAAGGTCTGGGTTCCTTTACAGCCACTTGCTTACACAGATGAAAAGATGATCTGAAGAGACACTAAAAGAAACCGAAACTTCAACGTACCAACTGAGTTCTTCTTTCCAATGTTTATACTTATCCATTGTCCTTAGAAGCTGCATCACATTCTTGTTGGTTTGCATACATTGGTACACTTGATCCTTTTCAGTTGACCAAATAGATCCAGAGATATTGCCATAGCACTGGCTCTGCATACTGCCCTCTTCCACCTGGACAAGTAAGTAAATAAGTAAGTAAAATGTATTTATATAGCACATTTCACAGATAAAAATCACAAAGTGCTTTACAATAGATCAGACATACAAGTTAAAATAAATTAAAAGCCCGTTTGTATGAAAATGTCTTCAGCTGCTTTTTAAAGGAGTCAGTAGAGTCTAGATAGCGTAAAGACAACGGCAGAGAGTTCCACAGCCTAGGTCCCAGTGTCTGAAAAGCCAGATCCCCATGTGTTTTAAACCTAGTACGTGGGACCATTAGTAGCCTCTGACTTGAAGACCTAAGTGGGACCACCAGTAGCCTCTGACTTGAAGACCTAAGTGGGACGACCAGTAGCCTCTGACTTGAAGACCTAAGTGCTCGGGATGAAGCATGAGGTTTCAACAAGTCAGAGATATACTGGGGAGCTTCACCGTGCAGAGCTCTAAAAGTCACAACTAAAATTTTAAAATGAACCCTAAAATTTACAGGCAACCAATGAAGAGAAGCCAAAACTGGAGTAATGTGTGACCTCTTGTTTGTACCAGTTAAAAGTCTTGCCGCTGCATTCTGTACAGACTGAAGGCGATCCAGAGCTGATTTGTTGAGACACGTACAAAGACCTTTACAATAATCCAAACAAGACGAGATAAAAGCATAAATAATTATCTCAAGTTCTGCCTTTGACACCAGTAGTCTGAGTTTAGAAATGTCTCTTAGATGAAAAACAGTTCCAGACAAGTTGTTTAGAGTGTTTGTCAAGAGACATTTAACTGTCAAAGATAACACCTAAGTTTCTGAGACTCGACTGAAATGAACAGTCTAAAAAACTGATATGCTGCCTAATTTCTGAGAGCATGTGATCAGGTGCAATAATCACCTTTTCAGTTGGCCAAATAGACCCAGGGATATTGCCATAACACTGGCTCTGCATACTGCCCTGTGTTATTGTGGTGGACAATAACACCACATGTATGCGGATGCTGTTGATTGTTTATTGATTACAGGTCCACTTTCAACATTATAATTCCACCCAAGCTCATCATGAAGTTTTGGCATCTGCACAACATCATCTCCTTATGAAGCTGGATCTTGACTTCCTCACAGACAGACCACAGTGGTACAGATCGGCAATGACATGTCATCTACACTGATGATGGATGTGTACTCAGCCCCATGCTGTACACCTTGTTCACCCATGACTCTGAGGTCACACACAGCACCAACACTATAGTTAAATTTGCAGATGATACCACCGTCAAGTCTGCTTCCAAAGCAGAGGTGAGAGCCCTGAATGTGATGGTTGAGACAAAAACCTACTGTTCAGTGTCAGCAAGACCAAGAAGCTGTCACGGCTGCCGGGGCGAGCCGTGTGGTGTAGGAGGAAAAGGACCCAAAATGCAGGCAGTTGACTGGTGATGATAGTGACATTTATTTACAGAAGTGGCAGTGACAAAAACAGGCAAAGAAGGGTGGGGAGCTAACCGAGACCTAAACTGGAGGAAACTAAAGAACAGACCTGAACATGGGACCGAGAACAGAGGATGCAGAGGGACGGAGAACACACTAATTTACGCGGAGTTACACAGAGAAACGCAGGCGATCCGACGATGAGCAGAGGCAAACACACACTATAAATACATACAAATAAATGAGGAGGCCCAGAGGATCCTCTCTGATCCTGGCCAGACATCCTTCATGCTCCAGCTGTCACACAGAAGGTACAGGAGCATCTGGACCTGCACCAGCAGATTCAGGGAAAGTCTTACAAGCCATCAGGCTGCTGAACTGCTAAAATGTTGGACATTGGACAACACTGAGGGGGCTAACGTCACTAACTTTCACATTGGTACTTCTTAAAAGTACCACCACAACACATTACATTACAATTACTTTTTTTGTTCTCGTTTGGTTCTTGCCGAAGGCGGTCCACGTTTCTTCTCTCCTCCTCTCCCTTATCTTCCCTGCTTAGCCTCTTATGTCCTTGTCTAGTCTCGTGTTTTTGTATTACTTTTCCCTGGAACACTCCCTCACAGTGTGTTCTCTAAAACCTAAAAGAGAATTATGGGTTTGATCAACTGGTCCCTGAATGCAATTGACACCCTTTTCTCAACGAGAAGTCTGGGCTTGGGTGAGCCTGAGTGTCCTGGAGGTACTTTCCCTGCCGGCTACACGATGGACGGGTGGCAGAAATGGAGAATCGTGTGCCTGGCGGGACTGTCGATCGAAGACACTGAAGATATCTACCTATTCGGAACCATGATAACAGGGTTCTTGCTGATCAGGGCTGGCTTGGCCCTGGCTTATCGATGATTAAGAAAGCGGAACCGGCTGTTCAAACCCCCACAAGGCTGCCTGCTGGGATTGAAACGATGGGACGAGGCGTGACTTCTCAGAATGGGCTCACTGAGTGCAGCATGGATAAGATCTTGGAGAAGCTTAGGGCTGCCGTGAACACTCAGAATAAGACCTCTGAGCGCAAACTGGATCACATCCTGGAGCAACTCACTGCGGTCATGAGTTCTCAGAATCTGCTCTTTGAGCACAAGAATGACAACATCATGGAGCGCAAGTTTGATAACATCATGGAGAAGCTCGCGGCTCTTCAACGGGAGACGGAGAGACCAGTGTCGGAGTGTTAAGAACAGCTTTGAAATTCTCATGAGTTGTTCACACTAAAGAAAACCACCATCATAATGCTATCCCTTCGGCGCCAGCTGCGGGCTCAAGGCTGGAGCCGAACAAAAACTCCCTGATAACGACTGTGTTTAGACTGTTCTTCCCACTCCATGCAGGCTACCTGGGTTGGCTGGAAGACTGTTTACTTAGCCTGGGCGAAGGACACTGTCTCAGCTGAACTCTGGAAACGCACACACATACACTGATAAGTACGGAGCCCCTCTGATGACATGGTACAAAAAATAATAAATTGTGGCCACGAAATATCATTTCGAGGCCACGAAATAGGTATAACGTGCCCACGAAATACTTATTTGTGGCCACGAAATACTTATTTGTGGCCACGAAATAGGTATAACGTGCCCACGAAATACTTATTTGTGGCCACGAAATACTTATTTGTGGCCACGAAAAGTACGAAATAGTATAACGTGCCCACGAAATACTTATTTGTGGCCACGAAACACTTGATGATATATATATATATCATCCCAGGGCACATTCACTAGAACCTGCGTCAGCCATAGTACGGAGTCCTTGCTGTTGGTGATGTCCTTAAGGTGAGTGTATTATATTTTATATTTATTTCATATGTTATCCCGCAATTCGGCAGTTATTTATTCAGACCTATATTGTTACTGTGTTCTAAATGGTATCTGCTGACGTTTCAAATGTTGTATCCTCATGTTGTTACTACACGTTGTTTTGTTGTGCTAATAGCCGTAAACTCATTTTTAACTGTAGGACGTGTGGCGGCCCCGCAGCACACTTTCAAAGTAGAGCAAGGCTGAAGGCTACTAATAAACGAGGTATGTTCAACATAAAACCTTAGTTCTCTGTGTCACGAAGGTGTCTCTCTTTTACCCTGGCCACATCACCATACTAGCTGGTGCAACTAATCTGGTCTGGACAATAATAACAGTTTAGATGGAAAGCATCTTAAAATTGCCTCTTTTGCTGAACTCTCCCTTTGAAAGTGCCACGTAATGAAAATAATTGTTACTTAAAACCCTCTTGATGTGTCACTTGTTACTTTACCATTTGCAGTGTTTCATCACAAACTATCCAGAGAAAATGTATTCAGTCAGAGCAAACACTGGTTTGTTGTTATTATGTACAGACTTTAGAACCAGAGTAATGGAGTGCACCGTACAAAAAAGGCTTCACTAATGGTCAAGTTATAGTAGTAGTTATGCCAAGTTATTGGACTAGTTACTACTAGTTAATGCAGTCACAGACTGTTTACAAATGAGATCAAGCCTGCAGCGCTTCCAAACTAAGTAAAGATACAAGTGCAGTTTTTACCCAAGGATCATGAGATTTGTACACTTAAGCTGGTAAACTTAAGTGTACAGCAAGGAGGTTGCTAATAGGATTGTTACCTTTAAACCATGTGTTAACACACACACTTGCCCTCTCTCCCTCCTCATCACTACATTCTCAGAACAACAAGAACAGATTTGAAATGTAAATCCCTTCTGCTGAATGCCATCTCAGGGTCTGTGACCAGCCAGCCACATCAGCACCGACAGTGTCATTGCTAAAAGTACTGTTAATGTGTTAAGTACATAATAAAAGAGATTCACTTACAAACAATAGTTGATGGATTTATAGTAAGATTTTTTTAAGTTTTGTTTTTTATTACCCGTCAGGGATAAAAGGCTGATGGGGTATTGTTGTCAGGGCTGGCGGGCCACGTGGGCACCCATGTTTATGAATGTGAGGAGACATAGGAGGAGAAGTAGGAGCTTCAAATTGATACCATGGGTGCATCTACTAAAAATCTTAGATGAGTTCAGAGTACGTTTTCTGAAAACTTTGTGAATGTGATAACTTGAGGACAAGACGAGGTAAGATTTTGAAATTGATACTATAGGTGTCTCTACTAGGGAGCTAAGGGGTAGTTCTGATGGTTGCCGGTATTTTTATAGTATTATTTTATAGTTTTTAGTTGTGCGTTATGACCAAAAATTTGGGTAACTGTATTTTTTTTAAACTTTTTTTTTCAAAACACAGTATAGTATTTTATTAGTGATTAGACTTGATTATTAATTTTGCACAAGTGGCACTTTTTTTTTAGGTTTTCAATGGCTTTCTCTTCCATCAGGAGTGTATAGAAAAGGAAAATAAAATACTCATAAGCTCTACTAACCTAAAGTAAATATTAGACACAGGAACTCAGTCTTTAACAGGCTGCATATTCTGATTTGAGGTTGCATAAGATCCACCTTTTTAATGTTCATTTGCATCTCTCTGCTAATTAATGTTTCCACCGGAGCATTTTGGAAGCAAACCCCATTTGGAATTGTTCTTCCAAGCTTTGTGGTTTAGAGTACTCTGTTTTCATGAAAAAGCCTGAGTTTCATCTTTTTTTGTCTCACCTGGTTCCCTGCTGTTGTGCTCGGAAATGACTAGAAATAAAGTAAAATGAGCCTCATTCTTTAAAACACAAAAAGCTCCTCTTTCAGTCAACACTTTTTAATGAATTTGATCACCTAGTAGTTGACTGATGATTTCCTATCCATCCTCTGAGTGGAGTATTTCTGTTTACCAACAAATAATTCAAGGTTTTAAGATGAACAAATTTTAAACCGCAAAACATCATCATCAAAGATTTCTTAAGGCAGTGTGCTGGTAGAAATCTGTCTGTGTCAGCAAATTTAGTGCTTAATGAGGCTAAAAAACTGTAGGATCTGTGTTCAGTTCAAACACCACCTTCAAGCTAATGGCCTCTGGTGAACTTCAGTTTATGTGCCTATATGAAACACATCCTATTGCATCAGGCTAATTTCAGGTGATGGTGGGGGGTAAAGTGAAAGTTCTCCAGGTTCTGAAACTACATTGTCAATATGATGTTGAAAGCATAGATGTTTACACACACACACACACACACACACACACCTACAGACACATGCACATACACACATTCATGCATGCGGATAAATTCACACAGATAATCCCATCATCTTAAACTACTTACAGTAACTGTATTTCTTTCTTTCTGCCATACACATGTGTACACTTACTCTATCCAATCACTGTAAACCACTTAACTTTCTCACACATGCTTAATTCCTTTATTTATTTATTATTTATTTAAAAAGCCCTACTGAGTATAAAAGCAAAGATGGTCTTAAACTTTGAAGGGTACTGCACTCTTACTGTATTTATATATATTACTGGAAATCAATCGACTCTCACTTTAGTGTTAATCTTTGTTTGGCAAATCATCAAGGGTTGTCTGGTATTGCTGTTTGTCTCTAATTATTTCTCCAATAGAAATCACATAGCTGCTTAGACCATCCAATGAGATAACACAGCCTGTGTCAGTCCATTTGTTTCCACTCTGTTTGTCTAGTTACTAATCAATGTTTTGTGTAACTGCTGACAAAAGTACACATAATCATCACTGAAGGTCAGAGAAGGATAATAATGGTCTTTGCTCCATTTAATTACTATCTAAGTCAAATCAATGTCACAGTTAAACCCAAAACTGCCCCACTTTTTAAACATTTGATATGATCAAATGTTTAAACTGAGAAAATGTACCATTTAAAAAATAGCTTATTTGGAATTGATCACAGCAACACATTTATAAAAAATAATTTGGGGGCAATAAATGGCTGGAAAAGTAAGAGTAGTAAAAAATAAACAGAGGAAATTTTGCAGCTAATTCAGTTTATTGGTAACAGGTTGGTAACATCATTTGGTATGAAAAGAACTTCTTACAGAGGCAAAGGTAAAGATCGGCAGAACTATAAATTGTGAAACAATTTCAGAATAATGAAATTGTTCTCAGTGTAAAAATCCAAAAACTGTTTAATATCTCATTATCTACAGTAAATAATATAATTAAAAAGATTTGGGGACTATGGAGAAATCTCTGTCCTTAAAAATCAATAATGGATACCTGTCATCTTTGGGCCCCCAGGAAGTACTGCATTAAAAAGGCATGAAAAGGCAAGATTTTGTCTTGGAATTCACTGCACAGTTTGCTGCGCCATTCACAAATGTAGGTTGAAGCTCGAGAATGCAAAGCAGAAGCCATATGTGAACATGGTCCAGAAATACTACCATCTTCCCTAGGCCAAAGCTCATTTAAAATGGACTGAGGCAAAGTGGAAAACTGTTCTGTGGTGAGATAAATCAAAATTTAAAATTCTTTCTTGGAAACACGGATGCAACATCCTCTGGACTAAAGAGGTGAGGGACATCTCATTTCAGAAGCCTGCATCCCTTAGGGTAGCTATGGAAATGGTAGCTTGCACATTTAGAAAGGCACCATTGGTGTTGAAAAGTATATACAGGAACCGGGGAAAGGCCTTGCATATTTTAGCAAGACAGAGCTAAAATATGCATGCTGCATATTGCAGATTTTACATCAGTCCAGGTGTTGAAATGGCCTGTTTGAAGTCCTCACCTCTCACCATTTGAAATTTCAACATTCCTCTCCTAAAAGTCTAGCAGCTGGTCTCCTCCATTGCCAAACTAATGTTAAAAGAAGAGGGGATGTTAAACAGTGGTAAACATAGCTCTCTCCCAACTTCTTTGAGACATGTTGCTACCATCAAATTGATAGCAAAATGTCTCAATTGTCACCAACTATTTATCATTGGAAATAAGCTGTGACTATGTACACATAGAGTAGAGCTACGCCTTTGGCGTCTTTTTTTTTTTTTTTTTTTTTTTTGCTGCACTTGACCCGCACAAATAAAGAATTAATCTAGTTAAGAATAATAAAAATGAATCAATAAAGTTGTTAAAAGATTTTTCTGCTACATCTCACAGTATTTACTTGTGCTTAAAGCCACATAGAATATAATTATAAAAATTTAGATAGACGTAGATCACATTACGTGTTCATAATATAAGGGACCAGAGCTGACATCAAACTCTGTGCTTCAAGTAAGTGAAGGTTGACGGCATGTCACACTGTGTGAGATGGGTCTAATAAAATCTAGGTCTCAATCTGTGTCACGCTGTACGCCATTAAGGTATGTCATACTGTGAGAGTGTGTGGTGTATGATGTTGCGACGGTGAAGGGGAAAAAAAGCACATGATGGCAGAGATGCATCATCAGCTTGTGTCATCCTTGCATCTGTTCCACTCTTAGGCTTTAAAAAGTACAGCTTCATAAGATTGGCAGATTCTTACAATCTCTCAAGTGTCCCCTCTCATCCTCTACATCTCTCTCTCATTCTCCCTCTTTCTTGGCTTTTTAAAAGTAGACTGGAGCCAACTGAAATGGTTACCCTCTGATGGATTTTATGAAGGTTTCAAGGAAAGATGATGGCTAGACTAAAAGCATCATTATATACCATTAAAATGTGGACAGTTTTCAGCTGCCCGCCAAGACCAGACTACGAAAGCACGATGAGGAGAAAACAACGCAAAAAGCATACTGCCGTCTTGATGAAATCACTGCCCAAACAGCAGATTATCTTTCACAGCAGTCAAAAGCTTTGCTCTGCCGAGGGTACTTTAGAACTTGGGCTCAGCCAAATAATATAATTATAGATCACTCCTCTGCTCACACACCCTATTCTAAGGCTGCAGCCGATGATCTTCATCATATCATTAAAAATCTGCAGTGGCAGGACTCAGAAGCCTTTTCCAATCATGTCTAATTAACTCATCAGGAAAAGCTTCAAATAGGTTAATCTGATACCCAGGGAGCAGACATAGTTTTAACACAGCATCACAAACCTAACTGGGTTCTCTTCTCTTCTCCTCTCTTCACCATACCTTTAGCATGAAAACAGTTTATTATTGGATGAAATTCTTTTCTTTTTTCATTTTCTGCATGGGTTCCGTACTCTTCTTAAATCCTATCCACGTATTTTAATGAATCAGTCTCTTGTATCTTGTTTTTTCCACAGGGACTTCGAACTGGGTTAGCACAGAGGTTATGCTGTTGATATAGCCTCAAATAAGGTTACTCTTCTTTCTCATTCTGCCCCTCTCCAAATGCATTACTCACAAACGGGGATTGCTCAATTGCACAAGACACTCACAGGCCGTGTTCACAGAATAAATAAGTAGACACACGGCATTGAGGTGTCAAACTGCTGTTTTGTTTTCCTGGGAGGAAAGCTTTGGTGACAGTCCTGGTAGATAGAGAACAGATGGGCTTGGTAACAAATGCACTAGTTTCCAATGAAGAATAATGTGTTCAGAAGCACTATTATACAGCTTAAATATTTGATTTGCAGATGACCAAGGTGTAGCCTACCAAGTGTATGCTTGCCTATGTGAGAGAAAATCTCTTAAATTGGTTCAGTAAAGGAACCAGGTTAAGATTTGATGTGCATAATAAAATGGGGTTGGCAAATCATTGGACAGCAATTGGCTTGGAGTGATTTGACTTTTATCTGCATTCATGAAAAAATCCTGAAAGATCAAAACAGATTAAAACTGAAATCTTAAAATCTTAACCCAGTATTTGCATTTTGTTGTCAACACAAAACAAAAGAGCATTACAAGTTGAGTTGATGGCAAGTTAGAGGTATTGATCAAATCTCCAGTAAGACTTTTAATTGTGATTAAAGCTTTTTATTTAAACTTTTTATTGGTCAACAAAAGTCATTGCTAGCCTTAATAGTGCATTGCTTATGTTGCAAACAAAGCCATTGCATAGTTTGCTAATAAAAGACTTTTTAATAAGAACCAGCATCAGCAGGAAATGAAGGAAGATGTCATGTAAAACAACCTAGATATGGCTGGAGGAAAGTATTAAAACCCGATTCTTTTATCCCCATGATAGAACAGAGAAAACCCGACTCATAGTGGTCAAAACATTTATATTGTGTGTGTCACACACAGTTTCATTACAAACAAACTCCTTCTACTCAGTTCCTCTTTTCTGTGTCTAATTTATTAATATGCCTGTGCACTAAAACTTCCTGTGCAGCTTGCAACTTAGTTTCACTCTGTTGCTCATACTCTACAAAAAACATGCAGTTTCCTGTCAGCCTGTGACCTAGTCTCAAAGCTGGCCCTTTTTTATACATAAAACAATATAATCAGCAAATAAGCCTTAAAATATATATTTAAATCTCAACAGTCCCCCCTTTTCATTTCTCTCCTGAGAAATGAACTAATTCCTTATTTATCCCATTAAGTTTACTTGCATGTTAAAAGCCTAGGGCAGGGGTCTGCAACCTTTAACACCCAAAGAGCCACTTGGACCCAGTTTCCACGCAAAAGAAAACACTGGGAGCCGCAAATACTTTCTGAAATCTAAAATGAAGATAACACTGCCTATATTGTTTTTTTTACCTTTATGCTTTGTGTGAACAACTAAAGTAAGTAAGTAAAGTTTATTTATTAAGTGCTTTTCACAGACAGGCAGTCACAAAGCGCGGTACACAAATATTAAAATAAACAATACAATCAATAGACATTTGATCTTTTACATTGTGTATAATGTAAAGAATATAAAATACGTGGATCAACAAAAGGCTTGTTTGAAAAGAAAAGTTTTTAACTGCTTTTTAAAAGAATCCACAGAGCAACTAAGGTGTGTTGCTTATGAAATCCATGAAGTGCTACCGAGAAAATTACATTTTATTTATGTAATTAACACATTTTGAACTCTTAAAGAAATATAACAAAAGGAAAGACACCCAGCTGAACTAAAATGATCCATGTAGCAAACAAAAACTGTTGTGAGCCGCCACCCTTATGTCACCTTTAGGCTTTTGGAGCCTTGACCTGACTTTTAAAAAGTAATTGGGGAAAAAAGCACTATGCTGCTAAAAAAAAAAAAAAAAAAAAAAAAAAAGATATTTGCAAAATTCTGCCTAAATGTGTATTTTACCTGGTTAATGTGTGTGGTGGGGCGTGGTCTGCAGTTCCGCTGTATGGGAGTCGGTAGCACCTGAGCGGCACCCGCAATCACGCCTCGCCGCCTTAAAGTCTGTGCTCTCTATGCTGTTGTGTTGGTATGTGTCGGGCGGTGAGCTGAAAAGCTACAGCCGGCTGTATGCGTACAGCAACCGTGTGTGAATAGCTGCCAACATAATGTGGATCTGAAGATCCATAATTGGCCTACCTGGGGTCGAAAGTCTCGATAAATGCACAGCGTTTCGGCGGGTATACCGGCTTCCGCGAGTGTGACGTTTATTTTGAGCGATGAAAAAATAATAAGATATAAATTTATATATTTCAAAATCACAATAATCTTCCAATTTAGAACTACAAGTTAAAAAAAGAACTAAACACAAATAAAATACACTTCAGCTAAATACTTCTAATTTATTTTCCCAAACCCCCCGGAGCCGCAAAATAAAGACTAAAGAGCCGCATGTGGCTCCGGAGCCGCGGGTTGCCGACCCCTGGCCTAGGGTATAACATAAGTGATTATGCTAAACAAAACGAAACCTTTCAATTGCCCAACCCTATCTGTCCCCTCAACGGGTTGTATGTTTTCAAAGTTTCCTTATTATTTTGTCATAATTACTTCTATCCACAACAAATAAATCAAACTCTAAGACAGCACCTGTGAAATGTGAAATGTCCTAAATCTACTTCCTACACCCCCTTTTCACCCAGTTTAATTTTCTTTCAATCCCAGTTTAAAACCCGACTTTCCTCAGTGCTCACTGTAAACTCCAAACAGATACAATTAGCTTTTCTGGTAGAAGGTCCTAGATTATTTTGTCAATCTTTGGAAACATCCTCTATAGAGTTAACCTGTTTCATCTTTAAAACCTAGTCCTGGTTTCTTCGCCCCCATATCGGGCATTTTCATAGCCTAGAAATCCTTCAAACTATTACTGAAGTCCCTCTCATCACACTTAGAATCACCCAAAACATGCTTGTGATAGACTATTGTCATCAAACCTGCTGTTTAGAATCAGAAAGAGGCAGTAGACCGCACCCTGTTAAGTGCGTATACAAGGTTCAAGGTTCTTTATTATTTGTCACATGCATAGTTATACAAGTATAACACACAGTGAAATGTAGCCTGACACGCTCCTCGACATGTGCAAAAATTGGGGGGGGGGGGGGGGTAGAGGAAGAACATTATATATATATATATATATATATATATATATATATATATATATATATATATATATATATATATATATACACATATAGTATATACACTGGGTGAATGTGCAGTAGTAGCAGCAAGCAGGTGAATTCTGTACATTAATATGAATAGACATCTGACTATTTTACAGGATAGACAATATAAACATATTTAAAATTAAAGGAATTGAAATGTACATTGTGCCTTGGTTTAGTGTCTGGAAGAGTCCTGTCTCAGTCAATTATAGATGATGTGAGAGGGCGGGTGTGTGTGTTTAGGGCACGGATGGCTTGGGGATAGAAGCTCCTCTTGAGTCTCTCTGTCCTTGCCCGGAAGATGCGGAACCTTCTACCAGATTGCAGAAGTTGGAACAGTTTGTTGCCAGGATGGGACGGGTCCTTCAGTATCCGCGCTGCTCTAGTCCGGCATCTCCTGGTGTAGGTGTCCTGAAGCGGGGGGAGAGCAATCCTGCAGCAGCGTTCTGCTGTACGGATCACTCTCTGGAGAGCTTTTTGGTCCTTCACACAGCTGTTCCCGAACCACGATGTCATGTTCTGTGTGAGGATGCTCTCCACAGCGCCTGTATAGAAAATCCTGAGGATCTTTGGAGAGACCCTGAACTTCCTCAGTTGTCGTAGGTGATACAGGCGCTGCCTAGCCTTTTTGGTCTGGACCTGAATGTGGGCAGCCCATGTCAGGTCTGAGGAGATGTGGACACCAAGATACTTGAAGGACTGCACCCTCTCCACTGGAGCTCCATTGATGATAATGGGCTTGTAGTCTCTGTGCTGACTCCTTCTGAAGTCCACCACCAGCTCCTTGGTCTTGCTGACGTTCAGCTGGAGGTGGTTGTCCTGGCACCACGATGCCAGATTCTTCACTTCATCCATGTAGGCCGCCTCATCGTTGTTGGAGATGGCACCCAACACCACTGTGTCGTCAGCAAACTTCACAATGGTGTTGGAGCCATGGGTGGCCACACAGTCTGAAGTGTAGAGGGAGTAGAGCAGTGGCGAGAGGACACATCCCTGAGGTGCTCCTGTGTTGATGGTGATGCTGTTGGAGAAGCACCTGTCCACCCTCACCACCTGAGTTCTGCCAGTGAGGAAGTCCAACACCCATGCACACAGACGGCTGTTAAGTCCCAGATCCCTCAGCTTTGTGAACAGTCTGCAGGGCACTATTGTGTTAAACGCTGAACTGTAATCAACAAACAGCATACGCACATAGTTACCCTGTTTCTTGTCCACGTGGCTGAGAGTGGTGTGTAGGACGTGGGCGATGGCATCCTCTGTGGATCTGTTGGCAAACTGCAGCGGATCTGTGGTGTCTGGGATGGAGGAGGAGATGATGTTCTTCAGCAGCCTCTCAAACACCTTCATTACTACCGAGGTCAGTGCAACTGGCTGGTAATCGTTCAAGGATGAGGGTTTGCTGTTCTTGGGCACAGGGATGATGGTGGATCTTTTGAAGCATGTGGGGACCACAGACTTCGCCAGGGACTCGTTGAAGATGTAAGTGAACACACCTGCTAGCTGGTCAGCACAGCAGCGCAGCAGACGGCCGGTGATGCCGTCTGGCCCCGCCGCTTTCCTTGTGTTCACTCTCCTCAGTGCCGCTCGGACGTCATGCTCCGCGATGCTGGTCACCGGTCTCTCGCTGATGACGTCACTGTCCTCAGTAGTCAGGCGGTAGATAGCATTAGCCGCCTGGCTAACCTCGAAACGGGCGTAGAACCGATTCAGCTCGTTGGTGAATGCAGAGTCGGCGTTGATCGGCATAATGTCCCTGGCTTTGTAGTCCGTAATGGTGCATAGTCCGTGCCACATACTCCGTGTGTCGCCCTGGTGGAAGCGGGACTACACACGTTCCCGGTACCTGCGTTTGGCATCTCTCACCGCGCACCGCGCGCCGTATGAGGCCGCTTTGTAGGCGCTCATATCGCCAGTGGCGAGACCCGCGTTGTAGGAGGCGGTCCTGGCGTTTACTGCAGTGCGGATCGATCTGTCCATCCACGGTTTCTGGTTTGGGAATGTGGTGACTCTCGCAGTGGGGATAATCTCCTCCGCTAGCATATTGACGAAGCATACTGCTACTTCCGTAAACTCGTTGATGTCGACTGCGCATGCTCTGAACATGTCCCAGTCGACGTCGTTGAGTGCGTCCTGTAGCGTAGCTTCTGATTGGGCAGTCCACCGTTTTACCTCCCTCGTGGTTACTTCTTCCCTCCGTATGCTTTGTTTATACTGGGGAATGAGGAAGATGGCGTTGTGGTCAGACTTCCCAAAAGCCGGGTGTGAGACAGCTTTGTAGCCCTGCTTGTATGGCGTGTAGCAGTGATCCAAAATCCGATCCCCTCTCGTTGGACACGAGACATGCTGGTAAAAGTTTGGCATGACTTGTCTGAGGTTCGCTTTGTTAAAGTCTCCTGCTACAATGAGGGCTGCGCCCGGGTCCTTGTTTTGAAGCGAGCTCAGCACATCATGTAATTCGGACAAAGCCATACCTGTGTCCGCTTGGGGTGGGATGTAGACCGCCG
Source organism: Simochromis diagramma (assembly GCF_900408965.1). Lineage (NCBI taxonomy): Eukaryota > Metazoa > Chordata > Actinopteri > Cichliformes > Cichlidae > Simochromis > Simochromis diagramma. The sequence goes on from NW_024386765.1 coordinate 1,041,190, forward strand.
TGGCGATGACTGAGGTGAACTCACGGGGCAGATAGAAAGGGCGGTACTTAATGCTCAGGAACTCCAGATGTGGCGAGCAGCCGCTGGAGAGAGTAGAAATGCTCCTGGCATCACACCACTTTCTGTTTACCATGAAACACACTCCTCCACCTTTGGTTTTGTTCGACTCTGCCGTTCTGTCCGCGCGGAGCACAAAGAATGAATCCGACGGAGTTACGGCCTGGTCCGGCACGGTGGGGGACAGCCATGTCTCCGTGAAGCACAGAATGTTGCAGTCCCTCATGTCACGTTGGAAGGTGACCCTTGCTCTTAGGTCATCGAGCTTGTTCTCCATGGATTGTACATTGGCCAGTAGGATACTGGGCAGTGGTGCGCGATGCGCCTGCTGTCTCAGTCTGTTCCTAATACCAGCGCGTTTTCCCCGGCGCTTCTTTGTTCTGCGCCTCGGATGAGCGGCCCGTCCTTTGTTGTTCTCCGCGCCGCGTAGAATCTCTGGCGGCCAGGAAGGGTCAGGTTTAAAAGTGTCCAAGATTAGATGTGCAACCTTGGCACCGATGTTTACAAGTGATCCGCTGTCGTATACTATAAGACTAGAGGATTTTGGGATGTAAACCAGAGCAAAAAATAAGTAAAAAACAAGAAAAGTGGATAGTCGGAGCGGAGCGGTCAGGAAGGCGTCTGGACGTGGCCGCGCCATCTTGGATTAAGTATACGACCTCAAACTGAAAGAAAAACAATTAAAACCTCTAATAAATTTTCACATTCCACACCAACAGGTTCAGCAATATTCACAACAATATATTTATAGAATCACCAATCATTAAAGGATTTCACAACATGCACACTTTCATTTCAACACACACTCTCAGCAGTCTTCCAGCCTTTAAATCACTGTTAAATTGCAAAGTTCTTTTAAATGCCAAAAATACTTATTTTACATTACAAAGACATCTTATAATTTTGCAACAAACAGACAGATCCCTGACATACTCAACACAAGAACCTAACAAATTTTGACAAATTTAATAAGCGTCCAGCCCTAAGGTCCAACCTTTTTGTGATCAATTAACCAGTATCATTTCCAAACTGTGCCTGGCCCGATTTCTAAACACCGTATTTGAATTTTTAAAAGTGTCCAACGCCCGAGGTCCAACCTCTGCTGCCCAAAAAAGTGCAGATACCGTTCCAAATGGCAAAGTGATCCAATCACTGGCGATTTTAAACCAAGACCCCAAGTCTTGGCAGGTGCCACCTGGAGTAATCCTCCTAGAGGGTCTTTTTACACGTCTGTAAAAGGCGGGAGGTCTCCACCTCTGAGCTTGTGCACTTCTTAGAAGTCCCAGACTTCCGTTCTACAGTAATTTTATTATAATTTGAAACAACCAAAAGTCCACCAGAACTATTTGACCGATGCAGGTCCAACCTTATGATCAATAGGGACTCAAACCCATAAAAATGACCAATTACCTAATATCCTAAACACACATTACTTCTTTTTCTCTTTTACCATGAAATACCATACTCCTTTTAACTCAGTACTGTCTTTCTCAACGTGTCATTATCATTACTTCAAAGCTTTACTTTATTCTCAAGAATTTAGTTTTACCACTAATGAGCCAATTTAATAGTTAAGATCGTCAACTCAGCGAACAGATAATTTAGAATTCATCCAATATGCACAGATTTGCTTTTTCTTTGAACAGGTTTGTATCTACCTTTAAATCTTTTTAGACCGGTCTCCTGTTCACCTCATATCAGATCCAACCTTTGGCCACATTTGTTCTCTCTGTTGCAAAGGGAACCGGGCAGAAACACCAAATATTAAAACCCGATTCTTTTATCCCCATGATAGAACAGAGAAAACCCGACTCAAAGCTATGAAAACAAACGTGGATTAGATCAGATTTAATGCTAGAGAATGTGGTTCAAAATATTAAAAATATCAGTTTATCAGCATTTTCCTGCCAACCTGATACGTCGAAGGCTCTGCATTGGTGTCTTTTGAGAATCATCCCTTTAGCTTTACTAGCAGATGTTGGTATACTGTTCAATAAGAAAAAAGAAATCATCAGTTTCAGAAATCCTAGAATTTCCATAGCCGTCAGAGGTAGTGGTCCCAACTTTGGACTCAGTCTTTTTGCTGGTGCCAGATTTTGAGCGTTTGTTTGATGAAACTCAGTGGAACTGGCTCGGCTCTGGCCGTTTTGCTGAAAAAGGAGGAATTCATGAGCATATATCTTGGTTTTTAGTTGATAAAGAACTTGATAAAGACTTGCAAGGCCACAAATCTGTATTGGTTTATGTGTCATGTATTTTCTGCCACTCTATTACCATATTTGTGTAAAGCCATACATCAAAGAAAGAGGAAAACTTCTCTTGTCAGCATGAAGACTGTCTATATCTAGCCACTTAAATCTTGTATTTCCTGCCTTCCCTCCAGGTACCCCCTGAGCAAGAGCAGCTACCAATAGTATAGTAACATCTAGCTTTTTTTATTTAATATAGTGCAATATGCCACTGCAATTATATTTTTAATAAAAAAGCAATTCTAGAGTTAGTCTTGGTGATGAATTATGACAGACACTGTTTAGTCTGTCCAATATAAGAAGCTGTGCCTCAAGTAATTTATGACTGGTTTGGAAAAGTCCTTGTGAAATGCAGCTCATTGATTGCTGTAGTGTATTTCCTTGCTTATCTATATTATGTCTGTGATTTAATGAACTGATTATTTTTCAATTTGCACATCAGTTCATCAGTGGCCTGTTCTATGTGAAATTACATAGCACTCTTGGGATCTACATTTTTTCAAGTGTGTGTGTGTGTGTGCTTGTGTGTAACCAATGAGTCAAGCAGCTTTTGTGTTCATATGTCACACTTACTATGTCTCCAATCCCTACCCCACACCTGTTCCAAATAGGAAGGTAGACAGAGCCATCGGTCAAAGCAGCTCATTTGCCATCTGAAGGTTTTGTTCTCCGAGGATTATTGAACCTTCTTTAAATGTCCCGTCTTTACCTGTGAGCTCGCGACAGCCTGTGTCTCACCGTGCTAATGATCTCGTTTTGAGCTTTGAAGTTCCTGGATCTTCATCATGGAGTACTAGCTTGTATGCAGGTTAACATTTCCATACTGTTTTGGTGATAGCTCCATATTCATAATAAATACTGGTAAAATTAAACTGATCTTAGTCAGCTTGAACACCACCACCAGAAATGCTCATGTCACAGATTATCACGCCTCCCTCTCCAGCATTTGCCAGTTAATGTGACTTGAAAAGAATAAGCTGCCGGCTGTGTTCCTCAAGTTTAGAGAAAGCAAGTTTCTTTTCTTTCTGCCTGTCTCTCTTTTGTATGGCAGCACAGACGGGAGGAGTTCCCAGGGCTGATGTCTGTCAAGCGTTCACTTCATCTCATCTGTCTCCCAGAAATCTTCTCATCTTCTTTGTCTCTCCTCATCCTCACATCTCTCTATGCAGCGTGAAAGAAGCACCCAAGGGAGAGAGTGAGCAGGAGCAAAGGAATCCCTTCAGCTCTCTTTTCAAGAAATTTGTAGGTCTGTGGCCTAGTTAATCGACTTCCCCCTAAAACTGTAGAGACTCCGATCCCTCCGAACTGCTACCTGACTTGAATTTAAGATGTGGCTATTATTTCCCTGTGGTTTTGTAAGCAGGACATGAAAGCCTGTTGTTATTTAAACAATGTTTTATGTAGGCGGCGTCATGTGAGATCATTCAAACCCCACCTTTGGATTTCAAAAAATTCTTTTAAAGAAATTTTGCAAATCAAGATCAAAACTGTGATTGATTCACATAACTGATTTTAGTCATGGCAACAGATCCTCTCACAGTAAGGTTTTAATGAACTCCAGTATTGTGTCATTAGAGGCCTTAGGGGATATGTGTTTACTATTGTCAGCATTTCCCAGACACAGATTTTTCATGTCCACCCAGGTATATTTATACCTGCCTGCTCTTTTTTGATATTTTTTATTTTTATTCCCTTTAAGAGAATGACACCAACTGCAGTTACATTACTACTGGACAAACCTCTCAGTCTTATTTTGACAGTTCATTTGCAGCTAAATAGCTCATGTTCCTGTCTTAAGTTTGCTTATAGTTGGTTCTCAATATTATTCAGTTCCTTCTTCTAAGGGTCTTTCACCCAGACTGCTCATTGCTTTGTATCCTGCAATTGGTTGTGTGTGTTGGCTACCCACTCATCCCTTTAAAGTGTGAACCATGAAATAATTGCCAGAAAATCGTAGGTTTTTTTGAAGGTGTTTATTGAACCATCTGACAAAAAAAAGTTAATTTGCATATATTTGTGCATATATTTGTGTTAATTTGAATCATATTTGCTACATCTGACATTTTTCTTTTGTAATTTATTGTTTATAATGTTCTGTGCAGTTTTTTTTTTTTTTTTTTTACAGAGTCTCAAAAACTCTGAAAAAGTCATGAATCAAACATGAAACACTTGGCTTTAAAGGGTTTTTTGTGTATTCATAACATCATGTCAGTGAATTGCAATCTTTGAGATAAGATGAGATAAGTTTAACTGGCTATGGTTATTTCTGTCATTGCTGAGTTTTATTAACATCCCATAGTCTTTGGTCAACACATTGCTCCTAGTCTTTTCTTGTGTGGACATCTGTTGGGAATGATGAGTTTAAGGAGTTTGGCTGCAAAAAAGGAGCAGGTCAAGAGGTGATCATGTGCTGCAGCTGAATATGGAGCATTGGTGCTTACTGGTTTCAAAGATAGCACAGCTGAAGTCTGACCATGGACAAAATATATTGTGGTGTGCATGTGTGTGTATTTGCTTTTACTTAAACTTTTATCTGATAACATTTAATATTTCTTTAACAAAGTATGTCTCCTTTTGCACAAAGATACCCCTCCTCCCCCAGCCCATCTCCCCAACACCGTTATCTTTTTTAAAGTTTGTTGCTTTCAGTCTTTATCTTTGCAACAGTGACATAAATGGAATGTTTGTTGTGGTGGGTTTTTTTTCCTCTGATGAAGCTTTTGCAAAATGATGCCAGACGCGTGTCTCAGTATTTTACTTCAGTTGTTGCTGAGGCTAAAATTGCTATAGACTAATTCTGTTCCATGGACACGGGCCTTTGAAAACAAAACAAACACTGTTCAGTCTGTTCATCCAAACCACAAATGATTAACTATGCTCTCCAAATTTATGTTGGAATGCATTTTCTCACAGGCTGACACTGCTTCTGGCACAGAGCTCATTCTTTGTAATTACCACTGCTAATCTAAAGCTTCTTTACTCGTCTCGCATCTGTTTAGTTTTGATTGAACTGACATGACACTGTGTTGGTTCAGTTTCTGTTAAAGAATGCAACTTTTATTTTGAGCTTTGTCTAAAGGTGATTAATAAACTATCATTTATGGAAGATCATCCAAGTTACTTAAACATTTTACTATATATTGCAAGTGTATTTGAGTGGGGGGTCTTTTCAGCCCTTATTGCGAGAAGACAGTGAAGAAAAACAGGGAGAAAGACACTCGGTAAATGGTCCTATGGTGGATTCAAACTTGGGCCTCTGCATTATAGGTTACCTGCTCAACCCAGTGAGCAAAACCAGTTCCCCATTTAGGTCTTTTTAATTAAAGGAAGTCATTGTTTCATTAATGTTTAGTTGTCTCCTTGTTAGTCATAATTATACACCCAGGTTTTTGGTAGTATATGCATCATGATAAACCAGACACAAACAACAGATAGGCTGCTGTTTATCTTGTCATTGTCGTAGATGAATGATAATTGCTGAGGCCTCATTTACTCCTAAAGTTGTGGTTCTCAATATTGTTGGAGCCAGCTCTCCCCACATCTATTCAACATGTCCTAAACTACCCTGTCTAGTAAAATGCAGACTAATTGACCTCCCTGAATTGTAATGTTAATTTGGGTGAGGTTTTTTTATATGTTCATGGGTGCATTTCTTCTTCTTCTTGGTATTATTTTGTATTATTCTTTAAATATTTTTATTTGGCAATTTTAAGAATATTGTATCAGTGGTCACAAGCAACAGCCAGTCAATGAGAGAAGCCATCCAAGAAAAGAAATCTCAATCTTCTAGAGTGGAAGAAAAGGAGAAGTTTTTTTCTTAACTTTCAAAGATATAAAGTTAAACTGGTTAGTATAAACCTGCACTTGTGCAGAGCTGCTGTCAGGTGTATTGCGCCCAAGGATCAGAAATTCCAAGTGATAGGAGTGCTATCACTTGTCTAACATTTATTTACATTGCTAAAGCATGTATTTTGTCATTTATATTCCACAGAGAATGGGAAAAGAACCTCCTTCTCAGCTGGAATCACTGCATTGTTGCTGTGACTCCAGCAGTATCCCAGGTGGCAGATGCCCAGTTTTAAAGCAGTGCCTAATTTGTAAATCAGCATGGTTCCAAACACAGGAAGGATGCTGTTTTAGCTCCATAACAGAAGTATGAGTATTAAAGTGTGTCTAATAACTTCCCGAGACTATGAAGGTGACAAGGAGCTGCCTCAGAGCACACTTCAAGAGCTGTTGTTTGGAAATCTTTTTTTTTTTTTTTTTTTTTGTCCAGTTGCGTTCTTCTAGAAGGATGGTGCAGGCCACCGTCTTTTCACCTGAACATCTCAAAGCTTCTATCTCATCCTTCAACTTTCTTTGGCCTCCACTTGCTAAAATCAAGCCAGAACTGGCTGTCTAGAATATTCCTCTACTGTTACACAGCTTGACATTGCTGTTGTCCCACCCATAGCATTGATTGGATATTGTTTGTCTTCCCTGTTGCTCAGTGGATGGGTTATTTAAGTGAGAAACTGTTTATTTCGCTTTGCACGATCAGGTAGCTCAATGGAGTGAACATATTAAACTCTATGGACCCAGAAAAAAGTGGTACAGATCTGCCTGCTAGACACTATAAGTGCACTGGTGCAGTGTCCCTTTTATTTGCATATACTTACACTGAAGGGTAACATTGTATTAGGTGCCCACATGTTTTAATCTCCAATGTGTTGTGCTTTACAGGTGGCCTAGATTCATGTCTTGGTTTAACTGACTCTGATACACTAACTTTATGAAGTATACTGCAGGAGAAGTTTAGTGTGCTGAAGTTTTATGTGGTTGAATGTAGCTTTAAATTATTGCCTCTGAAGTTGAAATCTCGGCCTCTCTTACACCATTATCACTTTTTCAGTAACTGTTATGTTTCATCTTATATTGTCGTCGTAATTGTAGTCTACAGTCCATATAGTAATGTGTCATTAAATGGAGGGAAGATAAGAAGACTGCCTGCCATCTGTGTACATACCAGATAAGAGATGGCTATGCTTGTAATGGTAACATTGTTCACAGAGCGTAGGCTTGGGTGACTTATGTTATCACTACTGGGACAGAGCTTCATATAGCACACAGGCAGCCCAGGGGTCTTCTGAGGCAGCCTTGCCGACAGAGTTTGTATCAAGGGCTGAAATCCAAAACAGTGTCATCCCCGCCTTCCTGTGTTTGGATGGATAGTCTCTGCAGCAGTAGCAGCTGGCACCGGGCCTCGGGACGGAGGACTATCCTCCTCGTCTTCCCTTTATTATTCCTCTCGCCTCTCTGAAGACTCAAGACTAATGGAAAGAAAAGGAAGGCAGGGGAGTGGAGGAAAAGCCCAGAGACACAGAGGTACCAGAGACATGAGAGGGGGAGAGAAAAACGGTGCGTTACATTTAGAGGTGTTTCTAATGTCTCCCTATTTACATACACAAAGAGAAAAAAGATTACACTAGACTTTTTGCAGTGCACAGTACACTGACCTCAGTATTAAAGCATAAAATATTATTAGGCTATTTCTCAGAGTGCAGTACTGAGTATTATAAGCATCAGTGTAGACACAAAAAAGGCTCTCCAACAGCCGGGTGAACTGGGTGAAGGGTGTATCTAACAGTTTAGCCACAGCATGTATTTTAAAACGGTGTGTTTTACAGGTAATAGTACAAGTAAACATTCAGCAAATGTAAACTATCTCAGCGAGGCTTGAATGAGACTTCTGGAGTGTAAGTTGCATAGCTGGGCAAAGACGTGGTTCTTGACCTTAAAAGTAAAAGCTGCTACTATACATATACATTTAAAACAAGACTTAAAACTTTTTTCGTTTTTTTTTTAAGTGGCCTATGATTTCAGCAGCTTCCCCTTTATCTCGATGTTTAACCCTTTATTAAACCATTTTCGTCTTTTTAAACTGATTTGTTTTCATAAAAAGCAATTTTCTATTTTAAATTGTTTTTGCAATTCTAAGGGTTTTTTTTCCCCTAATGTCACATGTTTTAATTTATCTTGATAATAATTTTTTTGTGCCATCTGTTCTTGTTAAGTGGGGTTAGTCCTCAGAATTCAATTTGCTTGAATTCTTGGGAGGCTTGATGAGATCGGAATGAGGTTTGTAATGCATTTTTTTTCTTTTCTTTTCTATGCACTCTGAATTGCTTTGCGTCTCAGTAGTGCTAAACAAATAAGCTTGCCTTTTCTTACCTCGGCTGTTGCAGATAATCACATTTTAATCAGTACCTTGAGTTTGGTAAGGCACAACATGTACAACATTCATAATTTAGTTAGAAAGATGACTAACAACTGAATTGGAAAAGAGAAATCTTTGGAACAGCTAAAGATTACTAATAAATTATTTAAAAATTAAAGAATTTATTTAAGAATTAAAATGAGTGGGGGATTAGCCAGTGGTTTAAATACAGTAGTATATAGCCAACTGATGTGTTTGGCACAACAAAGAACAGATTCAGATAGCTGCATGTAAGCATAAAGTACATAAAGTCCCCATGTTTTCTAGCTTTACATGATGCACCGAGCAAAATAATCTTTATTTATCTTATATTGAGCTCCTTAGTTCATCCACTGTCTGAAAAAGTTTTTTTTTTTTCCTTCTTTCTCATTAAAACCAACTTCCCTTTAAACCAGTTTTTTTCTGATTGGCTGTTGCTCGCAAACAGACTATTTTAACAGCAGGGGGTTGGTCCTTTGTGCTCCTGTGCCTGAGATGATCATATTAAGCATATCACCTCACTTTCACACCATACAGCTACAAGGGTAGAAAAAAATGTCTGAAACTGAGCATTTAAAGCTGCCTCAAGGAGGAAATTCTGGCTCATGTGGATTGATTGTACATAAAGGACAGAAAATAAGAAAAGGCACAGTAGGTTCACTGTAAAGTTGTCCCATAACCTTTCACCTTAAAAAGGGTTTTTTTCAGCTGAGCAGCATGTCATCTTGGACTTTAGGGATGTTTACTAGAGATGTTGATGTACCAAATGCTTAATAATCACCTAATATCACCAGATGGGAGTTCACACAGTCAAGTATAGTCTCTGCCAATATAGCAGAACTTGTCTTTGACAGATGAAAGCTGTGAACAACAGGTGACTTTGAAAGGAAGAGCAGTGCTCAGTGTTGTTGGAAGGTGCATCTAGGTCGAGGAGCACTCACCTAAATGCAAATTACAGAGCAATGCAGCATGGTGCAAAGATTAAAACCACAGAGGCCGTGTTAGAGCATCTCTGCATGGCAGCAGGAGTTTTGATTGATAGAAGACTAAAAAAAAAGTTTTTCCGATGCAGGGAGAAATTTTGACTTTTATCTGAGGAAGAAAGCCAGACATGATTTGAGCTTTTGACTGTGTGTTGGCACAACAAAAAGCATGTGTGACAGGGTGATAGAAGATTGTGAAGTTGAACAGTGTTGTAACAAATAATCAAGATCCAAAGAAACTTGTGACACAGAAGTGAAATTGAAAGCAGCAAGAGGTGAAACCGGAGGTGATAAAAGTTTGAAAGAATGATAGGAGAGGGAAGCTATAGATTTTTAAGAGTCACACTGTTGAATAGGAACTCTGCAGGAAACCGTTTGAAAGAAATTACTCATTTTAAACTTCTGGTGGCATGACTGAATAGAATTTACCTTTTCTTAAAAGAGAATTTAATATCAAACCCTTCCTCGTAGAGTGTCTTCAGAGTAAAAGACAGTAAAAATAGTGGGATTATAAGGAGCCAGAAAGAAATGCAAGGAAAATGGTTTGGTGGGGTCGGGGGGTAGGGGGGTTGAGCTGGGAGATGAAAGCAAGAAAAAAAGAGAGATTCTTTTTGGCGATAGACCTCTTTGCCGCTACCTAGCTATTCAGCTGTCAGAGAAGAATTATTGTTAAGTGCTCTTTAAGTGCGCCTATTTTTTCCAGTGATTGGACAAATGCGATGCTATCCAATACAGAAACAATGTGTAACGACTCATAAATCCGAAAGGAGAAGGTGGAGGGAAAAGGGAAGGCCATGTTCTTTGACTTGAGAGCGATGACTCAGTGGTCAAGTATGTCTGTGCTATCAGATTTAAGATCGTAAAGTAGTAGTTGTCCAATGGAGGGAAAGATAAAAATGAATTATAGGACAAATACAAAATGGAAGGTGGTGGTGGGAAAGAGGAGAAGAGGCAGTCAGACAAATTGCAGTTTTGTGGAAATTTTTAGGACAGAGTGAGGGATTAGTATTGATCACTGGTTACAGGAGTAGCTGACCATTGCATAAGACGGGAAGAGATGGGTGTGTATGAAGCAGAAGATGCATAGAAATAAGGTTTGATGTAAAATGAATCAAGCATTTTTAAATCCATTCGTTTAAGCCACAGGGGTTTTTCAGATTGCCATGTTTCATTTTGGGGTGTGAAAACAAAGCTATTAATGCTTCTGGATCAAATTCTTTATTACTTCTTTTAGTTATTGATTTCAGAGAAAATTAGATCTAAACAGGTTTTTCCTGCATTAACTCATCTGCCCTGAGGACAGTGTTGAAATAGTAAATAAAAGACTTCCATTCATTGTAGTGATGAACACAAAACTATGCCACAACCCCTAGAATGTATATAAAAGATGGGCAATGCCTATCTGGCATCACCTATTGGTTAAAGAAGATCCGATGTGAAGCCTCAAGCTGAGCGTTTTGGCTATCGCCATCAAGTTTAGGTGCTTTAAAACTGAATCTGACAAGCACGCATGCCTGAGAAACCAAGTGACTGCACATTCACGGGCTAGTGACTTTCATCCATCACAAGCACCTGCTTTAGTATCCTTTTTCACTCTAATGGGAGCCATATTTTACAAAATCAACATCGGATTGTATAAATAACAAAATAAAACTGGCATTTCATTCCATAATCTGACTCAGAAAGGGTTTCAGAAGGCTAGAGAGCATTTTTTTAAAACAAACAAACAAACAAACAAACAAATGTCTTTTTGCAAGCAGCTTTTAAAGTGCTTTTGTTATGGCTTTATGTTTCAGACAGGTGTACATCTGCTACAAAGTACCTTTAAAAGAATTTCTGTTCCTGTAGTTTTGGCAAAAACAATCATTAGCATGACTGTCTACTAATAGTAGAAAATCAGATTATAATTTTTTGATTGTGTTGAGCAGTTTTCTGAAATTGTTTCCATTCACAGAAATAAAAAACTTGCGACATGCGGTGATACCTTAAATGAACAGTCAGAGGTGGTTTGTTGCAGCATGTTGTGTGTACGTTAAAGAATTCTTTAGAAAACAGTCAAATTAAAGCACAATTAGAACCGTCATGGCATGATTTTGAATATACATCCCTAAATAAAACCTAGGAGTCCACCAAAGAGGATTGCTAGTTAAATATTTGGATTCTTACTTGTACTTGAAATATTTTTGGTTCCAGGGACACAACCTATTAATACACGCATTTTCAGTGACGTATATAGCAGTTCAGCTGTATATTGTATCCTCAACATGTTGAATAAGCTAGTAACACACTTACAGAATCAGAGGTTGTAAGAAAAGTGATGTATTTAAGTATTACTGAGTCTGGTTTGTTATCTTTTCTGGGTTGAATGAGATGCTCCATTAGTTCTGCTGCTTTTTACCCTAACTCATTATCATTTTAATAACTAATGTAACTCAACTGTACAACATTCTCTTAATAACAGAAACTGATCAATTGCACAGCAGGGAAAAGAGCATTAGTTTAACTTATTAAGTAAATTTGTTGTTTGTGTTTTGTTGCATTTGATGAGGCGTGCAGGAGGAGTCATAATGCAGTTGTTTATAAATTCCCAGCAACAATTTATTTGAAAGCATTACTTCACTTAGTAAACTATGAATATTTTAGCATCCTACTTACTTAAATCAGCGGTGTATAATTAGACCTGATTCAGTAAAAATTGCCAAGGAGAGATTGGTACAGTGGGACCTAAGAACCTGCAGTTGTTGTCACATAGACCAACAGATTGAATATCCGTGATAAAATTACCCACACTAGATAATAGAAGGGTTTCACAGGATGCTGACAGAAACGGACACATGAAAAGGAAAATTGCCATGCCATTGCCGGTGGAAAAGGGTTCACGTCATGCTGATGGTCAGTGTGAGCTGAAAGAATGTGAGTTTGGCAGAGTCTCAACACAGCTGTGGTGTGACAGGGTCAGCCAGTGGAGTTGCAGCTTTGCAGTATGCTTTGTATCTGGGATAAGAAGTAAAACATTTCCCTTGTTTTAAATGAACATCTTCTCTTGCGAACAAAGGATGTCTTGTCAGGTGCTACCTCGTGATAATAACTCATTTTACAGAGTGGCCATTGTTCTGGCATTAAGTTGTAAATTAGGTCCAGGAAATGGGACGTGTATCTCACAGTTTTGTGGCATAAATTAACAGAGAATTAACATCTTACTGGCCTTTCTGTGGTTGTGTGTCTGCAGTTGTATTACGCATGTTTTGGGAATGCAAATCTATTCATCCAATGTGTGGGTGCTCATTTAGCTTTTGGGTAATCTCACGGCATGGTGGCACAGTGGTTAGCACTATTGCCTCACAGCAAGTTCAATTCCACCATCAGGCCAGGGTCTTTCTGTGTGGAGTTTGCATGCTCTCCCCATGTTTGCGTGGGTTCCCCTGGGTACCCCGGCTTCCTTCCACAGTCCAAAGACATCCAGTTAGTGGGGATAGGTTAATTGGAAACACTAAATTGCCCATAGGTGTGAATGCGGGAGTGAATGTGAGTGCCATTGGTTGTCTCTGTCTATGTGTTAGCCCTGCTGCAGACTGGCGACCCCCCCCCCCATGGCCCTGAAAAAGGGAAGCGGAAGCTAAAGGATGGACTTTAATTTAGGCTAAGACTTACCCTGTGCATTATTTTAACTCAGGGATGGTTTAGCAATTGTTCGTTTTTTATGCTACATCTCATTAACTTGAGTCTTCGGAGGTGATAGTAACACAACTGCGATAGTCACAGTTCTAAAACTGAGATGCAATCCAGAAACGTTTATGGTTTTGTGTCAGGGTTCTGGTTTCCAGTTGTCTTTCAGGAGCTGTAGCTGTTAAAACCTGTCATTCTTATTTGTATTAAAATAAGTAGAATATCCAAGACTATATTTCCTGTGCATTAAGAATGATTTTTCATGCATATTTAGGCAGACACCTCACCCATCCCTAACATAACACATTCCTGTTAATAATAAAAAGGCTAACAGAGGTGATTGAACCATCTTTTCTGTCTTCTTGGAGTTAAGATGTTTAGCATAGTTCATGAGTTGGTTCAGGAATTAGGCCCTTAGAAGAAAAATATATATTTGTATATTTGTATTTGGCACCCTCTAGCAGAACAGTATTGGAGTGAACATTCATCACTACATCCAGTCACTTCAATCCTTCAATATTTAGATGACACGTTTATTCTCACTTGCCTTGTTTTTTTCTGCCTGTCTCACACAAACAAAATGACACAATATCAGAGTCACACACATTATGAGTCGAACATTACTCATTTGATTTCCTCCAGCAGCTCTCTCTCTCTCTCCCTCCCTGTGTCGTTTTTTTCTCTCTGTCTCTGTTTCATCCTCCATCCCCACACGTCTACATTCCTTTAGCCCCCCTTTGCTGCTGCCTGACAGCTGATTAAACTTGCTGAAAACAATGATTGATAGCCCAGACTCACTAGGACTGTCATGTACAGCGAATCCAAAGAGGCAGAATTATTTTCTGGGGTTATTTTTACATCACACTTTCCTTTTCAAATATTTGACCTTTAATAGTTGTTTTTAGAAAAACTGAAATATTGCATTTGCATTTATTTTCTTTGTTGTGGTCCAAGGTGTAGTCCCGCTGGAACACGTTCCGCTCTAAGTGAAGAAAATTGGCTTTTAGCATTATGCTGCTGAATTTGAATCATCATTAAAGTATATTTCGTGTGAGAAAGCAAGGAAAGGCAAACTCAAAGCTGGTCAAAGCTGCCATAATGAATGAAATAAAATATTTAAATGAAGATAAAACATCAAATTTACTGTGTTTTCTCTAGTTATGTTAATTAGCTAAGATTAAATACTGGTCATAGCTTTGTGATTTGTACTACATTACTAAAAGTTTAAAGTGCCTTTAGGCAGCAGTTGTTTTAGTTTGCCGCTATACAAAAGAAATTGATTTGAAATGAATTAAAAAGCATAAATTGTACAGGTGCAATGCACAGACAAATGTCAGCTAATTAAAGGGGTAATTAAACACCAGACTTTTAGTCACCAACACTCAAGCACACATATCTTGGATGGTTTGTACTACACAGCAATCAATACTAGTCACATAAAATTAAAAATACTCCAAAAGGAACTAACAGCAAACACACAGGTAAACCCTTACAAGGAATAAGTCCCGGATGAGCAGACACTTTGCAGTCGTAGGGAGGAAAAACTTCTTTTAACAGGAAGGAACTTCTGGCAGAATCAGGCTCAGGGACTGCCGTGAGGTGTGAGGGATGAGGCGTACCAGTCACTGATCAGCTCCAGCTACTGTGTCAGGTCACCTGTCAATCCAGATGGTTGAGTTAAATGGTAAAATGGTAAATGGCCTGTATTTGTATAGCGCTTTACTAGTCCCATTCATCCACGCACGCAGTCACACACTGGTGATGGCAAGCTACATTGTAGCCACAGCCACCCTGGGGCGCACTGACAAAGGCGAGGCTGCCGGACACTGGCGCCACCGGGCCCTCTGACCACCACCAGTAGGCAACGGGTGAAGTGTCTTGCTTTTTGTACCAGGCTGTGCTTTTCAAACCTTTAATTTTGTACATTTGATCATGGGATATGTGGGAATTGTCCTTCTTAGAGACAGCCTCAAGTGGCTTCTAGAAGAACTGCAGTCTTTACCACGTGCATTTGGCTTCGTTTTTCAGCTCTGGAGGTCACTCCTTGGTGTTTGCTTACCCTTAGAATTGAGCCACCACTCAAAGCCTATCTACTCAGCACAGGATACACAACACTTCAGCCCTGCCAACCTGCCTGCTTCTTTGAATAAAGGTCAGGTTTGTTCTTGAGAGATTTTATGCAGCTTTGCTCAACAATGTCTGGGAATTGTACATATAAAACCAACCATGTTCCTGCGTGTGAAGGTGTCATGTCCTGTGTGGGAGGATACGCATAATTCACATTTATTATGCTTTTAGCAACAAGGTAATAACAGTAATTAATTAATATCAATGGTTCAGTGGGCAACACAAACAAAAACACATTTTAACCACCCACAGTGAATGTTCTTTTGACCCCTGTTATAAAATGTCGTTGACAGTCTCGTTACCATATGTCCTCAACATCCTTCAGTTTGCCTTCCCTGCTGAATCCGTGAACTTTATGTTGTTCCTTAGGATGCAAATTCCCATCTGGCGTGATTATCTCTGTGACTCGTTGTCAGGTTCTGAGTCCTCTGGGGAAACTAGAGCTGCTGCATTTATTTCCAGAGCAAAAAACTTTTAGCCTACCTCGTTAACCTCAGTGTCCGTAATTGCACACTCATACTTAGTAGCTCAGCTTAATTGTAAATTGTAATTTAAAGTATCAGCATATGTCTCCGCTTCAGTATGTATGTGTAAAATGATACCAGAGATATCAGAATATTTAGGTGAACCATTAAATTTAGCATTGCTCAAAAAGTAGCATCTATAGTTCATTAATATAAGCAGAAATATATGATGATGTGATACTTAAAGAGTTTTTTGTGACATTGTTGGGAATGTAAAAACCATCCAGTGACAAACATTAGGTTGTAGTTATAGGTGTTTTTGAATTTGACAGCATTATTTTGGCAGCTGCTGGCCATTTTTTATCATCCCTATTTATATGTATGTGATTGGCCAAATTATAGAACCAGCTCTCAGCATAAAGCAATCTGTACCACAGCAAAAAGCATAGTTTTATCTGCATCTTCTACCACTCGCTTTATCATAAAAACTGTATCAGAATAGCCGTATTTGTTCACATTACACTATAAAGTTATATCTAAGGTGACATTGAACATGTAGCAAAATTAACTGTCCAAGGATTGCAAATCCAGTCGCATTTTTTACAGGTCAGGAGACTTTATTCTGAAATGATCCTTTGCCACAGGAGCCAGGCTCATCTAATTATAGACATGCTGACAGTACTAAAGTAAGAAATTGCACTCAGCAAAAGCAGAGCTTGGAATTATTCAAAATGTTGCTGGTGTGGTCTTGGCAAAGACAAAAATAAGAATCTACATACTGCACACAGTACTCTATTTGATTTATACTGACTTCTTGTGTCTCCTCGACATTATTCAACATACATTTCTGTAAAGATTTAAAAAGAATAAGTTCCTTTAAAGTTTTCTGACTGGTAGGGACTTTAGCTCTACTTCTGGTTGTATCACACTTTGAATGCAAAACTTGGAGCGATCTCTCTTTTAGGCATTAAAGTACAAAGTAGAGACTAAGAAAGGTGGTACATGGGGATCATATTGTGTTTATTTATAGATGTCATTTGAGAGGTTCTGTTGGAAAGCACTTTCTTTGAGAAAAAAGAAAAGTGTCAAGTATTGACATCACAAAAAACTTATGATTAAAGGGCCACCATACCCTGTCAGAAACACTCAGATGGTTAGGTGGATTCAGAGCCCCCTATCCCCCACCACTTTACTCATGTCTAAACTAAAAGCACTGCATCAAACATTCCTGTAACTTTTAGAAACCAACAGTCTGATATCATCTTTCTAGTCTGTTTTTTATCATTTGTTCCAACTCTGTTTGTGGCACTTTTCATTTAAAAGATGCCAGCGAAACACTATGAATGTGTTACAGAGGCTGTCAAAGAATTTGTAGTGTGCCTGTCTAATGTCTGTCATAGCTCTCCTCTTTTTTTTTTAACGCCTGGGTAACTTTAGTTTTAAGGTTTGTGCTTTTTAAACTCAGATATAACCACTTTTGGTACATTTGTCTGCTTCCTGCTACATTATAGCTTGAACTTCTAAAGTACAAAACTGCATTTTCCATAATAAGATAAATAACAGTCAAAAATCATGCCTCCTTGCAAAGTCATCCATGTGCACAGGAAATATACACATTTCAACAAGAACTGTATTACAAAAGTCAATATAATTTGTGAAAAAATAAATCCTGCGTTTCAGTCCTGATAAATTAATGATTTGAGATGGGTTACATCAGTCTGCACTAAATGTTATAGCCAACATGACATTTATAAAAAATACTTTTGCAATTTTATAATGTACCAACTGCATTTTAAAGAGCAGATCTTTGGTCATTTTGTGTAATCAGAATGGTTCAGTGACACAATTAACTGAAGGCAGGAGTGAAAAAATAATCTCTTTTCAAAGGATATAGATAGTGGGTTTCCATGGCTACAGCCCAGTTGCAGAGCAGGGCTTTCTGCTTGCATTTATCAAAATGGAGAGAATTTTGAATTTTGCGATAAATAACCCTTTATCTTCTTTTCAGATTAGCCGATCTTTGACTGTGTATGAGATTTTCTTTTCCCATTGTTATTTCAGTTATTCTGTGTTTTCACTTTGTTTCTTTTTGCTTAAGGCTGGTCGTGATTTCTTCTATTTCCAGATTGGCAGTGCTGTCGCAGTGTTAGATGTGGAGACACAAAAATAGTCACAAAGATCTAGGTTGTTGCTAAAGGTTTTTTGTGTTCTTTAGGACAAAATATGAAAGGTGTATATGTTAAGAAGATGGAAAGAGGAGCTCACAAATGAGAGAGAGAGGAGGACATATAGGGGAAAGTTATGAGAATGAATTTTGAAGTTATGAGAATGATTATTACGGAGCAAAGGGCAGCTGTGAAGAGGATGAAGAGTAGAAATACCTGTGGAAGTATAGAGATGTCTAGGAGAGATGCAGCAGACTGTTTAACCAGATTGCTTAACACGATCCTGGAGAATGAGAGGATGCCTTAGGAATCGAGAAGTATAATAGTACAAGTATGCAAGAACAATGGTGATGTACAGAGCTATAGCAACTGCAGAGGGATAAAGTTGACTAACCATACTATGAAGCTATAGGAAAGAATTGTTCACGTTAGGGTGAGAAAAGTGGTGATGATCAGCAAGCAGCGTGTTTAACTATCTGGGGTCAACCATGCAAAAGATAAAGGACTGAGCACAAGAGAGTTGAAGCAGTAGTGCAGGGAGGGTAGAGTGGGATAGACAAGATTAGAAATGAGTATGTAAGAGGGACAGCTCAGGCTGAAGACACAAGAGAGACACAAGGTTGAGATGGTTTGGACATGTGCACATAAAAAGGTAGATGATCCACTGTAGCAATCCCTAAAGAGACTAGGTGAAAGAAGAGGGGCATATCCGGGAAGATATTCAATGCAGATGCAAAAACAAAAAATGTGCAAAAGTAAAAGAAAAACAAAAAGAGAATTAAGCGGCACAGCTGTGCAAGTGGATGAAGGATTTTGTAACAGAAGTATGCATTAGGTTCTTCTAAATTTGTCAGCTGAAATCTAAATATAATGAAGAAATGTATTTCTTTTAGATTTTATGTTGATGGTGGTCTCTTGTAATGAAATTGCAGTGAAGCATTATTATTGGAAACAAAGGGGAGAGACAAAAGGTGAGGGAAGGGGGTCATACAGAGAGACAAAAGGGGAAAGAATGGTCCGTGACCATGAGAGGCAGGGGAGGTATATGAGACACCTGTAATAAACAAAATGGCAGATTTTTATTGTTTCTGACTCATGCCATTTGCGGCTGTGATTGAAACAGAAAGACAGAGTGAGGTTGATGGAGGGGAACGGTAAAAAACAATGACAAATGAGACATCCAGCAAGGGTGAGAGAGACAAAAAAGGGAAAAAAACTGTGATGGAAAATTATTAAAACCTTTTGGACCTCAATCACATGAACTGCTAATGGCAGCTGCCTCCAATGGGAGGATGGAAAGTGGAGTAGAACCATGATGGAGATGAAGATAATGACAGCATCAATCTTTCATTGTCATAAACACAGTCAAACTGCAGACATAATTGCAGAAGATAGAGATGAATGAGCAGGCTGGATAATAATAAGAAACTAATGGTAAAAGATGAGGAGACAGACTAAAAGTGGGTGGTTGGAGAGCCTATTATGAGAAGATGATTGGCAAAGATAATTGAAAATGGTTGGTGCAAGATAACAGCTGCTAATAACAGATGTTTTTGCTAAGGGATATTTTCCTCTTTTCCTCGCGAGGAAAAGAGGAATGGATGGGGGTAAAAAGAGGATTGATTGACCAAGAACAGATATCCAGATAGGTTAATGGCAGGCAGGCAACAACAGTCCTAGTGACAGCACCAGTTAAAGCAAGTAATTAAAGATGGCAATTAAACCTGGAAGGGGACTCATCCAGATGAAGTCGTATAATACACGCTGGCTAACACAGCAAGTTGTTTTGTTGGACACTGAACAGCACCAGACAATTAAAAGCAGCATCGACATAGGCAAGGTGATGTTGTTACTAGATGTGAAGTTAGCTGTAAATGTTTCCTCGGTTCATGCAGCATTATATTATATACATGATTTCATCTATGCAGTGTCATGAGGTGAAGAGTCACTAGTTTACATGTCAAAAGCTTCAAGTGGCTGCTGTTATGCTCAGCCAATACTTTATGACATCGGGATGATGATATTTGTGCAAAATGTACAGCTTCAGTTTACTTCAACATTAAATCTCCCACTCTCTGCCGGAGGAATAAATCTATTTCTTGCTAAAGATATCTCCTCATTTGGTCTTTGGATCAAGGTGGTGGAGAGCACTGTCTGACACATCAGTCTAAAATCTCCTATCATTGAACTCTGCTGGAGTACTAATGCATATGATTCACATCATTTCCGTCTTGTCAAACAGTTCAGTGATTCTCGTGCCTTATGAAAAAAGCTCCTCCTATTAGGACAGAAAATGTTTCTATATTATAAAGGTGATTAACCAGAATAACATGCACTGATCAGAAGTAATTTTTCTCTATTAAGGGACCAGTGCACTTAAACAATGCCATGAAAAATGCCCCCACAGCATAACAAAGCCACCAGATCACCTCTCTGCAGGGGTTCATGTTTTGATTTAATGTGTCGCACATCTGTGCCTACCTTTAAATTTTCAAGAGGGAGTGTTCAGCATATCAATTAAAGAATAAAGCTGGGGATATTTAACATTTTCCCATGGCTAATACAAAATTGATAATATTTTAGTCCACACACCAACATTTTCTGATATTCCTAACAGTCTGTGGCCCATTTATTTCCTGTGAAGATGCAAACCTCTAAAAATTGCATCAGAGCTCTGTAATTTTTAGCAAAAGTCTTTCAAACAGGACTAAATAATGAATTTGGTGAGTAGTTGCCATGGATGCACACTTAGTTTGGTATTCATAAAAAATTTGATGAGGCTGAATTTTCATCTCTCGCTGCCAAGTTCTTAAGTTTATAACATTCTTCCCCTTCAGACACAGACGTACCTTTAGTGTGAATTAACAATTGTTAACTGTGTGCCGTTTGGCTGCTCCTTCTGTGCCTGCATGCCTTAAGTAGACATGCATGTTAGATTATGGTGGTGATCTAAATGGGCCATAGCTGTGAGATAAAAAGCTTAAAGTGTGTAGAATAAAACTTGTTTTGCATGTGTGGTTCAAGTGCAAATACATTACAGAAGTTTGTGCTTCATTTATGGTGCATGAAATTCTAGTACCGTATTTACCGCACTATAAGGCTCACCAGATTATAAGGCGCACTGTTGAAGACTGGCTCTGTTTTCATACATAAGGCGCATCATATTATAAGACGCATTAAGACAAACAAAAAATAACTCGACCTTTATTAAGCTCATTCACAGTAACTCTTAACACTGTTAAGCTGTAACACATTAAATATTGAAAAATACACACTTTTTCCAGTACGGTACATTCAACTTCCACAATTCCCTCAAACTCTTCACCTTCCGTGTCCGAGTTACGGTAAACAGCTGGGCAATTTCGGCATCAAGCATGCCCGGATCCCTCTCACACCGGATTAAAAGGCGTTTAAAGTGCATTCAGCAGAATAAAACAATCGGATGAGTTAAAATTTAACCAACTCATTCACAGTAACTATTAACATTGTTAAGCTGTTAAACATCAAATATTGAACAATACACTTACATTTCCAGTACATTCAACTTCCACAAATCCATCAAACTCTTCACCTTCAGTGTCTGAGTTAAACAGCTGGGCAATTTCGGCATCAAGCATGCCCGGATCCCTCTCATCATTATCCGAATCAGTCTCGTTGCTGTTACTTAGCTGTTCAGTGATTATTCCAGCCTTCGTGAAAGCTCGGACGACACTTGAGACTGATACCTTAGCCCAAGCATCCACGATCCATTGGCAGATAGTGGCGTAACTCGCTCGGCGTTGCCTCCCTGTCTTGGTGAATGTGTGTTCGCCTTCTGTCATCCAATGCTCCCACGCAGCTCGTAATTTAACTTTGAACGACCTGTTGATACCAATATCTAGTGGTTGGAGTTCTTTGGTTAATCCACCCGGAATGACGGCAAGCTCCGAATTAGTTTGCTTCACTTGGGTTTTGACAGCCTCGGTGAGATGGGCGCGCATGGAGTCGTAGATCAAAAGAGACGGAGATTTGTGGAAAAAGCCATCCGGTCTCTTGACATAAACTTCCCTCAGCCACTCGCTCATTTTCTCTTCGTCCATCCAGCCCTTTGAGTTAGCCTTGACGATGACGCCAGCCGGAAACTGTTCTTTTGGCAAAGTCTTCCTCTTGAAAATGACCATGGGTGGTAGTTTCTGGCCATTAGCTTGGCAGCCCAGAACTACAGTGAAGGATGACTTCTCGTTCCCTGTGGTGCGTATAGATACCGTACTGGTCCCTGTTTTCTCGACAGTACGGTTCACGGGGATGTCAAAGGTGAGGGGGACCTCGTCCATGTTAGTGATGTGTTCTGGCCGGATCTTCTTTTCAGTGATCTTATTCTGGCAGTACGTGCGGAAAATGGCCAACTTTTCTTTGTAATCGTTTGGCAGTTGCTGTGAGACAGTAGTTCTTGTGCGGATTGAGAGATTATGCCTTTTCATAAAACGGAAGCACCAAGAATGTCCCCCTCGAAAGTCGTTGATCTGCATGTCACGTGCTACCGCTGTTGCCTTGAGTCGAATAGAGATTGTAGAGACACTTCTACCTGCTGTTCTCTGTTCAATAACCCACTGTTCAATTTTGTCCTCTAACTGCGGCCATCGCGCCTTGTTCCCTCGGAAACTCCTTTTGGTCTTCTTTACTTGTTTTAGGTCATCTTTTTGCTTCCTCCACTTGCGCACCATGGACTCATTAATGCTGAATTGTCTGGCAGCTGCTCTATTTCCATTCTCTTCTGCAAAACTAATTGCTTGAAGTTTAAAATCAGCTTCGTAAGCGTGTCTCTTCGCGGGTGCCATTTTGGAGTCGTTATACACACACAACACGGTAATGTTGTGTTGAAGCACAGTACGTATTACTCCGCGAGGATCCTGGCAACGGTAACCGTAATGCTCCAAAAAGTGGCACTAAAAATCTTTTTTTGACAGATTTTTGAGCATAGTGTGGCACATAAAACCGGTTCGAGGTCAGTAAGCACAAACCAAAATTCATACATAAGGCGCACTGTCGATTTTTGTGAAGATTTAAGGATTTTACGTGCGCCTTATAGTGCGGTAAATACGGTATTGTATTTGTCGGTTACTGAGCACTATTAAGCTGATGTGTGTGTCTATGCATTGCGGTCATACAATTTATGAATACAGCTGGCTAACAAAACTTGCTAGTATTAGTTGGCAAATGAGCCCTCCACAGTCTATAAAAGATAACTTCAACTGCCAAAATCTTGATGTCGAAACTCCAAAACAAAGAGTCCCAAACTAATGTGTCACGTCACAGTGGCTATCCCTGTGTTAAGTATGTAAATTTCATTTGCGCACATAAGCAGCAGTGCTGTGATTGCAGGTTACCTTAAGTCAAAAGGGTCTGCGGGTCAGATTTAAGCCTTCAGGTTCTATTTTGTTAGATGTAGGGCATACATTACTATTCAAAAGTCTTGAGCTACCTCTCTTCTTTGTACTTTATCTTCAAGAAATGACTTTCTTGAGACTTTATAAAAGTAATAATAGAGACAATAGTTTCCAGGCTTTCTGAAGGTCTTTCAAAGTTTGTCTTTGGACATTTGCATTCATTTTCAGTCCCATCCTTGCAATTAATTATTTCTGGAGGAATTATTTGTTTCCTAAACCACTTGGTACTGACAGTCATTCAAACATAAAAAGGCTCTTAAGTGAAAAGATTAATCAGTGTTGCGTCTAGACATAACAGACCAAGTAGCAAATAACCTATTTTAAATTATATCTTTAGGAACCTTTATTACTAGCAGTCTGTTGCAAAAAGAAAGAAAAAAATTAATATTTGTTTGTTTGTTTTCCATGTGAATCTATGAAAATTGCCAAAGACAGTTTGACAGGCATAAAATTCTTTTTTTGCTCAAAGAAGGTGATTCCCAAAGAGCTATTAGCTACAAATGTGGCATATCTTGTAATTCATTTGAAAGCCTGATGCTTAACCTTGTCTACCCCAGCTGTTAAACTCAGAAACCAGTCTTACTTGTTATCATCTATCGTCCACCTGGGCCTTACACAGAGTTTCTGTCTGATTTCTCAGACTTTTTATCTGATTTGGTTCTCACCTCAAATAAAATAATTATTGTGGGTGATTTTAACATCCATGTAGATGCTAAAAATGACAGCCTCAACATGGCATCTAATCTGTTATTAGACTCAATTGGCTTCCCTCAAAATGTAAAAGAACCCACCCACCACTTTAATCACACTCTAGATCTTGTTTTAACATATGGCATAGAAACTGAACATTTAACAGTGTTTCCTGAAAACCCTCTCCTGTCTGATCATTTCCTGATAACATTTACATTTACAATAATTGATTACACAGCAGTGGAGAGTAGACTTTATCAAAGTAGATGTCTTTCTGAAAGCGCTGTAACTAAGTTTAAGAATATAATCCACCCACTGTTATCATCTTCAATGCCCTGTACCAACACAGAGCAGAGCAGCTATCTGAACGCTACTCCAACAGAGGTCGATTATCTTGTTAATAATTTCACCTCCTCACTACGTAAAACTCTGGATACTGTAGCTCCTGTGAAAACGAAGGTCTCTAATCAGAAGTACCTGATTCTGTGGTATAATTCTCAAACACGTAGCCTAAAGCAGATGACTCGTAAGCTGGAGAGGAAATGGCGTGTCACAAATTTAGAGGATCATCATTTAGCCTGGAGAAATAGTTTGTTGCTTTATAATAAAGCCCTCCGCAAAGCCAGAACATCTTACTATTCGTCACTGATTGAAGAAAATAAGAACAACCCCAGGCTTCTCTTCAGCACTGTAGCCAGGCTGACAAAAAGCCAGAGCTCTTTTGAGCCAACCATCCCTTTAACCTTAACTAGTAATGACTTCATGAACTTCTTCACAAATAAAATTGTTATCATTAGAGAAAAAATTACCAGTAATCATCCCACAGATGTAATATTATCTACACCTACTCTTAGTACCATTGTTGTTAAGTTAGACTCTTTTTCTCCAATTGATCTTTCTGAGTTAACTTCAATAATTACTTCCTCCAACAGCTTTAGTGATGGTTACAAATGATCTTCTTATGGCCTCTGACAGTGGACTCATCTCTGTGCTTGTCCTGCTAGACCAGTGGTTCTTAACCTTGTTGGAGGTACCGAACCCCACCAGATTCATATGCGCATTCACTGAACCCCTCTTTACTGAAAAATAAAATATGATTTTTTTCAAATTCAAGACATGATATGTTTTTTACTGGTGCACAAAATGAGCTGTGCATGTCACGGCGGAGGCTCTGCCGAACCCCTGAGACCGACTCACCGAACCCCTAGGGTTCGATCGAACCCAGGTTAAGAACCACTGTGCTAGACCTTAGTGCAGCATTCGATAATGTTGACCATAATATCCTATTAGAGTGATTAGAACATGCTGTAGGTATTACAGGTACTGCACTGCAGTGGTTTGTATCATATCTATCTAATAGACTCCAATTTGTGCATGTAAATGGAGAGTCCTCTTCACACACTGAGGTTAATTATGGAGTTCCACAGGGTTCAGTGCTAGGACCAATTCTGTTTACATTATACATGCTTCCCTTAGGCAGCATCATTAGAAGACATAGCATAAATTTTCACTGCTATGCAGATGACACCCAGCTCTATCGATCTATGAAGCCAGATAACACACACCAATTAGTTAAACTGCAGGAATGTCTTAAAGACATAAAGACCTGGATGGCCGCTAACTTTCTGCTTCTTAATTCAGATAAAACTGAGGTTATTGTACTCGGCCCTGAAAATCTTAGAAATATGGTATCTAAGCAGATTCTTACTCTGGATGGCATTACCTTGGCCTCCAGTAACACTGTAGGAACCTTGGAGTCATTTTTGACCAGGACATGTCCTTCAGCGCACATATTAAACAAATATGTAAGACTGCTTTCTTCCATTTGTGCAACATCTCTAAAGTTAGAAATATCCTGTCTCCAGGCTGGACTACTGTAATTCATTATTATCAGGATGTCCAAAAAACTCACTGAAAAGCCTTCAGCTAATCCAAAATGCTGCAGCAAGAGTACTGACAGGGACTAGAAAGAGAGAGCATATTTCTCCTGTTTTGGCTTCCCTTCATTGGCTTCCTGTTAAATCCAGAATTGAATTCAAAATCCTGCTCCTCACATACAAGGTCTTAAATAATCAGGCCCCATCTTATCTTAATCACCTTGTAGTACCATATCACCCTATTAGAGCACTTCGCTCTCGCACTGCAGGCCTACTTGTTGTTCCTAGAGTATTTAAAAGTAGAATGGGAGGCAGAGCCTTCAGTTTTCAGGCCCCTCTTCTGTGGAACCAGCTTCCAGTTTGGATTCGGGAGACAGACGCTATCTCTACTTTTAAGATTAGGCTTAAAACTTTCCATTTTGCTAAAGCATATAGTTAGGGCTGGATCAGGTGACCCTGAATCCTCTCTTAGTTATGCTGAGATAGACGTAGGCTGCCGGGGATTCCCATGATGCATTGAGTTTTTCCTTTCTTGTCACCTTTCTCACTCACTATGTGTTAATAGACCTCTCTGCATTGAATCATATCTGTTATTAACCTCTGTCTCTCTTCCACAGCATGTCTTTTATCCTGTCTTCCTTCTCTCACCCCAACCGGTCGCAGCAGATGGCCCCGCCCCTCCCTGAGCCAGGTTCTGCCGGAGGTTTCTTCCTGTTAAAAGGGAGTTTTTCATTCCCACTGTTGCCAAAGTGCTTGCTCATAGGGGGTCATATGATTGTTGGGTTTTTCTCTGTATCTATGAAGCGCCTTGAGGTGACTTTTGTTGTGATTTGGCGCTATATAAATAAAATTGAATTGAATTGAATTGAATCTTGGTATGGTACAGAATGTGTCCTTAACAAATTTGAATAAACTGGCAGGCAAAAAAAGCCTGGTCAGAATTGGGGTTGAATGGTGGCTGTGAAGAAGCCATTTGTAAAGAAGGGAAACAGGAAGAAAAGGTTGAGGTACATTAAATTACACAACAGTGTAATTTTAACAGTTCCTTCATTTTCAGCACGACAATGATCCCAAATATGCTGACATCACAGTAAAAGCATAACTGGATATAAAAAACACACAGTGGAACAGTACCGAGCATGAATCTCATGGCCTTCAGTATTATTGAAGCAGTGTGGGATCATCATGACAGAGAATAGTACAAAAAGGCAGCCGACGTTCAAAGAAGAGCTTTGATTGGTCTTCAAGAAGTCTGGAGAAGTATATCTGAAGACTGCTTAAAAAAAATTACAAGAAAGCTTGACTAAGAGAGTTCAGGCTGTGCTAAAGAATCAAGGACTCAGAACTGACTTTCAAGTTTATTAGAATTGTATAAACTATGTTTGTGCACCACATACTCTAGTTGCATTATGTTTGCATCAAGAACAATGCAAGAACAATGGTGCAGAGCTATAGCAACTACAGAGGGATAAATAAAGAATAAAAGAATTGTTGAAGTTAGGGTGATGATCAGCGAGCAGCATGTTTAATTATCTGGGGTCAACCATGCAAAAGATAAAAGACTGCACAAGAGAGTTGAAGCAGTAGTGCAGGGAGGGTAGAGTGGGATAGACAAGATTAGAAATGAGTATGTAAGAGGGACAGCTCAGGCTGAAGACACAAGAGAGACACAAGGTTGAGATGGTTTGGACATGTGCACATAAAAAGGTAGATGATCCACTGTAGCAATCCCTAAAGAGACTAGGTGAAAGAAGAGGGGCATATCCGGGAAGATATTCAATGCAGATGCAAAAACAAAAAATGTGCAAAAGTAAAAGAAAAACAAAAAGAGAGTTAAGCGGCACAGCTGTGCAAGTGGATGAAGGATTTTGTAACAGAAGTATGCATTAGGCTCTTCTAAATTAGTCAGTTGAAATCTAAATATAATGAAGAAATGTATTTCTTTTAGATTTTATGTTGATGGTGGTCTCTTGTAATGAAATTGCAGTGACGCTTTATTATTGGCAAGAAAGGAGAGATGCAAAAGGTGAGGGAAGGGGGTCATATAGAGAGACAAAAGGGGAAAGAATGGTCCGTGACCATGAGAGGCATGGGAGGTATATGAATTCAATTCAATTCAATTTTATTTATATAGCGCCAAATCACAACAACAGCCGTCTCAAGGTGCTTTGTAAGATAAGGTAGACCCTACAATAATACATACAGAGAAAAATCCAACAATCATATGACCCCCTATGAGCAAGCACTTTGGCGACAGTGGGAATGAAAAACTCCCTTTTAACAGGAAGAAACCTCCGGCAGAACCAGGCTCAGGGAGGGGCGGGGCCATCTGCTGCAACCAGTTGGGGTGAGAGAAGGAAGACAGGATAGAAGGCATGCTGTAGAAGAGAGACAGAGATTAATAACAGATATGATTCACTGGAAAATATGAGACACCTGTAATAAACAAAATGGAGAACGGAGAAGTATTTCTGAAGACTACTTAAAAAAATTACAAGGACTCGGAGCTTCAAGCTTATTAGAATTGTACAAACTCTGTTTTTGCACCGCATACTGTAGTTGCATATATGTTTGCATCAATTTTCCATTTTCCATAATTGGCGATTCAAGACTTTTGCACATCACTATAATCTGCATTAATATATACCTAAAGAATTTGTGAATGAAGCAACTTTAAAAAAAAAAAAAATCACATTTTCAGTTAATACAGATCTTGAACAGAGCTGTCAGTTTCTTGGGCACATATTCAGTGTTAATACTAATGATTATGCTCATATTCACTGTTCTTAAGTAGTCCACTGAAATGTGACGTGAAGCTGCTGCCAGGACATAAAGAACTGTCTGCCACTTACATGCACTGTGGAGCATCTGTGCTCAGCTTTGAACAATAAATCTCTAAAATCTATTTGCAAGGGCGTAGATTTGTTTTTGTGTTAGCCATTATTTTCTTCAATCTTTGGACAACTTCACCTAGGAAATGAACAGGAGGCAGTGTAAGAGAAAAACACTGAAATTTTCTGACACCTGTTCACAGCCTTTGCTACAGAAATAAGGGTGACTGGAGGTATCGGGTGATAATTGTTAGCTGTAAAACTGAGATGGCATCAGACTTGCAGGAATTTGACAGGGAAATTGCTGTGCCAAAAGCAGAAAATAGAGAGAACAAAGGTGGGGGACGTGGGAGAGGTGATTGACAGTTGAAAGTGGTGTGCTCTTATTAAAGCTGGACTGAAATCAATGCAACAGAAGTGTTAGCATTCAGAAAGCAGGGCAGTGTACAAAAACTGGACAGCATACAAATCACAGAAGTCAAGTTCACATCCTGAAAGCTGCTCTTCAGGTGTATAAATGTATTAACACTCAGACAGGTGATGTGTCTGTGCACATAAAAACATGTAACATTTGAGCTGCAGCATGAGCAGGACTGTGGCATCAATGTTTTATACATTAACCGTGTTGTCTTGCGTAGCGATAAGCGGCGATAACTGAGGAGAAACATGCATTTGTTTAGTGAAAACTGGATGCAGTGAATCATTTAACAGACAATTTCATTGACAGCTGTGTGGACTCTAAAGGACAGTATAGATAACCGTGGGAAATCCAGTGGAAAATCCTGACAGCTGTTTCACTAACAGCTGCCACGGTGGAGCTCTTTCTGCATTTGTCCTTCCCTCTCTCTCCGAAATGAGTAATAGATACAATAAAGAATGCTCTTAGTTGCATTGGCAGAATTTCCCATTAAAGCCAAAGGGGCAGAGGCGAGCTTCATGCTCAAATTAATTGTTTCCCTTGGCTTTCAGTGACAAATGGAAGGAATTCTAACAAGAATTTATAGGGAACCTGCAAAATGAATTCGAACAAATGTGGAAAAGCCGACCAGCTACACCATACTGTAAATGTGCAGCTTGTTGGGATGTTAGAACCTGTGCCAGCTCTATACAGCTGCATATGTGTGTTGTTTATTAATGCACTTTTCCAACAAGTGGGTGTGCAGTTAAAATAAAAAGACCAAGTTATAAAATAAGATGAAAAAGTTCTAGCACAGAAGCATGTGGACGTATACAGCAAATATAGAAATGCAACTTAACAAGAAAGAAAAATTATGTCAACTGGAACCAAAGTCTGCCCTAGTTCTCTTGCACTGATTAGACGGGTCAAGGTTGGGGCTGGTTTGTGTTGCTGTAACAACTCTGCATCACTTGCTGGCTGCCATGGCAATGCATCAAAAATAGAGTAGTGGAAAATGATCATTGGCTGCTCGGTGGGTGTGTTGGTAGGTTGATGGCACAAAAGAGAAGCAGACACACATCACATCATATAATTACTTCAGTCAGACTGCTCATAACCTCAAATGATTCAGTTATTACAGCAGAAGTAGTCAGATATCGGTGTCTAGGCTCCGAGCTCATCTCTCCTCACACATGTTACACATAAGATTGGGGAGAGATGAGTAAATGTCCCCCCTGAAGCCGACAAATGGATGCTGGGGCAGTGGAGGGGTTGAAACATTAGGCAGAGATGCAGGGAGAGGTGGGAGGTGTGCAGCTTAAATAGACAGCCAAATTGGGAGGTTGTGTTTGGTATATGATGTGACTAGAGTGAGCAGGTTAAATGTGTTGCTTACTTCACTCTGGCTAGCAAGCTTTGCTCCATTTATCACATCCTTATAATTAAAGGTGACAAAGAGGAGAGCATTCCACTACACAACTACATATTGGGATATGCAATAAGAATTTGCAGCCCTTCGTTTCCCAAATGATGTCCCTCCTTAATTCTAATGAACCGCTATAAGGTTTGGCTTTGATAAAATGCACGAGAAAGGGGCTCCAGCTACCACTTGCCGATTACACTGCTGATTATTTTAGATTTTTTTAATCCACTGAAGGCTTAGCGTGTGAAATGGCAGAAAATGAACACGACAACAATACAACAGATGTGACAGATGTGATGTGGCTTCCTTTCTGATTTCCTTCTTAAATTGCATTCTTGCCTTAATTTAAAGTACTCATCTGGAAGTCCAGTCCAGTGTCTTTTAATTATCATTTTCAATATTATTATTATTGTTGTTTACAGCAAGAATCAACTCAAGAGTTTAAAAGCTTAACCAAAATCCCCCACAGTGATTATTCAGTTGCTAATCTTTCTGTAGAGCCAATGACGTTAGGCAGTTTAACTCACATTTCCTCATGCAGCCGCCTTCTTACAGGACGAATAAACATTGCAGTTCTAAAAATATTTTTGTTTAACCAATCCGCCAGCAAGAAACACTTTCTATTGTGCTTTTTTTTGTGTCATTTCCCAGACACGGGCGAAATGTGTCCAAACACCCCACTGAGTTTAAACCTTAATGAGCAGGACTTAATTAGTCTGTAGCCTCAGTGTAGCCTCTCTCTCAGTCATCTACACTGAAATATTGCTGTGATGCAAAATTATGCAACCTGACATTTTATATTGAGCTTAGTAAATGTGCCACAGATGCGCGATCATCCAGTACAGCAGCAATAAACACAGAAGACAGCCGATATGACAGGAGTTTGTTTATATGAGGGGCCTGTTTCTCTGCTTAGTATTCTGCCCCCGCTCTTTCAATCTGTATGCTGTCAGTCTGTTTCAGCATTTCCAGTTCAGCATAGTGACATTTTGAAATGTATTCACTTCCAATCAAGACACTCAGAAACAGGGGACACCAAGTCTTTCGTCCCCCCCCAAATGTTCACCCTTGTCTGTAGTGAGTGAAAGTCTGAAAGACAAATTAAGAAAGAAGAGCAGAATCAAAGTAAGAATGAAAAGAAAGGGAGAAGAGAAAGCAGAAATAAGGAAGAGGTTAAATGAGATGGCTTGAAGTGAGTGGATCAAAGAGGAAGATTAAAGATATCGATGCGGTTAATGAGACTAATGGCGTTCTTTTATCCCTATTTCTCTGTTTCTCCAGGTCTTCCAGCTGAAGAGGAAGTGAAACTTCTTGTTGGACATGGGAGCTAAAAGTTATGAAACACTGCACAAAACCAGATACGGACATTTGATCATGAAATAACCAGTTTCGTAGCTTTGCTGGAACCAATGATTTGCAGTTTAAAGAACCAGAGACACTTAGACATTAACATCTGCTTTTTAGAAATACAGAAGCATAACTTTCTCTGCAGGTGAGCAAAGCAGGTGTTTTTTAGGGCATCTAACGAACATGAGCAGGGCAGACAGCTGGCATAAAGTGGGCGCTGCAGGGGTCTTAACCTTAGATTACAGTTTAGCAGATTAGAGCTAAGCAGCAACCACCTTAAGCTCACCAGCCCCATGAAACTCACGCTTCTAGCCAACAGAGCATGCACAAAAACATCTGCACACAAACACACACCCACTGGCACAGCTGTAGAACACAATTAAATTAGTGCATTTGGCAGACGGTGTGCAAACCTAGCTTTGCACCATACACACATTAAATCACAGGCATAAAGATGTGCACATACACACATAGTCTGGGGGAGAGGACAGATGCTACGCCCTCCCCTCCTCCCGTCATCCTCTCAAAGCCAGCTGGAGAGAAGATGAGATTTGGGGCTGATTGGTTTTGTCTATTTTTCCATCACGCCCTGTGCGCCTCACTCCATCCGCCACTTTCGCCTTTCCACGGCGCAGCCTCATCCATGGACAAATAGTCATCATAAAAATCTGACATCTGTACCAGTTTGAAATGAACAGTGACAGGACTTCTTGACTGATTTTTCTTTCTGAACTGTGGATGCCAAATTGGTGAGACATCAGTGAGGTGATAGAAGGAAATGCTGTATTCCTTTACAGCGTGTGATGAAAACTATCTTAAAGGGTTCTTTTTTTATACACTTCTTTTTCATTACAATTTCATCATAACACACAAAGAACTGAAACTTTCTATACTAACTTTTAAGACTTTGTGTTTGAGGAGAGCGTAAAGAAGAGCCGCATCAGAGGAGAGCTTTAATCTCAACACAGTTGCTCTCAGTCAAGTAGCTCAGCGTTCCTCAGTGGCAGATTCAGACAATGGACTGAAAAAGGTAAAAGAAAAAAAGGAGAGACCTTGAAAGAGGGTGACACTGGGCGAGGTGAAACTTGATAGAAAGACAAAAGGAAGAAAATAAAGGAGAAACTGGATTTTTTTTTTTTATTGTCAAGGGTGGCTAGAGCAGTGATGGAACACCCTTCAGGGCAGACCACCTCCCTTCTGCTGCTCCTCCTTCCTTCTTTCCTCCCTCTCTCCACCGCTTTCGACTAGTCTGCTGGCTGTCTTTGGCTACGTCGCTTCAGTGCAAACAGAGAGACGGAGGAAGAGAGAAAGCACAGTGCTGCGGACCAAGCTCAACATTCACACAGATGGCAGAGGAAACGAGAAAGACCTGCCGCATCCAGCTGTTGGATTTCACTGACGATGGATACTGCAGTTAATCAAATAAAAAGAGGCAGGGAAAAGTGACAGAGATCCAGACAGAGGAAGCCAGGAAAGGGAAAGTTATAAAGTTCAAAAGAGGAGGGAGTGGACGAAAGATACAAAGGTGCAAATACGCTGGGATTGTACTCGAAGCTGAAAGAGAGATCACCTCACACTGAAAACAAAGGACCTCTGAAGCAGTCTGGCTCCAGTTGTGTGTGATTCAGCAGCGACTCCTGTGTGTGTGTGTTCGTGTCTGTTCAGGCGTTTCAGTGTGTGAGACAAGTGCATGGCTGTGGAGCAGTTAGAGAGAGAATCCAGCGGGAGACATAGAGAAAGCGTAGGAGCTCCGGTGAGCGAACAGCTTGACTGTGAGACAGATTGACTCTGACACTATCCTTTGTATTTTTGTGTGTGTGTGTGTGTTTGTGCGTGTCTTTGACAGACCGATAAAGGGAGTGATTGTGTGGTCCATACTGGCAGCCAGGGGCTCGTCCCAGTCAGTGTGACCAGACCGTGGTGGTTGCTTAGTGGAGGCACAGGAGGAAGAGGAGGAGGTAGTTGTGGGCTGGGGACAGTGGCAGGCTCAGGGGTGGGGACATGGCCTTGGGGGGGCCGCATACCGTCCTCCACCCTGCACCGGGACAGACGCTGGGGCTGGGGGTCCTGGAGCGGGGGCGCATCCAGGGGAGCTCCCAGAATCTCAGAGCTCAGGCCTTGGTTAAGTGGAGGGATGGTTACAGGTGGAGGTAGTACTGGGGTAGGAGGTGGAGCAGAGAAAGGAGGCAGAGTGAGATGTTCCCGCAGAATCTGGGTTCTCCTCGGCTCCTTGGTTCTCATCTTTCTCACTTCCCTATTCTTGTCTGTGTCCCTTCGCGGGGGCGTCGGATTCAACTACCTGGAACCACCCGGGTGGGAAGAGTCACGGCGTGTGAAGCTCGTGCCCAGCTACATGGGTGCGCACCGCCTGTCATCACCTGATGCCCCACAGCAGAAGACGTGTGCCTGCCCGCGCTGTGTCGGGGATCCTGGAGTTTCTGATTGGTTCGATGAAAACTACGACCCGGATATCTCTCCTGTTTGGACAAGAGACAACATGCAGTTACCCTCTGATGTCTACTACTGGTGGGTGGTAAGTAACTTTAATCTCTAAAGTTATGTAAGTTAGTAACAGTCTGGAGTGTTTTTCTTTTGTTTTGTTTTTTTCACATCAGCTAAAGCAGTAAACTATTGTGACATATCTCAAAGTCTGGAAAATTAATAACCTCTACAACCAGGGCTCCTACATCTTTGTAAATCTGTGGTGACGCATTATTACATGTGCAAGTTTGTTTTGTTCCTGACTTCTGTTTGATGTTTTTTTTTCTCAATATTCGAATAAAGCAAAGATCCTATGCCCTCAATATGCTACGAGTTTAATAGCTTAGCTTCTTTGCATATATACTTATTGCTCCTAATCGGTAAATATTAAGCTCTATCCAAGAGCGTGTCAGATTAGCACAAAGACTGGAAGGCTGGAGACAGCATGGCATTTCCAAAGTAAACAAAATCTTCTTAGCATTTCTTCTAAAGCTCACTGATTAACAGGTGTTATCGTGTTAGTTTGTTTGCCCCCTTCTAAGTGACAGCACATAATCCCTTGTAAAACCATTATAGAATAAACATGCAAGATATAAGATTAAGATTAATGAACTTTTAGTTGAATTTTGAACACAGCCTGCGTAGTTGATTCCACTGCTTCCTGTTGTTATGTTAAGTATCTGGCTTTATAATTAACATACAAACAGAATAGTTTGTCCATACGTGATTGATACAATGTGATGTTAATATTAGCAGGGTTTGTGCCTGCCAGAGCTAAATCTCCCACTGCACTAGAACAAATGCTACAGCTGTTAAGTTAGTTAATGTGTCTTATTAGCATACCGTTCTTGTTTTCACACATGTAAAAATACTTTAAATGATTGTTTTTTAAAAACGTAGTCATAAAGAACCAGAAAGAAATGTTATGAAGTCATACTTTGTCCATTTTTCAGCTATTCGTTCACTTGTGTTCATTAAAATGCAGACTTATCCCTCCACCAGTTACAGCAGCCACAGTTTTCCTGGCAGAAACCCTCAGTGTCATACAGTCTTTAAAACAACTTCATTAGGTAGACGTATAATGTTTACAATGGTTTCATTTGATTGTTGGTATATTTACATGTGAGCAATTAAATAATTTAAAGCCAGGATCTGAATTCACTTTCATAATTATTCATGAAAAAATCCAGCAATAGTAAGGGCAATAAGTTCTCCACCGCCTGTCTGAGCTCTTAGCCCTTTATCTCAGTGTTCCAGGGTCAGATGTCCCTGACTGGAAGGGAAATTGGTATGCAGTGCATGCTACCACAAGTTCATGCAAATTGTAGAAGTTTCCAAATCAGAAATTTAAAGTTCTACTTATAAATGCTATGCCGCATTTTTTTGTATATGTGGTTTAGTTACTTGTTTTGGAGTAAAACACCTGGTTTGCATACTTCACTCTAAATCTGCAGACTGTGTTTGGGTGATTTAATGTTCTTAACTTCATAAAGCAAAACACAATAATGAGATCATGTATTATACTACAGCATATAGCATCATTCTCCTCTGAACCACAGTCCACAAAAATAACTTTGTGCCACTGTCTGGAGCACTATCAAGCACTTTCTATTTATGTATATAGAGAGCGTGGGGAGCTGCAAGTTACATGGAAGACATAAGTTTATAGAACACTAACACAGGGGGAGTAACACATAATAATCTTGTCCTCCTCATCCTGCCTCATCTCTGAGCCAACCAATCCCCTTCTTACAAGTCCTACATGCTTCTCAAGTATCCCTGCCAGTCATATGTGATGGTATTTGTGGAAAAGTGGAACAAATAAACAAGGTTGGCCTCTGGGTTTTCCTTAAAATGTTTTATAGTAATGTGTAAAAAAAAATAAACAAACCCCAGAATGAGGTTTTTTTTTAGTCAAGTGTGAGAGACAGGAAGCACTTAAAGGATCATTATGTAAATGCCTCCTTTTAGTTTGGTTTGTAACTATTTACGTACATGCGTTGTCTCTCTATGTCCACTCAAATCTAAGTGCAAATGTGTTTGTGTGCATCTGCAGTAAGTGTCATCCAGTTTAGTGTCCTTCAGTGGCCGGGTTAGACTCTTATTTCAAAGCCGAATCCTCAGCTAAGCTCTGAAATGGCAAAAAACTGCAAACACAGGCCAACAGCTGCCAAGTCATTAGGTCACACTGTAACAGGGTGGTGATGAACTGGCGTGGGGGGGGGAAGAGTGGATAGGAAAGGAATGGGCAGATCTAAAATACATTTATATTAAATTATATTAATTTAATTATATTAAATGTGGTTTCTGAATTTAATTAGTCCAGAAATGTAATCATCTGCTCTGACCAGCAGCAGCTTTTAATGGACTTCCAATAAGTCACACTGCTTGACCACTGTAGGCAGTCATTTTAATGAACGACTTGTGTTGGTTACACCATGTATGTAATGCTGTTATTGCTTGATTTTTAATATATAGCATATACCTTGTGTGTTTGTTTGGCACCATGAACACCTGACCTTGAAGACCTCTTAACTTGAGGTCTGGAGTGTAGTTTTGGGAGATATGTTAAAATTGTTGCTAATGCTAATGGGGAGGACTCTACCTATCTTAAGATACCTTAACATTTAAATTTGGAAACTTCATAGAGAGTTTCCATATTTTTCTCTAAATTTAGAATGTTGTAAGAATGAACATAATGTAAATTATATTTATTAGCCTCCTATGAAGGCAAAGACAACTCACCAGGCTTTGGAGAGATAAGTGTTGTAGACAGGCAGCTGTCCTTGTTTCTGAATTACTGCAGACACAGTGAAAAGTGCCAGTTTACGTGTTGTCTGCATAAATTTAGAGTAGAAAAATGTCACAGCACCCTGAATGAAGCTTAACAATTTACCCAGAGTGATCACAAGGCATGTAAATAATTACATTGAAATTCATGCGGCCTCTCCTGCAGAGGGTACTGCGGAGAATAAAAACTTGACTAGGACTTAATTAGAATATTATTTCTGTTTGAAAAGAGAAACTCTGCATATCACAGTCAAGAATTGTTGGACTGCTGGAATTAGTTGTGCGGAAATTTGAAATTTGCTGAGAATTACAATCACAGACATAGTCCAGAGTCTTTAATTGAGTCATGCTTGAATTCTGACTTTTTCAAAAAAATTGACGTCAAACCTAAAAGGCAAGCCTTATTTAGCAACTACACAATATTTATTCTCTCACACTGCAGTCAGCAGATTTCCACTCTCTAATCAATACATCCATTTTAACTTAACAGGAATTAATGGATGGCTGGGTGGAGAATGGAGAGAGGAATGGCCACAGACCTCAAGAGTAATAATGGCTTGCTGTCTAGTGTCTTGCCTGCTGTTTATATTGTTGTGTCTCGAGCTAGTATTTATCTTTGAGCGCTGTAATGTAAAGGATGACTTACAGTCCTTGCATTTGGGAATCAGAAAACAGAAAAAGACATTGTTTCCTGGTAAAGACTTTTATGAGGCAGACTTCAGCAATTCACAGTAAGGATCATCTGTGTAGCTGCTCCCTAGTCAGTTACCTCCTTTTATTTCTTCTGAGAGAACCTCTTCAGTCCAAAAGTGATTTGTTATGGGAAGTCTATGCACCCGATGCAACCAGTGAAAAAAATTACTTCTCCTTTGTTATTTGATTTGTTTGTTTTTGTATTGGTCGACTTTCTTTTATTCCCAAATCCAATAGCAGCGCTATAAAGAAATGAAAATAAGCGATTAATGCGTATTCGTGATTGGACCTCTTCAATCAAACCTAATGTGCAAATGTGTACTCCTGCCTCAGGAGAGGCACAATGCAAGCACGCAGTGAAAGAAACATTTTAAACATTTCAGTCTGTTGCTGTAGACACAAACTCTCCAATGTTGTAATTGTACTTTTTAAGGTAATTTTACAATTTCTTTTAAAATTTGCACACTGGGCATCTGTCTCTAATTTTATAACAGGGCTAATTTTGAATATCTAATGTGGCTTCTGGAAACAGCAGTGAAATCTTGTTTCAATGGAAAAAGAAAAATTAGAGTTCCTTGGATGCAGTTGCCAGGAAACTTTGGGAGTCAGAAGACGGCTGACATGAAGGAAGCTCGACAGCATCCAGCTATGCTGCCAGAAAACAAACGCCAAAAATTAGTAGCCCCTGAACAACAGCGGTATCGAATGCCAAGCTGGCTCTGGCATCGTGTATGCAGTCAGAGACCGAGGAAGGCAAAGGGATGGATGGATCAAGGAGGATTGGAAAAACAGAGACAAAGACACGATAGCAGAGAGGCAACAGCAAGAGAGACAAAGTCAGAAGGTGTGAAAGAAAGATTAGTGGACTCTGATCAGGGCTTATGATCTGCCTCGTGCACAAGCAATCCAGAGAGAAAAGGAGATGAAGATAGACAAGAGGAGCAGCAGTAAGGGAGAGCGGAAAGGGGAAGTTAAAGAGCAGGAGTTAGACATGCGGGCAAAAAGGCTGATAGAGAAGATGCATGAATGAAAATCTTGAAGACTGAGATCTGTGTTGGAAGAAGCGAATTAAGGGCACTGGTGGGTGCAAAGGAAGGGGTGACAAAGGAGTGTGAAAATGAAGATTGCTGTGTGTGGGAGAGACAGAGAAAAGATGGTTATGGATAGGAGGAGCCATGCTTCAGCTGCCAATACCCCGATGGATATCCATAGGATGCCATAAACTGCATTCTTTGTTTATGGGTTGTTGTTTTGTTTGTTTTTTTACATTTGTGCAGGTGCTTGTTTTGTCTTTTCACGCATGATTGCA
Source organism: Simochromis diagramma (assembly GCF_900408965.1). Classification (NCBI taxonomy): domain Eukaryota; kingdom Metazoa; phylum Chordata; class Actinopteri; order Cichliformes; family Cichlidae; genus Simochromis; species Simochromis diagramma. The sequence goes on from NW_024386765.1 coordinate 1,080,400, forward strand.
CATTTGCCTGTGTGGTTTGGCAGATGCTCAAATGAGCCAGGATTTATTTTTTGCCTCTTAATTGGACAACTTCTGTTTGTTAGTTGGTAAGCATCATCATACCACAAAAGGGCACTCAAACCGTGATCCAGAGAAATGAAAAACACTCTTACTGACGTGAATAAAGCAAAAAAATTTTTTTTTTCTTAACTGTAAACATGTGGCTTCAATATAGTTCATGCCCTTTAAGATCACTTGTTGATGTAAAGCGACTGGTGCCTGCCCAAGAAAGCTTTGAAGTTAAAGGATAAGTTAAAAAACGGGCATTTCGTGAGTTAAAGCTTTAAAAATGAAGGGTGCCTCCATGCTAGCAACACTGAGAGGCTATAATTAGGCACAGCAATGCTTTGAGCTAAATGCTAATGTCACAATGCTAACATGCTGGAAGCGATTAACATTTTAAAATTACCATTAAACCAGAGGCGGAGCCAGACATTTGAAACACCCGGGGCTTAAGCCCAGTAAGCCACCCCCACGCTCCGCCCCTGCATTAAACCAAAGCAGAGCTGAGGTTGATGGAAATCTGGTTAGTGTTTGGAGGGGCGATTTTTGTTTTTAAGTATTTGATTAAGAGAAATTTATCAAATCATTTACCAAGAAATTAATATTTTCACATGTGGCAGGTGACAACCAGATTGTTCTGCTGGTGCTGCTGTTACTTTTTTCGCCTATAGATGGCACTAGTTTGCATGCTCAAGGACTCAAGAAGTAGTCACGCCCATGGTCTCTTACCATAGTCTCATGTGTTGAAATGCCATAATTTATTATGAGGACAAACATGCCAAGACGGTTTAAGCGCTTTTTAAAGTTCACCGGTTTAAAAGCTATTAAGGCTTCACATTAAAACAGCTTCAAAAGTCAGCACCCACAGGTCAGAGGGTAGACTGATACTTCTGTGCTCATTTCAAATGTGCCCTGTAAAATGGTGGAGCTTTTAAGTATGGTAATTTTGTGAGGTGCCGTGCTTTATTTTTTTTCTAAGTGACCTTCCTCATTAAAATTATAATGGACTCTGTTTAAGCTAAAGCGCTTAGATTATTATTCATGTTTTCAGACAAGCTGATGAACAATGCATTAAACCCATTTTCACAGTAGCCAAAGGCAGGAACTTAATCTGAGGGTGTTTTTTTTTCAATGTAAAACACCAGTAGCTTCACATTTATGGTGTTATTTATCCATTAATCCTCTGACAGACAGCTAGCTTAAGAGCGACCTATTGTATCACTCTCCTCCTCTCTTCATCTTTCTCTGAGCTATGTTTAGATCTTATTTTTTCTCTTCTGTGCACCTTTACATTTACCAAATCTTTTTTTTTTTTTTAATAATTTACTCTGAAACAACCTTTGCTTTCTTTTCTTTTTTAAAAAGATTTTCTCACTCCGCTTGTTTTTGACATGTGGACGGCAATGCCTCAGCTCCTTTGACCACAGTCTGACTGCATCCTGTCAGTCTGACACGTAGCTGTTACCTAAACACACACGCACACACTTAGGCACAAGCATCTGCTTATTTTCTCTTGAATGCAGGTGAGTGCATGCATACACATGCACACGGGCACACAGAATGTAACTAAATTTAAAGTCTCTTGTCAGATATGATTTGTCTGCAGAGGAGAAACTACACATCCTAACTATCTCTCTCTCTCTCGTTCTCTCTCTAGATGTTACAGCCCCAGTTTAAACCCCACAGCATCCAGCAGGTGCTGCTGAGGTTGTTCCAGGTATTTTATATTATTAATTCATCTTTCCTTTGCCGTAGTGCTTTCATATCAGCCAAGTCATTAATTCAGACTTCCTTCCAAAGACTGAGTGGAGGGGGAGCAGATTGTCTTTATTTGACATTTGGTTTATCTCAAACCTGGCTCATTCCTCTCCAGCGCGTCCGTATGACTTTTTTATATTCGGACTCTCAAAGCACTTAAAGTGCTTTCCCACAAGGATGTAGGTTTAGTCTGGCTCCCTTAGGGCTGAAGTGGTTCATGTATTTTTCATGGAGATTCTCATAAAGAATTCACCCCAATATTGAGAGCTGCATGTATTTTCACAGTCAGGTCTGAGCTGCAGGTTAGGTCGTTTTATGTGTCTTTGTGATGTATTTAATTTCCTCCGTAGCTTCGGTCCAGTCTGCTTGATTTAATCATGGTTGTTTATCACAGGTGATTCCCGGAAGGTCGCCGTACGGCTCGTGGGATCCGGGACGCTGCCTGCGCTGCGCTGTGGTGGGGAACTCCGGGAACCTTCGCGGGGCCAGATATGGCGCAACCATTGATGATCACAACTACATTATGAGGTGAGAGAGACGGCTGCAACGGATAGATGAGCAGAGCAAGACAAAACAGAGTGGATGCAGGGCACTATTAGATAAAAGCACGACTCGAAGAAGTAAAATTATGCTGTAAGACCAAAGCTTGGAGGTGAAGGAGGGAGAGGAGAGGAGGGAGACAGCTGGAGGGAAGAAGAAAAAAGAGTTTATGTGGGGATTACACTGTATTCTCACTCCGCACAGTATGTGCCATTAAAGTTCCATCATCATAGCCATCTAGATTGTGTGTGCATGTGTGTACAGGATGGGGAGGTGTACTTACAAAGAAGCAAACAGCAGATATGTGTGCGATAGCAAAAGTAATCCCAGCGTTTGTGTCCCGAGACATTTGAACTTATAGGCTGTGTCTCTGTCTCACACACACGCCCATGCACAGAGGCACATAAATCCTTTTGTGTCAGTCTGCTCCCCAGCTGTTTCCGAGCCGCATTGACGGATCACAAAGCCTGATTGTTCTTAAACAATCCAGCTCATGAGCACAGCTATATGTAGTTTCCTGCACTGCACGCGGGTTAGTGTCGAGGACACATGCCGGTGCCATGAAACACTCAGCAGGAGTGACTGATATAATGTGTTTTTGCCTGCTATAGGCAATTGAATCCATTAGAGCTGCATTCTCAATAGACCCGTGTGGGCAGCCTGCAACTTCCATCTCCTGCTACGATTTCTTAATGCTGTGCTTTGATTTTCATTTGTTTTTCAACCAGCTTGACCCACAAAAGTCCCCCTCACTATCACCACCCACCGCCTGTCTGCATGCTTTTTAACTCCTGCTGTGTGAACAACATCTGTTTTGTTCACTGGCATATGGTCAGGTGAAGTCAGTAGCCACCTTTTTAATTCCAAGTGCAACCAACTGTTTACATAAACGGATCACTCCTCCAGACAGTGAGTCACAGCTACTGTAAATACAATGAATGGCTTAAACGCAGCTGAGCGATTAGTTACTGTCTGACTGATTTTCCTGCATATAATATACATTACTGTATACGCTGCATATGTGTACTTGATACAGTGTAACTGTGATAAACGTAAAGTGTTTTCACTGCTATGGGAGCTGTGCTATGATGTAGAGAACAAGTAAACAAACAGTCGCTGAGAACAGCGGTCTATAGGTGAAGAACTTGTTTGTGTGACCTTGAATCAAACTGCATTCAGCAGCAAAACACTGAAACACTGAAATCACCTCAGCTGTAAAGTGTGACAAATTGAGCCCATTTTCTTTTATGACATGCTTTATTTTTACTTTATTTAAGTTAAGCACATTTTAAACAACTGTATTGTTTGCTCTCAAACTTATTTTATCAGTTACAAAATAGCTGAATAACACGCAAGCTGATATCTGTATACGATATATGATATCTGTCATAGACCCATAATAGCCAAAATTAGTATCTATATTGAGCTCTATGAGGTCATGAAGTCATGCTTCAAGAAATTGATTCCAGCAACATGAGCAGGAATTGCATCAGGAATTTGGCAAGTCAGTGTGAAATTAAATCCATGTGAAGGTACTTTGGCACCAGTTTGAGTCCAGCTGGAGGTAAAACCCAAGGCCTCACACACCAATTTCTAACAGCCTGTGACCTGATGATGTTCATCTCTCACGCTGTTCCCCCGTCACACTCTCTCCTAGGATAAATCTGGCACCCACAGTGGGCTACGAGGAAGACGCGGGCAGCCACACCACTCACCACTTCATGTACCCAGAGAGTGCCAAAAACCTGGCAGCCAACGTCAGCTTCGTGCTCGTTCCCTTCAAAACACTGGATCTGGTCTGGATCACCAGCGCTCTGTCCACGGGCCAGATTCGATTGTAAGACGAGACACATGCACGCAGATATGCATAAGCATGGATTAAGACATGTGAAATACTGCTTGCAGCACAGGGATGTTGAAACTTGCCATTTGACTTCAGGGCACACAGACACACGGAAGAGTATTTTTGGGGAATAAATAAAATTTTCTTAACACACATGCACTGACACGTGGAGTGGAGATGTGAGAAGCCAGAGAGTTTTTGGGGTGGAACAATCTGCCAGCTGTCAATCATCCAGAATTCATAGCTCCAGCAATCACATAAAGTGCTGATTGAATGTAGTCAATCAATTTCTCTCTCTCCCTCTCAGTACTTACGCTCCAGTGAAGCAGTTCCTCCGAGTAGATAAAGACAAGGTATGTATTTTCATTGAGTGCAATTAATTTTGGCCATTTTCTCACACACACACACACACACACACACACACACACACACACACACACACACACACACACACACACACACACACACACACACAGACACACAAAGAGGGAACCTGGTCTGCTACAACTGTTTCGCCCCATTCCCATTGTTGATGAAGGATTACAGTTAGATTATAAACCCTTCCTTTGTTTTCACTAATCTGCTCGTTTTTGGGTATTTTTAATCCGTGAAAATAAATAAACTCAGACTAATCCCTGTCATGTGAAGACTTGGCAAATATCTTCGCCTGGTCAGAGACTCAGTTTTAATTTATTTAAAAAAATTTTTTTTACAGCATCTTTGTGGCCGACCCAAAATTATAGATTTAAAAGACTTAGCCCCCCACTGTGGGGTGGGGGAGTAAATGGGGTTCTAAGCAGCCTCTCTAAGCCCAGTTTGTTGCAGACTTGAGTATCACCTAGAGGTAGATGATAAATTTCTAATTACCATTCATTCCCTTAAGAAGTCCTTGAATCTTTCACAGTGATCAGAACTGCAGGGAGTATTAAAATTTAACTTGTTCTGTGGGACCGGTGGAATATGCAGCGTCTATAATATGCACGGGGTTATCTTCCCTGTGTTAAAGTGCAAACATCTGTTTAACAACCTTCATTTTGATGAGGAATGAGCTTGAATTTTACTCAAGTTGGAACGATGTGGCTTTGTAGTTGAAGCAGAGGTCTGCAGGTCTCGCTGCCCGAGGTGGTACTTTCAAATAAACAAGAAATTCCACAGTTTTCTTGTAGGACTTTTGCTTTGATTTCACAGTAAATAAGACTTTATCTTATGGTATCTTCCCTTTCTCTACATATCCCTCCATGACCCAGGTCCAGATCTTCAACCCAGCATTCTTTAAATACATCCACGACCACTGGACTAGACATCATGGCCGCTACCCCTCCACTGGGATGCTAGTGCTGTTCTTTGCTCTGCACGTCTGTGATGAGGTCTGTTCTTCTTCTTTCTCTCTCTGCGTTTGCATCAACGTGGCACTTGTGTCATATGTCTTGTTTTATTTTCTGCTCTCCTCTAGGTGAACGTGTTTGGTTTCGGTGCGGACAGCCGTGGAAACTGGCACCACTACTGGGAACAGAACCGCTACTCTGGAGAATTCAGGAAGACCGGCGTCCACGACGCAGACTACGAAGCCCAGATCATTGAGCGGCTGGCCAAAGCCGGCAAAATCACAGTCTTTCCTGGAAAATAACCAGCAAACCATCCTGCATATATCTAAAGTTTAGTGTTAGAGGGCTGGTTCAGCAAACAGACACTAAACAGGCTGCTTACATCATGTTTTTGCTTTCACTTGCCTGCACAAGTTTAGGTTCTCAGCTGAAGTAAAACCAAATGGCTACGGAAGACGAGACAAAGTGATCACAGTTGGTACTCAACACTTTACTCCGTTCACTTTCCCCTCATATTAAATGAATGCCCTCTGTTGAGCTGCAGGTCGCATCTGTTAAGTAGCTACGAACAACTATTGTGTAGATCCAACGTGACTCTTTTCGCTGCTCTAAAAGTGGGAGTTGAGCCTCAAATTAGAAGCAAAAGGCTCAGGATTTCACCTGGGCTGCGTTTGGACTGAAAGTCAAGGCAAAGGACAGTACAAACACAGGTATGAGGGCCCATGGAGGAAAACCTAACCATTGACAATAAATACTGACTTTGTTTGCAGTGTGGAGGATGCTGGAGAAGGAAACAGAGGAAAAACATGTCCCACTTTTGGACTAAATCCAGAGGAAATATTCACCTTGGATGACAACCTAATCCTCAATAAATAACAGAGACACGCTATCATATGTACTAAAAAGACGACAGAAGCTGAACGGTCAGCGTCTAGAGAAATGTTGTTCTACATCGTTTGTTGTTCCCCTTGTTAGGTACAGACCTTCAGAAAAGGCTGAGGTTGCAGACGCAAAAGTGTAATGTTGGACATTTAAAGGACGCCAGAACTTAAAAGGCCACTTCATAAACAGTTGTTCTTCTCAAATCTTGACAATTTTCACTGTAAACTCATATTTATGTGGTTTCTACTGGAGAAGACAGTGTTATAAGGACTTTGTCTGACAGTGATGGGTTGTAAAATGGTTCCTTATAAGACAGTGCGTGATTGCTCTAGGTTTATAGCATATGACTGTCCTCTAAAGTCCCCAGAGTCCTTACAGTCTCAGCAAGGCATTAGCACCATGCAGCTGACCCACAGAAGCACAATGGAGACTTTTGCCTTTCAGCCATTCTGACTCAGAAAGATTACTGCAGCACTAGCACCGCATCCTGCTTTTAAATGCCACAACAACCACAGGCCCCTGCTACAGCCTTTATTCACATTCAGACTCGGAGAGGAAATGTTCTGGGAGAATGACGCTTTGACTGTGGTGAGGCCAAAAGCCCATCTCCGGGGATTTTATGTTTGGATGGAGGCATGCTGGTGTCTGGGCCCCGAGTTTAATCCTCATGTGGTCTGTCCAGGTCTAATTTGGGAGAAGAGGACTAAAAACAAAGAGCTGGGGCTTGTAGAAACAGACTGACAAAGCCGGCATGAGAAGCAGAAAAAGAAGAAGGCGTCGCGTCGCTGCTGTTTATGTGCAGCCGCTTGCACAGTGCTACTCAAACTCACCGCTCTGGTTTGGAAAAGATGGAGAAGCTAAGACTTCAGGCAACCTCCCACACCTCAGTGGAGTTAGAAACTGTTCGGAGCACTTCATCCCAAATTAAGGCCCATTTAATGGAGTGAAAGAAACCTCCACCAGATATTAGAGTTATTAACTCATAAGTAGCTCAGCATCATTAACCACTAGCTCCAGTCCCTCTTCAACCAATTAAAACTTTCAGCTGTGTCTGGAGGGGGCGGAGCTACCAGTCGCCTTACACTTGACCTCTCTGCCATAAAACTGCACATCCTGTCCCGTTGTTTTCATCGTGATGACATCCCCCCCCCCCCCCGCAGAACGCAGAGTTCATGCTTAGCTTTGTTTGATTTGAGGGATTTACAGGATCACCTCAGAAAAAAAAGTGTTTCTGTCACCATCAAGTAGTAGTGATTTACTTGTGATATTCGCCATTGTTAGTTGATATGTCTTTAACAAGAAAACAAGCAAATGATAGTTTAGGATGTGCTGCTAGACCATTTCTAGAGCAGAGGTAGATGGGCGAAAGTATTTGGTTTAAGCTGAGGTTGTAAGTTCATCCTTGGAGATGTGGTCATAAAGAGGTGGAGGCTGAAAATGAAAGGTACTCAGGATTCCTACGCAGGTCTGTAAAACATGAAGAAAAACTGGCAGAGTGAACTCAACTCGCTCTTCACTCGCACCTAATGCAGTTATACTGATTTGAATCATTATCGTAAACGCAGCATTTGTACTGAGAGCTGTGGCTTTGAAACTTTATGTGCTTTTCTTTGTTTTCTTTCATATATACTGTTACAAATGTGGATGCCCATATTAAATATTGCCAAATTTTCAAGTAATAAGGTAAGCTTCTATAAAAGTAACTGCTGTGAGCTCTAATCCCAGATGTTACACAGTTCTAAAGGCTTAGTTTAATGTTTTTTTTCTGCTCTTGTGTCTATCTGATGTCAGTTTGGTGCATATTTCCTTATATGGTCAGCCACAGCTCTGGCTTTCCTACAATAAGAAGGCAAGGGTGCAAGACAGCCAATCACAACAAAGAGGCCAGAATGTTTCAGTTAGATGATATGCTGGGTGGCTATTTAAAGGGCCAGTATAAGGTAAATTATTGAAAACATTTTTTAAACTGCTAATCAAGCAGAAACCACAACAGAAAATGAGCATTAATGGCCCCTTTTAACATTTTTTTAAATTTTTTTGATATTTCTGTCAGTCACAGGCTCGATTCAGTGGTGAGTTGTCAAACTGTAAGTCATAAATTACTTAAAGGGTCTAAACACTTAGTTTCAAATTGACATATTTCAAAAATAGTATTAAATATTTATGAGGAAACCAACAACATTCAGAGTTAAAGGCATCCTGTGGAGTTTTTGACCACTGGCAACATTATGGAGCAGCGTGTCCTGTTTTCATACATCTAAAATTAGAAAATGTAGTAATATAATGGTTTTCTCTGCTGATGGCTTTTAGGTTTTTTTTGTTTTGTTTTGTGTTTAAATCAGCTTTGTTAATGTTTTACGAATAGGAAAAAGCATTGAGCTGGGCTGTTAGATCTGCAGGATATGCTTACAGAGAAACAAAACCTCTGCAGGCCCTGTCGCCGCTGTTGCTCTATGAGGCTCCCAAAATTCACCAGCAGTGTTTTTATGTTTTTTGTTTTGTTTCATCTCACATTTTTCCACATCCGGCCTTCCTATTTTAACCCAGGGCAAACAGCACAGACAGACTCATAGAGCATGCTGCTCTGTGAGAAAAGTGCTAGGTACAGCTTGAATATTTTTCTTTATGAGTCAGCGTGTATTTAGTGACTCATAATGTGGCATGCGCTGAGTTAAAATACCAAATCTGACACCCCCCTAAAAATGGTTATGAAGATTTGTCAATAGAAGCTGCGTAGGAACTGTGAGCGCCAACTTCTGCAGCACCTGCTTCATCCATGTGAAATAAGACCTGTGTGAGAGAACAATCACATCTCTCCGAGATTGTTGTTATAACTTCGGGGATATCATCCCCTGACATTATTACTGAGGTATGTTCTTATTAGCTGTTTTACATTTTACATGTACTTTAACCATAATTCTTACTGAGAACGATTAAAGAGTACCCATATGCTTTACCTAATTTTCTGTCATATATATATATATACTGTTACAGAAGTGGATGCTCATATCAAACATGGCCAAAATTTCAAGCACTGAGGTGAAAAAGGCTTCAGCCTGCTCTAATCACCCAGTTTCAGACAGTTATGGGGGGTCTGTGCCTAATTTGTTCGTCTCAGCTAATCAGAAGAAAGCTGGCTTAAAGGGAAAAGAGCCAACAGTGGTTGTTTTCAGTGGCAAGCTGAAGACCCAGTATATGATAAATAAAGATTACTTTGAGCTATAAATCATTAAAGGCTATTGTGAGAGCCCAAGAATAAAAACACAACAAACATGGAGCTGGAAATGAGCATAAGAGGTCCACTTTAAGCTGTGCCTGTGCTTCTGATATGAGCTCCGTTGGTGTATTACTGTATTGTCATTGTACTTTATTTCAGTGTTTTTATTCTTCTTTGCACATAACAGATTTTACAGGATGTTTTGGTGTTGCTGTGGCTGATTCTGGACACTCTTTATCTCTCTCTCTCTCTCTCTCTCACACACACACACACACACACACACACACACACACACACACACACACACACACACACACACACACACACACGTGTACACTCATGCTTTCGTGCCTTGTCCTGCTGCTGGACATCCTCTCGCCTACAGCTGCTCCATCGGCAACACACACCTGCTACCATTTGCCATTTTTTCCCACAAACACGTGCACACAAAAGCACACACATGCACATCTTCTGGCTGAGAACTGTGCCTTCTGAGCTGTACATGCACACACCTTCATGAAACAAGCTCTTCTGCCTTCTGGTCACGGTACAAACGTCCCCTGGTGTTCACTCCTTACTGTCATTGTTTTCTAAAGATGGCTGAGGGAGAGGATGTAAACTCGTGATGCAGCGTGACTCGCGGTGAATTCATATTGGGCCCTTTGCTTCTTTTTGGGACACAGGGTAGATACTCGTGAGGCAAGATAGACGGCAGACAGAGAGAGCTTGAATCTGCTTTACACGACTCTGCGGGTACCTGTCCTGTTCTTGTCTGTTTTGAAGCACGCCGCGAGTGTAAAACAGCAGATGCAGATGATAACAAAACAGCTAAAATCTTAGACGTATCACTGTACTGCTTCTGTGGTGAACTTGAGCCTGGTTCGGTGTTTTCTTAAAATCGTCAGCTGCCACATTCAGAATGAATGTGTAAATTGTTTTGGAGATAATGTGGCTTTTATGCAGACATTATTTATGTTGCTCTCCGGTAGCAGTGTAACACATTCCTATCAAAAACCGTAACTGTAACCCCCCCACAAACAGACCAGACCTTGTTCCGACATCGAAACACTTTTCAGCTTCCTGGCTCACAGCTGTAGACCTGAACATCGTGATAGAAAGAGATAAGTGGCAGGGCGATCCCTTTCGGGTGTACCAGCCTAGATTAGTGTGGAGTTTTTCCCTCCACCTACATGACACAGATCTGAGTGTTCCCTGTAGTATTTCTAACCTAAAGTAGGTCTTTTCTCTGACCCAATACACTCATTTTTCTTTTCTCCTGGAGAACCAGTTTTCTGGTTAGGTTCTGTGTTGTAACTTTGTAGGAAACAACTGAGAGCATTTCAGTTAAATTTGTGCTTGTGTGCTTGTGTGCTTGTGCTAGGCTGTGAAATTTGATTGTGTGGATTACTGAGGCTGACTTACAGAAAATGCTGAGTTTAAACTGGACTGATTTAATACAATTATACAATAATTTTAGACCGGACTACCCCGACCATCCCTGTGCTAACAGCTGATTTGTTCATGCTGTCAGTGGAATCCAGGTCCCCGATACATCCAGGACTATTTTTACTCAGTTTTGTCTCACGTGTCATGTGCTGCTGCTCGGTGAAGCCACAAACATCACCCAATTACTGATCGCCTGAAACTATGTTATCGAGCTTTGTGACGCTGCACGGGGAGTTTACCACACTTTCCATTTTCGTGGATAGAAACAGAGGCACATTAAACTAATTGGCTGCATTGTTTATGGGGTAATCAAAAAGAATGAGTGAAGGGAACTAAGACCATTTCATAACACCAGATCAGCAAAAAAAAAGGAAGCTGGACAATAATGTTTATAGTGTCACATACAGAAATTTTAAAGGGAAAATCAGAAAACTCTACCAAAACCTACCAAACTGTAGGTTAATGTTTGAGTTATAATGATTTTAATTGTGGACTGACCTGCTTTCACCAACATGTATTAGGAGATTTGGCTCCCATGCAGCAATACGGCAAATTGTTGCCGGGCACTGAACCGAAAACTAATCAAGCTAACATAATGCAGACTGGTGCTTTTGAGTGCTTTGTTTTAGTGTTACACATTTAGTAAGAAAACTGTTTTTCCCTGAAAGATGGAATCTGAACCCCTTTGTGCTCCACGTATTTTCTACCCATTAATATGAACATACAGTTTGGAAGCGGGACCAGTGGAGGAAATTCAGGTGGGGTGGAACCCAAAGACTGTTTATAAAAGAAAGAAGTAGCCACTGTGACATCACTCATTTGTTAGTGAATGAGATGAGCGTTTTTGAAACCAGCAGTTTTGAGAGCAGGCCATATCTGGTGGACACTGCTCGTTGGTTAACCACGTGTCCGTTGCACAGGAGATAAACACCGCTTCATCGTTATTCTGGAAACTAATTGGAACCATAATTTGCAAAATTAACATTATGTTTTCAGCTAACAGTTAAGACCATTGACTCACAATAAAGGTACTTAAAAATGTGCTGGATGAGAATTCAGATTTAACATATTTATCCATTGGCGCTCTCTTTAAACCCGAAGCTATGCCCATCTTTTATACACAGTCTATGTTCCCATAGACAGGTTTTAGTCTTTAATGATTAAACAAACAAGATGCAGCATGTTAATAAATGAGCTTTAGAGGCACTGGTATGAGGACAGATGAGGCATTTTGAGTTTTTGTCAAAAAAAAAAAAAAAAATCTTAAATCATTACTTAATTTGACAGGAACAAATAAAATTGGATCAATTTGTGGTTGTCTAGCAGAGGTAAATGATAGATAACCTGTGCCGGATTAATAGTTTAATTCATTCGCCTCGTTCTGTTTCTTTCCATTTGCTGTGGTGGAATCTCTGTGTCACTCTGAAGTAATGGAGAATAGCTTTGTGCAGTAGGGACAGACATTGCACTGGCTGTTTGAAAAAGAGTTTGTAGGAACAAATACATCATGATCAAAACACTGCCAGTGCTGGCTGTTGGCATCGTTACATCGCCGGCTCCTCCTGCCAGCCTGCTGAGGTGGGAACAGCCACAAGCTGCTCCTTCCTCATCAGTTCACTGGTCTGCACTGAACAGAAACGGCTCTTTAGCAGCAGCAGCAGTCAGTGAGCTGCAGACAGCCCATGTCAGACTGTCTCTGTGGATTGTAACGCCAACACTCATACATACCTCCGTTAGCTGTTGTCCCAGTACTCTACAGTGAGCTAGACAAAACACCAGTCTTATAAAGTAGGCTTAAAGGCTGCTTAGTGAATGCATCTGTCGCAACAACAAAACGAGTAGTCAGATATTTAAACACTAACGTTTGGAGGGTTAAGCCCTCTCCATGTGGACTGTTTCCTGTTATTGCTGTATGGATTTGTCATTGTCTAGTCCGGCTTTAATGTCTCATTCCTTGGTAGGAATACCTTTAGGACAATGTGTATTTACTGCACTCAAACATCTGTATGATATGTGAACAGACTCTTTGTATCTTATGGCATTGTACAAATAAAAGCTTCATGAAAGATGAGGTTAAGGCCTGATGCTGTTTTTTGTGATGCCAAATGGTCAAAGGATTTGTAATGATAATAAATCAGTGCTGATATAGTGTCAGCAACAAAAGCTTGTACAAGGTATGCAACTCTCACTTCTTTTAACAGGTCATATTGGGTCACATTTTTGTTTAGTAGCTGATTGTGTCAGTATCAATAGACTATAAGAGATAACCTCAATTTGAGTTTTGGCTGTCACACTCTTATCTTTTTTAATCCAGTGAGAGCTGGATTTGAATGTGAAGCTCATACATTAGCAACTGTTCAATCATAAAGGGCTGTTTTCCTGCAGATTTCTACACAACCACAGGAGTCGCCCCCTGCTGGTCATTAGACACTGAGACGTGGAAGCTACAGCCATCTTTTACGTACAGTTTATGAACAGTGCTTGGAGTTTAGATCAATCTCAAATCCACAACAGTCCATCTGAAATGAATAACCCAAAGTTCATCACAGATCTACCAGGAAAGACACAGACATGTGGCATTTGTCAGCTGTATTTATTCCATCCCATAGCGTGACATTTCAGTGACAGGAAGCAGATACAATAACAAAACTTTCTGCATTTAATTAATCAATATTAAATGTCAGCAGCATGGAATTGCAAAGATTGGTTACTAGACATGTTCGTGATCATTTTACAGTTAGTGAATTCTTAATTTACTAAATTAAACCCATTATTTTAGTACATGTCAGAAAATGGCTTGTTATTTGAAGACTATAATACAGCTACTGCATGTACTGTACAACTCAAGTCCAGCTAATCACAGGAGAGCACACAGGCTTTTGTCGTACACATGGACGGAGCCAAACTGCTTTCTGCCAATAAAGGATAAACATTATTTATACTGTGTCCAAGCTGGGTCAACTTTACTGTTATTCCTGAGCCCAAGTGGTACAGGAAGCCAAAAGAAGGACAAAGTGCCTTGGGGGCTTGTTTCTAAACAAACAGGACTACAGTGAGATGAAACTAAACACGGAGGCAGGATGGTGGTATGTCGAAAGCCCACTTTGTGCTCCAAGGTGGGAATTTTTTGTCAATTTATCTGAGCTGCACAGTACTTGTAGGAGGCTACATCAAATGTATGTCCCTTTTCTTTTCCTCTGCATGCAAAAATGAGTTGGAAACAGGAAAGTAGAAATCATCTGCCATCCTCCAGTTATGAGTGGATCTTATGTGTTCAAGTTATTCCCAGAGAGACGAGTTTTAACAGGGCAAAGCAGAAAGTAATTTATTGCTGGCTGAGCATCAGTGGTTGAGTTTTGCTAGTTTTCCAGCCTTTCTAAGTCTAAAAGAGGAGAGGAAAACGAAGACAGGATGTTTGAAGATTTCAGACTAATTTCCACTTCACTCCCCGATATGTTTGTAACCGCACCTCCCACACAGACCCCACCCTCGCGCCTCTTAGTTCTCCCCCAGTTTGAGCCGTGCAAACTCGTTGGCCATCTGGAGCGCCTCCTGCAGGCACTGTGTGTTCCTGCCCGTGGCCTGTGCAGACATGTCTTTGCCGCCTCCCTTGCCGTCCAGCAGGGGACACAGCTCCTGAACCCATTGGCTGGCCTTCAGGCCACGGTTAGCCACATCCTGCAGAGAAGAAAGGTGGAGGGTGGAAAGCGGAGGGTTAAATCCATGGAAAATGCTCAGAGCAAGGCTTCTAGCATATGTCACTGAACGATACCTGTGGGACTTGACACAAACAGGTGATCTTGCCAGCATCTGGGTCTACAGTGAAGAGCATCGCAGCTGTCTGAGGGGACTGCGACTTCAGCAGCTTCAGTGACTCATTCAGAGCCTGAGAGAGAAAGAAGGAAAGAGGGATGTAAAGAGGGGGAAAAAGGAAGTGGGAAGAGAAGAATAAAAAAACATCTCCTAATCAGCACTATTGATGTCTCAAGGTCACAACTAATGGGCCACAGAGCTGATTTAGTCCCGTGGCAATAACACAGTGAGATAAGCTAAGTGAGCCTGAGAAAATGTGCAGAGATAAAGTGAATTTTAATACTGTTTGCACTCCTAATTTATTTCTGTACAGGATGCTGACGAAGTCTCGGGGATTGGATTATAAATTTGCTCTCTCTTTATGCTCTGTATATCCAACAAGGACATGGTTCTTTTATGGAATAACACGTAAAGAGATTTATAAGAATTCTGCTACTGATTTTTAGACTTCACTTCCCAAAAATATTCTGTCTTGACTCTCACCTTTGCTGAGGCTCCAGTCTCCATCTCCATGATGAGCAGCGGCTGGTTTGGGTTGCTTTCAATCACCTCCTTCGTCTTCTCCAGAACCCTCTTCTGGATGTCAGCCTTGTAGTTGCGGTCCAAGTCATCCATGGTCTTTTTCAGGCCCTTCAGGGTTTCCCTCATCTCATCCTTTTGCCACTGAGAGATTACTGCGGTGCCTATCGACTGCAGAGGAGACGGAGATGTTACCACAGCGCAATTTGCAATTTTTTCACAATTTTTTTATTTGCCTCAGAACGTCTCTCTAAACCAAACATCCCATTTACCTCAGTCATGTCAGCAATCTCTTTCTGTATGTCCTTGTTTGGGCTTGTCTGCTGCTTCACCTTGTCTCCAAGGGCAGACAGAGACTGGCGCAGGGCATCGGCTTTCCTTTGAGCCTGATGGATATGCGAGACAGCAGAGTGAGAGTGAGGCAGGGGCAAAGATCAAAAAGGGCAAAGAAACACGAGGAGGAAGAATGAGAAGAGAAGACGACTGGTGGAAAAGATGAAAGACTAATTGTCTAAAAATAGTAAATTTGTCCTGTGGGCCTGAAGAGAAAGGGGTGCTACATTCTTCTTTCTACTACAGTGTTCACCCCAAAATTCATTCAAGTTTCATCACAGAAACCTAAATGTCGCTTTGTCTGGGACAAATTTTCCTTTAATCAGTCGTGTTTGTAGTTACCAGTGTGAACATTTCACCATCAAGACACCCCCGCCCCTCTGTGGGGCTACCGTCTTTAAAATGTTGTCTAAACCCTTCTCTGTATGTGGGGGTGGAAGTGAGTACATGAGTGTAACGCTTTGAGCCAGTACATCAGTAAGTGTAAGCTGTGTGTGTGTGTGTGTGTGTGTCCTGACCTTCTGGGCCTCTGTTCCTGTCACTGCAACGATGCGGCGGATGCCCTTAGCGATGGCCTCCTCTGAGACGATGACAAACGGCGCGGCGTGACCCGAGTTCTGCAGATGGCTGTGGATAACAGAAAACAAAAACGTTACACAACTGCGGGAGGCAGATGAGAAGTAGGAGAGGGGCGAGCAGGAGCAAAGGATGAGGAGCAGAGGGAAAGGAAAACATTACCAAACAACAGCAGCAGGAATGAGAGGCTCTTTGAAGTGGCTGCAGATTAAAACAACATCAAAGACAGCATCAAGAAGCACACCAACAGTTTACTGAAACCTGAAGCAGCTTGAGATGGAAGGATGTGCAATTAAAACCAAAAAAAGAAAAAAGAAGATGGAGAATGGGCTTAATGCAAATGTCTTTTGCGGTGCTTAAAATCTGAACCGACCCTCGCAGCCTTTGCATCAAATGTAGCTCGGAATATTGGCTCCTGCAGCACAAAATGGCATAAAAAGCCAGGCTATAACACAACGTGTGAAAGAGCGGAGATGTCTGGGCATTCAGGTGAATTTTACAGCCAGGAGCAGACACTGTACGAGTCAGTGGAGCAAGTCTAATCAGTGGATTGAGCTTGACGAAATGTTCCAGGCCTCTGTCTGCACAGGGACACGCTCGTCTCACCATAAAGATGCACAAATCCAATTAATGCTTTCCACTTTACACACCGCCCCTGGGCTGGTCTGAAAACTATCGGCCCAATGCAAATGCGCGTATTTGGACTTTTGTACACTGATGTGTTCACGCTGCACACTTGATTCCACTCAGGGCGCACACACAGTAATGGCATGGCAAACACACTTGAATCAATGCAGCATATCAAATTAAGAAAAATGTTAGCATGCTTGGATTTTTCATCCTGCCACATGTTGTCGTTCTGCTCATTTTTCCCCCCGTGCATTTTCCCAAACATCACTAACATCTGTGAAATACACTGTTAAACAAATAGGCATTGTCACCATTCATTATCACAACATGATAATGAATGAGGCAGCTCTCCAAGCTAAAGGAGTGAAGCTGAGAAAAACTGGTTTGAGGTTTTTAGGCAAACACTAACAGAAGGCCATTTTCTCTGTTTGAGAAACTGTTGAGAAACTGACAATTAGAGTCCATTATTCATGGGGAACGGCTGCAACTGATTTAAATCACAGACAAGAAACCCATCAATAATATAGTTAGCGATAGAACCTGAGATCCAGCACCAAACTGTACAACTGTACAATATTATTTTTCATATAGATCCATTATCAGAAACGCAGTCTTCAGTTCAGCTCAGGCTGAAGCCTAGTAGGTACAGCTGTCTCTGCTGACACAGTTGCCCCTAAATGTAAGACTTAAAATCCAAATGGTTGAATAATAAAAGAAAAACAAAATAATACTGAAAAAAATCTGATGAATTTAAACAATTGGCTCAAATTAAGCACTTTAATACATAAGTCTAAAGGGTGTTTGACATATCCACACCGCTAACTCGAAATTTCAAGTTACTTTTCTCGAAACGTATTAACTCGAAATTTTGAGAAAATAATTCAAAATTTCGAGAAAGAGTTACTTTTTTTTTAGTGGCGGAAACGGGCTTCCTTAGACCCATCACATATAAAAACTTTTTGTTAAGAGGAAACCACGCTGAGTTGACCCAACAACGTTAACAGCCATGTGGTTGATTTGCATTCCCCCTCAAGTGTGAGCAGAAATGCACAAAGACTGAAAACAAGTGTCATACTCACGTTCCACCACAAAACTCGATGGAGGTGAGGGAGCCAGCAGCACTGTTGGGGTCGGCCAGCAGTTCTGGGACAGGAATGCCAACAGACACGACACGGACCGGGTCGGGGTATGTCTCATCGAATACAGCGCGCAGACCCTGAATCGCTTTGGCTTCTGCGAGGGTTGCTTCCATTGCGTACACAGGCTGGAAAGTTAAAATCCAATATTAATATTAAATAAAAGTCTGTGAGGATCAACATTTTTTTCTCTTCATAAAACTGGCTGGTGATTTCACTCCATCCACTGACCTTAGCATCTTTTATCATGGTACAAGCGATCTCCTCAGTCCGGTGGATCTCATCCGTGCTGAGAGCACCTTTAGCAGTGAAGTCAAAGCGCAGGCGATCGGGGGCAACCAGGGAGCCCCTCTGGTCTGCCTCCCCTAGCACCCCACGCAGGGCAAAGTTCAAGATGTGTGTGGCAGTGTGGTTGCTCATGATGGGTCTACGGCGAGCCTGGAAAGTGTGTGTGGATAGATAAAGCTCTACATAAAGCTCAACATACCTAGAATCTCTTTTGCTTAGCTGGCTTTTGTTTGTTTTTGTTTTTTTAAAATAGGGTCAATATCCCGGTTTCAATTCTCACCTCATCTACGTGTAAGGTGACACGGTCTCCAACTTTCAGTGTGCCATAGACTGTACCCACATGGAGAACGTAACCTCCTCGAACCTGCGTATTCTTCACCGAGAACTCCATGCGCTGCAAAAAGCAGAAGAGTACATTCAAACAAAAGTTTTCATAGGCAAAAAGAAAAACTGAAGGCAGTCTGATGGTTTGTGTGTCTACGAGATTAAATATTTTGGAGAACACGGTGACTTAATAAGTTAAAGCTCTTTATAGAAAGTTCCCACATTCTCAGCAAATATGAGAATTACGAGAAGAATACATAAAGACATACAAAAGAAATGAAGTGCTGGCATTTGAATGGATCCCCCCCACCCTCCCCCACAGATGTTCTGCTAAAACTGATATGAATGTTTGCATGCCATTCAAGTTCTCAGTTATGGACGAGAGACAAGAACAATTTATTATCTTTTGTCCATTCTTCTGTAAGAACTATGATAATTCATTTCGCAGGCTTTTTCGCCAAGCAGATGGGCTGTTTGCTCACGGCCATGATTTCCAGCAGCTATCAGATCCAGAAGTGCTATTTGAACAAATGTGTTAGCTTTGAAGATAGATTGTGCAATTCTCATCCGCCCAGTTAAAAGTCGACAAAAGGTAAAGCTCGATTTCTCTCTGTACCTGCAATGTGTTCGGGAGGAAAAACAAACTCCAACTGTGACAATTACCCTAATGAAGGGAAACTATCAAAGCTCTTTTTTACAACGCAAACAGGATTAACAGAGCTCATTACAGAAGTGTAAAAAGCACATGAACCTAGGTGTTGTTTCCCTCAATTTATTTTTATTGCACTTACATCCTCTGTACTGTCATCCTCTCTGAGCATGTAGCCTTCATCAAATGTCTGTCCACCCTGCTCTGCGTAGAAGGACGTCTGGTCCAGCACCACGCCGCACTCCTGACCCGTGGTCACCTCATCGCAGAAGGCGCGGTCGTGACGGAGGGCAAGCACTGTAGCTGAGGTTTGCTGGAACTCTGGGTACAATAATAGGATACAGATCAGTTGACTTTAAAAGGTAAATGGACTTTATATAGACTTTATATATAGTGCTTTTCTATGCATCACTTACGGTAGTTGCCGTTTTCATCTGAGGTATAATTGTATTTGGGAGAGTCATCTGTGGCGGGTATCTGTTTGTTTCTCAGCTCTTCGATGGCGTAGATGTCCAACATGATGTGGTCCTCATCTCCCGCGCCCTTACCCTGGGACTTCAACTACACACACACACAAACACAAACAGACTTATGCTCAGTCATAACCCCCAAAATACAGAAACATTTACAATTAAAATTTTACATAATTACAGAATGACTGATAGCAAAAGACAATCACAATTTGCCTGGTATAATCATTCAATAAAGATTAGACATTTGTTAAATAATGACTGTGCAAGATTGTGCATAATTCATTCAATCAGTTCCCAGAACTGTAGCAGATATAATGAGTTAAATTCCTGTACATTTACATCAATATCTAATAATTTTAAGCGTTCTACATTTATATCAGTGTGGAAGATGGAGTGACTTTGCGGGAGTGCTACAGAGATGGCACAAAATCAGACCCAAGCAACACTTTGAGAGTTCTCTTTCCTTTTCTTTACAAGATTATAAGCTCTCTCACTTTCTTACAGACAGGTTTCAAAGATGCATATGTCGATTTCTAGCCAACATAAATGTTAATCAACTCAGAAAAACAAAAGGAAACAGCAACAAGTGAGGGGACAGCCACAAGACAAATTTCAGGTAAACTGGCTCAGACTGTATCCATTGCTTAAGCACATAACAGTTAAATGAACAATTGGATTTGTAAAACATGTCGTGCTTTAGTGCAGAATGGATGCAGCTCAGTAAGAGGAGGGGAAAAGAATAAAGGGAGAAGAAATTACAGCCATGACGAAGCAAAATCTGGGGGAAAGAGAGGACAATGCAGTATAGTTGTAGAAACCCAGAAGTGTAGAAATCCCACTTATGAGATATTTTGCAAGTTTCTTTTTCTGTATATTTATTCAATTCGGTTTTATTTATTTAGCACCAATTCACAACAACAGTTGCCTCAAGGCACTTTATATTGCAATGTAATGAGATATTTTCTGGATAATGTAAGTCTCACATGTTAAAGACCACTGAGAACATTTGAAGTTTGCAATGTTACTAAATTTGTTCTCCTTCTTCAAGACACACTTGAATAATAAATAAGTACTTATGTGATACTATTTTTTTTAAAACGCTGAGAAAAACTGGTTTGAGGCTTCACATGTGTATCTAATAAACTGGTAACTCTATATAAGGTTAAGGAGATATTGTACAGTGATTGTGTTCTGTGTCAAACTCCCCCAAGTGGGAATGAGGAGAACTGCAGTATTGGTATGAGACTCGTACAAAATCGATGAAATGTGTGGGATAGAAATCAGAGGTTGCAGTTTTACGGAAAGCAAATCAATCTTTTGGCTTAATCAAACAACAAGGGATTCACACAGGGCTGTAAAGTAAATGTAGGCTTATTTAAACAGCAGGTGCATGACTCCTGATTCTGACTTACAGTGCAGTACTGGAGAATGCTGACACAAAGCAAAACAGTGCACCCACAGGAGTGGCACAGTAGAGTAGTTAGCGAGACTCAGTAGAGTCAGGACGGTCAAGGCCATTTTCAAACAATCATCTGCTCACCTGTGCTGCCTTCTTCTCCTCCTCGAAGCCAGCCAGGTCAACCTCCATGCCTTTCTCCTCAGCAATAAGGGAGGTGAGGTCCAGAGGGAAACCGTATGTGTCATACAGCAACCATGCTGTGTCACCTGTGTGCATGGAGAGAGGGAGAAAAGACAGAAGTGTAAGTGTCTGAAACAACACTGCTTAAACACTTATGTTCTTGAGTCAGACAATAAAAAAAATATTGATGGACTGGAGGCATTGTTTGGATAAGTAAAAGCATGAAAAGCACAAATAAACTGCTTTGTAGCAGCTTATGTTTGCAGGGTGCAGTAATGATTCGGACACACTTTGTGACAATGAAGAAATATTAGTTTGCCTGAGGTATACAACTTTTGAAAAAGTCCATTACAGTGTACACTAACAACCCTGGAGGGTTACGTTTATAAGCAAAGCTGAATGTGCATCAATTTTTATGTCGCTTGAATTTATAGTGTGAAACATCAACTGATGAATTTTTAGCTTTTCAAACTCTAATTCCTTCCCTTTAGTGAGTATTTTTGTACTGATCTGAGAAGCTCTGAGGCATTGAGCATGACAATCAGACAAAAAGATGAAGGAAGAGACTGAACCATAATGCCAACAAATTCTGATGGGATTAAAAGCGGGAAAACAAAGCAACTGAAGGAGGGAAGAAATGACAGAAAAATGAGCCAAGAAAAGAAGAAGTCATGTGGGTGGTGAAGACAGATGAAAGGTGAAGAAAGGATAAAATGACGAGGATAATTCAGGGAGGATGTAACAAAAAGAGAGCAGTGAACTTCTTAAAAGAAAGTTACACACATTACACTAAACACCGCACTCTCACCTGGGATTGTCTTTGTGTCAGCCAGACTCATTATCTTCCTATCCAGGATACGGCGCCCTCTGCTGAGGGTTTTTAGGAACTGCGCCTCTTCCTCGTTAATAATGTCCTTCACCATTTCTGGGTCTTTCTTCAACTCTGGGAATGCTTCACCCTGGAAAATGCAGTCAAAGTAGACAGATGGAGATGTAGACAGAGAGGGGGGAAGAAAGAAAGAAACGGAAAAGGAGGAGTAAAAAAAAAAAAAGACACATCATTTAGAGTTTATTAAGTGTTATATATTAACTAATACTAAACACCAAGATTTTTTGAAACAGTCATGTTTTTTCACAACTAGGGATGGGTATCGAAAACCGGTTCTTGTTGAGAACCGGTTCCCACTGTTTCAATTCCTTGGAATTGTTTGCCATTTTTGCAAACGATTCCTTTATCGATTCCAGTCGCCCCGAATGACGTCACCACGTTGCGGAGCGTCATTTACCTGGCAGGAAACACGGCGCCTAAGCGGCTCAAACGCTCAAAAGTTTGGTTATACTTTACGAGAACGGATGACAACAGGGCAACTTGCAATACTTGCAAAGTGGATATTTCATTTAAGGGAGGAAACACTACGAATATGCAAAAGCATTTGCTCACAAAACACGTGATAACCTTAAATGAATGTCATGTTTTTAATTCCGCTCCGGACTCGTGAATCTCAACCCAGCAGCAGCGGTAACGTTTGCATGTCCTCTCCCGTTAATGCGGCAGGTAAATAATCAACTACCAGTGCATATTATGTTAGCGCGTTCTGCCTTATTACAAAACCTGCCATTACTGTGCATTTAGGTGACCATGATGAGAGAGAGAGACAGACAGAGTCTGGCTGCCTCAGATGCTGGCAGTTCTCGCTGCAGTCTACCGGTAGCGTCTCCTTTCAGGCTAGGATAGACGAATGTCACCGAGCAGTGACTTAAGTTTGTGGTAAAAGGCTTGAACCCATTTGCCACAGCAGATGCCCCCAATTTTCGGCAAGTGAATGTGTTTAATTGTAGGCAGGGACATTACTGGATATTCTTGTGTAATTGCTACAGAATAATTTATGTTATACTTTGTTATTGCTACAGAAGAATATTTATTTTATTATTTTACATTTACAATTTTTTTTCCTGGGGACCCTGTGACACCCCATTGAAGAGCCGTAGGCTGTGGATCTCTTAAGAGCTCACTGTTGGGTTTGTAAGGCCATGTTACTCCTAAATTTCTACCTTGTTCAAAGAGAAGATATAAAACAAAGTTCTAAGCTAATCGAACTTAGTGTTCTCCTTTTTTAAAAAGAATCGATAAGAGAATCGATAAAGAATCGAATCGTTAAACAGAATCGAAAATGGAATCCGAATCGTGAAAATCTTATCAATACCCATCCCTATTCACAACACTGAAAAATACAAAATACACACCTCACAATTAAGAATATATAAAACAAAATCTCATGTGAAATCTAATATTAATAATAAGGATGCTTCCTGCAGTGAATTCTATTCACTGCTGTCATCCAGTAAATGCAATTAAGCATTAAAAGAAAAATGGAATTAAACTAGTTTTGGTAGAACAGAACAAATGTTTTTTTGGCTTCTAAAGTAGGAAATGCTTTTTAAAAAAGCAAGAGGAAAACTGTCTTCAACATTAACCCAGTCACACTACAAGATCAGAGAATAAAACAGCTAAAAATTAACGTAACCCTCATGACAATAACCCAAACAACAGCAAGTTGTGTGTCTGTAATGCCTATGTGGACTACAAAGGAAAGAAAATCTCACCAGGGAATTGACCACTACATCCACGAGAGAGGCAAAGAAGCCTCTCTGAGCGCCCAGCTTCTCATGAGAATATCTGACCGCACGGCGCAGGATCCTCCTTAACACGTAGCTAAACATGGTGGAAACAACAAAATATTTTAATGATGTGTAAAAAAGGCTCCACAAAACTTTTCATTTGCAGCAATCATGTTACTTACTGTTAAGTCTGTTGAGTATTTAAACAATTAACAATGTCTTACCCTCTTCCTGTGTTGTCAGGCCGACCGCCATCTGATAAGGCGATGGTGATGGTGCGGGCGTGGTCAGCAAGCACACGGTAAGCCATGTCGATACCATCAGCGTCCTCAGCACCTACTTTTCCCGTGTAAGGTCGAGCACCCGTACCCTGAAATAGATCATATTCTTAATGTTAGATATGTGGGTCCCAAACGTCTTCCTCTAATGTAAATAAACACGTTGATAAATGTTGCTGTTAAGGCAACTTTGTGTGGATTGATACTACCAGATTAATTTATAGGAATAAGTTTTGATATTTTGATTCAGTAGCTATTACTATTTACTGGATCTTGCCCAATCTAATCATAATTTCTCTTTCATTGAACTGTCAAGTAAAGGATAGATCTTCTCTCTCTTTCGCACAAATCCTTGACACTTCTGTACCTTCTGAATAGCTTCAAAGTACGGTATGAAAAGGTCAGTGTCATAGTTGGACATCTTGTTCTGCAGTACAGACACAAGGCGCTCCAGACCCATCCCTGTGTCAATGCTCTTCTTAGGCAGCGGCTTCAGCTCCGTCTCTGACTCTCTGGAAACAACAGTTAAAAAACACAGATTCACTGATCAGTAAAAAGATTTAAGACCTCTTGGCAGTGCTGTTTTGTTATAGAGGTGCACACATGTTATTCTTAAAACATACATGTATATGTAATTTATATGCAACTATTGATCTTCTTATTTACCATTGTAGTTTGCAGTTTATGAAAAAAGAAAAAAGAAAAAAAAGACTACTGCTACCCTGTATTTAATTTACACTCTTCCATAAAAATAGGCCCACTGGTGAGAATTACTTTTATAAGAAAAAATAAATAAATTTAAAAAATCCTCGACAGTAAATTTCTTGGAATGCGTAAACAAAAGATTTAGTTTTAAGTGGTGTGGAGAGTGGGAGTGTGCATCTGATTTACTAGCTTGAACATTCTGTCCAAAACAGATAGAGGTGTGTCCAAATTCCAGCCCATGTTCCTTGTATAGATTCATGTAAGGGTGTGCTGCTGCCACAAAGGTTCATTTTAGTTTATTTTTGTCACCTGCTGAACAAGTAACAAGGCTCAGGTGAATCTGAAACCCATTTAAGCACACGGCTGCTGTTGTGTTGATAATTGCTGTCAGTGATAACTTTTCACTGTTGTTTGGTTCAAATATGGTGGGAAATACTACAAAACATCAGAAAAGCATTGTTTTGTTTTCTAATTACAGAATGAAAATGCCTACACACCACATGTACATGTGAATACAGTCTTTCCCTGTTTGTTCAGAACATGGAAATATAGTAAGTTAATATAAGGTGCACCGAGCTTTTACAGGTCCCTGTATTCCAGCAGTTCCTCCAGCGCATTTCATTCTGCTTATACCTGTTATCAGTATTTCTAAATACCCCCCCCCCCAATGAGCTTTTATAGACAGCAGAAGACATAAACGCATAACAAACATTACATTGTTGCAACAGAATCTAATTTCACTACTGGATCGATGTTGAGTGCAAGTTCAAAAGGCTGGGTGCTTAAGTTTTGTGAACACAGACTAGAAAAAGAACTTAACAACATATCATTTTTTTCTTTAGCTCACACCAAACGAGCACAACTATGGATGTGAAAGCAAACCCGAGCCCTGCTGGAACTGAGGACAAAGCAACACTATGGATTAGTATAGCCCAGCAGCCTTGACAGGACTAATCCTGGAAGTCATTTTCAAAACACCACAAGGTGTAAACGAATGCAATGAACCAAGACGATTTTACACTGCCTCATAAGGCATGAGAATAAATTACTCTTTTAACACAGCATGTGATGGTGTGTTAAAAAAAATGTGTGAATTTAATGCAAAAGCATTATTCCTTCAATAAATTATTTTGCTTCATGGATGCAATCATCGATTCATAAAGTCCTCTTAGTAAGATCATTTTTCACTGTGTGTGTGTGTGTGTGTGTGTGTGTTACCTGTTGAACTGGATAAACACCAGGTTCCAGATCTCCAACACATCGGGATCATCCATGTTCACCAAGTGAGAGGCGTCTCGCCCTCCAATGCGGTCATAGTGGATCTCACTGCAAGGGCCACAGGGGCCGGTGTCTCCCATCTCCCAGAAGTTATCCTTCATACTGCCCGGCAGGATGCGAGCCTCATCCACGCTAAACCAAACAAAGAAACAGAGAGAGGCAGAAGTTGAATCAACTCCCTTAAGTTGAGAAAGACTTTCATCATTAATTTAACATTCACATCATGCAAAAATGTTTTTCCTACATACAAAATTCTGTCCTCTGATGAGGTTTTGGAATTTGACCAAAGGGAGATCACCAGGATTGTAATGCATACTTTTGAACTACTGTTTTTTTATTTTAAGGTGTAGTATTAGGGCTGTGCGATATGACCAAAATCTCATATCCCGATATAAGACATCTATCATCCCGATAACGATATAAATCACAAAAATTTAACATTTTCTGTGAATCTCGGGCAGCTCGACTTGCGTGAAGTGTTTCCAGCTGGGTGTATGCATGTATGTATGTATGTATTAGGGGTGCAATGATACTCGTATCGATATTGAACCGTTCGATACAGTGCTTTCGGTTCGGTACGCATATGTATGAACAATACAAAATTTGTAATTTATTTTATCAACTTTCCTTCTGACGATGCTGTCTGTGTTGAGCGTCATGGACTAAAGTAAAACAGTATGTTGGATGTGCCACGCAATGCTCAATTACATGGGTGGGAGCTAGTGTGTTAGCGCAGTTAGCTCGTTAACGTGTTGGCCGTCCAGCCCCATGCACGGGGCGATCCGTGGTAGCTCGTTAACGGAGATTTGCCGTGTTGTGGCGTTAAGGTCATTTCAACGAGATTTACGCTGACAGCACTAGTGGGAACACAACGAATATGACTGCACATTTATGCCGACATCATCCTAGTGCAAAGACAAGCGAAGCAGACAAAAACAACAAGCACGCATGCTACAAACTTTACCCGAGTCATTTAGACAGCCATTAGCACATGATTCTCCTTATGGGGACCTGATATGTTTAATATGCTGCTGAGAATATAGCCCAGAAGAAGCGCATAGTATAGCTTTTATTTTGGAAAGAGACATTTCTCTGTAATAAACTCTCTTTTCCAAAGATGAGTGATTCCTCAATAGGGATGGGTACCGGTTCTGACATAAACTGTAGTAACCAGACCGAAAAGCAGCGCACATTTCGGTGCTTTATTCCTGAGCTGTGATACACTTTAGATTCTAGCCAATCATTTTACGTTTCCGAGGATAGTAGGCGGGTCCAGGTACGTACGTTCTTTTAGAGCAGAGCTACAGATTAAAAATGCCCAAGGCGAAGCGGTCAAAGTCTGGCTGTACTTCACAGCAAAATATGCAAACTCAGCAGCCTGCAACAAGTGTTTTAAGCTGATACTGAGATACTGTGCAAAGGAGGTAACACCTCAAATCCGATGAAACACCTGGCGACGCATAGCGTTTTTTTTAAAAGCCGAGAAATGCGCCGTATTTGATAGCTTGCTGCGAGACCTCACATCGTGCACATCTACTGCGGGTGTGGTGCCTGTTATCAGACCCGGAGTTTGCAACATCCCCCGAGAACCCGAAGAGGAGAGTCCTGGCCCCTAGCCCCGCCAGTGCAGCAGAAATGATGACGGATGATGATGGCAGCAGCAGCCGTTCTTCTCTGCGTGAGTAGCTTAATGTTGTTCATGTGTAACTTACATTGAGTAGGCTAACTACGTTATTACATTAATGCAGTAAGGTGAACTAGCAAACACCATCATAGCTACATGCGGCTGTCTTCTTGTTTGATGGCAGATACTCCCTTCACCCTGGCCAAAAAGGCTAAAATGACCAAAGAAAAAGTGGAAAACAGTTAAACATGAGAAGTTTTTGGACAAAGTTTGTGTTTTTTTCCATTGTTTAAGCACTGCTTCCAGCCAAGAGTGATACCATATATGCCCCATAGCTGCAGAAAAGGCTAACATTGTTATCTTTTTACAAAAAAAACAAAAAAACAAACAAACAAAAAAAAAAAAAACAGCTGAACATGAGAGGTTTTTGGACCAATTTTGTGTTCTCCATTCTTTAAGCACCGTTTAAGCACCGGCACCGTTTCAAAAGTACCGGTTTGGCACCGGTATCGGATAAAACCTAAACGATGCCCATCCCTATTCCTCAATCAGATACAGGGCTCGCAAAATCGCTAGCCCGACGTCCTGGGGCTAGTGATTTTTCCAGTCGGGCTACCAAAATCTATCTCTTCCCTGCCCGTCGGGCTATTGTAGGAAGGAAAATATATGTCAATGCTTTTGCATTCTTTCGATTAGCTGTATTAGTCATTGCATCGTGAGCCAACTGTCATAGTGACATATCGGCGTTAATTTGCGCTTGTTTTTTGCTTTCAACTTTGCAATCGCGCGAACTGTGTATAGAGAGCGACAGCACTGATTGGTAGTGATTATAATTTGCGCACCAATTCTCTGACATCTGCTTATCATCGTTAGCTTACTATGCAAACATGACAAGTGAAATCTCCCGCAGCAAGCTTAAACATGTGAGAGGTTGATCGCGCAGAGAATCGCTGACCGTTATGTGAGTGCGTGTGTAAAAGTACAGGATATATATTTTAGTTTGCTGAGGGGCCAAATAGACAGGTCAGGGTGAAAGAAGTGACAGCCAAGAAAAGCTTACCACAAAAACGGAGAAGTTATGACAAATCATACTATAAGGCAAAAAGAAAGTGCAGCTTTATGGTTTTCATGGACAAAAGAATTTCTGTGGCTGCATATGAACAAGCGAAATAAACCAGGGCTGCACATAAGTGGTCCGCAGGTGCGCATTCGCTGTCAAAATAAAAAACGCGCACAAGATAAGAAGTTACAAAGCGTGTTTGCGTACATAAGATTTTCAGGAGGAGGACAGACATTTGTTTAGAACTCTTAAAGATGTCGAAGAAGCTCCTTTAAGCAATTACTGTGATGTTCCTCCACCTCCAAAGAAATGTCAGAAGGAGTCCGAACCACAAAAGAAGCACGTATTCTCGGAAAAGTAGTTGCAGGAGGTGAGCTGGCTTCAAACAAATGATGAACGCACAGAGATGTGGTGCGGAATGTGCCGTGAAAATTTAATAAATGACAAATTAAAAAGGCATGAACATTTTTTTTGTATACCCCAATATATTGGGGTGCAACGATACACAAAATTCACGGTTCGGTTCGGTTCGATACTTTGGTGTCACGGTTCGATATTTTTTCGATACAAAATAAAATGTTCATGCCTTTTTAATTTGTCATTTATTAAAATTATAAATATATATTTTAACTCAAAAGTACAGCTTCGCTTGTCTTTGCACTAGGATGATGTCGGCGTAAATGTGCAGTCATATTCGTTGTGTTCCCACTAGTGCTTTCAGGTTAATCTCGTTGAAATGACGTTAACGCCACAACACGGCAAATCTCCGTTAACGAGCTACCGCCGATCGCCCCGTGCATGGGGCTAGACGGCCAACACGTTAACGAGCTAACTGCGCTAACACACTAGTTCACACCCATGTAATTGAGCATTACATGGCACATCCAACATACTGTTTTACTTTAGTCCATGACTCGCTTACCTTCAGGGTCATACGTCACATGAAAACCAAAATAATTCCAAACGCCAGATCTGAATGAGGGTGGGTGAGGTCTATGTTGCAAGGAGAGCTTAACTTCTGTCTTGCTAGCTTGCCCTGCGCTCTTCCTTCTGACTATGCTGTCTGTGTTGAGCGCTCAGTGGATCTGCGCTCGACAGTGCAGCCTAGGCGGAGTAGTCGAACGCAGATTCACTGAGCGCTCAACACAGACAGCATCGTCAGAAGGAAAGTTGATAAAATAAATTACAAATGTTGTATTGTATACAGGCCGAACCAATAACGATATATTAAATATATACATAAATATTCTTTATAACATATTAATACACACACATACATACATACACACACACACACACACACACACACACACACACACATATAGCAGATTATAGCTCATTTTGATTGTACAGAAATGTCGCTGCCTCTTTCTTGCCATTAAAAAGATTGGAAGTGCCTTAAACCTGCAAACTCGTTTCACTTTTTGCATCACAAGCTTTATCTATTTTTACATACAGTCAATGCTCCCAAGGGTCACTCACCCCAAGTCCATCCAGATCTGTTTGCACTCCAGGTCGGGCTCCAGGCCTGCATCCTCATTACCTCCAAAGTAGGTGACATACAGGCGCTCTAAAGCAATACCAAACTCCTGAGTCAGCAGCTCCAAGGCCATCTTACAGGCCAATTCCTGGAGAGCAAAAATGATGCAATAACAATTTAGAGCTGTTTAGGCAATGTCTTATCCATTAATAATGATAATGAATATGTCATTGTAATATAACAAGCAACACTGACAAAAAGGAGAGAACAGCAAGATTCTCACATAGATCAACACTTCAACCGAAAATATAAAAAGAATTAGATGAGCCCCAGGCTCATATGTTCAAGCATTTTTGTATTAGAATTATCTCCTTTTCTCTACTTACCTAAGATAATGACACTATGTATGTTTTTACTAGTGGACAATCCCCTCACTCTTATTTTGAAAGTGCCTTTTTCCTGTGCCTTTACAATGAGCTCACCAATGCTACAGAGCTGAACAGCTACTGCTAGCTGCTGTCCAAGGCAAAGAAGTTGGTAGAGTCACTTGAGAGGGAGCAGATTATATTGCCTAGTTATACATTTATCACAAAGTACTTGGCAAACAAAATGTTTGCAGAGGAGAAATTTATAAATGGTGAAAGGTCCTACAGCAATATGTGTGTGTGTACTCGAGCACTGTTCAACAAACAGGATTTAAATCTGTGGGACTAAAAATACAAGTAACAAAAAAGTGAAACTGATGTGAAGGATGAGAAAATGTAATACCTTAAAGTAGTCCCCAAAGGACCAGGAGCCCAGCATCTCAAAGAAGGTGTGGTGGTAGACATCTTTACCCACATCGTCCAGATCATTGTGTTTGCCTCCTGCACGAATACACTTCTGGGTGTTGGCAGCACGACGCAGCCTGGCCATGGGATGTGATGGATCAATAGTGTTGAGAAAGATGGGCTTGAACTAAAGAAAATGAGGTGCAAAAAAAAGAAAAATCTTGAGAAAAAAAATGTTTGGTTTTTTTTTTTCAAGAAAGTTTGCTAGATCTGATTTCCGAGCTTATTCTAAAAGTTGTGAATCAGTGGGAACATAAAGAAGAGCCATGGTGTAGGAGGCAGTGTTGGGAAAGACATTGTGTGTACCTGGTTCATGCCGGCATTGGCAAAAAGCAGCGTGGGGTCATCCAGGGGGATGGTGGATGAAGAGTGAACGTACGGGTGCTCATAGCGACAGAAAAAGTCAATGAACTTCTGGCGAATTTGAGCTGCATTCAAGGAGGAGTCCATTCTGAAGAAGCTCTGTGAACAAAATTACACACAGAGAAAAGAAACACTTTAGCTATCAAGCACATTTAAAGAGGTCTTGTATGCAGCCAGTGATTTTTTAAGTTAATTCTTGGTCCAATTAAATTGTTCCAGGTCACAGACAGACGAATAATTTAACTCACAGAAACTGGTCCCATTTAGAGAGGTGATTATTTGGTCTGAGTAACAGCAACTTTACTACTGAGTTATTAGAACACAATTAAGGCCTGCTCTTCCCTTTCAGGCAGTAGTCCCCTTAAGGGTACACTCTCAGTGCTCGTGCCCAAATACTAATTTAGCAAGTACAGAAGAGGTGTGAGTGTGTGTCACATCTTGGGTAAAGCTTTTTAACCAGCTGTTTAAAACACTGGCTTACCATCAATTAACAGCATCAGCAATTTCCCATGGGTTTCTCTTCCTGTCATGACTGCGCAACTAGCAAGAGCTCTGGCAAGGCTGGTGCATAAGGGGTTGTGCAAACCACCTTGTTGTTTTCACCGTAAGAAGCAACAATTTTCTTTCATATTTTATATGCAAGTGCTGTACTTTGTTGGAAGCTGTAGAAGTAGCTCCTTTTTACGTACTAAAATGTCATTCAAGGCAATCCCATTTAATTAAAAAAAAAGAATTATACATTTGTCAGTGCTTTTAAAGGCTGGTTAAAGAACTGTCCAGTGTTGGTCCGAAAATACATGTTTTTGTCCATAAAGTATCAAAACATTATGAAATTGTTTATCGGTCATTATAGTAATTGTGCATGTTTTGATTTTACCACTCCACACCAAAAGCTTAAAGTTAAGTCTGTTTGTAGGGTGTGGATGTTAACCTAGCTGCAGCTAATTGGCCTGACGCTCTCCTCATAAACAACAGCAGCTCAGGAATCCAGTGAGACAGGTGAGGCACACAATGCTGCGATCTTAAATATGAAGTCAGATGCAATTTTAGGTAAGAATGGAAACAAAAGCAACTTACAATTGATTTGTAAGCACTTTGTGGATTTTTGGAGTACACATATTTCATTAAAAATGTGATACCATATATAATTAAAAGGCAGCAGAGCTCAATTCCCAATGGTGAAAACTGACTGCCAAAGCAAACCTCAGCTGGTGTTTTCAGCTTTCTGGGAATAAGGAGTGGATGACAAATAGTCCATGTCCCCGTCCTGACAACAAAGCATTTCGCGGGCAGGCAGAGAAAGAAGAGACGTGGGAAGTATTAGCCCAGTGGTTTTGAGAAATAAATAATGGTCCATTTTCAAGACAAAATAAGGACATTTATAATCATAGAACAGGTAGACGGAGACCAGGTTGATGATAAATATTGGACCCATCTTTCAGGTTAGTAACAGGAACAGCCCTGTTCTCTGTCTCCATGGCACAAAATCAGTGAACTTAATCTCGCAAGTCTAACATAAACTTCCAGACCACACAAATTCGTGACAGTCATGTGATACAACATATTTCCTCTTAAAGTTCTACCAAAAACCGACAGTCTTCAATATAAGCTAGTCAGCTGACTATAATTTTTATTGTAGGCAGAGGCACTAGCTTGATCTGACGTTAGCAGGCTAATGTGTTAGCTAGTTAACTCAAGCTACCTCCCTGCGCTCAGCCTGAGATAGACAGTTCGGCACACTGCTCTAATTGAAAGGCTATTCTGCTGAATAGTACAATAAAGATAACTTATTTCAACTACATTTAAACACATGAAAATACTCACAGAAGCCGCTATTCCCTCAGAATGAATCAGGTACTTCTCCTTCACTCCACGCTGCTCAAACTGAAGGAAAGCACAAGCAGCAGTCACGCCTACGTCAGCCTCCAACTGGTCCGGCTACACAGAAAAGTCAAGAATTCTGGATTCTTATTGGACAAATCTACTGTCCTTCTTAACCGAGCCCGCCACGGCAGCGACACAAACCTCTGTGCTTTGGCTGATGCAACTTAAACGGTGTCAGCTCAGATTTTTGTTGTCGTTTTTAAATATGTTAGTTGATGTAGAGAAATGTGAGAAAAGTCCGCAAGCCCAATGTATGCCAGCTTTTGTTTTAAATACTCTAACCTTTTTAACTAATGTTGTTATTTATCTATTTACTTTTTTTTTTTTTTAAGAAATGATTTTATTCTGTCCTTGATTAATAACATGTATCACTTTTTTGTGACTGTTATTTTATGGCATACGAACTGACTAGTAATAATGATGAAATATTGCTGCATCCGTACGTACTCGATAGTTCGCATTTCTGATGTAATATCCTTCAGTGTGCGTATATTAGCGGAAGAATTTCTCCAGCATGCTATGTTTCTAGGGGAAGAGATTTCGTGCGGGACCGGTTGCTTGGTTCATTTACTTCAACATGCCGACTGACACCAAACGTGTTCGTGGTCCAGAAGTGTCTCAGAGCCCGTCTCTCTTTTCGTGCGATCCGGCGGCGGTTCTGCCCTCGAAGGGGCCCAGAGCGGACGGTCGGCGACGGGATCAGGTCGACGTGCGGCCCGTTTTCGTCCGCTGTGGCCTGGTGAGCCAAGCTAAAGGCTCCGCGTACTTGGAGGCTGGAAACACCAAGCTGATGTGCTGCGTTTACGGCCCCAGAGAAACAGACCGGAAGGATGAGACGAATATGAAATGTGGAAGGTATGGAGTTTGTTTGTTTAAATCTTTAAGCATATTGACTGTTCTAACAACACAACAAACAAAGAAATAGTTTTCTGCTGATTAAACTGTGAAGTCATAATAAAAATACAGCCTGCTGTGTCTTACATGGATAGCAGAATTTTTGGATTTTTTTTTTTTGTTATTTCCCCCACTGTTCTGCACTACACATGCGTGAAAACTAGTCTAAACTTTAATAAACCACATAAACAATTGAAATGCAACAGAATTTTAACTATTGCCCAAAACAATTGCAGGAGATATTATTGACTTAATCCAAATGCAGCACTTTTTTGTTGTTGTTGGGTGTTTTTTTTTTTTTTTAAGGGGATTAAAACGCTTTTTGACATATCCATAAGTCATAAATGTGCACAAAGAGGCAACTCCTTGTGTTTGAAAAGAGTTTTTGTATTACTTCTCACTGTGAACTATTATTTAGTACCATAGTTAGTTTGAAAACTGAGCTTATGTGGGTATACCAATAAAGCATTCAGTTTGAAGTGGACACTGATATCTGTGACAGTTTTAAAAAAAGAAAAAGAAAAAAAAAAGACTCAACCACAACTGTTTTTCTCTGTGTCCAGATTGACTACCGACATGCGCTTTGCTCCATTTTCCTGCCCGGAGAGGGGCTCCTGGATTCAGGGGAGTCAGGACAAGGACTTTTCCCTGATGTTACATGAGAGCCTGCAGCCTGCCATATGTCTCCACAAATACCCTCGCTCTCAGATCGAGGTCAACGTGATGGTTCTTGAGAACAGCGGTTCAGTTCTGGCCCATGCCGTCACATGCGCCTCTCTTGCGCTTGCAGATGCGGGGATCGAAATGTATGATCTGGTCCTCGGTTGCTCCATGCGCCAGGATGGCACCTCCTATGTGGTTGACCCCTCCTACATGGAGGAAAACGGCTGCAACTCGGTAAGCTGTGAGAACCAGGGTGGTCTGACTGTCGCATTCCTCCCAAGCCTGAACCAGATTTCTGGACTACAGTCTGATGGAGAAATGACTGAAGAGACTCTAACCGCTGGAGTGAGGACCTGCATTGAGGGATGCTATAAACTGTACCCAGTTATCCAGCATGCCCTGACAAAGGCTGTGCGCAAAGCTGCGCCATCACAATCAGAGAGCTGAGTGAACCACGAACTCCTCCGTTTATAGTCTTTCCTGTAGATCATTTCCAATCGTTACTAAAGAACTTGATCTATTTTTCCATGTGTGGTATTAGTTTATATATTAAAAGAAAAAATGAACTGAGATTCGCCTCTTTGCATTTCCTCATTAAATTATTTAATGGACTATATTTAATGTATATTCTTCCCAGGATTTGAAACTAAATGCTTCCCACAACACTGGAGAGAAATTGTTCAACTGGTATATTTTTAGTAGGTGCACTCTGGCAGTGCAAATAGCCTCATAAAAGCAATATATGCAATATAATTACAGATGGATTTGGTCACAAAAAGTTTGTCAACACCTTCTGTCACAAACAGAATTACACAACCATTAATTACACAATTATACAACCCTCTTTTATTTTGGTTTTCATTGATGAATCCTAAATCATGTCCACGGGTCATACCCAGGGCCACAATCCCGAGTACCAAACTTTGTGTTATTTTTTTGGCACCAAGAGAGCGTTTGCCAAAAAGAGCTTAGTTATTGCAGGGCATCATAGAGACCTATCTCTGCCTTCTACATGCAGAAGTTGTCACATGTTGCTGGCTTAAAATGTAAGAAAGAAAGTTACGTTGGTGACACAGATATGGTAATCATCTACAATACAGAATAAAAATAGAAAACACTTTATTGAAAAAGCTAGAGCCTCATAGATTTACATTAGATTATTCCCTGCCTGTCAAACTGTAATCAGTTGTTAAATATGCATGTTATTTTAGACCACCTCTTTCATGCACTGTATTGCCAAAAGTATTAGCTTGTCTGCCTTCACGTGCATATGAACTTTGGTGACATCCCATTCATAACAGACTGAAACAATGTAAAGCATGTTTCTCCTTTCTCCTCGCAAAATTCTTTCTTTAACTTTGGAAAATTCTGGTCAACATTATCGACCCTTTGATTCATATTTGATAACTAGTGTCCACCCTTAAACTGGTGTGTTATATTCATTATTTATTCTGAATTATTCTTAGTCACTGCAACAGGTCATTCCACTAGTTAAGCTGGTTTGGAAGTTAAAATTGTTATGTGTACCCAACTGTTAAATGTGAAGAGAGTTGATTACCATTAATATTAATATCATGCACTGTATGCATGATATTGTGACTGGGGCTGAGGCCCCCAAAACATCAAATCTAGATTAATCCCTGTCTCTTTTCCTATAACCTCTCAGAAAAACAGACATTTACAACACTCTTTAGAGGCACCAAATTAAAAGGAATAATCATGCCCATTTCCTAAACTTGAGCCATTTTTAAAACTTCCTGTAAATATGTTTCTGTTGTACTCTCAGAAACTCCAAAGTAAAACACGGCACAACACAGGGAAATCTCTTTATTTATTTCTTCTCAGACACCCCAAAGTCTGAGACGGCAATAAACAGTCCAGTATCTTCCCAGAATAACGCAACTTTTAAACAAACATACATTACTTCACACAAATAAAAACAGAATTTTTCAATCCAAACAGACTCAGCATTCAACCCAAACGCAGTCCTGCTCTCACTCCTCTGCTGCAGATAGCTAAAAGGTGTGAGTCATGTGACAGTCTAAAGCAGTCTCTTCCTTGCTCCACAGCTGTCAATCACTGTTCCCTCAGCCAATAGCACAGCTTGCAGCCGTTGTGGCTTGGGTTGGGAAGGGAGTGTAGGGGGGGCAGGATGTCATCAGGGTAGGCAGTGCGGGATTGGTTGCTCGGCTTAAACTGCGTGACATGCAATTGAGGGAAGGAAGGGTGGAGGCGTCATGTTTGGGTGCCACAATTGCAAAACAACACAAATAGATACACAGATTTAGCTCATAATAGAGTTTAAAGTTGGTTTATTAGGGTTGTATCACTGGGCTGAACTTTGATGACGAAGAGCAACAGTTAAACTCACAGCTGTGAAAACAACAGGAATTCATAAAATGTTTGCTTGCTGTGTGTTGCAGGTGTACGACTTACTTGACAATAACTCCTGTTACCTGCAGATACGCCTCTATAAATGACTTTAATCAGTTTGTGTGTGCATGTGTTATGTGAGGTCACCTTTCCTAATTGCTGCCAACATGCGTCAGTTTGTGTGTGGATGCTGCTGTGTGTCTATCTGTAGGCCCTGTTGTGCCGTGGGTACGGCGACATAATTGCGTCCACGCTACCTTCGCTGTCCGAGCTGCTGTCAGAGTCGCTGCTGCCGGAATAAACGCAGAGTCCTGGTAAAACACCGACACACACGGCCGCCGACGGCAAGTGTAGTACGCCTTGGCCGGAGCTCAAGGCGGCTGAGGGCGGCTTTGCAGTGACGCCAGGGACTGTCTGTTGATCTTTGGCTCCTGCTCCACCCCCCTCTTCTGGAAAGCATAACTTAAGTGTAAGACCTTGTGCCAACATACAACAGTCACAGTGATTTGAACTGTAGGAAAGAGAGTAAGAGTGGTCCACTGAATCTGCATCCATTTCCACTTTTTAACAGGCTCACAGGGAACAAACTCCACTGTATATTATATGAGCTGCATATTAATGTGTTTTTCTGGCTGCTGCCCACCTGTGTGTTTTTCTCCATTTCCTGTTGTTGCTGTTGTTGCCGTGATTTCCACTTTCTGTTTCTTACTGCTGTCTGATTGTGAGGAACTTGGAGAGAGAACAAAGAGATTAGAAAAGCAAGACTTAAAGCTGATCCAATCAATATTTTTATATCAGCAATTTTGTGAAATTCCTGAGTGTGGCAATTATCAACAAACTCTGTCGGTGCTGTTGAAACTGTTAGTCTCTTTGAGCTCTGTACTTTGAACAAAAACAAGTTCTGAGCCAGACAATAAAGAAAAGGAGACAAAGTTAGGGCCTAGATGGTGAAAACACTGGAGTATTTAAAAAACTAATTTTCCTTTATTTAACGAGAAAGCTGAAGTCATTTTCAATAGTGTGTCCTGAGCAAAGATAGCATTAAGTCAGCATGTTCATAAAGAATCTCCACTTTGAGACCCAAGAGCCTCTGGCTACAAAGTAATATTAAAGGAGAGTCAAATTTGGATTTTGGCAGGTGGAGGGCAGAGGCTAATGGCAGCTAAAAAACAAGGCAAGGCAAGTTGATTTATATAGCACAATTCAACAGCAAGGTGATTCAAAGTGCTCTACAGAGACATTAAAAAACAGAAACAAATAAAAAGCATGATTTAAAATGGAAAAAAAAGAGTGTAAGTTTTAAAATTTAATCTTAAAAGTAAAACAGTGGATTTGGTGTTTTATTCAAATGCAGCTGAGAACAGGTGAAAACAACAAGAACACGTTTTAAGGATGGTGCATGTTCATGTGCATACTTGCGTCTCTTTACAGCTCCAACTAATAAATGGGCCTGTGACAGGTGGCTGGTCCTGTGCTCCACCCCTTTAGGTGCCACCTTCTTTTCAGGCTCTTTGCGGCTCTCTGCAGATGCTTGCTTCACTACAGCGCTGTGAAGCTACACAGTTAAGGTGAAAAAAAAAAAAAAAAAACAACTCCTTATGGGGTTCTAGCGTGGAAAAGTGGGGGATTAAAAACTGAAGGGAGACACCAGAGAGCAGACTGGAAAGCTTTACTCAAACTAGTAAGAATATGAATGTAAAACTCAACCTCAGAAGTAGAAATCTTGCTGTGGAGGCAGTTCGTATTTGAATGAGAGTTCGAATTGCTATTGATTTTAACATAACGCAAACTTAAATGCAACTCTCATTCTGGTTTTATGTTTGCATGCTGGCTTCTACGACTCCAATCTCAACCGTGCAAGTGCCCTGTTTGAATATGAAGGATATTCTGTATTCCAACAGCTCCTTTTTCTCCTCGTCCCTGCGTTGTTTCTCCACCAGACACTGTTGCCGGGAGACCTCGTCCAAGAAACTGCTCTCATCCTCATCCAATCCCCTCACCATGTTCTCTGTTACCATAGAAACATACTCTCAAACACATGACAAGAGAGTGACTGCATTTTCCCGAAAACAAACCAGAGACAATCTGCCATAAAAACTGCACAAACACACATCTGAGGAAGCACTGAAAACAAAAATCTAACATCACTTGCAAAACTGTTGAATATGGAATTATAAATGAACAAACTGAAGAGAGCTTTTCCAAATAAGCTCTACATAAAAACTGAGGGTAAGTTGTCTGATACTCGAAGCAGGAGAATAAATTTCAATGTTTCCCTTAACATAATCATTGCTTCCAAGTTCTGAAGACATTTTTGAAATCTTGAATTTCATCAGAATTAAAAGCACCAAATTATGGGAGTAGTTATTCCCATTATTTTGTTGGGAGAAGAACCTCAATTCCCAACCTGACATACAGTGGTGTGAAAGAGTTTTCCTGAATTTCCTTGGATCACAGTGTGATGTCTGGCTTTTAAGGATCTTTTGATCTACTCCACTTTAATCTCCTTTTCCACACAGGTCAATGTAGGTTTGGATTTTTGCCCCCTTAATAATAAACACCTTCATTTAAAAACTGCATTTTGTGTTTACTTGTGTTATCTTTGTCTAATATTTCAATTTGTTTAATGATCTGAAACATTTACGAGTGACAAACATACAAGAAAATCAGGAAGGGGCACAAAGTTTCACACCACTGGAACTCTGATAAACTCTTCAAGATTAAATCTACAGACTTTACAAAGTTTCCTCAAGAGCCAAAGACAATTTTAAGGCTGATTAGGACTTGGATTAATAAGTGGACCTTAATGATGTCTAAAAATGGTGGCTTGTTCTCTAAAAGGCTTACGTTACATTTGCTATGAAGCTGTTCAAAAACAACCTTTAGAAACTGAATATTAAAGTGTACTGACACATACTGCTGATAATACATTATTCATTATCTCTTACATCACAGAATTACAGAAGAAAAGTGTTCATTCAAACCCTAATGAAAAGTGGAGCAAGGCAAAAACACCCACAAAGACCTACTGAATTTAAACTGCTCCTCATATTCTTCTTGTTTCTTGTCTTTCTGTTCCTGCAGCCGCTCAAAGAGGGAGCGTGGGTCATACTCCTCCTCTGGGACCTCTGAGAAGTACAAAGGACAAATATAAAGGGGTTACATGCACAGTGGGACATCCTTTAGAGGTTTGGTATAGTTTTGGATATGTGTTCTTACCCTCTGGGTCGTCAGGTTTTCTGATTTTCTCCCATTCCTCCTGTCTCTTTTTCCTCCTCTCATCAAGCTCTGCTTCAGACACAAACTTCCTGCTGAGGTCGACACCTGCTCCTTCTGCTCCTGCCATTACAACTGCGCAACATAAAACACAGAAATTGGCTGACTCTTATATTGCGCTTTTCTACTCTGAGCACTCAAAGTGCTTTCTGTGTAACATTCACACTCCAATGGACGCATTGGAGAGCAATTCTCGGTTAGTGTCTTGCCCTAGAATTTTGGCATGCAGACTGGAGCAGTCGGGGATCGAACCACCAACCTTCAGATTAGACGACCTGCTCTACAGCCACACAGAAGCTCTGAATACCATTCTAAAATGTGTTGTCCCATCTCCGCACTGGACACAGACCATTTACAAGTGACTGCTCAATCAGTACCTCTGGGTTTTCCTCAAAGAACACAGAATATTAATTGATTCTTGACATAGCTCAGCAAAAAATAAGTCTATTCCATTAAAATAAGCAAAACCCTTAAAAGACTTTGTAGCTGACTACTGCGTATTCCCAATACTTACAAGTGTTAATTGTTTACAACCACTGAGGTTACAGTCTGCTGAATAAATGTGACATGGTACTGTAAAACACAATGGCATCACTAGAACAGGTTTCTGATGAAATGTCCATCTCTGCATTAAAAAACAGAAAACAAAAACAATTACTACTTGTTCCAGCTGTGCCCTTTAGGGGTCGCCACATCAGATCATATGCCTCCCACTCACCCTATGCTTTGCAACCTCTTCTGTCACACTAACCCTGTGCATGTTCTCCTTCATGAAATCCATGAATCTTCTCTGTGCCCTTCCTCTTTCCCCCCTGCCTGGCAGCTCTATCGTCAACATCTTTTGAAAATATGCACTTTCCCTCCTCTGCATATGTAAAAACCATCCAAGTCTTGTTTGCCCAGCTAACATAGTCTCCAAACCGCTCAGCCTGATCGATCCCTCGGACATACTCATTTCTAATCCTGTCCCTCATGGTCACTCCCAGTAAAAATATTAACATCTTCAACTCTGCCACATCCAGCACTGCCTCCTGTGTTTTTGTTGTCGACATCTCCAAACCACGTGTCATAACAGGTCTCACGATAGTTTATTTTGCCACGTTTCCTGACAAATCAATTTACTGGCTTGCACACTTCCTGCAAAATATTTTGGTGACTTTAAAAATAAGGTACAAAAGACGAAATCGGCCATCACGTGACAGCTTTCATTGGTTGGCATTACAGCAGATGGTATTAAGCCTGTTATTTTTATCAGTTCATCACATACAAAGCAATAACAAGTGCAACAGCTGGACAACCACAACACCACTGCACAATATTTCGACTAAGCTGTACCGATCTGCGTGGTTTCTGGCTTTTATTTAGCCCTCTGATGAATATGAAGATTGAAGCCATTTTAAAACTTTAACTGACGTGAAATAAGATGACGAGTGAATTAAGTGAGAGATCTGCTTAACTGACCGAAGCTTTTAGTTTATAATGGGCCCTGATGATTCACTCACTGTTACAAACAACAGCGAGAACAACGCCAGCCGCTACACAGACTTAGTCCCTTAAAGCTGTGGACACACAAAGATTAAAGGAAACACTCACACACCTGACCTCTTGCCTATATAGCAGAGCAGCAAACTCTGAACTCGCAGATGCCTTGTGCGTTGCAAAGCCGCGGCTAACGTTAGCTTCGTTAGCGTTAAAAATAATCTTTAAGAGCAACAGAACATCATGTCAAGTCTGAAAAGAAACATTTTCAGATGCATGACCAAGCAGTCTTTAGTTTAGGACTGCCTCGTATCAAGATTAAAGACCTGTAAGTGGATAAACCTTACCAAGATCCAGGCTTGTCGCTAGATTAGCGCTCCAGTTTAATGATCTTTGTGTCACGCTGAAGACGGCTCGTCGCGAAATACGGCGTTCGAATTAAGTTCCGACTCACTTTTTTGTTGTTAAACGCACGCTGCTCTGTTTTCAATATATGTTAATAGATTATTTTTATTTATTTATTTTGACAGAAAAGGCCTACCGAATATTACCGATGACCTAGATTTATTAGTAGACACAGTTGTTGTCAATTATTAATTATATCTACATCGTGTGCTTCTTGCGCGTATAATTAAAGAGTCCCTTAATTATACGCACCATTTGTAGTTCCATTTTCCAGAAAAAATAAACAAACCAAAACCTCAAATAAATAGAGGTCTAAACAAAAAATACTCAAAACAAGACGGAATAAACATGAAAATAACAAAAGGCTAAAGCTTTTCAAATAAATTACGTTTGCAGATAAAACCGTGAATATACAGTACAAAGTTGTATATATTCGACCTTCCTTGTAAGTTTGCCTTCTCAGATTAACTAATGCGTATAAGTAAACCCATAAAAATAAGATTGTAAGCAGTTACTAAACTGATCACAAGATGGCGCCTAAAATCCATTAATGAGGTCCAAAGGTATCTCTGGAGGACTGTTCAGCTATATTTTAAGGGTAGATGGTAATTTATTTTACTCGTTCGTCTTGTTCACGATGACCTCTTGAAGTGCCTTTTCGATTTAAGTGACAGATTCCACATGATGGAATGTGTACGTTTAGCAAGCGGCGCCCACAGGCTACAGCCTCCCGTGTTGCTAAAGCAAAGTCCAGTTTAAAGAAAAACGATCCTCCACTCACTTAATTCTTTCCCTCTGCAAACGCTTTCTTGGCTAGTTTCAAGTGTTGCTGGACAAATGTAGGAAACATGTAGTTTCATTTGTAATAAATGGTTCCCATTTTTGTCCAGAAGCATGTTATGCTTTACGGTGTATGGGATTGGCAAGTTGCTATCACATGACTGTACAGTGCCATGAAGTAACCTTCAGTTTCACAGTCAGATCCAACCCGTTCTTGTGACATCTGCTTTCAAAAAGCAAAAAGGATGATAAGTATAACACGAGGTTTGCAGCTTCTTACACGTGACTTCAAAAGCCAGTGGATGACATCACTGGCCTCACATCATGCAAACACAATTTTTCAAGCATAACTTATTTTTAGAATCACTTTTATATTTTGAAAATTTGTTCCGGTTTAATAGTCCAACCTCTGACAGCCTAACCTGCTGCAGTAAGTGTTTGCCCGTCGCTGAGCCTGGTTTTCCTAGAAGTCAGTTGCTTTTAAAAGGAAGTTCTTCCTTCCAGCCATATCTTACCCAGGGGGATCATGTGATTGTTGGAGTTTTATCTCTAATAAAGTAGGGCATTTACTTTAAGATCTCTAAGCTCCTTAAGGGCATTGATGTTGTATATTGGTGCTATATAAATAAAACCTAAAGAAAGAAAAGAAAACCATTCCAATGGTTTTATTCAGCTGAGGGTTACATTATATCGAAGTTAAGTCAGATATTATAAATGATT
The DNA here is from genome assembly GCF_900408965.1 of Simochromis diagramma. Taxonomy (NCBI): domain Eukaryota; kingdom Metazoa; phylum Chordata; class Actinopteri; order Cichliformes; family Cichlidae; genus Simochromis; species Simochromis diagramma. The sequence goes on from NW_024386765.1 coordinate 1,124,484, forward strand.
CCTCATTTAATGATGCACTACGACCAAAATAGTAACTATTGATGATTGCTAAGCTGAAAAACTGAAATTACAAGACAATATTTTCTGTCCCAGTCCAATGAAAGTAATGGCCTCAGCCATAGTGTCTCTAAAATAACTGTTGTTTGTTCAAAACGCATGCACATAACTGAAACCCAAATGTTCTTGTGGGTTGATTAGTCAGTCTGATGTGCTGTTTTTACCAATCAGCTGGAGAGTGAGCCTTTCAGTGCCTTTTAGTAATTATACATGCTTCCACAAATGCAGCGAGGTTATTATTTATTTATATTATCAACATGTTGTCAGGTCCTGTGATAAAATGCATTGCACCATGGAGATTAATGCTAAAAGCTCAGTCATATTTTAAAGGAACAGTTCACCACTTATGGGTGTTGGGATTTGTATCAGTTTTGATGTTTCGACTGCAACGATAAGGCAGCAGCTAGTAAACGTATGCAAGCATGAAAAAAAAGAAAAAGATTTTGTACAGGCTAAATAAAAGTGGGGCTGCCCAATTATTTGTATTTTAATTTGGCCTCCCACTATTTAACGAGCATCGCTCCGACTGTTAAAACTCAAAACAACAGGAAATCAGACGCTCCCTAAAATCAATGTAGCACCGCGTGTGTACATGTACCGATCACCGCTGTTACCTGCAGCACGCAGCTTCAAGTTTCTTAGATGCAGTCTGGACACAAATATACAACGAAATGTAAATGCCACTACAGAAAGTCACTGCAGAGGATGAAGAGCTTGCGCCTCAAAGCGGATCAACATCTAAATTACGGAAAGTAATAAAGAAGAAATGCAACGAGTGCCGTGTGTTTGCAACACAAAGCAACACAATGTATTCAAACTGCACAAATTACAGCAGAATTAATTCATGAATGCGAAGAAAAACAATGCAATGCTAACGTGAATCATCCAGCATCAACTCAGGCGTCCATAACAGCGAGCCTGTAGGCTACAGCGCGCGTCTGTGTATCCGTCCACATCACAAAGACGCACTGAAATCACCAATGCAATTGCATTTCATTCGGTGTCCAGTGAGCAGGGCGAGTAACGAATCTTTTGAGAAAATGGTCCGCCTGATAGACAACAGATATGTTATCATTCCACCAAAGTGGCAATACCTGTGTGTATTTTCCCAGCTGGAGCAAAAGACTTTATGTTATTTATCTGCCACTTTTAATTTATTAAATGTATTGAAAGATTTGTACAGATGTAAAAGTAAAATTCTGTTTACATTACAGTAGATTTGGCATCAGATCAATATTGATATTAATACTTGTATGCATAATAATCTGTATAGGCTTTAAAAAATCCAGTAGTTCTAAATACAGTAAAAGGAATTAAAGGAAAAAGAAGAACATCAGACCCCTGCAGTGAGGGCATGTGGTGGCCCTGTTATGCTGTGGTTTGGATCCACTTGTGTTTGGGAAGGGTCACTGCAGGTCAATACACAGCTGTAGGGAGAGATAACCTTTTCCCTAAGATGAAACATTTATATCTTGTTGAGAGTGGTTTGATGAGTATCCAAATGATGTGAATCACACGCTGTGGTCTTGATAGTCACCTGAATCCAACCCAACAAAATATCTGTATTTTGAAGTCTCCATCACCAGGTGAAAGAATATGTGTTGGATGATTGTTGTTTATCTCTCCAGTAGAGTTCTAGAGAATGCCAAATTCCAGTGAAGCCACCAACATCTATGACACTTTCTGTTGTTTTCTTTTATTCATCCCCCATCTGCATCTGTGAATAATTTCATTTTTTATTTTACATAAACAAATAACATAATACAAACTTGACTCTGATCCTTCAGATTTGCAGAGACAACAAGATAACCACGCTGTTTCCCATCCACATCCAGGGCCAATCAGTTACTGATCAGCCTGACTTTCAAATAAATAAATAAATAAATAAAATACAAACACACTCACTGGGAGAACATGCAGACTCCGAACAGAAAGGCCCCAGCTGACCAGAAGCAACAGTGCCAATCTCTGCATCATGCCCTTGCTGGCTGTCTGTTTCTGTACAAATGTTAGACATTAGTTTAGATTTATAACTCAAGAGCCAGATCCTACGCCACCAGAGCTCGGCGGTGTGCGTACACCTGAAATAGCTTCAGAAATGTTTACTCTCCCGATGTGGCTGGTCTCTGAGCATTTCAGCCTCACCGTCACCCTCTCTCTTTGTCTTTGGAGACACACATGTTTCTAACCGAAAGGTTCTCTGCAGATGAAGAAGAGGATGGGTTGTCGTGGAAACTGAATCATAGGCTGGTAGCTACGGTGACAATTGCATACAGTCATTTGCTGCTGTGAACACAAAGTGCACACAGAAACAGAGGTGCAGACCTAAACTAATGCTGTGGAAAATCAGGAAGATTCTATAGTTTGCATATACACACTGGCCAACTGTGTGTCCACTGCTCAACCTTTGTGCACCTCTGTCTCCATGTTCTTCTGTCTCTGCATCGTGACCCTATTTCACGTCTCCTGAGCTCTGTCCATCTCCTGTTCTTCTTTTAGTCTCTTTATCTATGTCACCCTCTCTCCCTCACTCTGCCTCTCTGCCTGAGTGCTTTTCTTAGCCCATCAGAATTGTGTCACTTTCTCCAGCACGGTAATGTAGAGATGTAATGGCTGCCCCTAAAGGGAGCACAGAACCTGTTGAATATTCTGCCTTTCTGCACCTGAGCCCTGCTCTTTGCTCCCTCTCCAGGGCTCCATTATGGATTATTCACCTTAAAATTGGATTTTTGGCATTGCAGCTAACATTCTCAGAAAGTGTTGCTGAAAGCTGGAGCTTCATGGAAAAGGAAAACCTGTAATTACACTTTTTGTTCATATTGTACCCACTGGAGGAGCAATACAGTTTTCTCCACACTGGTAACCCGAAAGGCTGAAAATTAAGCAGAAAAAGTGGAAAAGTCAGAAACTGAAGTTCATCTGATGAACATATTTAGAACCTTGTACAAAAAAGGGTTTAAGTATTTTTACTTAAGGTTAATAACAACCGTCTTGGGGTGAATCTTACTTATAACTCACTTATTTGGATTGTATTAAAGTTTGTTGGAATGGTTCCTGTAGCCTTCAGTTGTCTTCTGGGACTCGTTTTGTGGTGTTCTTACCTTTTAGTGCATTTATAATGGAGGTATTTAAAAAATAATATGGCCTGCTGTGAAGTACAAATGGTCCAAGAAGTCTAGTATTTTTTAAAATCTGTTGCTTAACAATAATTAGCTCTCTGTGTGTGTTGGAAAGGTTCGAAATTGAAAACAACAATCCTGGTTCTGTCCAGAAGTAACAAAATCTACCTAGCAGTGATTGTAAAATGTAAAAGTACACGCAGAATTCTTGTGACTCTCTTGTCAAGCGCACAGAAGACAAAGAAAATGCCTTTGCATTTCATCAGCAAATCTCACTCTTCAAGACGTTTCAGTTAAAGGGTCAGATAAAAGTCATTAAAAAAGGAAGTAGTGTAGGCTTCCACTCTCAGGTGCTCAGATGGGCAAGAAAATATGTAAGCGTGCACAAGAAACAATAATAACAGGTAGACTACAGATTGCAGTCATCTGATTTTACCCCTCCCAGTTCAAGCGCATAATCCAACAGCTCTGGCTCCCATTAATCGATATTGACTGTATACATCACTCGAGCCCAACAATAAGTAATTTTACATGTTTTTTTGTTTTGTTTTAAAGCCCCATATTCATTCAGGTAGATGAGGCTTGAAGTGAGGAGGATGAGGGTTCATTTGTGTTTTCACATCTCAAGTCAGTAAGTGCAGACAAAAGTTAAAATTTACCTCCATGACACACGAACATACGAGTTCTCTACTCATTCATCTTTGTCCTACCACATAGTAAGTGGCTGGTCTCTACCCACACACATTAAATATGATTTGGCAGAATGACAATATCCATCTCAGCCACTGTATTCAAGATAGTGGGATAACATGGTAGCTTCCACAAACTCTCACCCACTCCTGTCTATTTTAAATTGATTAATTCCAAGTTTGTTTGTTTTTTGAGAAAATCAGTTTGTTGGAAGATGTAATTACACTCTCAATGTACGTTTAAGGGTACTTCAAGTTAACAAGTGATGGTTAAGAAGAAAATTAATTACAAAATGAAGATCTAGAACTAAACTAGAGAAATCATTTTCACTACACACCTTCTGTTATATTTCTAACAATGCAGTATGTTGACAGTTCCGACAGCTTTGAGATGTTTTGTGTTACCACTCTGACTTAAAAAAAAAAGAAGCGAAAAAGTCCCTGTTGTTCTAGGTAGACTTTGTGCACAGTTTTCCAAGAATCTTAGCAGGTTGCTTCTTCCAAGTATCTTGTCGTACGAGTCTTTTGTGGATTCAAGCTGTTTCCGTGTCTTCAGTATCTTCCTTGAAATCCTGACTGACTTCAGGAAGTTGACATCAGTGCTCTGTGGGGATCAAACCATCTGTTGTCGGACTTCTTGTTCTTCTTGTCACTGCAGGTGGTTCTTTATGACTGTATATGAAAGGGCCTGCTATCTGTCTGCACAATACTGTGGCTCAGAATCAGACTGACATGGGCGTTGAATTTAATGCGCAAAATTGGACTAGATCAAAATTAACTTGGTTAATTGGATTGTGGGATGTGTATTCAGTTCTCATTAAGATCTTGGCAGGAGAACTGTACATCTGGAGCTGAGCTCAGCTGGCTGACTTGAGATTGAAAAACAGGGTGACAGTCAAGGTGTGAAGATAACATTTAAATTCTCTCAGTGTGTTAATAAGCTAAACATTTAACATAGAATTTTTCAATTCTCTTCAATGGATTAAATCTTTGCTGCTCAAATAAGAGACTCCATCTCAAAGCCTTTAGAAACATAGTTTGTGAAATGGGACTAGAAGGTGATTTGATCTTGTGATGATGGTCAGAAACAAGTGTTTCAGTCCATCTGAGCTCAGTTCACTGGCATCATTAAGGATGGCATGGGTGTCTTAGTTTAGTGTGGTGCCGCTGTAAAAAGCGTTGCTATGACAACCTGACACACAAATAATATACGAAAATGTCAATAAGTAATTTGCATTTTGAGGCAAACCATACACACCCAGGAGCAACATTGTTTTTTAATCTGGCAATTATTACATACAGTGTGTCCAAGGTAGTTTGTATCAAAGGCAGAGGTGTTAAACCACAGGACTATAAAATCCACAGTCTGTCCACAGAGATTCAAGAAGTATTTCATGTTTCTAAGCTGCCAAATTTTATGTAAGCTGAAATTAGTCTCCTTAGTCTGTTTAATAGCGGCAAGCTGTAATTCATGATCTCTTGAGTCTAAGCAAAACCAATGGGAAAAATCAGAGGTGAGTCATGTGGAGTTAAAGTATATAAGTGTCCATCACCCACATGTCTGTGTCTGTAAAATTTGCTCTTATGTATAGAGGCAGGTGTAGAAGCTTGGGGTGAGTGGACATCTATTTGTATTTATTTGTTTCTATGTGGTTGCTTTAAAGGTTGCATTTCCTCTTCTGTAGTAATTTTGTATCTCTTTATCACTTTATCACCCTGCATCACTGGTGTTAAACGTCTTATTGTGGTGCTTTTACATGGCGTTGTAGCTGTTTCTATGTTGCATAGCTTCAGATAATTTTGTGGGTGTTTGTTTTTAGTTTTTTTTGCATCATTTTGTGGCTACTTTTTTGTGGTTATTTTGAGAATATTCATACAGCGTTATTTCCAAAAGCTGTAGATAAAAACATAATGCCATCCAGCTTTCCTCTTATCCAGTCATGTGGGTCATGTGAGTTTTATCTCTGCTGTTATTGGGCAAGAAGCAGGGTACACCCTGGAAAAGTTGCCAAACTGCTGCAGGGCTAACACATGGAGACAGACAATCATCACATTAATGATCAATTTAGAATGACTAATTAATCTAATTCTGTTTATGTCTGGACTGTGGAAGAAAGTAGGAGTATTTGGAAAGGTTTCAACTGGATTTGAACCCAGGACCTTTATGCTGTGAGCCAAACGTGCTAATCAATGCACCACCTGCAAAAACGACTACCACTGCTGCCCCAAAATTTACTGTGATTTTTGCACATTAAAGTTGATGAAATTTTATTACTAAAAAAAACATTTCAACAACACTGGAAACAATTCTGAAAAACACACCAGATCGAGCATTTTACATCTAATTTGGTTAACTGACAAAAGTCAGCAACTCAGAGAGGCAGGGGTATCAGTGGGCAGGGTTCACTTCTCTGTTAAAACCACATTGTTAAAGACCACAGGTCACATTTGCATTCAGAGAATCTGGAGAATTTTTTAATATATAAGTGAGAAGGATCCAGATAAATGCTGAATGGCTGTGATCTTTAGGTTCTTAGATGGTAGTGCTTTAAAAAAAAAATTCAGACTTATAAGTGCACAGCCTACACTAGTGCACAGATCTTTGGTAACTTGCAATCTTTGAAGACATCGTTAATTCTGTACCAAGTGTTATAGCAACGTGCTGCTGTCCCGACATCATTTTCAGGGAAGTCAATGTTCTCCACATTATCCGAGTGTGGCTCGGTCCTACAGTTCAGAGCTGCCATTCAATGAAAATATTTAATGGACTATAAAACAAAGAAAATGCAACTGAAATCATAGATCAACCAGGAACAGGATAACACGTGGTTTCAAAGTTACAGCATCATACTGCTAGTCTCATAAGTACTCAATGGAAGTTGTGCAATAGGCATTGCACAGAGGCCAAGAGACTTTTCCTTTACTTTATTATCCTGAGTGTGGACATAGACACAACTTTATAAAATTAATAGCAACACATTTAGTACAAAGATGCACAGCAATACACATTTCAGTTTAATTACACGATTCAGCACTGCATAAAAAGTACATTAAAAACATGGCATAAACATTGGCTTCTTATAACATAAACAGTGTCATAGAAATATACATTCGATATATGCATATCAGAACCTTCTCTGCTCTCTCTGCCCTCTCCAGTTGTTAAGGCTGTGACAGCTGCAGCCTCTGTCTTTATCACGTAATACTTTCTTTGCAACAGAATCTCATAAAATATTTACAAAATCTGGTAAGTACATAATTTGAGGAAAAAACCCCATCATGCGTTTGTGATCATCAGTTTGTAAACAGTGAGTAGATACTGGCAACATGCAGGATGAACTTAAGTCATAAGTAAAATACACGGATTTTGCAAAAGCTAGCAAAACGGCCTACTGAATACACTCAGTGTCCAACATCTGTCTTGTGGTAGTGCTACAGCTGCCAGTATGCCTCATTCTTCTCTGGTTATGTCCTCTTTACTTCACCAAGGATAGTGGAGCATTAAATCTGCCTCCCAGATAACTGCTGATCAAAACTTTTAAACAGAACCCTTCCCCCTGGAGGGTAAAATAAATGCTGCTCTGTTGAGACTCCGTGTATGAGTCCATCACACATGAGCACAAAAGCAAACAGCTTTCATCTGATATGCTACCTCAAAAGGTACAAGAATAAAGAGGAATCAACCACTGATACAGTTCAGCTTAAAGAGGACTTCACACAAAGGAGTTGTATGTATCACATGGTATCAATCACAAGACACATACACATGCAAAAAGCAAAAGAAAAGAAATACAGTTAATTTATTTTCCCCTAAACAGGCCAGTGTTTCACCTGCATTTTATCTGCACATTTTGGACATGCATGGTACTCTACACATTATCATCACTGATCTGTGTGCTGGAAAGACTGAAGAAAGAAAGAGTATCACTTCAGATGGGTTTACACTGAAAACTGACCAAACATTCTTTAATCAGTGAAAACTTAGAGATGTCTTCAACGTTGGATTTTTTTTTCCACAACTAATTTTTGTCTACTGCTGACATATACTGTACAGTTTCGTTCTGTTTTGTTTGCCATTAACAAAAAGGAGGGGTTTCGTCAAGCTCTTATATCTCATGTGGGCTCTCGTCTTCGGGGCGTCTCACTCTGGTGCTGGGTTAATGGGCGGTAGATTCCGCTGTTTAAAGTACTGGGTGACCTGCTGAGGCAGCTCAGCCAGAACTGACTTTGCAAGGGTTTCCTTGGGCGCCTGAGAGGAAGAGAAAAAAACAACACATTGCGTTTTAGATTGAATAAAGTGAAGATTTAAAATGAGACATTTTCACTCACGTACAGAAACCTTGGCCTTTTTAATACACTCACCATGAAATTGTGTGTGGAGTGTGTTCAAAACAGTCGGCTTGTGCATTAGCCATTTACCCTGTCACTTACCAAGTGCAATATGTGTACAGCGTCCATATGAGTGAAGACCGGATTCTTAAATTGACCATAAATGCATAATAACTACTCTTACTTTTTATACTACTAAGTGTTGAGGTATTGTAGACAAGTTACCACTAAGCACATTAACTTGTTAATGTGACAATCATGATGACAATGTAGGATCAGGTGAATAATGCCCCAGTCTCAAAGGCTTAGAGACCCGTCTATGACCATCTGACGACCACTGGTTGTGAGAGGATAAATGAATATTCCCTGAGTGACTGCAAGTGGTCGCTAGAGGTTGATGGCATTCGCTGGGAAAAATAACAATTTGATAAATAAAACTGAGCTAAACTGAATTCAGTGTGTCAATGATGTCATGTGGTAAAGCTCAGTATTTTAAAGCTAATGCTTTGACTGCTTTCACCTTACTTATAAATGTTTAATTCTTTTCCTTATTTCCTGTCATCTCTAAACAAGTACAGTGACGGATGCTCTTAAGTAAAAAGGTTGCTAAGTAATATCTTTATACCAAAAGCTGTACAGCAGCCTTCATAAAGCTCTAAACACTCTGTTTCATAGATTTTCTACTGTTAATATGGCCATCTCTGCCCAAACCCCTGAGGTGCAGCTAATCAAACTGGGAAACAACACTACCTTAGTGGAGCCCAGGACACATCATACTTAGCTTGAACCGAGCATCAAGTCCCATTTTAACTTGTTAAAAAAACTGTTAACTTTCAAAGTAGCACTATACAACCCTAATGATAATAATTAGTACAAAAGAATCTACCCTCCCAGCACAGCTTATCAATCAGGTCACTCTAATTTCCACATTTCCTCTCTGTCTTAGGCTTCATTTCTCTCTCTTCCTCTCTGTTCAGTCAGTTGCTGTCTCTTAACCTCCCACCAACAATCTGGAATGAAGCCAGTAAACACTGTCTGTTCCTCCCACTACAGAGGAAATCAACTCGCCCACCATCAGCCCACACACACACACACACACACACACACACACACACACACACACACACACACACACACACACACACACACACACACACACACACACACACACAGACAAAAAATAAACACATAAAAAGACGATGACAAAACCCAAAATGCCCTAATGAGCCCTCCTGTGCACAGCCTGAAAATGTGCACACACTAATTAACCAGTGTGCTGACCTGCAGCAAGCATGTATGAAGCCTCATTAAAATGAACACATTTCAGCAGGCCTTGTGTATTATGTGAAATCTGCAACATTATGAGAAGAAACTGAATTCTTTTTATGTAAACAGAAAGAATTTCGTGTTACATGTATTCGAGGGCAGCATCAGCCAATTTGGAGAATAAGAACATATCAGACCCGGGTGTTTATACATATTTGTGTGTATCTACTGAAACCAATACTTACGTTGCGGAAATCCCTGAAAGGGACAAACTGCACAATATCCCGAACAGCCTCCTCTCCTGTGCTGGACCTCAAAACGCTGGCGTCCCCATCCAGGAACTCCATGGCGGCAAAGTCGGCATTGCCCACGCCAATGATGATGATGGACATGGGTAACTTCGATGCCTGCACAATAGCGTCGCGCGTCTCATCCATATCGCTGATGACACCGTCTGTTATAATGAGCAGTGTAAAGTACTGCTGCAGAGGGGAAGAAGGATGGTGCGAGAAAAAATGAGAAGAATTAGCAAACAACAAAAAGTTATTTTTAGTTGAGCTCTTGAAGATGAATCTACAACTACAAAAAGACTTGAAACACAAATTCAGTAATGATCATTATGCTGTGAATAATGGTAAACAGAGTCGCATATTGCGGATGAAGAGGAAAAAAGAGTGCTAGAAAAACAAAACAAAACAGATATTATTACGAGTGATGGTGAAGAAGAGTCAAATACAACGCAGAAATAAAGCCTTTCTGCATTTCAATAAGCTGAACTCCATCTGAACTCCATTTGTGCCAATGAAAAGAAAAAATCATGACAAAATAATGGAAGTGAAAGATAAATGGCTGAATTTATTGTAAATTAGTTTCGGCGTTAAAGTAAATTCAGATCAATTCAAGATTATTTCTGTAGCATCACAAAAACAGTTGCCTTAAGGCACTCCAAGATAAAGACTACCGTATTATTGAGACCCCAATAAGCAAACACCTGGCAACAGTGAAAAGAAAAAACGGAGTTCTAAAAGAGTAAGAAAACTACAAAACAAGAAAAAAGTAGCCAAACAGATGAGAAAAAGACTTGTGGATGAGCATAAAATTATTTGCATTGTAGTTGCCTCCCAGGATGCTCTCAGGAGACCTTCATGCTAACTTCTAGTCAACTTTAGCAAAATTCATAATTCAAATGTTCACCCTTTATCAAAATATAGATATGAATGTAGCTGAGGACCCCTGGCTGACCAAAGCACCTTTGAAAAATGGTGGGGGGTGGTGTTACGAGTCCAGCATGTATGGGTGCAAATGTGTCTTTGCTGACAGAAGAAAAACAATAAGGATGCATCAAAACTCAGTGGACGACGTTTCCTTACTGAGCAGGATGCAGAATGTGTTTAAAAAGCTACATCTCCAATAGTTCTTTCTGTGTTCTGATGCAAATGTATTTAAAAAAAAAGAAGAAGCTAAGACTACATGCTTTAATGTGGGATTATTTTATAACAAAAAACCCAAATAAAACTGTCCAAATACATAACTGCTGGACTATATCTCTCTCTGGCACAAAATAGCATGCATCAATTCTGCATAATGAAATGCAAATGGTTGTCCTACGATAAGAACAGACAAGGTGACGATGCACACTGACGTTTCTTGGAAGAAAATCGCACTTCCACGTGACACGCAAACAGCCACACACGCGAGGACGACTCTGAAGCCTGTCTCTTTAATGTGCTAACAGCAGCGCTCATTAGAGAATCATTATCACACAGACAGACAGGGTCGCTCACACACTGAGGCACGCACAGACTGCGCTGGCCTGCAGCCTGGGTGTGTACGCGTGTCACTGGCAGGAGCGTGCTCATACACACTCGCACAGTCTGCAGTCGCAGGTTCTCTCATTATCTGAAAAACAGAAACGCCAAGGCTGAGGAGTAGCTGATTTGTGAAGCCTACCCACTGACTTTCTCCAACACACACCAGTCTAACCAGTAACTCAGCGTGTAGCCTGTGCGCACGCACGCGCATTTGTGCTGCAGCTGTTACATCCTCATTGTCTGTTATTCCTTCCTAATTTCAACCCGTGTTTGAACTCGCTGTAATATAAGACAGGAAAAGGGTCTGCAATCATTTCCTTACAGAAACAAAAGGATTCTGGCGCACAACACACAGACGAGTACAAGCCTTTGTGTATTCTGCTCATGTATTTTTTCTCCACAGGGTGACAGGGTACAATTAGGGACAAAAAGCACCGTGGGAGCATAATGATACCCAGCCACTACACTCTCGTCACATATAGGCAGTAGAAATGCCAGTGGATATGTACTGGAGAAGGACATGTATATGTTTAAAGTTTGTAGATCCCAAACTTCAGCGAGTGCTGCACATCTATATACTCATATCAATGACAACATCACGTGGAGCCTTATGCATGAGAACACTGTCTCTACTCCGATGCTTTTTGTTTGTTTTTGTACACTCTATAGTGTTTATAAAGCAGCAGAAGAGCAACGTGGCATAATTCTGTTTTTGACACAAAGATAAATATCATAAAAGGAAGTTACGATAAATCATAAGAATGTGTCGGTCCCGGTGTTCGAGGAACACTCTACCAAGAAACGCTGCCAAAATAGAACGTCTTTTTTGGATGTGTCATAGAGCCTTAGGGTTGCTCTTATTTTGGGTTTTAGGTGTTAGCTTCACTGACATATAATAAGCCACTGGAAGTACAGCATGTTGCAGTTCAGTCGTTTTTCTGCATGAAAGCCAATTCAGATCAGGCAAGCTCAGCTGAAATATGCTCTTCATGACTTTTTCTGCTGCTAAAGGTGTTTGGGATGTATATGTGTCTCGAAAGTACCCAGCATTACAGTAGAACTGCTGCAAGCACAACTGCGCTTATGATAAGATCGCTCAGGCTATCTAAAATGAACTAAAAATAAAAGATAAATAAAATAAATAATAAATAAAATTTTATTTATATAGCACCTTTCTAGACAGAAATCACAAAGTGCTGCACATAAGATAACAAATAATAAAAGGGTAAAACAGACAATATAAAACAGGCAGAAATTGAACCAAAACCAGTTTTAAAAAGGTGAGTTTTGAGTTGTTTTTTGAAAACAACTACCGAGTCCACAGTTCTTAATGTATGAGGGAGAGAGTTCCATAGTCTCGGGGCCACGGTGGCAAAAGCTCTGTCACCCTTAGTTCTCATTTTAGTCTGTTTTATAGCAAGTAAGCCCTGATCAGATGAACTCAGGGACCTGCTAGGGACATAGGGCTGTAGCAGATCGGAGATGTAGGGAGGTGCCAGTCCATGCAAGGCTCTAAATGTCAAGACCAGGATCTTAAAATGTACTCTAAATTCAACAGGAAGCCAGTATAGCTGAAATAGCAAAGCTGTCACATGTGACTACTTGGAGGATTTTGTCAACAGTCTAGCTGCAGCATTTTGCACAACCTGCAGACGATCCAGAGAACCTTTGCTTAGACACATAAACAAAGAGTTACAATAGTCCAAGCGTGAGGAAATAAATGCATGTATAGCTATCTCCAGTTCAGGGCGAGATAAAATAGGGCTTAACTTAGCCACATTTCTTAAATGATAAAAACAAGACCGAACCAGAGATTTCACATGCCCATCCAATGTGAGAGTCGAGTCAAAAGTGACACCTAAATTCCTGATAGAGGATTTAACATACACAGAAAGAGGACCAAGGGCTTTCACTATCTGGGATAAAAATCTGTCCGGAGCACATATGAGGACTTCAGTTTTCCCCTCGTTCAGTTGGAGAAAATTTACAGCCATCCAACGTTTGATGGAATCTAAGCAGTCATTTAAAAGCTGAAGCTTAGATAAATCCTGGGGCTTAAAAGAGATGTACAACTGAATATCATCAGAATAACAGTGATAAGAGATGTCCTCAAAAGAGCCCATTATATGCTGGAATGGGAGAAGATATATTAAGAACAATAAAGGCCCCAAAACCGAACCCTGAGGGACATCACAAGTAAGGGAGGTAGAAGATGACCTAAAATCGGGGACCACCACAGAAAAAGATCGGTTATGTAGATATGAGGAGAACCACTCCAAGGCAGTACCTGATACACCAACCCAATGTTTAAGCCTTTCGAGGAGGATGTGGTGGTCAACAGTGTCAAAAGCCGATGATCTTTAAACAAGTCCATCCAGCAGCGACTGATTGAGTCCTACCCAGAACCGAGCCACTGGCACGAGAATGAAAAAACAAGAAGCCTCCCTGGTCAGTGTCTCAGCTGCAATGAGGTGTAAGATAGAAGAAGCTAGGACAGAAGTCGTCACTCCAGTCTGCCACCTTCCTTCCTGACACGCTGATCCACATGCCAGGAGACCGAGCCAACAGATGCACACACTTGTTAGCTCCGTCAGCCATCAGTGTAGATAAATTGTGAGTATCAACTTCCCTGACAGGCATTCCCTGTCGACTATTACTGGTTAGTAAATAAATATTAGTGTAATGTTTGCATTTCTCTGGTGTGAGATATGATATATGTATACATATGGCTACTAAATTGAATGAAGGGAAACTTACTAACTGCACGCCATAAAGGGCAGAGCACCATCGAACAGCAAAAGCAGAAAAATGACAAAAACTGAGATTGAATCAAAAAAGAGCCTAAATACCTGTGACACAGAATCACAATAAAACATAAGGTGAAAGAAGGCATCAGTCAGTCAACGCCCACAGACTCCCATGTTTGGCCTATATAGATAGTTTACAGACTCTCTAAGGTGAATGTTTTTTTTTTTTATAACTCAGTGTGTCCTTAAAAAATGTGAGGAAACTGGGCAAATGGAGGCCCAAATAAGAAGTGGCAGGCCTACAAACTATCTATGGCAGATTAACTGTATTTAAAAGTCATGTACAAGAAACAGGAAAAATCCAGGAAGCCAGATCTGACACAGTACCTGAGAGATTCATCTGGCCCGTTGACTAATCCGCCTACTGCTCATTAGGTTTAGAGGGCGATTAATAGGGCCAGGTAGATTTGGGTTTTTTTAGCTCTCAAGATATTTCAGTGCAAACCAAATGAGTTTGTAATCACTAAAAGTAAATAAATAAATTCAACTTTTCCATAAAGTATGAAGCTATAAAAGATCAAAGTGACAGAATGAGCGCCTGAGCGATTCTTGGCATCCAATCAGAAATGTCTCTTTTTTTACATTTACTTTTAAAAACTATCAAATTTAACTTTGATTTAACTTTAATTTCACCGGTGTCTTGGACATAAAAACCTGCATATAAGAATCGCTGATCAAATCTAAATTATAAAATGAAGTTTTAAGAAGTTTTTGCTTTTTTCTGTTGAAGTAGAATTTTTATTGAGTAAAATAATTGTCTCTGTTTCCAGGAATATACAGTAACATAACGTGCTTCATCCTACGTTTTTATGGTTCTGCTTACACTTTGGCTTTTATGTTTTAATCCACAACTACTACTAATCAGACTGCAATGGACTTGAATGGGAATAAAGCAAATACTCAAACAATTGATCAAAGAAATCACAACACATATACATATAACATGCAATCTGTTGGGTATATGGTCTCTCTGGATTAGCAGAGAATCACACAAGCAAAAATAATTTCCATCCCAAGTCAAAGGATTACCTAATACCTGGATCCTCTATTATAATCTTTCAAAATATGAATTAATTCACAGGTAGAGAGGGGACCTTTTTACACTCATGAATAATACAGACTTGCTGTATTTTGTACTTTGCATGAACAACAACTGAAACTGACATTCTAATTTCAAGCATACAAATGCAAACCTCATACGGACATGAACAAAACCCCACAAACATCACGCTAACATGAGATTCAAAATAATTCATTGAATAATTTCACATTAAATCAAAGTTTTATTTCATATTTTGATAATCACTTGCAACGTTATCATAGGTTTGGAGACAAATGACTGGAGGGAGCTCTTTAGAGTGCTTGGGAAATGTTCACAGTTTTAAAGAGAAAGAAAATTATTTAAATGGAATGTTACAAAAATTGCATTTATAAGTTTTTTAAAATGGAAATGACAAGATTGAAATTTATACAATATTACATTTCATTATAATTAAAGACAAAGGCAACCAGCCCCCTCAAAAAAAGGCACAAACTCAAGCTAAAATAACACTTCTAATGTCCTTAATCAAAATCAATTAAATTAGGTACCACTTCCATTAGAGGGAACCCTGCTTGACCTTTGCCTTCATTAAAAAAGCTTAACAAACAGAAAGAAATCGAATTAGGTTTCCGAGTAGCCTGAAATTTTCAGTCAGTGTTTAATTTCCCCAGACGACGACATGTATTGATTTAACTGTTTATGTGACCTTTCCTCTCTTTGTTCCTTAATTTCCTTTATA
Organism: Simochromis diagramma; assembly: GCF_900408965.1. Taxonomy (NCBI): domain Eukaryota; kingdom Metazoa; phylum Chordata; class Actinopteri; order Cichliformes; family Cichlidae; genus Simochromis; species Simochromis diagramma. The sequence continues at coordinate 1,140,343 of NW_024386765.1, forward strand.
AACTTAACTGGGTAGCATCACAGAGAGTACATGTGTGTTTCTGCAGCTGTTAAGGGCAGCACAGGTGTAGATATTCCCTCTGTGCTTTGGGCGATGTCAGCTCTAAGCTGCGCTAGCTGCACTACCTCAGGGTTTGTTCACATTTGAAGGAAAATTAAAACCTTTAATTGTCACACCTGAGCTGATTTTAACAGATTTGATCTCCTTCTGGTGTAGTTACACAATGCTATAAACACGACAGTGTTGGAATTTCCACGTTCTTAAGAATGCAAGGGCCTGCTTAGATCCAAGGGAAGTAAGGGCTCTGCGTGGCTGCCCATGTGGCAGCAATTTTTTCATGACAGGCACTACACGGGAACTGACTAACTGAATAGCCCCCAAGAAAAAGTAAATAGTATAATAGAGCAGCAGCAGCGTCTGCGTCCACGTCCGCAAGCAAGTATAATCCTGGCCTCAGAAAATCATTGTCAACACTTCCTATTTCTTTTTCTGTCGTGAGCTGTCCTATGTTGTTGTCACTCTGTGCAGCCACAGCTGTAGCGAAGTCGCTGTCCATCACTACAGATGCTCCCCTCTCAAGGTCGAGGCACATAGGTCCTTGTTGGATGACGTAAAACATCACTACCTGTGGTCCTGCATAGAAATGTCCCTCCAGATCCCTGATGTAAAACTCTGGTATACCGTGAAATAGGGACAGTACCTGGGACTAGCGGGCTAATTCAGCACTGTATGCGGTCCTTCATAAAGGGCTTGAATGATTCAATGTAGGAATCCAGTTTAGGAATTTATCTGCCGTGTGTGGTGGCTGAAAATTCAAATATAGAAAAGAGTAGTTTTTTTTTTAGAATGATTTCTTTGTTTCCTTAGGTTGTGAGAGATACCATCCATCCAACCACTGTCTTCCACTTATCCCATTCAGGGTTGCAGGGGGGCTGGAGCCTATCTCAGCTACTATAGGTAACATAGATAACAACAGAAAAAAACAGCTGCAAGATATTGAGATATTCTAAAGCTAAATCTTTCAACATTTTTACTTAAAATTTTTAATGTAACACTCATACACTCCAGCTTTAAAATGTGCTGTCTTTACTTAAAGTAGAATTGGTAATAATAACGGATTGCATTTATATAGCGCTTTACAATTCCACTACTCTTTCACACACTGGTGGAGGCGAGCTACAGTTGTAGCCACAGCTGCCCTGGCTACAACAGAAGCGAGGCTACCATATCGCGCCATCGTCCCTCTGGCCAACACTGGTAAGTGGCACGGTCACCCGTGGTTCAGGAGGGGGGAGGCTATATACAACAAAATTGACATAAATGGTACTTCTGTTTTAGAACTGTTGTATATAATGACAGCTGGGGTAGGCCAAAGCATGCCTCTACCCCCCTCCCCTGTATAGAAAAAGGCCAGAAAAATAGACAATAGTGAGCAGCAGTTCTCTGGGCAAAAATGGCTTGTTTATGCCAGAGGTCTTTGAATGGCCAGACTACTAAGAGCTGATAGGAAGGCAGCGGGAACTTAAATAACCACGTGTTACAATGAAGTGCAGAAGAGCATCTCTGAATGCACAACACTGGAGACCAAAACAAGTGTCCCTCCTGTCAGCTAAGAGCAGGAAACTGAGGCTCACCAGAACTGAACAGTCTCAGAATCCTCCATAAGCATTCGCTCCTCATGACGAAGGGGATATTTCCTTGGCACATTATGCAGAACCTCAGTATCAACTGTATGATAAACACCGCAGCATACCTCCATTCCTCGTCTCAATACAATGAGTTCACTGTAATCAGATGCCCTCCACCAGATCTCAACCCATTAGAGCCCCTCTGGGATGCTGAACAGGAGATTCAGATCATGAATGTGCAGCAGCTGCAAATTAAATCATGTCAAAATGGACTAAAAGCTCTGAGGAATGTTTCCAGCACATTGTTAAATCTATGACTAGGAGAACTAAGGCCGCTCTGAAGGTAAAAGAGGATCCTGCCCGGTATAATAAGATGTAACTAAGTGAGCAGTGATATATAAAGTTACCAAACTCAGTATGTATATGTAACCTACAGCCTTGATGGACAGGTGCGCCAAAAGAAGAGAGCGTTCTGACAGATTGCAGTGAAAGTCTGGTTGTGTTTAAGCTTGGATTTGCAGTGGTTACAGTTAGAATCAGCATCTGCGTTTGGGAATACACAAACTCCTCTGGCAACACAGTCAACCTCTCAAACAAGATAGAAAAGTAGAGCTGATTGTGGAATACAGCCTGCTTTTATATATAAATAGTTTTATCTGTGGAGTACAGTGTCTTGAGAGGTTTAACTAAAGAACAACTAAGAGTGTAAAAAGCAGGTAAATAGGTAAGTTGTAGCCACCCACCGCTGCTTTCTCCTGTTGAAGGGCCTGAGAAGCAAAACGTGCTACATGGTTGATGATTGGAGCAAAGTTTGTCGGACCGTAGAAACGAATGTGAGGGAGACACGCAGAGTAGGCCTGGGCAATGCCCTCCACACCTAAAGATGCAGAAAGGCAGAGAGAAACAATTTAGACTCAAATACACTTTAAATGTGAAGATGAGCTGGAAATAGTGAGGGCAGGAAAGAAACAGAGAGAAAAGCAAGAGGGAGAGAGGTTTGTAAAGTCCTGGGAGAGATGGGAAAAAGTTTATATAGAGTATTTCAAGGTCAAAATTGAAAACTAGACATAAGTCTAGACACAAGTCCTACATCATTAGTGCTTATTCATATATATATATATTAGGGGTGCAACGATACTTGTATCGATATTGAACCGTTCGATACAGTGCTTTCGGTTCGGTACGCATATGTATTGAACAATACAAAATACATTTTTAATTTATTTTATCAACTTTCCTTCTGACGATGCTGTCTGTGTTGAGCGCTCAGTGGATCTGCGCTCGACAGTGCAGCCTAGGCGGAGTAGTCCAACGCAGATTCACTGACCGCAGGGCAAGCTAGCGAGACAGAAGTTAAGCGCCCCTTGCAACATGGCAAATTGAACCTCCCCCACCCTCATTCAGATCTGGCGTTTGGAACTATTTTGGTTTTCATGTGACGTATGACCCTGAAGGTAAGCGCGTCATGGACTAAAGTAAAACAGTATGTTGGATGTGCCACGCAATGCTCAATTACATGGGTGGGAGCTAGTGTGTTAGCGCAGTTAGCTCGTTAACGTGTTGGCCGTCCAGCCCCATGCACGGGAGATCTGCAGTAGCTCGTTAACGGAGATTTGCCGTGTTGTGGCGTTAACGTCATTTCAACGAGATTTACGCTGACAGCACTAGTGGGAACACAACGAATATGACTGCACATTTACACCGACATCATCCTAGTGCAAAGACAAGTGGAAGCAGACAAAAACAACAAACACGCATGCTACAAACTTTACCCGAGTCATTTAGACAGCCGTTGGCACATGATTCTCCTTATGGGGACCTGATATGTTTAATATGCTGCTGAGAATATAGCCCAGAAGAAGCGTATAGTATGGCTTTTATTTTGGAAAGAGCCATTTCTCTGTAATAAACTCTCTTTTCCAATGATGAGTGATTCCTCAATCAGATACAGGGCTCGCAAAATCGCCTGCCCGACGTCCCGGGGCTAGCGATTTTTCCAGTCGGGCTACCAAAATCTATCTCTGCCCTGCCCGTCGGCCTATCGTAGGAAGGAAAAATATATGTCAATGCTTTTGCATTCTTTCGGAAATGTAGCTGGGTAATTATGTCATTGGCATCGGTGAGCCACTGTCAATATGTGACATATTGAAATCGCGTTTGAATTTGCGCTTGTTTTTTGCTTTCACTTTGCAATCGTGCGAACTGTGTATAGAGAGCGACAGCACTGATTGGCGAGTGATGATAATTTGTGCACCAATTCCTCTGACATCGTCTTATCAATCGTTAGCTTACTATGCAAACATGACAAGTGAAATCTCCCGCAGCTTAAACATGTGAGAGGTTGATCACGCAGAGAATCACTGAGCGTTATGTGAGTGCGTGTGTAAAAGCAGCAGGATATATATTGTAGCGGGTCAGGGCTGTTCGGGGTTCTGTTTGTACAGTTATGTTTTGTTTATGTTGCCATAGTGACGGGTGACGCCCTCTCGCTGCGACGGTGTGTCCTTCCGGGGTCAGAGGGCGCCCTGTGTGGTGTTGTTGTTGTTGCTGCTGTGCTGTTGCCGCGCTGAGCAGTTAGCTAGCGGCAGTGTTCTTCTGCAGATGTCAATAAACGGCTGTGCTCCCTGGCTAGCTCACGGGAAGCAAGACCAAACGATACCTCCGTCTCCTCCTTGTCTGAGGTCGCCACAATATTTTAGTTCTGCTGAGCCAAATAAGACAGGTCAGGGTGAAGAAGTGACAGCCAAAGAAAAGCTTACCACAAAACGGAAAAGTTATGACAAATCAGACTATAAGGCAAAAAGAAAGTGCAGCTTTATGGTTTCATGGACAAAAGAATTTCTGTGGCTGCAATATGACGAGCGAAATAACCAGGGCTGCACATAAGTGGTCCGCAGGTGCGCATTCGCTGTCAAAATAAAAAAACGGGCACAAGATAAGAAGTTGCAACGGGTGTTTGCGTACATAAGATTTTCAGGAGGAGGACAGACATTTGTTTAGAACTCTTAAAGATGTCGAAGAAGCTCCTTTAAGCAATTACTGTGATGTTCCTCCACCTCCAAAGAAATGTCAGAAGGAGTCCGAACCACAAAAGAAGCACGTATTCTCGGAAGAGTAGTTGCAGGAGGTGAGCTGGCTTCAAACAAATGATGAACGCACAGAGATGTGGTGCGGAATGTGCCGTAAAAATTTAATAAAATTGAACAATTAAAAGGCATGAACATTTGTTTTTTTTATCGAAAAATTCGAACCGTGACACCAAAGACGAACCGAACCGAACCGTGAATTTTGTGTATTGTGCACCCCTAATATATCATATCAATATAATATATATATCATAGTGTGTGTGTGTATATATATATATATATATATACCACCACATATATATATTAATATATATTATATATATATATATTTTGATTATATATATATATTGATATATATATACACACACACATACACATAACACACAACATATATACACAATATATATACTATAGATACTCTAGCTATATCTATATCTACTATATATAGATATACATATATCATAAATTATATATAGACACACACAAATATCTAGCTATATAATGTGCACTTATTCATTTAAACATTTGTCTATCCCTATTATATATGTATTTTAATTATCTGAATATGATACATATAAACACCATTCTAAGTCAGAGAAAAACATGCCGCACAAATGTGCACTTATTCAAAACATTGCATACCGCTAGTTGAGAACATAAAACCATTCTGTTATCAGGACAGCTGCATATTGCAGTTGCAAGAAATAAAGTTTTGCATAACAGCTGAAGTCTTTTTTTTCCTTTGGCCTAGAATTTTTCATTTCAGAGTGCACTGGAGGCTGTATTGGCCCAGAAAATAAGCTAACCCTAAAAAGAAAAGGGCATTTGCAGAGGCAGTTTTTTTTTTTTAAATAAACACAAGCTGAACTTCATGTTCTGACGCGGGCCTTTTTCAGCACAGGGGTGAGTATAAATGGAGTTATTTAACATAACCTCTTTGCCTCAGTCAGGCTAAAACATGTGTTACACAATCACAATTTTTTTTCTGGGTCTCACGGATGTGCTTTTAGCAGTTGGCACTCAATTGATTTGCAATTGTCAATAAATACGTTTGCATCCTACACATTTCAAACGTGTTAGCAGATGCAAGCTCAGTGTAGTAAAAGGAGAGCTTACTATGAGGTTATTACAGCGAGGTGCTGACAATTTATGAATCTTTTCAAGTCATCTTTGTGCGATGAAGGTAAGGGTATGCACTTACTCTTACTCAGAGGATCTGCAGCCATGCAAGCAGCTCTGTAAGGCTTTGCTCGGGTATGGTGCTTTATACTCAATAAACACACTCAAGTTGAAGTCCAGTGTTTAAAGCGTAAGTGTAGCCACGGCTAATAGTAAAAACTACTCTTTTTTATGTTATTTTTTTGTTCAGAAGCCTGAGTGTTGTAAAATTTAATCAATCTGTGTAAAGATTCCCAGAGTCAGAGTTGTTAGACACTGTTACTTTAATATTTAAATGTGAAGGAATGGACTGTTTTCACTGCTCTGAACTGTTTGGTGTCATAACGTGCATTAGCGTTCATACTTCTAATTTAGACGAGCATCCAAAGTAGCAAGTGTAGGTGATGTGTTAAGGAGTTATTTACTCAGCAAGGCACTTAGAGAGGAGTGCACCACCTGCTGCGGTCACATGATCTGGAGATGGCATGTTTTTTTTTTTATTAGTGGTTTCTTTTAATCACACAGTGTTTTTTCTGCCATAACCTTAATTATATAGCTATCTGTAAATGACAGGTTTTACACCTATTAACTAGTTAGTGGCTTTATTTTTTGCATCCAAAAACATGACAACATCCTATAAGTGTAAACATATCAAAGTATGTTATTATGGTATGGGTTTATGTTGAAAAATAACTAATATCATGTATGAAAGGCCAAAAATGTAAATGGGGTATCTAGACTTCTAGACTAGACAGAACTCAGATGGGGTAAATAAAAAAATGAATGAAAATGAGAACTATTTGTAAATACTTATAAGGTTGCCGCAGAGGTCTAGATGACATCATAACCTCCTGTGTGGTAACTCACCTGAACAGAAAGGGTTTGTTGGGTTAAAGTTGATGGCAAATTCATGTGACACCTGAGGAGAAAAGAAATGAATGAATCGAATGATAATCCTTCACTACGCTGTACAATATTGTTAAGAAATTGCGTCCATTTCTCCCACCTTCTCCCTCCCACCCTCTCTCCATCCCTCTGTGTGCTGCTCTCTCTTCTTTGTCCTTTTCATCAGCTCAGTGCCATGGCAACACAGATGGGTTGACAGTTGCGTAATCATGTGAATATGCATCTATAATGCTTATAGTTTTATTTGTGTGTCTCCGTGTGTGTCTGTGTGTAAAATAATACATCTCGGCTTTAACTGTAAGTCCGCTGATGACAACCCACCCTCCTCTCTCTTTGCCACATGCATATACATGTATCACCTACGTTTGTGTTTGGAACACACACACATACGCACACAACAACAACAACAACAACAACACCATCAACACACACATACCTTCCAGTCTGGTGGGAGTTGGGCTCCAAATCCCAGAGCTGGAAACATTTTGTCACTGAGGAGGAAACCATGACAACAGATTGGAACATTAGTTAAACCTTCTTTTTTTTCCCTTTTTTTTTGCATACAAATTCAAAAAGCTGGATTTAGATAGCAGGAAAAATCCTGTTACCTTGTTCACATAGAAACACATTCAAAGACATTTACAAGAAAAGCAAGAAGAGAACTGGTGGTAAAATGATGCAGTGAGGAAAAATGTCTTCTCACAAAGAAAAACATTAAAGACAGGACAGGACAGAAAATCAGACATACTGATGTACAATTATTTACTGAAAGAGGAGGAATAGCAGTCGATAGATGCTATTGGTGTTTATACTGTCTTATTTTTAACACAAAATGTAAAAGAACAAATAGATGTTTGTGTGTTTAAAGTCCAAAAGTGATGCCCATGCTACAGCTCTGTGCAGTGGCGCTTGTGTAGATGATGGGATTAAGATGGGTATTAGGGAACTGATAAACCTGTTTAGTTCTTTCCACAAAGCCTCAACTGCTCGAAGCTCAAACTTCAAAACTGGAATATGTAAATGTCTTCGTCAAAATGCTCTGAAACCAATGCATCATTGTTGTTCTTTTAAGGACCCCAGTCACTCTCTTTGTGGTTCACAAGTTAATATGATTAGCATAGTCTGTATATAAACATGGCATAGTCTGAAAAGTCAATGCGCAGCTACTCTAAACCCTTATCTTTTTGATGAACCGCTGGGAGCAGAGTTTGAATGCTCCATGATAAAATGACATCACTGCTTACTTTAATTTTGACTTCGTAATGAGTTTGTGGTCTTAATCAGCAGTTTCAAGTTTTTCTTCAGTGCAACATGATAATTAGTTTATAAATTCTGGGGCTGTTTAGAGTAAAATATATGATAAAGCAGGGTATAATTTTGGGTAGGCCTGCCTTTTTATTGAGAGATTCCTATAAAGGCTCAACGCTTCAGCAAGGCAGTAAAAATATATAAAAATGAGGATACAGAGACTAAGTCCATCTTATCTGTACAGTTTATGGATCTCAGCAGTGAAACGATAAACCTTTACATCAACCAGCCTCACTCATCCCTTACTGCGACCTTACTGTGACCTTTCTTTGCAAGAAACGTATGCAAAATGTAAATGTTTGCACTAAACTGACTAAAAACATTGCACCACCCCACAGGATTTGATTTAAATACTCACGTATCATAGTCCTGTATGATTTGTCCCACAGCTAAAATGGCAGCGAGGTACTCGTTGCTGCCCAGTGGGTTGATGTAGTGGAGGGAGGATGGTTCTCGGGGGTTCCCATTGGATGCCGTGAAGTCTATACCGACCTATTAAAAAACAAAGAGGTGACAGATCAGTAGTTATCACATTGCATTCATTTCCAAATCATGTGCAGGGAGGAGGACAATGGTGGAGGGTCTGAAACTTCTGAGGAATGGCGATTACTTTGGCATTACTTTTATTTTTCTTTCATTAACGAACAAGAAGGAAATAGTGAAATGCAACATGTGTCCAGGACAGAATTACCTGCATCATACTGCTAACATAACATCAGCTCTTTGCAAGCACCTGCAGACAGCATGCACGCACACAGCTAGCCAGGGTGCGTGAATGTGAATGGCGAATCCCAACCCTGCAACCACTGGACAAAACCAGTGAACAGCAGCTAGGCTTGTAGCATTGTAGCCTTCATTTCCACCTGTACATGTTCCTAAAGTAAAATCACTGTGGTGTTCGCTTCGAAGTCTCTCTGGGCTGGATTTTAACTTTACTTTGTGTTGTTGGATTTGTGTTCAAACTTAAACACTAAAAGAAACATTGTGCGTGTTTCCTTATTAGACAGGAATTTGTGTTAGCGTGTGGGACTGTAACCCCAGGTTTATACAGCTAACTGATATTTATGTAATTTGTAATACAGACATGAAAGTACATTTGGAGCCTCGAGGATATGTACAGTGAATTCTGGTCAGTAAAACTGAAGGTAAATGCAGTTCCACAGTATATTTTTGGGGTAAATAGAGACAAATAAAAATCATGCGATGACCCCGAAATCATATGGAAATTTTTTTTCTTTTAACACAGATTACCACAGGGTGACGTACAGGAGACACATATATGAGCACACACAGACACTTTCCACATGCAGCAAACACACACACTGGAAAACACAAACGCAGGGAAGTGCAGCCAAACCCAATATGAGATTAAGAGTGACAGGCTTTTCCTCAGGCAGTGAATAGTGGTTTGTGTGCTGACAAGAACCCGACCCACAATCTCCGCCTCCCTCCTATCAGCTTAAACATAGTCTAAAACGATCTTCTTCTTCTGTCTTTCGTTTGGTGTATTATAAGACAACAATGTTCTAGTTCAGTAAGGACAAGGACCGAGAAAAGATATAACGGAGAAGGGAGCAAAGGTGGGGGGTGAGTGAGTACAAGGGAGAAAATTGGGAAAATGAGGTAAGGAGTGGTAGGGCAAGGAGAGGAAAGAGTTTAAAGAGCAACAGGAGAAGCAGGAGTGATGGGTACAGAAATGCAGGGTGACAGAATTAGGGTGCTGCTGTGTTTTGTATTGTGGGCATGTGACAACAACATACAGAATTGTGCAGAAGTTTTAAGCACCGATTTTTTCGTTCTTATCCATCGCACTCAAATCAGTGAGGCCTCTGATCATACTGCTTTCGTTCTGCAGCAGAAAAACAAGCCTAAACACCCACAAGCATTTGGTCTACTATCCATTTACGTTGTTTCTTTTCATTACTTTTTCTCAATTAAATGAAATCCACTAATTCAACTGTTTTTGAAAGCATCCTTCCTTTACTTTTAGCTGTTAAAATTGTTCCTCGGCACTCTGTGTGAAAACCACACTTCAGGGTGTTAAGTGAACAAATACGTTTTATGAGGCCATTATTTGTAAACCCATAGCTAACACGGAAACCAAGCAACAGGACACAAGAACATCCATTTATCTTTTGGCTCAGAAACACACTTTTGCATCAGCAACATTACCGAGTGAAAGAGTTTCATTTCAGCAGAGTCGAGTCAGTCATTGGATTTGCTTCCAGAGGGAAAGTAAAATTTACCTGAAGCGTTATTATCTTCCAATTCTGACCGCTACACCTGAATTTTCACAGCTTACTAAATCCTCGTAGAGATTGCCCTGATTAAGCCTGAATTTAGCCTTGAACTGTTGCCCCTGGTTAATTTTAGAATAATTTCTTCCAGATGGCACATATACTTTCAGATCAACCAATCGATGCCTCACCATACAAAAATCTGCCCCCAAAAGCTGGTGCCAGCTGGAATTTTAGCAGGTCAAATTTATTATTGAGATTTATTATTTATTATTGAAGCTGCAATATAAAACTGACTGTCACCGGAGAACAGTCAGACGAGAGCAGTCTCCACATAATACTGGCTTTCTCCTTCGTCTCCGAGAAGGAAAAAAAAAGATATTTTTTCTACTTCTTGCAAAATCATTATTAGAATTCTAAATAGGCAATTCAGCCTGGAGTTCTGTTCATTATGAGTTACTCATTACAGCCATTCAAGTTATCTGCACTGTGTACAAATCTAAATAGTGCAGGTCCAGGCCATTACAAAAGACAGATTAAAACAAAGTGACAACCTCTGGGTCTGAAAATGAAGAGTGAACAGTGCCAAAAGCTGCAGTTCCTCTGAAGGCCACTTGAGGCTGCCCCCAGAACAGCACGTCCAAAAAGTGTGTGCTTCAGTTTTAGTAAGTGAAAGCTGAGTATTTTATTTTTCTGCGACTTGATGCTAAATAGGTGTCTGAGCATTGCAAACAGAGAGTATATATATGGATGCAGCTTGGCATTCATCTTTACATGTGATGTGTCTAAAATGTAGAAAAGAGAAGACAGTTGATCAGGTTAACGAAAAAATAAAAAAGAACGTGCTGGTGTCTCTTTCCCAGTCTCTCGTGTGTCTCGACAGTCAAACTCAGTAGGAGCTCTGAAGTCTCCCAGCAGGACTTCCAAGAAGCCTCATTTTCACTTCTCCCACATTCTCCTATAGGCCTCCAAACTGACACAATGTGTTGGTTTTTCACTCCTTTCATCAACACAATACACATATAGAAAAAGGAAAAAAATATTATATATTCTTTTGTCTTTAACAGTACATGTTTATTTTTTCATGCAAGTCTCACAAGACTACGATTTACTCATCATCAAAGTGGACTCTTTTGCATTCTTCTCAAATATATAATGTTTACTTGAGTCACACTTAATCCTTATAATTATGTTGCATGAGGGGCAGCATGGTGGTATAGTGATTAGCACTGTTGACTCACAGCAAGAGGAGTTGGCCGGGGCCTTTTTGTGTGAAGTAATGGTTTGCATAGGATTCCGCTCTAGCTTCCTCCCACAGTCTAAAGACATGCATGTTAGGTTAATTGGGGAGTGTAAATCGGCTGTGTGTGTGGATGTGAAAGCGTGTGGTTGTCTGTCTTACTAGATGTGAAAGTGGCAAGTTTCATGAATAATCTATGAGACATACAGCACGTACAAAAATAAAGTTCTGCTTCTTTTTCATATGGGTATAGCTGAGAATAAGCTTCAAAAAGCCTGGCTCAGGGGTGCCCAGGTCAAGTGTTTTAGAATCTCTCACTGCTGGTATCATAGCCAAGATCAGATTTCTGCTAACATATTAGTCTTTCTATTTGGTCTGCTTACGATTTGTGATAGCACGGATGACTGCATCACTGTGCAAAGCCTCTTCACATTTCTTAATGTTTTGCTAGGAAGATGGAAAACAGGTGGAGCACTTTATTGAAACATAAATTCATGTAAGTACATTATATCAGGGAAAAATAGAGTTTGTACAATTCTAATGAGGTTCAAAGTCAACATTTTTTATGACCACCTTCATACTTCAACAAAGCCTGAACTCTTTCAGGCAAGCTTTCCTTTGGAATTTCTTTAAGTAGTTATCAGGAATAGTTCTCCAGGTTTCTTTAAGACATTCAAACCTCTTCTTTGGATCCTGGCTGCCTTTTGTTCAGTTCTCTGTTACTATGAACCCTCAAGGCTTCAGCAATGTTGTTTTGCCTGGGAGGCCAATCCATAACTGACCATTGTGTGTTTTTCTATCCAAGTATGCTTTTACTGAATTATCAGAATATTTGGGATCATTGTCATGCTAAAAAATGAAGCTGTTCCCATTCAGATGCCGTCTCAATGGTACTGCATGGCAGATCAAAATATGACGGTACTTTTCTGCACTCATAATTCCACTGATTTTCAGTTCAGTTCTTGTGTAATTTGGCGTACATCAGCCTTTTGTCCACTTTCCCCTTCATTAAGAATGACTTCAACAAAAAGAAGATGTACCAATTGAAGGGCCAGATGGATCTTAAGTCTTGTGGGACTTTTTTATTCATATTTCTTAAGGACATGACTTAAATACACTGTTGATCTACTGTAGATATTTTCTTGGCCTGCGACTCCAAGATACACCAAGGTTTCAGCTAATAGCTCAGGGAATCACCTTGTTGGTGGAAAACGACTACTATTTTATGCCTATGAAACTGTTATTTTTGGCATTTTTGTAAGTAAAGAAATGGGAGAAAAGTGCTAGTAACAAAACATTTTCTGTTATGTGAGTTACGTACTTTGAAAGACCTTCAGAAAATCTATTAAATAAATTACAGAATAGCTCATTGGAAGCAAAGAAATAACAAAATTAGAGGCAGCCTAAGACTTAAGCACAGTACTGCAGGTACACCACTAAGCAGAAAAAGAAAAGGTTTATTGTATAGTAGGCTTTTTGTTTCCCTCATGTAGTACATATTTTCCCCCCTCTGGTGTCATTTATTTTGTCTTACTATGAAGCTGAAAATATGTACGCCAAATTGATGGCATAAGATCATCCCTAAACTGTTACAGCATCTTTCCTCCAGTGGCCTCTCCCGTGACAGATGCTATTAGTTTGATGGCTGTGTATTTGATGACAGTAGGAGACGACACCATTCTGTTTCCAACTTATTCCTCGCCTCAAGCTATTAGTAATTGCGAACACACAAGCAGACTAAACACACCATGACAAACACACAGTTTTAACAAGCAAGTACAAGAATTAAAATGATCATGGGGTGACGGAGGAGCATTTCATTACTGGATATTTTAGCGCAGCAATGTGGCAGAAAACGCCTGTGACCGCATTACATAGATGGATTCCACTACTGCCAAATTACTGTCAAATAACAGACATGCTGACAATCACGCTGGAGTTTTCTCAGCTGCGCCCTGTCGAGTACTGATGAGCCAGTTCTCGTGCCAGAACCTCTCAGGCTCATTTGCAGTTAAACAGTCACATAGATGGATGGAGGGATGGATGAATGTGTTAGAGCCTGTGTGAACATCTTCTGGAGTTGTTCTCTGTCTCACTCTGAGGCGATAAAGAGACAGTGACAAGCAGAAGCTGCAGCCCACTGTGGGAAAGCCTGCTCTTGGTTCATATTTGTCTTGTTGGTTGTGGTTGTATATTTTTGCTTTTGTGAGGTACACAGGAGCCACTGAATGCTTTTTAAAGAAAACAATAAAAATCACAGCAGTGCCAAGTATCTAATGATGAATGACTCAGTGCTTGTAGGCAAACTGCTATGATATGTACAACAATGTGGTTTTTTTTTAAACTACTTTTTGTGTCTTTAGTGGAGTGAATCAATTACAATCAATTACCACTTGCCCGTAACTTGGTAGCTGACACATAGACAGCATATAAAAGAAAGGTTTAACCACTGTGATGTCACACATTGGTTTGTGAAGACTGTGAATTGAGCATTTTGGCCATCACCGTTATCACAGTCAGTTTATGAGCAAAGGTTGTAACTGAATGAGAAGTTAAGGAATCCTGCACGCTCATACGGCAGTGACTTGGCCACGAAGTAGGTCTGCCTGAAACACAACTTGTGTTATCTATTTCGCTTTATTTTTCCTTTATTTTAGAATAATTTTGAAAATAAATATCAAATTGCATTCAACAAGAAAGTGATTTCTATACAATCTGACTTTTTTCTACTAGGAGTCATCTTGTGCTGACAAGATGGCAACAAGAAGCTCAGCTAGAAGTGGCAGAGTTGAAAATGTTAAGATTTTCTCTGAGAGTGACCAGGATGGACAGGATTAGGAATGAGTATATCAGAGGGACAGCTCGGGTTGAGCGATTTGGAGTCAAAGCAGGAGAGGCAAGGCTGAAATGCTTTGGACACGTGCCGAGGAGGGATAGTGGATGTACTGGACAAAGGATGATGAAGCCGAAGCTGCCAGGCAGGAGGGAAAGATAAAGACCAAAGAAGATTCATGGATGTGTGAAGGAGGACATGCAGATGGCTTGAGTAACACAAAAAGATGCAAGGCACCGTGGCAACCTCTAAATGTGTGTGTGTGTGTGTGTGTGTGTGTGGTGGGGGGGAGAGAAACGACGACACCCCTGCAGCACAGCACAAAGACCCAAAAGCTATGTCAGTTTTTTATAAACAGTATTTTCGAGTTATCTTTCCTATCAAGCTGCCGACTTTACTGACATTTTAGTGTCCACATTGCTGCTAGTCACACACACTGTGTGTGTTTCTTATATGTCATGATTTGTTCACCAGTTCTGTTCTATTTTGTTTTTATCGACATACTAATTATTCCACCTCGGCGGAGACTAAAAACTTTGAAATAAAATTACATGCTATCCACGCTGATGCTTTTTTAGATAAACAAAATAAAAGCATGGATAAAAAAAGAGGACAGGAAAAAAATAACTAGCTCTAAAGACATAATCTCCCTTTTACATGTGAAATGTGATGCAACTGCAGGAAATCACTTTCACCGACTTTGGACTAGCCCAAAAAAGGTATAGTAGAACAGATTGTAGCATCCGACTTTCTCTTTGATTCGGTGTCATTCTGCAGCAGCACAGCAGCTGTTATTAACATGACATTCTGTTCATTTTTTCAGCCGAGGTAGTCACGATAAGAAAATGATGAAAATATGTTTGTGAGAATAACTATGTTGTAAATTCTGCAGCACTGAAAGGCAGAATGTGTAACTGAATGGAGGTTGACTCCTTCCATTGTCTACGTCTCTCTCTCATTTTTTTTTTTAATTTTTAAATGTTTGATCAAAAGGGGTTATGAGTCACCTGTCAAAATAAAATGAGTTTAAATGAATTCACGAGACAATTTCATCTTAAGAGATGTGAACCAGTTAAAAATAATCAAAAATAGATCCACTGCAAAAAGATAACAGTGATAAGAGGATTTAAATTTGGGAGCCAACTTACTTAAGTCGAGTAATCATCGTTATTATTGCTGGCAATCTGAATATCAGCAGGGAAAGGAAAGTGGCGATCGATCATCTTTATTTAAATCATCATGAGTAGATTTGATTGCTACACTTGCATTTAACAACATAAAGCTGCCAAAATCTTGAAAAGAGAAGCTGCGTAAGATGCTGTTGGCATTAGGATTTGTGAAAAGTTTGAATCCAAAAGAAAAATGAGTAAACTGTATTTTTTAAATTACGTTTACTAGGAGTAATTCCACTAATGCTGCTTTAGTTCCGATGAACATTAATGTCTCAATCGTGTTTTTCCCTTCTAAGAAAAAAAAGACAAGTGATTGACCAGAACAAACAATCAGATCTCCATAAAAGGTAAAGAAACAACAAGCAAAACCTACTACCATCCTTGAAAGCTCTTCACTTCCTTACAGATGCAAAACAGGCCGGCGTGGCATTAGATCCCTAATGCTGCTAGTGGCTGCAATGCATTTGCACACTGAATCTCTATGATTAAGATGAAGAGTGCAAATGTTTAAGACCACCTGCTTGATCATGTTCAAAGCGAGTATCAGAATGGGAGAAAAAGGCGACTGAACGTGGTGTGCTCGTTGGTGCTAGACAGGCTGGTCTGAGTATTTCAGAAACTGCTGATCTACTGAGATCTTCCCACACAAGCATCTCTAGGGTTTACAGAGAATGGTCTGAAAAAGAGAAAACAGCCAGCGAGCGGCAGTTCTCTGGCCAGATTAGCTCTGAGAAGAACGGCCAGACTGCTGGTAACAGGAACTCAAATAAGCCAAGCCATGTAAATGCACAACGTGCCAACCCTTGAAGCAGATGAGCTACAGCAGTAGAGGACCACACTGGGTGCCACCACTCTCAACTAAAAACAGCAAACTGAGGCTACGATTTGCACTAGCTCAGCAAAATGGACAGAAGAAGACTGGGAAATGTTGCCTGGTCTGATCAGTCACGATTTCTGCTGTTTGGTGTAAACAACATGAAAGCATTGATCCATTGTATCATTGGTTCAGGCTGCTGGTGTAATAGTGTGGGTGATGTTTTTTTGGCACACTTTGATCCTTAGAACCAACTGAGGATCATTTAAATACCACAGGCTACCTGAATATTGCTGCTAACTAATCATCTTGTGATGACCGTTTCCAGCAGGATAACACATCTACATCACAAACCTCACATAATCTCATACTGGATTTTTTTTTTAAACGATGGTGAATCCACTACACCCAGATGGCCTCCACAGTCACCAGATCTCAATCCAATAGGTGGAACGGGACATGATGCATGATGGATGTGCAGTGGACAAATCTGCTGCAACTATGCGATGGTGTCATATGGACCAAACTCCCTGAGGAATGTTTCCATCACCTTGTTGAATCTATGCCTCAAATCACCATAAATAAAGGCAGTTCTGAAAGCAAAGGGGAGTTCAACCTACTACTGGCAATAGATACTTAATAAAATGGTCTTTAAGGTAGAAATGAACACATTGAAATGAACTGGAATTTTCCTTAACATGGAAGCTAAGCTATGACTCTCCTCATGAACACTAATGGATTTGACCATTACAGCGGTTACTAATATGAGTTTCAGCTTATACCGCAAGAAGTGGTTTCATTCACTGTGGTATAATATACACACAATATACACAAGCTATAGATACTCTCTAAGAGTCTGCTTTCGATTCTTGAAAATCCATTATGTTAATTGTTCTCTATATGGCCCCTGAATGATATCAAACATATGATATTAATAATATCTTAATTTAGTAAAAATGTTTTTCATAAACAGCCTATCAGCAGTAGCAGGCTGTCTCTTTGTGTTGGAGTGTGTAACCGAAATGCGGCTCTCTCCTCAAGCTCCTGCAGCCCAGAGGAGAGACTTCCCCTTCGCGGAGATTAGGATTATAGCCATACTAAGTCTGATTGAACACCGGAGAACAGCTCTTTCTGCATGTGTGTGTGACTGTGAGGATGGGCTTTTTTGTACATGACTGCTTCCCCGCGTACGTGAGAACGAAGAAAGAGAGCGAGGTCCTAAAATCCGAGCATATAAATGCCAGTGTGTACGTGAGGAGAACTCTTTGGTAATTGAGAATCTGCGCGAGATTATACATGTCTGAATCAGTCAGCGTGCATAAAAAGGTGAGGTGTAATGTTTGTGTACGTGTGCATGTACACCTACGCCACGGTTGTTCAAAGCGCAGTAGGAAAACATCTGTATGAACACAGTGAGTTTTGAACTTGTGCTTTGTGTGTGTGTGTCATGACTTACCCATGGAATCTGCATTTAAAATCAATTTTAGTGTTTAGTGTGAAGTATGGAGTGTGGAGGATATACGTTTGTGCTCACGTGTGTGAAGTAAATGCGCCTGTAAGCAGGAGAAGGTAAAATATCTCTGCATGTGTGTGTGTGTGTGTGTGTGTGTAACTCAGTGAAAGAGCTGCAGGTTTGTGACAAACGGCAAAAGATTAGGAGGGAGCAGGGAGGATTTAAGTTACCAATCTGCCTCAAATTTGCTCATTTCATCACCACTATTGCAGGAAAATGTTCCCATTGCACTGAAATTCAACACATTCCAGAAGAGCAGAGCCTTGAGTGAGGAAGTGATTAAAAAGTATTTAAACAATTCTGTGAGTCAGAACCTGTTTGCAAATTCCAGTAATTATTATATTTCAACACATTGTGTTGGATGTTTGCATTTTCAGTAACGCTGAAACATTGCCATGGCTGAGAGCTGTCCAACCTTTTGTTGGGGCACTTGACTGCTGGCTGATTACCTGGGGATGAGTGTTTCACCTTCACGGTAGCCATTGAAAAGAGAGAAGGCTGGACATAGAGCGTCCTAATGGCCCTAAACCTCAAGGCCTATCACAGCTGGACGACTCAGAAATCCAACTTCTAGTTTTAACAGGTTGTCAATTGCCGAGTAGAGTATATACAAGAGGAATTATGTGCTACTGAGGCCCATTTATCATTCAATAAATACTAGAATTATCAAAAATTCAGCAATGAAATAGGATCTGCATTGCATCCTTTGGAGGCTACAGCATGATTATATAATGCCTCTGTTTTAACGGCTTCATCGGCTGTAATTTTTGTTCAGTGATTACAAACGAAGTGGGTAAAATCAGCTTCACTTTCTACAGTAAGTAGCTACTTATGTAACCACTTGTTCCATTATACTCTAGCTAGCTGGACAAACTAAAATCTAGCAAGTCTAAAAACATCTTAGTTACTGAGAAAAATTAAAAACAAAATTCTTTAAAATCTGTGTTTTGCTCTCATCACAGCACCACATACTGTTGAGCATGTAGCAGCATGTAATGGACAGTTTGAAAAGTTGGACATTTTAGACCAAAAATAATGACAAATTAAATGAAACTGAGAAACATATGTTCACTTAAATTGTACATCATATTGTAAATATGTAGTCAAGTGTCTAACTATTCGTTTTTCTTTTAAAGCCTCATTTCCACCAATAAGCTCAGGTGTAAATAGCAGGTTGACACTGGAGGTTATCATTGTTATTAGCAGCTTTAGCAGCTAACTGCTTCAGACAAAATGTAGTCCTCAACAGCTCAGTGCACAACAACAGCTTTCTTGAGACCAGAAAAATAGTCAACACTGCCTTCTATCACAGAAGGAAGCTACTCTGAAACTCCGAAACTACTCTGCAGTGTCAACATGTTGCAAATAATGAAAACAGATTCCTGGGTGGGTAATGATGACATTTCCATATCTATTTAACATTTAAGTAGTCATTTACAGGTATTCACGCATCACATTGTTCCGATGGTTTATTACTGTGTGTGTATGTTTGTACTGTGAGCTTTGGGTGCTCTAATTGTATGAACTTTCGTACGATCCCTTGCACCATGCACACACATGCCTTCTTGCTAAATAGATACTAGGTATAGTAGATAAAACAGGATACTTCTATGTATGTGTCCACTTGGGAAACATTAGAGCCTTGAGGCAAAACTGCTTCTTGTCCTCCTAAATACACAGAGTTTATGTTAAAAAGGTAATCAGCATATATATAAACATGTTGACTGAGCACAAACTCCTACGCATTTCAATTTCGACTGATAAATTCAGCATACTGCACATTCCCACAACACTAATTTTCCCACAACATGTGTTCACATGTGGGTTTTCCCTGAAAGATGTTAGGATTTCATTAATTTGGTTATGAATAGCACTAACCTCCAGTGACTGCAAATGAAAATTAGCCTATATGGCTAAATCTAGCAAATTTACATGATTGACCTAAGTGCACGTGTTAATATTTAAACCTTTTCCTTCTTAAATAGAATAAACATAATGGAACTCAACTGTTATCCCAGATGCTTTGCATTAAAAATGTAATATAGCCTTTCCTGTCTTGGCCGGTTTAATATGTAGAGCTACATCGATTTAATTAAATACTTCTTTTCCTGACTTCACATTGTATGAGTTATTGTTGTGAGTACAGGACAGGTTATATCTCTCCAGCACTAGTGGTTATGCATTTTCTCTCTGCCGTTTTTTTGAATACCAACATTTGCAATCATGTAACAGCGACTTTTTCAAAAACTCATCCACCCCATGATTCAGTAGGTTATAGAGCCACTTTCAGTAATAACTTGGAGAAACTGTTTTCTGGATGACTTTGTATCAGTCTCTCAGATCGTTGTGGAGGAATTGTAGCCCTGTTGCTTCAGTTCATTAAGGTTTGCAGGCGTTGATTTTAACGCACAGCTATCTTAAGGTCCGACCACAGCACTTCATGCTGAAGTCTGGGTCAATGAAACACCATGATTTTTTTCTTTATCAGACATTCTGCTGTAGTGTTGCTGGGATCATCGTCCTGTGGCATCAACTAATCTGAGTCAAATTTTAGATATCGGCCTCACATTTGACTCTGCAATACTTTGTTGTTCAAAGGAGTTCACGGTTTACTTAGTGGCTAAACATCTCCACTTTGGTCTTGTCTGTCCATTGTTGTCAGATACAACTTTGCAAACTTAACCCATGCTGACATGTGGGTGGGGTTTTTTGGGATTATTGTGTTTTCTTTCTTCCAGGCAACCCTTCCTAAACAAGTCATTCTTATTCAGTGTCTTTTCTAATTGTACCATCATAAACTTTAACATTTACTGAGATCTGTTGCCCTTGGATTTTTTTTTGCAGATTTTCTGAGCATTGCACAACACGAGATTAAAGTGAATTTGGCTGGCATTGTGTTAACATACACACGAATGCTCCAGGCTAGCAAAATGACAAAACATATACTTTTACAGAGGTGCTCAGACTGTAAGGGTGTACTTTTTTTTTTTTACATTACTCTATATGAGTACTCAAAGTATTTTTTTCCAGCATTAGAGAATAAAACCAAAGTGCATGGAGGATATTTAAACTATTCATTATATTTTATATAATCAGAAACGATCAACTCTCCTCCAGTACATCTGTAGAGAAAACATGAATCTTGACAAATATAACTGTACAATGTGGAGCACAGATGTCCAATCTGAGAACACACTTTACAAGAAATACCACAAAATGTAAGGAACTACGTTATCTTCATTCTGCTACATCTGGAGCCTGGTTCTAGCTCACAAAGCTGGAAAATTGTTGGAGAGATAGAGAAGGAGGGAAAAAGGGTCGTTGTGCACATGCAGTGAAGTGCATGTGTGTATATGTGTGTACTCTCTCATTGCATGAGTGCTATAGGAAATATATTAATAAAACAACTCAATGTGTGGCAGCGATTGCGCCTGGCTACTATAAAAGAGGACTCTTTCTCTCTCATTCACTGAGTTGCACAAAAAGGTGTGACATCATCAGGGACACACAAGAGTTTCTACTAACAAGAGACTAAAATAGACCATGACGCCTCTCTGTCTCTCCCCCTCCCTCTGGTAAAATATCTTCTTGTTGTTTATCTTTCTCCCTTTCTTTCCTCATTTGTCTCATTCATTTTCCATTTCAACCATTTCAGCATTTCACGATACCCAATTTCTCCTCTTTACAACAATCAGTACCACCTTTCTGTTTTTAACCCTTTTTCTTTTGGTTTATAAAAGACAGGGTTAGAGTTGGATCAATATCCCATTATAACATTACTGCAGAGATATAAACATGCAAGGTAATATCGTACTTACTGTAAACATGAGCTGGCATCCTCCCAGTATGTAATCCAGAAAAGTGTAGTCCCTTGTAATCTAGAGACACGGGGAAAAAGCAAGAAATCAGGAAAATAAGTGTGCAAGTGAGAACTGATCTGCTGAAGATCAGCTCTATAAGTGAAATTATATTTTCTATCATTCACCATTAACTTTGCTGCAAACATAAACACAGACATTATTCTTTTTAAATGTTTTAAACAAACCTGACATATGTTTTTCGTGACATAATGTGCAACCAGTAGAGCACCACTTATCTTGTTTGAGCACTCCAATTACAATGAATATTTAGCATGGATTTTACCGTCATTAGTCTAATCCCTGCTGCCAGCCAACAAATATAATTACTATATTAGCCATTTTCTTCATGCGCTGTGCCCTATGTGTGTCTCTGTACAAAGGCTTGTTCATGATTGTGTGTAAGAAAAAAAAAGAGGGAAAGAAGGAAAGGAATCAATTATGAAAGCTTGTCATTGCACGCACACAGCTTTAATGTTATTCCAACAGGCATCTAAAGACTCCATGGTTCAGCTTAATGTGTCCTCTGTGGGGCTCTGAGCCATCGTACTAATTAGCTATTCAGGTGGAGTTATGAACGCCCAGTTAGAAGTGCGTCAGTTGATCAAAACTGAAATTCACTGAGTCGAGTGTTAAGATGGATCATTAAGACGTGATGAGAGGCCGGATAATTTATTTGATTTGCTACTGTAGGTGAGTTATTTTTGTTGCTCCTGCTTAGATTGCTAATGGATCAAACTTCTTGAGCTAATATTTAAAACAGTGAGCATCGATGTGCAGCTGACAAAGATTCAGCAGCTGTGTGAAGCCATCATGTCACCATGGACCAGCATCTCTGAGCAATGTTCCCAGCAGCTTGTATGCTATGAAGAATTAAGGCAGTTATAAAGGCAACAAGGGGCTCCGAACCACGACTAGCAAAAAAAACAGTAACAATCACAGTGTTTTATTTTATTAAAGTTTTTTTTATCTACTATAAACTTAGCACCTGTATAAGAGCTATAAGCTTTCAGTTAAAACCAACATTAAACCATATGGAAACATCAGAACATGACAACTAATAATGATGAATGCTTGAGCATGTAAAACCAAAACATTGCTTTCATTCTTTTAAAATATCACTCAATTTCCTGACTGAGTACAGATTCCCCAGTTTACAACAAAGCTGTATATGCCAGGTAATCTAAAAATATTGATCTGATTTTAGATTTGGAAACACGTTTGATATGTGAAGCCACAAGCTGAATGTGTCGGTGACAGCAGTAAGAAAAAGAATACATCTACTGCAATTCTACTAAATTTATATGCAACCGAAGATTAAGATTGCTAAGAAACCTCCATCCGTCCTCACCTTGCAGGACTTGACAATGATAACTCCAGAATTTTTATAATTCTTCTTCTTTTTCTGTTTCTTGGGGTTAATGCAGTCAAACTCCACCTGCAGATACAGGAACGGGTAAGAGGAAATGAAAGGAATTAAAATGAATGTGTCACTATCAGTAACAGAGGAGTGGGTTTAGCAGGGACAATACAAGGAGAGGAAAAGCTGAGATGACAGCAGAGTTGAAAAGAGTTGGTGTGAGATGGGAAAATGATCAGAGAGGCAGACGATTGAAAGACTGCAACTTGGATTCACAGCTTCCCCATAATGATGAGAGCAGGTTCACCTTGACTGTCAAACTATAGTGATTACCATTAATACAGTTACCTACATGTAGACAGAAAATGAAAACAATACAGTGTTAAAAAACAGAAAGATTTAATTTTATGTGATGCTGTTGAAAGAAAAGTGAAGGACAGGATGGCTGTTAATACTGTAAGTCACACAGACACACTCTTAGGTGGCAATGTCTGATCAAAACAGACATTTTAGTCAGTCAGCGATTCATATGACAGGTAACTCTAAATGCCTTGTCGTGTTACTAAGGCTCGGCTAAGGGATATTTTACATCTCAAAAGCACTTCTCTTTTTATCTTTCTTTTTTGCATTCCATTCTCGCTCTCGCTCTGCTTACCCCCCCCCCCCCCCCCCCCCCACTCACCCCTCATCTCTCCATCCTGCCTCTTATCTTTATTTCCTTGTTATTTCCCCCACCCAACATCATTACCACACATGATGAGACTCAGTGGGAGAACAAGTCATGAGGCCGCTTTGGCACATGCAGTTTCACTAGCAACACACACACACACACACACACACACACACACACACACACACACACACACACACACGCACACACAGACCTGCTAATGAATGACCTACGTTCTTATCAGTGCATCATACATCTCTGACAGATCAGGAACTCACATGCGAAAAGAATAAATCTCAGTAAAATTAGAAACAATACCAATGTATAAATGAATGCTTCTTAACTATAAATCAAGCCATAATAGGCAGAAATGCAGACATGTGGTAAGAAATGAATTATAGCACTTCACATTACAAGTTAACACTTGGGCTCATAAGTTGATATCAGTTGATAAATATCATGAAAGTACCAAAGTAAAACCCAATCACAAGTTTGTTACCGTGTCGCATAAGACAAAGTCTAACCTAAGATATACCCATGTAGTACTCTTACTACCAAGCAATTGCACAGTTATAAGTCTAGTAATTACATTGTATTTACTTAAATAATGTCTCTTTATTATTATCTAATTACCCTACTACTAAACTCTGTACACACTGGAAACGATTCACTCGTTGCACACTGCTGTACGACGCCTGGTTGCTTGTAGACATTCCAAGTTCTGGTTGCCTAGATGACCCTCTAATGTGTTCACATCCAGGTCATATGTCATATACAGGTCCTCGTCTAGAAAGTGCGTCAAGTTTATCTTGGGCCCTGCCCACTTTTGATCACCAGCTTTTATTTCGCCCATATTGGCTCAAAGTCGCTGAATGTGATTCACTTTCTTTAGTTTCTTGTTGCAATGTTGGCCCAATTGCTTCCAGTGTGTACACAGCTTGACACTGCATTACAAAAGGATTCAAATGCTTAAACTCATTAGCTTTAATTTTATGTATGCTGCACGTACTGCCTTCCTGGCTTGCACACCTATTTGTTAGCATTTCTGGGGCCCACCCTGCATCCCCCTACTCTCGCCTCTTTCATATGTGTAACAGCGATATCCTAAACCTGGGAGGCACCGCTTATCCTGAATAAGCCCTTTCTCGAGCCGCAACCTCTGACCTAGATCATTTTCTTCTCATGAGCCTGTCACCTTTATTATCAATAAACAGTGTTAAATCATGTTTGAGTTGTGTTATCTGCTAGCGAATAGCATGCTAACATGCCACCTGCTAAAATGGAGCCACAAGCACAATCATGTCAGTGTTTTACCTCCACTGAGTTCTGGGCTTCACTCATCTTTGCAACTGTGGTCTGAAACTCTCCAATGAAGTCATGTCCTCCATCATTATCGTAGTCATAACACAGCACCTGTAATTGTGCAGAATGCATCACATCATGCTAGTCTTTTCTTTCACATGGGCAGCTTATAAATAAAAGTGGAAACTCAAGCGGTTATGTGGTTTCTGGTATCTGTGTCCTACTTTCACTTCTGTACTGACTCTTCACTTCCTTTTTAATTTTTTTCAAGTTTGACATTCTAGCCAAAGGACACGATAAAATTTTTTTTTTTTTTTCACAGTTGATCTCACCTGTTAGATTCAGTGAAGATTAGAGAAAGTAAAAATTCTTACTACTAACCTTGATGCTTCTGTCCACGTCTCCATTGCACAAAGAAATGAGAGGCACGGTAAAAGGTTTCCACACTGGATCTAAAGTGTTCTTTATGACCTGAAGTCACAGACACAAAAATAGGCAGAGGAGCGGATGTATGATGCAATTACCTGAACTTATGTCTGTAATTAAAGTTGTACCACTTTGTGTGAGGCCAAGTTTAGCTGACAATAACAGTCAACAATAATAACAGTCAGATGAAGGTAAGTTTAACCTCTGCCAATGACTCACCTCTGTCCTGTGCACAAGCATCCATTTACCATCTTCTCCCTGTTTGTGAAACTCCAGGTAAGGGTCTGACTTCCCAAAGAAGTCCTGCACAAACAAACACACGGTGAATTTGCCCTCATGTCTTTTTTTGTCTGTTTACATCTCTTATCTCTTTCACAAAACTGCAACCACTAACCACTGTATGACAACTGCAAAACTACAGGTGATTTAAATTTCTAAAAAAAAAATGTTTCTTCGAAAACTTCAAAGATCAGATTGATTAATTAATTCTCTGGAGTTTTAAATACAGCATACAGCAGGTACACAGCTTGAGCTTGAATCCTACTCACAGTTATGATGTTTCTGAGTTGCAGTATATCAAAGCTGCTTAAACGCCGATATTTAATATGTAACAATTTTATAATAATAAATTTTTTTTAAATTGTCCTTCAATCGGAAATAACACCACATGATAGTGTTTAAAAGGTACATATGTGTACTGTAGTACACAGTGCATTGTACCATAGGCCAAAACACCTTGTAATGTTACAAAAAGGTAGCAGCTATTATGGCAGCTGAGTCATTGTGCGCACTTACTTTTTAATATTTCAGGGTTTAGAAACATGTTGCTGTTACAAACCCACCGAATACTTCAAACCCCTTTCCATACCTGTTTTAACATCCCAGAATCACTAGCATTATACACAATACACACAATACACTTTCAGTTCAATCATGCCCGCGGCACATATGGCCTATATGTGCGTTTCCTGTAAATGTTGTTTGTCCTGGTTCCTGGTTTCACCCAGTGATTTTAGTCTGATATAAACAGGCTTGGGGAATGTAATTTTTCCTTAATGTTGTTTCAAACAAAGTGTTGTTAGGGACAATTTTATTGAATAAATTTCTTTGAAAAATTATTTTTGTCATAGTCTTTGTTATCAGCGACCTTATACAGTAAGGTTTAATTGACACTGGGAGATTATACAGCATTTTTTTTGTTTTTTACTTTACTATAATCTTATGATATTTATACTCAACTAAAACTAAACTGAAATCAAAAGAATTTAAATGTCGAAATTATGACTGAAGCCATTTTATGCTTTAGTCAAAAGGCTACGACTAGAACTAAATCAAAATTATCTGCCAATACTAAATGCTGCAGGAATGACTGTTGGAGGTTGCAGTTGTTTCAGCAAACATCCAAAAATACATATTTAATGTGTCAAAACAACAGTTTTAATTCCAGCTACCCCAGCACCTGATAGCCTGTTGTTTGGCAGACAAAGGTGAAGACTATGAAAGCATTTAAATCTTGTCTGTGTGGGCTGTATTTGTGTGTCCTAAAGTGGTATGCATGCTCAAATATATCTGAGTGTGTGTATGTGTGTGTTTGGATTTGCACCCTGAGTGTGTGTACGTGTGTGAGCGTGCGGGGGTCTAACTGCCTACCTTCTTATCCAGTTTACGCCCACTCAGGGTCAAAGTGATGATTCTGTTGTCAGACAACTCCTGCGCTGTTATCTAAAATAAGAGCACCGCACAACATTAGCAGCAGCAGAAGCACTCACAAATATTAACATTTACATCAACAACAGCAACAGGAACCGTTGGCAAACACGGTAACGGCAGCAGCCTCGATGACATCAGGATCAGCGATTGTAGCCATACCGTTCACGCAAACATCACAGACAACAGCAAGTTTAGGCGACACAGCACAGTGTGCATTTTTTACATTTGTCTTGTAACTCATTAAGTGCATTGAGACATTGACACCTTTCAATCAGGTGCATGGCCAGGTCACCAGGTTAGTGACTTCCATATATTCCTTATACAGCACTATTAGATTGCTGACTACCCTTTAAACAGATCCTCAGAGGGTCTGAGGGCTGGTTATGATGGCGGTCATGCTCTGAGTCTCTTACTTCTAATTAGATCTGGGGGCAACATGGCGACCCGTCACACCCCAGTTTAAGGAAAATACTAACGCTAACAAGCTTGGGTGTCTTTACTTAATTTATTTAAACCAACATAACTGACGATCCAACGGGAACTTACCCTTAAATAATCCGGTCTCTTCTCGGGACCATTTCTATTTTATTTTTGTAAATAAGGTTTTTAAAAAACAAATAAGTTCATAATATTCAGAATATTCAGTTCATAGTTCATAATATTTTCTTTTAAGAGACAGTAGACATTCTTACTGTAATGGATCCTTTGCCAGCTGGCTTCCCATTGGCTAAGATCAGGGGTCTGTGAAGTTTCTTATTGGACACAATCTATTGGATCAGGACAACAATTATTTATTTTCGGAATTGTGCAAAAATCCACTTTAAAATACAGTCTGCATCTAATTGTAAGAATAAATTCCATCTAGTTCAGTTTATCCTATCCCTTCTTCTCTAGACTATACCTGTAGTTATAAAGAATATACTTCAAACCAAAGAAGAAGAAATCATTCAGTACCACTCCCAGTGTGCAAACAAATGCTCCCAGGAAGTCGTGCTCATCGAGCTGTGTGGCACACTTGTCTTCATCGAACATGGCAAAGCGAAGTTTCTGGATTTCTTCAAAGTGGTAGTCCACCTGGAACTTCACCCCAAACACTGGATTCAAGTTGTTCACAGCTGTTTCAGTGCGTCCCAGCTAAAGGTCAAGAAACAAGGAGAGAAAAATGCTGTAAAAATTAAATAATTTCAGTATTGTCCCTTTTAACGTTTCACAAGCGTATCATAGTCCTGGTCCTGAACTATCGAGCTCTGTCCAGCGCTTGTTTTTAATTGATCATGACCTAGGTTATTCCTTCCTCAACAGAATGCTCTTGTGTCCTGTTGTCAGGTCTTCATCTCTCTGCTAAGTTGGTTTCTATTTTATTTTGGCAGTCCTCTGTGTTTTATCCTTAGTTTTACTTCCTTTGTTTTCTTATACCTCATTAGCCTCACCTCTTGTACCCAGTTGTTCCCTGTTATCCTGATTAGTCTTAGTGCGTCAGTTTGTAGAAAGAGCTTTGGTTGTCCTTTGTTGTGATATCTGTTATGATTTCCTGTGTGTCCTCTACCAGTTCGAGTCTTGAGTTTGGACCTTTTTTCCTTGTTCCTGTGTTTTGGATTGCTTTCTACCACGATTAACAAAGAGCTTTTTTTAATCCTGCCTGTAGAGTCTGGTTTTGTGTAGGCACTACATTACCAAAATAGCTGCTCACCTGCATCTAACAGTCTCAAAGTCACCACAAAATCTAAGCTCCGTCCCTTTCAGCAAAACACAAGTGGCTAGTTTTTCCCTTGGTTTTCTGTCCATGTTCCTTAAACAAGACTTGAATGCCAAAATAATAGGTTAAAGTAACTGTGACTCTTCTGTTGTGGAAAACTGCAAGACTGGGTAGTCTCTGCAATCTTGCAACATGTGGCAATTTATACAGAAGGTTTGTAAATTCTTAATGAAAGCTTAAAAGACTAAAAATAAATGACTAGAAACATAATAATGAATTATTAGTATGAATACATGTAAATACTATCATACATAATCATCAATTTAACTTTTGAGTATTTAGTTGCAAAAGTTTAAATTATTAAAATTAAAATTAAAATTGGATTTTATTTTGGAATTTTACAAAGCTGCAAAAAACAAACAAACAAGTTTTTATATAGTATAAAAATATTACTGTTTGTGTTTGCAAAAAGCAAAGTATGTACATGCATATGCAATTTAATAAAGTGATACTGATATGTATCTGGCAACTGTAACGCACCAAGCGACTGTAAAATAGTTTGAGTCGCTACATATGCGTGTCTGTGTTTCTCCAATCTTTTTTACTCTAGAGATTCCAAGAGAATGATGTGTAGTCTTAACATTAGTTTTGACACACACTTCTCTAAAAACATTTAATACTGAATGCATTAAACAAGAATCAGCCTCGGGCAACTCTTCAGCATCCCTGATTGTGACACCAGCGTGTCGTAAAGTCTGTGGCGCCCACTCGAAGCCAGGATTCCCCCCGATAACAAGATGCAGCTAAAAAAACAAAACAAACTTGGCCAGTGATGATCAAATCTGTGGGAGTGTGTTAGACAGAGACCCAACAATGTGCCTCCTACCTGCCATCCCCAGAATTACTATAGATTCCTATAAATATTATACCTTGGTCTGACGCTGGGTTGATAAAGAACAGCAGATTTATCGGAACTTTTAAAGTAGCCTGCTGCGGTGGTTTGTGGTAAATGTATCCTTAAACCAAAACAAAGTCCTAAAAAGCTGCAGCCGTCTGACAGCACTTTATCCAATTTAAGGGCCCTTTCCCCTAAAGCCATTGTTTTTGATGTTTCTCAATGCGCTGTGTTCTCATGGCCCCAGAGAGCAGTCCAGACAGCAGACAGATAAGAGGGTGTGGGTGCCTGAAAAGAGTGCTGTGAGAGTCATGTTCTTTGCTCTGACTCTTCTAAACCAGGTAGTTGACTGGCTCATCCCACGGCCATGCTACTCTCCAGCCTGACTCACCCACGACACGTACAATCATTAAACGAGGTCACATATACTCAGCCTGTCACCACTGAATATAAAAGGCCTTAAAAAAGTTCAGCTCATTCCTATAACGGAGACGGGATGGATGAAATGCAAACCACTTACAAAAATCCATCTAACCCTCTGCTGGTTCACAGGAAAGGAACAAACACTTTACACTGGATGTCTAGAATTTCAGTCTGGAGAAAAAAATGTTGTTCAATTAAAATTAAACTAACTGAACTTTGATACACACCAAAAAAGTGAAACTCTTTTTGAAAGGAAAACTCTTGTTGATGATCTCCAAACCTATGGGACCTTCCAAACCTTTGGTGTCAAACACAAGGCCCAGGGGCCAAAATCAGCCGCCAATAACTCCAATCTGTCTCACTGAACGGATTTTGAAAATGTGAAGGAGGGTGTAAATTTTACACTTGTAAAGTAGACGTATTTTCATAGGCTAATCTGTTTAATCTGTTAGCTGTTGTAATGCTGCTCCTTTGACATAAAGAGTCAGATAGCATCACATATTTGATTTGGCAGTTTTAAACCAGATACCCTTCCTGATACAACCCCAAAGGGGATTTGTGTCTCTAGCTGGAACTCAAACAGTGACCTTTAGTTTGCCAAGCAAATATGTCAACCATCAAACTATGGAGCCATCACTATTGCCCTATAGTGTCTAAGACCAGCCAAACATCGAACAGTTTTTTTCTTGAGCCCATTTCCCAACATCTAACACTTTTATTCATAGGCACATCTAGACAGTTTATTAACCTCAAAAGAATCTCCATTTCTGCAGAATCCTGGTGTATTTTCTATTCACCAGTCTTTACTCAAAAACCCCTGCAGCAAACAGCAGTACCGCCATCTATTACTTAGCTGTTCTTATGCAATTACACCTTCTTCTTTCATCTTTATTTCCTGCAACGGTTGTAGAGAAATGAATTCCTTGATCCTGACGGGTCCCAGTGGTTGCATACGATCTTCCAATGTTCATATATATTGTATATACTCCTTTCACTATTCTTGTTTGCTATTTATTCCTGATGTCTTTACTATTTACATTTTATTTATATTTATATTTTATTTTAATTCTGTCCAGTACATGTACAATGACAATAAAGGGCTATTCTATTCTATTCTATTCTATAAAATGTACCTTTCTCGTGCTACTGTGAATGCTTTTATCTAAGATACGTTTCTCTCTGACTGTAGGTAATGATATTAGAACAGAACTGAGATACTCCAGCAGGAAAAAGGTTTTAACTTCACCCTGCTACCGGTGCTTGCAGCACTTATCCATCTGTCTGACTCATGGGAAGGCAGCAGTGGAGAATGGCTGCACTTCGTAGCTTAAAAACTCATATTATTGGGACATCACAGCACGCCAGCAGGCTAAAATCTCATAGCAGTGCCTCTGTGGATTTGATCCTGGTTCACTGAGCTTTAGAAATGAATCAGATCCCTCTGGCACTTCGTGCCTCCTTTCTTTCTTATCTGTTTATGTTTACTACTAGATAAAAAAGAAAAACAACAATACAGGTCACTGAGATTAATTCAGATAGAGGCACTGCCCGCTGCAGGAAAAATTAAGCTGTAGAACTGCAGCTGGAAGAAACAGGTACAGGAAGAAAAGTACAGGTACTGATAGGGTTATGATAGATAAATAAATAGACTTTTAACAAAGCAAATGCAATGGATGTGCATCCCGCAGCTTAATTTATAGTGAGTTAAAGGAATTTAGAAGCAATCTGTTATAAGTGTTCGTGCCTTAGATTTGAGCGGACACTTTTATTTTTTTCATTCAGCAGACAGGGAGAACCTCCCCCAACAACCCGCACCCCAAAACATAACAAGGACACTTCAGCCCAACAGCTCAATACCAAGATGTTGAATCACTGAAACAAACCAAAGCGGCTCTAAAGACATCGGTGATGATGTTGCTAATAAATAATCACTAGGACCAGCCTACAACACCAAAACAATCTCTGCTAAACACTGACAACTGGCAGGTGCAAAAATGTACCAGTGAAAGTGTGCTTTGGCTTTACAGTTTAAATTTAATGTGTTATAACCATAAAAAATGCAACACAGTGGCTGTCAGCAAAAGTTATTTATTTAGTCATCAGCTACAACAACCTTAATATAATTTGCGAGTCTTCTTTGTGTCCCGAATCATGTCCAAAGTTCACTTTCCTTTAAGCTTCAGTCTATTTACCACCATTTACTGAGGCTTCTAAATATCCCGTGTTTATTGTGCACTCACTAACTTTGTTGTATGTTATGGGTTACTGAGCTGAAAGTCCGAGTTTTCAGTGTCTCTTTGAACATGGATTGATCACCATGGTAACTTGTGCTTACTGCATAACCCGATCTGGAGCAGATTATGTTCAGCTTCAGTTTAAAATAGTCTGGCGCACAACATTTTCAGTCATTCAGTCTATTTACAGATGATACGAAGGAGCCTTTACCGCCACTGAAATAATATTCTAGCAATGAATGTTTTCATGTTATGCAAAAGATTTTTTTAATTTTCTGCTCTTACTTTTGATATGGGTAATTACATATCAAATATTCTGGGGAGTCCTTAATCATTTACGAGTGGAAAATTCAAAACAATACTCTGGTGTGGAAAGTTTTAAACGTAATATTAATCATACACTTGTATGAACTGACTGTCCGTGTGCTGGATTTCCATTCTTTTGATCGAACAGCTAATTTAATAACTTAGGAGTTTAAATTACTGGAAACTTGGAACTCTGGGGACTAATCGTGGAGCTTTGAAGTTGTGATAAATGTAGAGGTGTGTTTATTTTTTAAGACACATTTTTAATATTCTTATAACGTATTTAAAGATGAAAATTACTACAAAATGTCAGTTATATGGGGCTTAATGTGAACCACACCATTCACATATGCATAGGCCAGTTTACATTGGAATGAATTATAACAAAACTTACTGTTGAGTATCATTTAGTATCACAAATGTAGATCTAATAAATAAGGCTGCATTTACTGCAGAGGACTGTTAGATTTTTAAACCCTCTGGTTTGAATATGCCACTGCCTGTGAGTTCTCACTTACAGTGTTACAGGCTTATATCTGGGTTTATAACACGTGTTGAGATTAGTATTGGGATTTGGAGTTGGAAGCTCGGAGAAAAAAAAATCCTTGGATTTAGAAAATAGCCTCGGTAGTGTGATACTTGGGTGCCACATCATTTACATAGCTGAGATCCATATTTCTGTAGACCTATCACATTCTTCAAAGACTTTCTAACACTAACTTTGGCTGCTATCTCCCATTTATGGCTACAGTCATTCACTTTCTTTTGCCTTCTTCTTGTTCTGTCGCTCATTCATGTCATCACCTCGCTGTCTTTCTCTCCTCCTCCTCCTCCTCCTCCTCCTGTCTTTCTCTGGATAATTTTCCCCTCGCCTTCTGCTGCACCCTTTTCTCATCTCCCTCTCTCGCACCTCCTCGTTCTCACACTCTTACCCTTTCGTACCCACTTTTTCTCTCTTTCCCCTCCCCGATGGACCCAGCTGCTTCTCACACCTCTAGCTCACAAGACAGACGAAGATAGACAAGAGACTGAGACACGGAGACCTAGAGAGGGGAAGGCTGGCGACAGGAACGAGAAAGACAATCAGAGAAAAAAACTGAAAGGAACAGGAGGAGATCAGAGAAGTGAGAAAGCTGAGCGTGAGTAAAACAGCGAGCTGTGGATAATATCCGCGAAAAGGTTCGGGCCTCATTTCGCCTCCTCCATCGTTGCCTCACTCTAGGAGCACTAAGCTTTTGTTTCCCTTCCCGTTGCTATGGTAACTGTTGGCAATTTCACATCGGAGCCACATGCCCTGCTGACCGACAGCTAGCTGCAACCCGAGGCGCTCGCCTACACACACACACACACACACACACACACACACACACACACACACACACACACACAGGCACACATACACAAAAAACCCAGATTGCTCTGTTGACCAGCTGTTAGCTGCAGAAGCATCGAAGCAGGAGCCTGCACACGCCAAAACTTCACCACCGTCTTCCTCTTGAGCATCTTCAACTTGTTTCCTCAGTGGGTCTACATGGATAGACCATGTATGATCAGGACACATGACAGCCACTTCCTAGCAGTGAATGCACAAAATATTAACAGTGCTGTTCCGACATAATATGGACTTTGAGCAAGTGAGCTGGTAGTTTAAACGTCATCAAATGTCCGTTCCAACTGCGATGGTCAGTCATCTCCATCACATGCCCCGCGTTTCTGGAAATCTTCAAAACAGATGTTTGCTAAACTGCTCTGTTTAGAAATATAGTAGCTGGCAATGATTCTGCCTATTGATTTTCGCGAGCAGTGTGCTGGAGTCTTGAAAATGGCCTCATGATTATCACCATCTTCTCATGTTGGACCTCTGCACCGACGCTTCAAACCTGACTCAAGCTCACAGCAACAGTCGACGTGCAGTGTATACTTTTACTGCGCCTCAAGTGCGCTTAAAGTGAATTAGTAATGGCAAAAAGATGACTTCACAAAGCTGGATGAAACATTTGAAGACCTGTTAATATAAATCAACCCAAGAAAAATACATAATTACTATGAACTGAGAACTATATAAAAATAGCTAACAAACAGCAAAACCAACTGACCAAGATCTGATACAAAATACAGTCACAATATCAAAGCTGAATCAAACCCACTGGAATTTAGCAACAGAGTTGCTGCACTTCAGTTTTGGCATCAACCTATTACCCCAGTTGTTGCTATTTGCAGGAAAAACCCCAAACGAGCCAAGCTTGCCCTAATCACAATCATTCAGCGGGGCACTTTATACTGCGGCAGATAAATTAAAGGTGCATCAAAGCTACTGAGCTAAAATCTGTTTCTTCTGCTTTGGAATCTCCAGCTGTCCATAAAGCCGAAGCAGAGAAGAAGAATTAGCAGCTGATTTCAAACCAGTAACTTTCTGCTTTGAGTCATGAGCACACATCGGTGAGAGCCTCTACTGACCAGAAAGGATTTCAGTACAGCTGTTGTTTACTTCTCTGTTAGTTTTCTTGTCAACAGTAACAACCAACAACAACAAAAACGAAGGTATAATCACTTCTTTACGCTGTCTGGACCTGTGCTCTGGTTTAAAGAGAATAAAGTGATGTTTTATGCCATTCAGCTAGACTTCAGTGCCATCTTGTAATGGATACAAGGAACAGGTGAGTGAATGAGAGTCAACACAGTCAAAATGATTAAAACCACCTGAGTGGCTTTATCCCCGATGGGCATTTCTTATCACTGGTATGGACCACCAAGCCACTATACACATAGTTACCAGTTTCTGACTTATAAATGTCAAAAAAATAACACTAGAGGCCTTAAAATCCAATGAACAGCTAATGCAGCAGCCAAAGGCATTCGTTTTCCACTGCCTGTTCAATAAAGATACACGTAGCCACCATGATACCACGCGCTGGTTGGTAAAGGTCACAGTAAAGTCTCAACCTAAGCATTTTCAAAATCAATACCTCAGCTTTATGAAATCTGACTATGAAACTTAGGGCAGTGACTGACAAGTAGTTACCCTGGCAAGGAGCAAAGGAGCTGATGGATGTTTTCCTGTAAATTTCTACAAAACTGGATGTCATTAGAAAGAATGCTTCACTTTTTTACAGCTAAATGCTTTTCTAGTTAATTTTTGATTATCTCAAAGCATTTTTAATCCTCAATTTACCTTTAAGAGAAATGTCATCAGTAGCAGATTTTGGTGTTTCCCCTTATTTGGTGCTTTTCCAAAGTTTAAATCAGAAAAAAATATTTGTTTAACATGATGATGCATCCTCGTGAAACCTGAGATTTTATGGCAATGATTTAAAAATGTCAAACATGTATTACTGACTCTCTTTCCAGTTTTTGTGCCTTTGCCCGAGTCTACACTACTTGTCTTAGATTGGAATGCCGCTCATAAATCTTGCAACATCCTATTGGGCTCAGCATGCCATGGCTGATGCCAGATGGTCAAGACATCATGACTTTGGATCTGACTCACAACCTATAGGCTCTTCCTGCAGAGTATCATAGACTACAAACAAAACCTTCTGGTTCCCTTTCCTCGAGGAGCCAGCATGGTGGATGTAACCTTAAAAGCACTTCTTAGAATTATTCAAATTTTCCATCCTCCCCTCAATCTTTTTATTTCTGCACTTTAATCTTCTCTCTCCACCTCCCAGGAGTCGCTATACACAGTGTGAAGAAGCGCCAACATGGGTTTGACTACTTATGATCTTAACAGTAATATATCAACTCTCTGTTCGGCCTTTCCTCTTCAGTCTGCCATTCCATTCTCCATTGATTCTGCACCATTAAAACAAAACAATCCTCTCATTTCTCATTTTTTTCTGTAGTCTTTCTCATCACTTGTTCATAAAGGTGTGGGAAACAAATTTCCCACACGAGAAACTAATAAAGGTTATCTTATCTTATAAAGTATGTATGTCTTTCCATCCTTTACTGTACCTCCACCCAGTTTCCATCCACTTCGTGGAAGAGAACGCAGAATGGATCCGACTTGGAGGCTACATCTCGATCTAGCAGGCTGGACGCGGTGACCGACAACTCCACCCGAGTGACACAGTGCTGAGGTCCGACACTGCGCTTCTGGCCATCAGTGGCCAAGCCCAGTGTGTAGGCCATGGTCACACCTGATCACCCTGAAGGAAAGCAAACAGGCAGAAGTAGGCAAAAAGACTTTTAGTTTCATACTTCTTGACACTTAACCAAATATGTCATCCTGTCGACTGACAAAAAAACCGATAAAACAGAGCTGCTGTGATTATTAATAACAAATCTCAGCACATTCTCATCCAATGAGAATATGTGCAGTGATATCATGACAGTGAACTAAAACTCTCTGCATTATGTGCAGTTAGCTGGTGGAAACATAACACCTGAAGATGCTACTTTTGGCTCTGTGAAGTGGTGAGGGTTATTTTTTCACAGACTAAATGAATTTATCCTCTGCAGAGTACCATCATAGCAGAGCTGTTACAGCCTGGATCACAGCATAGGCGCACATTCACTCATATTCCTATAAACACCTTCTTCTGTACTTTTTCTGCATAAGTGTTTTCTTTCTAACATTCACTGTGTGATGGGAGCATCATAGAGCAACCAAAGGATATCTGGCATATCAACCACCAACCTTTTGGTTTCTAGATGACCTGCTATACCTCCTGAGCTGCAGCCACCCGGAATAGAACATAGAAAATATATCATATGTTTAAAATGAGAAAATGTACTATTTTAAGACCGCATTAAGGTCATTATGAAATTGCTGACAGCAACACAACAGTGTATAAATGTCTGGGAACTGAGGAGACCTGCTGCAGGACTTTTGGGAGAGGCAAGCCATCCCATTTTTGTTTGATATAGGATTCTAGCTGCTCAGCAGCACTGGATCTCTGTTGTATGTTTTCTTTTGCACTAAATTTTTCCAACAGCTAAATGGTCTGGACTGTAGGCAGGTCTTATACTGTGCTGTTGGAGTAGCTGTGGTTGGGCTTTATCTTGCTGAAATATGCAAGGCCTTGCCTGAAAGGGGTCGACTGGATGCGGCCATGTGTTGATCTAAAACCTGTATACATCTTTCAGCATGGGCACATTGCTAACTCCATAGGCACTAATCCACCACCCTAACATACAAGACACAGGCTTTTGACTCGAGTTGGTCCAAGGTGCAAGCTTGATGGTCCCTCTCCTCTTTGGTCCATGTTTTCCAAACAGAATTTCTGTGTTAACAGGCAGCGATTCCTGGAAGTGTTCCCGAGCCCTTTAGATGATTTCCATGACAGAATCGTGCCCACTTTAAATGCAGTACCAGAGGATTACAGGCATTAAATAATGTTTTCCAGACTTGTCCCTTGTGCACAGAGATTTCTCTAGATTCTCTTTTAGATTCTATTTTGATGATATTATGTACTGTAGGTGAGGAGATATTCAAAGTCTGAAATATGCTGAAAATTGTTCCACAATTTGTGAAGATAGTTTTTTGCAGATTGTTGAACCTTGTCCCATCGTTACTTGTTCTTTTTATACCCCATCATCTTACTGACCTGTTGCCACTTAACCCAATTAGTCACAAAATGTTCCTCCAGCTGTTTCTTTTTAGTGCCTTTTGTTTTTTTTAAATGTGTTGCTGTCATCCAATTCAAAGTGACCTTATACATCTTAAAATGACACATTTTCTCAGTTTAAACATTTGATATGTTTTCTACATGCAACTGTGAATAAAACATGTGTTTATGAGCTTTGCAAATCACTGTGTTAACACCGGTGAACACAGGTATATCTGATAAAACTAACTTATGGTCCTGTTCTAGTTAGCATGTTGATGCCATTCTTGTCAGTGAGCATACACAATGCCAGCACCTCATCCAAACGGAACAGAGCCATAATTAGAGTTATTAATTACACCTGTGTTTACCCTGAGCCAAAATGGCTGCTCAGTAAATGGACAATTAATTAGAACGAACTAAAACAGAGTGCAGGTACAGAAACTGGCTGAAACATTACCGAGGCTTAAAATGACAGAAACAGATGTGCAGAGATTTTCCTGTTAGGCTGTCATGAAAAAAAGATAAACAGCCAATATCAACATTATTCATAACCTATGGTCACCATCAGCTCAAAAGTGTCTGCCAGTGCCACGAAGAGTGAGTAAATAAATGTGCTACTCTCATGTAATGTAAATGCAAAACTGTAGGTTGCTGTTACATACACACAGATGGCTGGTGTCCAGGATAAACCGCAGTTTCCTTGACGTAACTCTAACAGACAAGCATGTGCATGTGCTCATCTTACGCTGTATCCAACCAAATCCTAAATTACTGGAGACACCGCTGAGGAGAGAACACGAGATGCTCCCAACACCCTGGGTGTCTGTATCTGTTGCCACGCAGAGAGCACAATTACAGAAATCAGTGTTTGACATTTGTCGAATGGAAGTAACATTTGGTTTGGTTTTTTTTGTAAAGTTGTTTGACATATGTGATATCTAACGAAATGAGTGGAAGTTTACCCAGATAACAGAATTAGTAAATCCCCATTACATCAGATCACCTTGAGAATTCGGCTTAATCACACAAATGGTTCCGTTTGGCTAAAAATACCCAATGAGTACAAATAAAACAACACTGGTGTAAAAAAAATCCACTGGGGGCATTATGAGAGTCATAGTTACCCTGTGATAAGCCCAATGATACCCAGGATTAAGCATTGCAAAGACACACACACACACACGCTGCCCTGAGCCCAGATCAAAGCCATTACCTCTAAACTAAAGAAGCCTCAGGCTAGGAACGGAAAAAACAGAAAGAGGGAATACACACACACACACACACACACACACATCTTGAAACAATTGCTGAGTTTAGTAAAAAATGTGAATATATTCTCAGTGGTATTGCATTTGAAATAATTCCCAGGTGGCTTTAAGGACAATATAAACAGCACCGCACCCGTGTCCAGATCAGTGGTTTTGTTCTCACAGCGGCATGCTAAAAGGATGCTGTCTGTTGCTAAGATACTAATGTGTCATAAGCAGCGTGCTCCTCCCGCTCAGCTCCACTGTGATGTCAAACTGGTAGTGGTGATGCACTGAAAATACCAGTGCAACATTTTCATTCACTCACTTTATCATTCATAGGTGGAGAAAAGCGTGTTTTGACTGGCTCAACTACTTTTACTCACTCGCTCATTGTTCATGGTCTCAGTGGCAGTCTCCTGTATTTATAGATGCTATTAACAACTCCAGTGCGAGAAGGAGCAGAGAGTGGGATAAATCCAGCTTTAAGCAGACACCTGCTCTATCCCTTATATAGAAGTCTGAATGATTAAGAATAAAAAGACATCACAGATTGCCAAATAGCATTATCAAAGAAAACATGGCTTCATGA
The DNA here is from genome assembly GCF_900408965.1 of Simochromis diagramma. Lineage (NCBI taxonomy): Eukaryota > Metazoa > Chordata > Actinopteri > Cichliformes > Cichlidae > Simochromis > Simochromis diagramma. Next base: position 1,180,508 of record NW_024386765.1, read on the forward strand.
AGTATGCTACAATGCACCAGAGCAGCTTTAAAAGGTGTGCAGTATATTGCTCAAGTGAACTGTGCTGCACTTTAACTGGATTCAGGATAGGTCCGCAATATTTGAGACATCAGGGGGGGAAAAGCAGGATGAATGTTTTCTAAAAGCAACTGAACCTCACAAAACTGCATGTTTCTTGTACTGTGGCTCTAAAAAACCTAGAGCTGCTATTGCGTCATTTTTGGCTACATGATGCACTTTGTGTATGAGTGCACTGTAGAAAGAAAACACAAACAAAATCCAGGTCCAGGTGCAGGCCTCTGACTGTACTGACCGTGCCAAAAAGCTTCACACCTGCTCACACCTGCAGGATGGGCAGGCAGCTTAAAGTGACTGGCTGAGGCGGAAAAAGCATGGAAGCAGATGCCAACTTGTTAATACTAGCGGAAGGATCAGCACGCTTTAAGTGTAATTACAAGATCGGTGAGCCATATTGGTGCCAAAGTGGCCAACATCAGTGAAGAGTAGACTCCAGATCTGAATGAAGGAGAGATGTGCCAACTTGACCATTAAAACTCTCTTTCACACACACAAACACAACACCTGTCTATTCTGTACCATATTTCCTGTGATATTTTTTTGGTCCTACATGAAAGGTGCTCGTCAAAACATGACATCTTCCCCACATCCTTCCGTAATTAACCTCCAAGAGAAGCACACCGACTGTACATTTTGGCTGCAAGGGTTATTTTTGCGTTTTAGAAGCTCCCCGGTTCCCCTTTGACTCGGGAGCTGCTGTCAGATCTCTTCTTCTAATGTAAACCCAACAGGAAAATGTGAAACCGACTCACCTCGGTAAATGACGAACAACTTCTCCGCCGCTTTTCACTTAAAAAATCTTTAAGTGCTGCGCACAGTAAAGAGAGAGGAAAAGCAGAGCCAATTTTCCTATAAAGGAGTGAAAGCTGAGGTTAACATTTTTTTATTATTAATTTTTTTTTTAACCGGAGTATCCTGGAAGGCGCAACAGTGTGTGAACACAAACCATCCTCGTAGCCTGGACTGTGCTCTCTGCGCCCGGCCACTGAAGGACGGAGTTTAATAAAGCCAACAGTGGTGGCCTCACAGCGGAAGTACGACAAACCCACTCCCAAAACAAAAGCGGAAGAGTCAAGCAGAAAAAACTACTTCCGGTTAGTCATTCATGAGCGATCAGTGTCTATATTTTCCATAAAATTACAGAACAGGGAAAAGATGCATCTTTTTTTTTACCCTAGTTAATACGGGGAATGCTTTTGTTCCACATTTAACACATTTTTTTCAATTATTTTGATTTTTTTAAACTTACTAAGTACTTAGTTTATCTCTAAAACATGAATTTAATCTTCTTCCTTGTGAATAGTACAGACATCAGGCCCCAAGTGTGTTCACTTTCTTTTAACACTACAGCCACATTAGATGTAAAATAAGGCTATTTACAGTACTCAAAAGCACGAAAGAATCAGCACTTTAAAGCATTATTTTGAAAGTATTTTCCATTGTTTTATGCTTCTGCTAAACGCAGCAAAGTCAAAGCATGTACATCTGCATGCGCAGTATTTTATGTGTTATGTATTCAGTCTTATTTTAGTTTCCATTGTTATTTAGTTGTATTTCAATAAAATGTAAATTACCCTTGTAAAAGTTTACACCTTTAGTCAGATTTGCATGTTTTTATGTGTTGCGTGTAAGCACGCCCACAGTTTCAGAGTCTCGTTGATCCTGGGGTATACACAATATTTTTCTGATAATTTCATATGAACATTGTGCAAGAATAGCAAGCAAAGCAAATCCATCTTCTACGGAGAGAAATTTGCCTCCAAAGGGCTGCAAATGCGTACGATATGATCCACAAGCGTAAACTAACCTTCATAAATGTTTACAATGATTTGTGTCTAACTTTTTAAGGACTCACGAGTGCTTCAATCCACACACAAACACCTGAAGTGAAAGGACCCAAGTTTTGGTAATCCTCATGCAGCACATTCTGCAGTACCACTGTTAACCACAAGAGGGCGGAAAGCGAACATAAATTATAACATTTCACTGACGTCCACAGCTGCGAACGCAGATGCTGGTGCCGCTGACAAGGAAACAGGAGAGGTATAAATTGTGCTTTCCACAATGAGCAGGACGTAAGATGACCTAATCTACACCAAAAAGATGTAAAGACAAAGCATAAAGCAATCAGGTGTCAACTTTTAATTGTTGACATTGAGAACAAACCAGAATTTTTTCAAGTTGTATATTATAGTTGAGGTGCATATTTTTGTATTAGACTTTATTTAACTGGCATGTATTGCTAGAGCAGATTTTGTTGAGTTTGTGCTTTGTTGATCTGTTTAAATTTAGCATAATACTTTATAAAACCGCTGACATAACAAAAAATAGAAACTCAATTTAAAGTTTTCTAATTAGCAGGTGACATCTTAATGCAAGTCATAGTCAGGGAATATCAAAAGTATCTGCAATTTTTCTGTCAAGCACAACCTGCACACAAACCTTTCAAAAACTATATTTAACAGATAAGCAATTTTAAATCCTTTCAGTGAGAGCCAGTGTTGCTCCAAAAATCAAAGGAAAAATAAACAAAACAAAACAAAAAACGGACAATTACACACAGGAAAAGAGAAAGGAATAAGGTGCATTACATTCAGAAATCAAAGCATCAACATGACTTTAGAAAGTCAGAAATACAACTGGTGCAACCTGCAAAAGTTGCAGTATCTTCTTTTGGTCACAAAGCAAATACATTCCTATAAAAATATTTCTTTTTTAAAAATTTTAACCCTGATTCAATCACAGCTCAATAAATACATACAATTTCTTGTGTCCTCCTATGATAAACAGCAGAAATAAATACGCACATTGGATAGAGACCACGACCTAGAGTGACCATAGGAGCAGGTAACTGTTCTTTTACTGTGACTTTGTGATTTCTTGTGTTTTCAGTAATGTGGCCTCTAGTTATTGTAAACATTCCACAATGGAAATTGACTCCTCGTATCAGAGTCTGCAAAGATATATTCATCATTTCCTCACAGGAAAATAACACAGTGTGGCCTTTATTTTCACAGCAGTTTGGGAGCTCAGTGGTGTGCTACTGAAAGGCGGGGCTCAACACAGGTTTAGTGATTTCACACTTTTTTAAGTGCATACATAAGTTAGTGTAATCTTTTTTTAAAAGCCATCTTTAATGTACTTTGTGACTTTTTCTAACTTTATTGTAACAAGTTTGAAATGATCCTGTCATATGGGAAATACTGTAGTCCCGTTATAAAAGTAAAATATTATCTGTTCAATTCAGTAGGGAAGAATTTAGTCATGAGTGTGATACATTAGTTAAAACTGAACAGGCAGGACCTGCTTTGTTTATGTGTGTGTTTTTCCTTTCTCCCAGGAATTCAATGATAAAACAGGAAGCAGCTGGCCAGTCTCTCAGCATCACTCACTTGGGTGTCCTCGCCCACCTACTCGCCTGCCTGGGAAGGTGATGACAGTACACCCTCTGCCGTAAAAAAAACTAATTCTACTGCTGATTATTACGACTCATTACAAAAGTAAGTGTGTTATTTCAGTGGCTTTGAAGAAAACACTTTTTGTTCAAAATCTAGTGTGGTGTTCTACTGATCAGCTGAGCGTGCCACCTTTCCCAATTTGTGTCCATAAACCTCTTTGTGTGCTCCCCTGTTAATCTGACAGCAGCTTTTGAAAAAAAGGTTTCAGTGGCTTCCACCTGTCTCCTGCTTTGTGAAACCAAAGGCCAATCAGTGCAAAGTCAGGGATTTAAATAGTTTCAAAAATACATTATTTCTTCTTGTTCTAACAAACGTATTTCAACTGTACAGCCGTGTTTCAATAGAGCAGCACTTAGAGAAAAAAAAACCCAAAACACTTCAAGCAAAAAAAAAAAAAAAAAAATTCTCACAGATTTTTAAGTCAGTGTTGGCAGAAGAAGTGCTGGACTGTTCGTCTGCACTGGTGCTGATGAACTGGAATTGTGCTTCTCAACTGTCAAGCAGTGCAGATCATATCAGGTGGAAGAGAAATTCATCCTCCTGTCCCTTAGACCGAGCCTATGGACATCACCCTCAGAGATTTTGTTCTTCCAGAGTCTGAAACCAAGTTCAATAACTTAGAAAGGCCAGAACATTACCACAACATTAGAAATTAATAAGGTTTCCTTGGATAATGCAGGTCTAGCAGTGCAGGAAGTTTACCTGATGAGTTGCAGAGCAGGGCAGAACCTTAAGGCTTTAAGCAGGGCCTCCGTTCCAGAAGCACTCAAGCTGTTGCACTCGAGACTGAGAGAAATAAACACTTAATCTCTCATGTACTGAGACAAGAGTTGTTTTCCTTATTGGTTTTATAAATATAAGAAAGCCTAAATGAAAAGTGGAATGAAAAAAGCAAAACTCTTGCAGTTGCGGGTCTTTATGTGTGTGTTTTACTCACTCTATCTGAGTCAGCGTATGACAGAAAGGCAAAACCCTGGCCACTTCCAGTGCCACTTCATCACGACAGTTATTCCAACCCAGACTAGACAGACACCAAGACACAGAGAGAGAGGTTTGATGAACAGAAGCTGAAGCATCACGCAAAAATGTTATCCTAAGATGCGAATATCATAAATTACTTTTAATTAAAAACTAGAGTGTTATGTACAACAATACCTTAAATAATTAAATAATCAATTCCTTAAAATGTGTGGTGCTGTGTAAAATTTAGGCAAAAAACTGAATGAAATGATCTGCAGAGTTCATAAATCCATATTCTGTTCATAAGCGGCAATAGAAAACATCCAGTGTTTAAACTGAGAAAAATATTTACTCATTTTGTATTTGATGGGGTCATAGTGTCTCAGCTGGGACAAGGGCAACAAAAGGGTGGAAAAGAAAGTGGCATTATAAAGAAACATGTGGAGACCATTTAGCAAATAATTAGGTTAATATGCAATGGGTTGGTCACATAGTGGGGTATAAAAAGAAGCAGTGATGGACAGAGGCTGAACAATCTGCAATAAAAAAAACCCTGAATATCTTCTCATACAGTGCATGACATCATCAGAAAGATTGAGTAGATTTGGAGAAATCCCTGTGTGCAAGGGACAAGGCCAAACATCAGTATTGGATGCCTGTGATCTTTGTTCCCTCGGATGGAAATGCATTAAAAACAGGCATGATTCTCTCACAGAACTCCCTCAGGAATACTTCCAGAAATCACTGTTTGTGATTCATCCACAAGTGCAAGTTAGTACATGTAAAGAAGAAGCCATATGTGATCATAGTAACTTTAAAAGGAGCTAATATTTTTCTTAAATGCTACATTTTAGTTAAAACCTTTGATGTGTTTTCTATTTTCTATTGTGAATAAAACATGAGTTTACAAGATTGACAAATCATTACATACAGTGTGTGCCAACTCTTATACAGGGAGTGCAGAATTATTAGGCAAGTTGTATTTTTGAGGAATAATTTTTATTATTGAACAACAACCATGTTCTCAATGAACCCAAAAAACTCATTAATATCAAAGCTGAATGTTTTTGGAAGTAGTTTTTAGTTTGTTTTTAGTTTTAGCTATTTTAGGGGGATATCTGTGTGTGCAGGTGACTATTACTGTGCATAATTATTAGGCAACTTAACAAAAAACAAATATATACCCATTTCAATCATTTATTTTTACCAGTGAAACCAATATAACATCTCCACATTCACAAATATACATTTCTGACATTCAAAAACAAAACAAAAACAAATCAGCGACCAATATAGCCACCTTTCTTTGCAATGACACTCAAAAGCCTGCCATCCATGGATTCTGTCAGTGTTTTGATCTGTTCACCATCAACATTGCGTGCAGCAGCAACCACAGCCTCCCAGACACTGTTCAGAGAGGTGTACTGTTTTCCCTCCTTGTAAATCTCACATTTGATGATGGACCACAGGTTCTCAATGGGGTTCAGATCAGGTGAACAAGGAGGCCATGTCATTAGTTTTTCTTCTTTTATACCCTTTCTTGCCAGCCACGCTGTGGAGTACTTGGACGCGTGTGATGGAGCATTGTCCTGCATTAAAATCATGTTTTTCTTGAAGGATGCAGACTTCTTCCTGTACCACTGCTTGAAGAAGGTGTCTTCCAGAAACTGGCAGTAGGACTGGGAGTTGAGCTTGACTCCATCCTCAACCCAAAAAGGCCCCACAAGCTCATCTTTGATGATACCAGCCCAAACCAGTACTCCACCTCCACCTTGCTGGCGTCTGAGTCGGACTGGAGCTCTCTGCCCTTTACCAATCCAGCCACGGGCCCATCCATCTGGCCCATCAAGACTCACTCTCATTTCATCAGTCCATAAAACCTTAGAAAAATCAGTCTTGAGATATTTCTTGGCCCAGTCTTGACGTTTCAGCTTGTGTGTCTTGTTCAGTGGTGGTCGTCTTTCAGCCTTTCTTACCTTGGCCATGTCTCTGAGTATTGCACACCTTGTGCTTTTGGGCACTCCAGTGATGTTGCAGCTCTGAAATATGGCCAAACTGGTGGCAAGTGGCATCTTGGCAGCTGCACGCTTGACTTTTCTCAGTTCATGGGCAGTTATTTTGCGCCTTGGTTTTTCCACACGCTTCTTGCGACCCTGTTGACTATTTTGAATGAAACGCTTGATTGTTCGATGATCACGCTTCAGAAGCTTTGCAATTTTGAGACTGCTGCATCCCTCTGCAAGATATCTCACTATTTTTGACTTTTCTGAGCCTGTCAAGTCCTTCTTTTGACCCATTTTGCCAAAGGAAAGGACGTTGCCTAATAATTATGCACACCTGATATAGGGTGTTGATGTCATTAGACCACACCCCTTCTCATTACAGAGATGCACATCACCTAATATGCTTAATTGGTAGTAGGCTTTCGAGCCTATACAGCTTGGAGTAAGACAACATGCATGAAGAGGATGATGTGGACAAAATACTCATTTGCCTAATAATTCTGCACTCCCTGTAGAACTGACATGTCCATGAGTAGAACACAGAACACCACCAGATTATTAAATGTTTGATCACTTTGCTTTATCTTACCCAACTTCCTGTATGAGGGGACAGTGAGCCAGACTGGCTACAACAGGACGCAGCTCTGAAGTCCCAACAGAGGTCAGGCTGAATTATTGTGCAAAAGACAAAAAACAATCAGTAAGTGTAGTCACCTGTGTGAGCTGTGATTCTGAAAATAATCAAAGCAAATGAGTCTTACTTAATCTTTTTGAGGTTCTTCATGCACATTATGGCTTTGGAAAGGCTATTGGAGCCTTCATGGTCAATGTGGTTGAGCGAAATGCTATAAATGACACAGAAATACAGAAGAACAAAAAGGCTGAATAAGTGAGGGGAGAAACACATATCAATAAGAACATATAACCCTGTGTGAGACTTACTCTAACACACTGAGGTGTGTCAGTGATGGGAAAATGAGGGCCATCCTGGCAGCAGTGAGGATTCCCAGTTTGTTATCGGACAGACTGGAAGAGTGCACAAAAAGACATATAAATATGTACATTTTAAAACAATCTTTGAGTTGCTTGAGTTAAATGCCAATTAATGATATAGCCAAATATATAAAACTCAGCTTTTCCAAGGAAAATAAACAATTTTGAAGATTAAAATGTTCACTCAAAAGTTTTGAGGGCTTATTTTGTCCACTTCTTTAGCCAAGTGCGTGCACATGCAAACTCTTGCATAGTGCTGCAATCAAGTGCCAAAAGCACATTTACAGGAATGAAACACATTCTTACCAGAGCTCCTCCAGGTGGCTGCAGGCTTTCAAAGCCTCAAGCAGCTTCCCTCCTGATTGGTCACTGATAAGGTTCTTTGACAGCCTGGAGGATAAACACACACAGCAAGAAAAGCAAAATTACTCATTTTTAATAACTGTTAATGGACCATGTAAAGTGTTCTGTCGATAGTTTGTTTTTTTGATTATTCCACTTGGCGAAGTTAGGTTTGTTTGGCGCCAAACCTAACTCAAACTTTACTTTTAAATTATATGGATAATAGACACCCTACACATTAAAGTGGATTGATATAGACAAGGCAAGGCAAGGAAAATTTATTTGTATAGCACAATTCAACAACAAGGTGATTCAAAGTGCTTTACAGAGACATTAGAAACAAAAACAAATAAAAAGCATGATTTTTATGATTAGCTCAATTAAATCTTCTCTATAGGTAACTGGAAACCCTTTTGAAACTGTGCCATAAACTACTTAAACGCTTCAACTTTGCAATAATATCATTTACAGCTGATCACGGAATATTTAGGACCAAAGAAATTTCACAAGCTGACTTGACTTATTCTTTCACAACTGTTTGCAAAGACATACTGCATGGTTGGGTGCTTGATTTGATTGATTGATTTGATGTGTGGCAAATGGACTGAAAACACCTGAATTCAAAGATTACGAGATTTGGCCCAGTACTTTTGTCCTTATGGCATAGATTGCATTAGTTACTGGAAGAACTTTGGATTGAATTTAATCTGGGTCATTGTTTCTGGCTATGCAACCTCAGATTCAGAGTTCCTCCAGTTTACTTGATGTGTATAGGTTTACTGCCTGCCACAACAATTATTCATTGGGATCTACAAATAAAAGTGGAAGGAAGTAGAGACAGTGATAGCCCAGTGGAGGTTGCAACAAAGTTGCAAATTTCTTCATTACATTTTGGGAAGCTTTCATTCAAGCCAAAGAGTTTAACTTGTGCACATTTAAATGAGTACTTCAGGGGTTCATACTGGAGCTGGATATGTACATATGAAGTATAAGCATAAAAATACCATTTTCTTTAAAAAAAAAAAAAAAAGCATAAAAGCATAAAGGACGGTAATATGAAAAACATCTTGAGCCTGTAGACATTTTGTGGCTGTCAGTCAAACACACTTGGAAGGACGAACCTGCTGCATAGTGCAAACAGTTGGTCCCCATAAAGGAACGATAAAATTGCTGTAACATTCTGAATGACTTGCACATCTCATCCTGTGGTTCTGATTTATGGCCCAGCATAAACTAACATTTTTATTATTGGATTGTTTACAAAAAAGGCAAAGAAACTACTTCACACTCATGTTGTATATGACAGGATAAATGGAATTCGGCATGAGTATAATCTACAGAAGATTGGTCATGTGACATAAACAAAGTATTTTAAAGCAATAATAAAAATATTACTATTTCTCTTGGGGTGAAGGTGAACATATCCTGGAGAAAACATGTTGGAAATGCAGCTAAAGGGTTTTGGAGATCACTAAAATACAAACTTTCTATGTTTTCCACCCCCTGTGTACATACTTTAGCTTCCTGAGCTCTTTCCAGTTCGGAATGAGCCTGTTCAGCTCTTCTATTCCTCTGCAAGCCATCCTCCAGCCCCCCAACCTGAGAAAGAGCAAATCCAACATTCTCAAAGCCAAGCTTCTTCTTTTTTTAATGACAGACTGACAGAAGGTGAATGGTAATGTCCAGTGAGCGCTAGGTATGAATGAAAGACTCACTCTATCTGCTCTAAATGTGCGTGTCCCTTCGTGGCAGCCAGGAGATCCAGAACGCTGAGATTGTCCATTGCTGTGACAATCTCATTCAGCCTGGTACACACACACAAAATGTATTAGTTATGTTAGGTAGATGTGTATTTTGATGAGGATTTATAGCCATGGGAATATGATCTGTATGTTAGAAATGCATAAAAGGCTTTGACATATGCTGACCAGGCACCTTGCCAGCTACATTTTACAGCTTAGCACTATGAGAGAACTGGGAACGATAAGGGATAAATTTGTCCCTGGGGTGGGGGGATTAGTAGGATCAGATCCTACTAATTAATTATGAGGTTCATAAGAGCCTGATGACATGCTGGTATGACAAACAGCACCAACATTGGCCAACAAAAAGCAGCATGTGCATTATAGTGTAAATGCAGAGTGAAATGCACTGTGGTGAAAACAGCAAAGATGTCTGCCTGGAAGAGTTTTGATCTCTGTTCAATAAATCCTGAAGACTATGTGGTAAAGAACAAACCAAGATTTACTTTAGCTCTTGGATTCTGACTACTGCAAAGAAACAGAGAGTGTTTCTTACCTGAGACGGCGAATAGAGTTGATACTTTTTAGAGCTCGTGCCAGACACATCCTGCTCTCCTCATTCAGTGCCACAGAATCCAAACTTAGGGTGCACAGAAAACACAGAAAAAAACTGACATTTTTTAACAGCTTCTTTATGTTATCCAACAGAAAAAACAGCTGTATTGTTGTATGTGTGTGTGTGCGCGCATGCCTTACCAAAGGTCTTCAAGAATAACACACTGTCCCAGTGCTTCAATGAGCTGCAGTCCTCCAGGCAAAACACAGTGGGAAAGACTACAGCAGAAAGGTTCCATTGTGAACAAATGTTTATTCACTGTGTGTAACATTTTACAGCAGCCTAAATATAAGTTCATATTCTAGACATTATTTTTCACACAGTCATGTACAGAAGTACATCCACACTCGTCTTATATATCATAAATGCTTACTTGAGTGATCGTAGACAGGGCAGAAACGTGGTCATATTCTGAGCTGCCGTCTCACTAATCTGATGACCCGACAGACTGGAAGAAACAGAGGATGGTTAGAGCCACCCAGTGCTCGGTGTAACATATTCTGAAGTAACTCTTACTGTAATCACATTACATTTTTCAGTAATATATATTACTACTATATTACTAAATTTAGTATTACATTACATTTACTTATGTTGCTACTTGCATTACAAAGGCTCAGTAGGCCAGACAGAAAAAAAGGAAAAAAACAAAAAACATCTAAGAAGCCTTTATTTTTCTTGTGTTTGTGCTACAATTAGCTGGTAGACGATCACTTTTTGGCACAACACCTGGAGCTAAGGGGGCAAAAACAATCGCATGAGTGCTGCTGTTTGACTGAGGAAGAATAAAGTAGTTGTGGTAAGCCAATCACATGACCACTTAAAGATGACAAAGCAACAAGGTGATATATACCAGTTTATAAATTGTGTTGATAGGCCACGTGTCGACCAATCAAAAAATGATATGGCAACATGACATTTGGTTGTTTAGGAAGAGGGGGAAGTTTTAGGAGTGACGGCGAGAGAGAGAGAGAGAGAGAGACAGCAGAAAAAGAGAGAGAGCGAGTTTTGAGATGTGAGAGATTTGCGACGTTTAGCATGTTTGGAGTGTGTAGTTAATGTGTTGTCTTGTGTAGTTAGTGTGTAGTGTTGTGGATAGTTTTGTGTTGTGTGTCAGAACAATGAGGTGACTGCTGAATGAAAACAGGAGGAGTGATACACCTGCTGCTGTCAGACCTGCAGGTATCAGGCTGTGATGTTCTCCTTTATAGTGGACAGAAATTATTTTTTTGGAGTGGCACAAATCATTTGTGTGGCATCTTATTGAATGCAGAACAGCTGATTGTTCTGTAAATAGTTTAAAATGGTTATTAAAAAAAGGGTAAAATGTAAATGGCTGCAAATAACTTTGTTGTTTGCAAAACTTGTGCATATGATTTTAAAATTGACAATTTATATTTGCATTTAAAGTTATGAAATATGATTCATTAAACATGTTTGTGGTTGTTACAGTAAAAAATATAACTTTTTCTACTCTGATTTGATGTTTTTTGTCTGATTTTAGATCAATTGTGTTAACACAGTATGTCAACATGAAAACATAACTGTAAATTCAGACACGTGAGGTTGTGCTGAAAAGGATGATACCAAACAAGGCAAAGTAAATAGTTTTTAAAGGTGAAATGCAGAGGTCAAATCAAAAGTAGTTAAAATGGCCAATTATACCCTGGACCCCAGAGGGATAAACATTTTTTTTAAGTAACGCAATAGTTACTTTTAAAGTAGTTAATTACTTTTAGAATCTTGTAACTCAGTTACTAACTTAGTTACTTTTTTGAAGAAGTAACTAGTAACTATAATTAATTACTTTTTCAAAGTAACTTGCCCAACACTGGTGACAATGCATTTAGATCATTATACAGAGTAACATGAATGTAATGTAACGAATATTGTAACAAATCCTCCCTTTGGTGAGAAATTAAGTAATTTACTGCATCACTTTTAATTACTTTACATTACTTTGAGCAGTGATCCTCTACATTGGATCCACCTGTCCACAGAAGATTATGAAAACAGTTCACCAGGTGGTGTGAAGGGAAAGGTGTTTATTTATCATACTGGGCCTTTATTCTGGGCCTCACTAAGAATGGCTTATATATTTGGGTTTTTTATGAGCCTGTCACTTCTTCCTCCAAGTCTTCACTACACTTGTTAAATACATATACCAAGTTTCTGACTAAAAGCTCTTTGGGAACTACTGTATTGGTGAAAAATACTGTTTTATGCCTTTGAAACTGTGCTAGCTTTGACATTTATCAACTAAATGAGAACAAATTATGCTCCAGGCTGTTAGTAATGAAAATAGTTCTTTGCCAAGTTTTATGTGTAGGCACAGCACTGGTTCACCTTGAGTGTCTTTTCTGCGTTTGAACAATCCATGAGTCAGTGTTAAATGGCTGAATAAAAAAGATTCCTATAAAAACTTTCAGGTACAAGAAAATCTGGTTTGCTGGAAACATATTACAAAGAAATAATGGGTGGCTCATTACTTTTGCACAGCACTATAGGTAGCGCTGTGGAGCAGTCTTTAGCAGTACTGATGGTGACCGAACAAAGGAAAACAGAGGAAAGTGTTATAATTCCTCCTTAAATTGTGAACATTATAAAATCCTAACAGCAGTTATGACAATCTGAGATATGGCCACCTTTTCAAGGTTTTGGAATCATGCAATCCACAGCTGCTTTTTTATATTATTATCACTATTATTTTTATGAATGCTCTAATTTCCCAGATATCCTGAATGGAGCATTGGCCATGTAGGTATTTGTAATGTCCAGTGGAAGAGTGTTGCTAAATGAATGAATCAATAGGGGAATTGAAAATTAATGTTCTAAAAATGCTTCGGACAAGTTCTAAAATGTGTTGCTATACTTTAAGTGCTGAATTGTGTTAGGCTGCAGGAAGACCTGTGACAATGTCTCGAGCACAGTCACATCACTCTCTTTGGAAGCAATATTGTGGATGACAGAGAAAATAGTTGTTATAGGAGATCTTTAAAAGTCAGGTTGGTCAAATTTGAAAATGTTCTGACCTGAGTGAAGTGAGATTGGGCAACCGGGGAAGAACAGAACAGAGAAACTCAGCTCCCTCTACACCGAGGCTGTTGTGGGAAAACCTGAATGGGAACAAACATTTTTTTTTTTACTAATTTATTTCCCTTGAGTACTACAGAGCACATGCCAATGTTAAATACTGAAATGTGACTACTTACTCCAGTTCTGTCAGAAATGGACAACTGAGGATGACGCTCTCTATGGCTGCAAGCTGATACACATTTACTGCACAGTCCACAAGGCTAAAGCAGAGAGATAAGAGGAATTCGTTTTTCCTTTATACTGTCTTTACTTTCAAAGGAATTCAGCCAGAGTGTGGTGTAAATTAATACAATTTACTAGAAAAAAAGAGCAACCTTTACAACAGTGGGCTTTTTCTTTTTGCCTGCAAGGTAAGCTAAATATAAAGCATATACACTGAGTAATATAGCAGTGCGTGGAGGCTGTAATCAAAGTGCGCATTCCTTGCAGGTATCATCAAAATGTAAAATAAAATGTATAAAATAAAAAAGCACCCAATTTTCTTTATGGCACTCGATTGAGCTGCATTTCCAGAGAGATCACTGCAAACAAACAAGCAAAAGACACAAATCAAAAATCGGAATCATTTGATTTCTAGAAACATTAAATTCAAAATAATTGTTATTTTATATTTACACTTTAATCAATAAACTCCCGAAGAGTACAGCTGGTGCCTATATAACAATCATTAAACAATAATCATTACCTATCTGTCGTCAGTCCAGTGGAATTGGTCAGGTGGAGTGTGTTTTGATGAATCCTGGAAAATGAATATAGTTCACAGCTTTGACACACATACTGTATCTTTATTTGGGGAATGTTACAATATGTTTGATTTGTTTAAAAGGAGCATCTCCTGATATGTGTGTTCATTTGCATCTATACGCATATCTTACCTGACAGTTTGAATATTGCTATTGAGTTGCAAACAGTGGAGCATTAATCCAACAGCTTTCTCAGCGCTGATCCAACGCTCCTCAATACTGAGTAGAAAAGCATGTGTAATACACTCATTATAATTCAATGCTTTAACAGCCATTCACTGAACAGCCATGACTGATTTGGATAAGTTGCAGTTTGAAAAAAGCCCAAAAAGATTGACAGAAGAGATAATAGTAAAGATTCTCTTGTCTCACCTGTAAACACATCCACTTTGACTGAAGCTCAGCAGCTGTAGGAAATGTTCAGTCTGCTCCAGTAAGCTGTGGTTTAATCTGCAGATGAACCACAGACATATCACTATGTACTTTCTGATCATGGTTAGATAATGGAGGCCAGAAAGGAATGGTTAAACCCTGAATACCCTGAGACTCTTAGCATAAAGAGACTTTTAATAAATAATAGATGCATTTCTAATCAGTTCCTTGCTGTCTTGATGCATGCTCAATCATCCTGGTAAGAAAATCCCAAAAAGTTCATCTTAGCATGTTTTTAGTGGGAGAAACGTTTCGTCACTCATCCAAGTGACTTCTTCAATCTTAGCTGACTGCAGGTTTCCCCAACCTTATAAACAGTACATTTGCACAATGACTGAAACTAGCACCACTGAATGAGCAATGGGCTGTGAGGTCAGTAACTTGATCATTAATCAGGCAATTTCTTGCTGGTAGTTTCAAATCTAAAATGTTAACAAAGAAATATGGCCTTGTTTTGATCTTTCCATATTTTACAAGTAGTCAGTTTATGAACCAGAACCAATTGTTTTTATCTGATGAAACCCAAAAATTTGTCTTAAGATTGAGGGATACTTACTCCACTTTGGCCAGATGGGGACAACTGGACACAATCTCTGCTAATCGGATCAGATGTTCATGCTTCAAACTACCTTCCCTGACTCTGGTGGAGAAATAAAGCAGAGAAGGCAAAAAAAAAAAAAACATAAAGAAATTTAGATTTCTGCAAAGTTAGTGCCAAATCTAAAATGCACTAAAATCTTTAAAAGGCCTTAACCTCTACTAAGCCCCCAAATTACACTGTAATAATATTATGTACTGGATGTTTATTGAGAGCTGGAGGACGCTGAACTCTTGTTACTGTGAGTGCTAGAGTTAAGGAAGGTACTTTCAGAGCTGCTAAAATCGATCAGACACCAGAAACTAATTATGTCTTCGAATATTTACAACCACATTCTAAGGTTCACTGCTATGCTCAGCTCTACTTCTGACATGCAAAGTCAGTTCCTTGTCGCCCACAGTGTGCAAGCTGGATTTAGACGTTTTCAGCCGTTCATCTTTGCTGATGCAGTCAGTCACTCAGTGCATGAACCTTCAGATGTAGAGAGAGTTCACATATCTGTGCATACCTGTGAGATGTTTCTTGTGCTGCTCACGCAGGAAAAATTACAAAGCCAAAGGAGAGAGAGTCTGTTTTTTTTCCACAATGACACTTTGTTACTTTGAATACATCAGCTGCTGACTTATACAATCAGACCACATGTAAGTTTCCTTTTGTTCTTTTCTGTCTGCACACTAGTGCTGCATGGAGCTCTGCACGTCTGCATTAGTTCACGCCTCCTCTCAACCTTTTAACACTCTTCAAATTTCCTGTCTACATGAGAGTGAGAGCTGGAAGCCTTCCCCTGATTTCAAAGGCATCATTTAGCTTTAGTTCCCCAATCAGTTACATTCGAGGTGACTTTCATCACTTAGGGCTATTGTGCTTTAGCACTAAACTTTAGTGCTAAAGTTTCATGAGTGTTAATGAGTTCATCAGCTCATTATTTTTTTTTACTTTATCTGAAATGAAAATATTTAAAAGTTTTACTGGTTTCTTTTTTGCTCTATACAGCAAAAAACCAGTAGGTGTGAATTCTGTGTTTTTACTCGAGTCACTGTGCTCACCTCATCAAAGTGACTCAGTGGTAATACGGGCACCATTTCAGAATCAGAGTCAGTGTTTTGAAATTTTGGATGGAACTCCTACCTCAGAGTTTTTTCCCGAGTTTCATTTTGTCTGAACCAGATGAGGCATCGCTCTTCTTCTCCTAAGCTACCAGCAGACATCAGAAAGTAGAGTCCATGGACAAAGAGAGAGACATGGACAAATATTTCATTATAGATTACTTAGAAGAATTCCATTAACTTCTTTCCTTTGTGCAGACTTACCTGACTTCCACACCAGAGACATTAGCACAGGTACACAATGTGCTGGCCACAGCCAGCAGCCCCTGCTGGGTCAGTCTGTTGTTACTGAGACTGCACATGAAGATTCATTAAAGAAAAGAATTAGTCTATATTTTACTCATTAACTACAATACACATCATTTCTAAATATTGTAGCCTCATACTCTCAGTCTACCTGAGGTTGATTTTATTATACATTCAGCAGACAATATATTAGGTACACCTAGCCATTTTCAGAATCACTTAAATCACCTTTTTTATTAACCCATTCAGATGTTCACTTTGAACTGCATTAGGGCATCATCACCTTATATACATGCCTGAATACATGTTGCTGTCATGTCATTGACTGATTAGATATTTGTGTCAACAAGCATTTAAACAGGTTAACTAATAAAGTCAGTGGTGCGTGTACATTTAAGTATTTTTTTTACTCTTCTGCTCTATATTTAATATAGAACTTAATATGTTTAAAGTCTTACTTGACATAGGTGCTGATTTTTAGCCTTGGTAGGGAATGCACAAAAGAGCTCACGTCTTCATCTTCCAGCTGGTTACTTGACAAACTGTGATGAAAGAAAAGCAGAGCTGAGCATCCTTACTGGATAAAAGCTCAGGAAGAAAACACTGGACTACCCATGGCTCCATGGGTGTGTGGTTATGATTCTAAGATTGTGTGTCTAAATGTTTGTGTGGCTCATACTCAAGATCTGAAAGCTGGGGACCCTGCTGCAGGATCTCAAGAAGTTTCTTCAAGTGGTCACCCTTCAGGCAAAAATGAGTTAACCTGTGTTACACACAATCAGGGAGACAGAAAGAAAACATAGCACATGAAGTTGATTAATTACTAGTTATAGTAATTATTGTAAGATGTCCTCTTTTACCTGAACTTTCTAATTCTGCGGTGATTAAAATGGCAGATTGTAAAATACAGGACACCCAATGTGCTTCACACTATATAATATTGTCTTTTTCAATGAATACCATAAAATCTTTAATGAAACTGTGCATTTCTACAGTTCTATGTATAAAACAGAAAGTGACAACATATATTTTCAGTCAAATTCTAAAATAAACACAGCTTGAAATGCAGTTTAAAATGAGCAGCTAAAACTGCTATAGTGTATGAGCTGTGAATGCTTGGGTAAGTGACAAAGTGAGCGGTCTGAAAACACCTACAAATGTTGTTAAGTCATCAGTAAGCAGTGAAAATGTTGCGGATCACAGACCTGCAGCTCACTTGTTCCACTTTCACTGTATCAAAATTGATGAAGGAGTCACCCCGAAGGCTAAAGAAGAGATCAAAGCAGCAATTAACCAAAACAGATCAGTTAGAGAATTAAAGTAATTGCAGCTACAACTAAAAAGTGTGGTAGGGAAAGGAGCATCACATGAACACTCAAATATGACATGGTGTGTTGTGATGAGTGCCACAAAAGTATTCACTGTACCTGAGCTCCACCGACGTCACTCGCTGACTGTGATTCAAACAGCTGACCAGCTCAAGTGCATCGGTTGCAGATGTGATGCTCTGTCTGACACTATTAGGAATACAGAATGAATATAGTATATTTCATTTGATGAGGTTCTTAGTATCTTACACAGTCTGAAAATAATTTCCAAACATAGTTCACAGAATAGCCACAATTTGCTTTGCCAGATTTAGCCATACAGGCTAAACTTCATCTGTAGTCTCTGGTAGGTTGATAGCGTTAATGAATAATAAAGACACCAAATGCACAAAGGCAAAATATGTAAGTGACAGAAGCATATATATGGTAAAAGAAAAACATACTGATATTATGTATTAAACATCAAAGTTTTTAATTTATAAATATCTGCAAATCTATTTTTTTGTTCTTAAAGTCATTAAAGATGTAAACATTACACGAGATTCATGTTCATGATGACTACATGTAGGTTTTTGACCACAGCTGGGGTACATCTGGCAAATTTTACAAATTTTAAATACTTCAGTATAAAAATAAAGACAAAAATGAATCAATATAAATAATTAATCTATAGACTGAATAAAAAGGACCAAGAATTACGCCTAAAGGCATTTCAAAGTTATTGTTAACTATTTGCAGGGTTTAATTATACATTTGCATTGTTGTTGTTGTTTTTTTTATCTGTAAGAGGATTTTCTCCAGTTAACTACAAGGTAATTACATAATGTCACAAACTATATAATAAAATTAAATGAATATGTCTAGAGAAAAATTAAACACTTCTAATATCACACTTCCAATTAGAGCCGACAGCATAAAGTGAAATTACAACAGAATTTCTGCAAATCTCCTTGCAGTGTAGATGAGATTGCAATGTTCTGCAATCTCCTATAACAATAGTGATCTTCCATCATTTTTTTCCCTTGTTTTATGGACCTAACCTATACCCTGTGATAGGAATAGCATAGATACCCATTAGTAAAAAATAACTACACTTAAAATCACCATCCAAATATTCAAATTTTGTGCTCAGTAATCTCAGTAGGGTGTCCTTTAAAAAACAACAAGTACTCAGCAGCTTTTTTCCATATCTTCACATCTTTTCCCTACTGTACATATTAACATTTTAAATCCAGAATAATCTGACTGTCTATTGCAGGTTGTAATCCAGTGTTATTATTAATACTTGCATTAGTGTGTATGCCTTACTTGAGTCTCTGCAGTGACGTCATCTCTGGCAACACTTTGAGAAGATTCTTGATGGCTTTGTCGGTAAGTGAACACTGAGATAACCTGACAAAACACATTAGTGCATGAACATGAACGTGTTCAGTCACGACTTTAAATACTGTTGAATAATTTGCAGATATACAATAATAAAGCTTACTCTAACTCCCAATGGAAGCGACTCTGGACCAATTTTCTACATACTTTGGTTATATCAGATGGTAGGATGCTGCTGTCCTTTACTCTAGAAAGAAAAATAAAAGGGGATCATTCTTTTGTATTCATAGTCAGAGGTCAGATTTGTACTTTTCTGCATGTCTTTATTTGCTCACTGTACCGGAACATCTTCAGCTGCTGCTTGTCATCACTGACATAGAAATACAGTAGAGAGTTAGATTATTAAACAGAAAAACTAAACGGAGACAACAAGAATCAGACTGTGTGAACGTTTGCATAGATGCAGGTCTTCTACCTTTCATCTGGGCAGAACTTTAGATTGACTTCCTCTTTGCCTCCGCCACTGTAAAACCAACAGAGCACAACAGCCAATTATAATTAACCTGACTGATTACTGTAAAGCTATATGACTAGTGTTGGGCAAGTTGCTTTGAAAAAGTAATTAGTTATAGTTACTAGTTACTTCTTCAACAAAGTAACCGAGTTAGTAACTGAGTCACAATATTATAAAAGTAACTAATTACGAGGAAAAGTAACTATTGCATTACTTTAAAAAATGTTTAAATATGTATAAGAATCCCCTCTTAATGGAACTTACTAAAATACAAACATATAAATAGCTAAACATACTTGAAAATACTAAAATATATATTCAACTGTTTGTTATAAAACTGAAAATATAATTGAAATAAATGGGCAGTTAACAGAAGGAACTAATAAGAAACATTGTACACTAATCTAAACTATTCAAATGTTACTCTGTGAAAATATGAAATAAAACACCAATCAGATAAACTCTAGATAGAACAATACAACACACTATGACTACCATGACTACCTTACTCTTCCTCAGCCAATCAGCAGCACTCGTGCGATTGTTTCTCACCCCTAGCCCCCGGTAAGATGACATAAGCGTCAACCATCTGTGTGTTTAAAAATAGTAACACACCCACACCGCTTTTTTTTCTTAGTAATGGTAACGGTGTTTTAACGATAGTAAAAGTAATTAGTTAGATTATCTGTTACTGAAATAAGTAACAGTGTTAGTAACGCTGTTTATTTTAATGCAGTTATTCCCATCACTGTATATGACATGTAGTATTTTATGTATTTATAGTATTTTTCAAACAGATAGATTTTTTTAAACCCAGACCGGGATAAGAGGCACAAACGGTTGGGTAAAGCAGCTACTGGTATCATTAAATAGCTACAATGTAAAACAAAGATTACCTGATGTGAATTTCTGTTAAGGTGTTATACGAGCATAGAGCTGCAGCCAGCATTACCACCCCTTCCATGTTGATGTCATTTTTACTGGCACTGGAAAAAACAAAAGCAATTAGCACAAGGAAGTTGGTGTTGGCTGTTTGGAACCTGTTTGGTGAGAAAACAGCTTACCATTTGCCTACCTACTTTGTATATCTCAATGTAAAAAACAAAGAGTCATCTTTCTATTGAAATAATCGCAAATTACTAGAGAGGCAATAGAGGGAAATTTCGCTACCAGGGTCACTTACAATATAGTTGTTGGTATCTTTAGCTATAAATATCTCAAGGAAAGCTTTAAAAGAGGTAGAATTGTTAATTAATTATTAGTTATAATGATTGTGTGTGAGCATTGTGACAGACTAGCAGCCTGTCCAAATATCTACACCCCCCCCCCAGACACCATATGCCACCCTATGACAGGCTCCAGCCTTGTCAGAGAAAATAAATGCATGCGTGTGAGCTTACTTAATTTCCTGGATTTTGCTAAGACGAGGCAGGAAATCCAACAACTTCTTCAGACCTTTGTTGCCTAAACAGTTACTGGACAAACTGAAAAGAAAGGTTAAAAATGCTTTACAACTCAGTGTTTGTACATTTATCAAATACTACAATTAATACTACAAATTACAGTTATTTACAATATTTATATATAATTAAATATGTGTGTGTGACAGGTGGTCTAATAAATTTGTTAAGCACTGTATAAGCTACCTAAAGGTTACCTGTAAGCAAAAACCATGATGGTGCATCATTTAAGAGGTGGTTTAGGATGTAGTGGTTAGCTACTTCATAAACTGAGCATACACTGTCATTTTTAGAATAATGTCCAAGACATCAGTTTTTAACACAAATGTGTAGTAGAAATTTTTTCTTTGATTGCCCGACACACTTTGTAAATATCTTTCCTTTCTTTGCACCATTATCTTCGTAATTGTAGACACTTGTATTCATACGGCTCCCCCTGAAAACTTTCTAGGCTTTTATTTACACATAAATTTATTATCTATCTGTGTGCACTTTCATAGTTCTTGCTCATCTTACTCCAGCATAGTGAGATCAGAAGAGGTGCCCAGACATCTCAACACACTTTCCAGATCAGCAGGATGCAGATTGCAGAAGCTGAGGCTAAAAGACGCAAAAGCTGAATGATTATCATTAATACTGATGACATATCATTATTGGACAAAGGATATACCTGAACAACCCATTATAACAATTAAAACATTTAACTTTTTGCTTGATAACTGATGGTCTGTTGGTTACCAGCTTAAAATGATCGCTTTACTCATTCTAAATGCTACCCTACTATTGTTCTGCAACATCAAATATATTGTTGTTGTAAGCTTGTGTTACAGAAGCATTAACATACCAGAGAGATTTGGATATTCCGCTTGCAGGTTTTTCCCTTCCCCTAGCAAACACAATAGACACCTTAACAGGAACCTGTAATCTGCAACATAAAGAAACATTCAGATACAGAGCAGAGATGACAGCAATAACTCTAACATAAATCTAATTTTGCATTTCCTGGTACAGTATGTCTAAAACTTCCTGCAACTATGGTTGCTAAGATTAAATGCGTGTTTGTACCTGATATGAAGCTCCATCACAGGAGGATAATCAGACAGTAGAGCAGTCAGAACCACCAAACCCTCCACTGATGAGCAGCTGTCATTAATGCTGAGAAAAGATTGTAAAACATCAGCTAAATGCTGCTGGGTTTTATGTGCAGGTATAGCAAAGTGCACAGCAAGCACAACACAAAAAAATGATTTCTTTTTAAACCTAGTCTTACATGAGCTTGTCAGTAATGCTGAACTTTGGCAAAAACTCAGTCAGTGTCCTTAAAATGTCTTCATCCCACTGGCCTCCAGACAGACTAGAGTGCAAAGACATACAGTAAAACAGCCACACACATTGACAGGCCTTTGGCTAGCATTCATTTACCAATGTAATATGCACACAGTGTAGTTTGCAGATTGTTCAACTACTTTAACAGAGGGAAAACAGTAAGTCAATAACTAGTGCATTGTTGCTATTCTATTCATTACTGATGTTGTCTGTGTCATAAGCTCTGAATAGGTTTTTCTAATTATGAAGATGTGTACTTATGAAATCTTACTCTAGGACAGACAGCGCAGGGCATCGAGCCAAGGATTCAGCAAGTTTCTGCATCTCAGACTTGTTCCAATTCTGGTTCAGCAAGCTGGAGAAAAATGACACCATCATAATGCAAACGTCCATGATACAAAAACCTCAAAAATACTAAACTGTGACATTTAGAGTCATATTTAAATCAACATCCTTTGTGGACTTGCTACATGTATATCTTTGTACTACATTGTTGATGCTCAATAAACATTTTAAAAAAATAAAATAAAATAAATCAACATCCACATAAACATCCTTTCTAGTCAAGATCTTTTGAAGCCAAAAAAACAAAAAAAACAAAAAAAAACCCAGTAAAGGTGAATGCACATTTGGCTGACACCTATTTAAAGGTGCAAAGTTCATCAAGGAAACTGGCAAAGCTCTTTGGTAAGGCAGTTACGGTAAACTGACTTATTTGTTTCATATCTTACCTGATTGTCGATTCAAGTATAGATTTATGGCTGTAGAACGGGAAATATAAATATATCAGAATTTTACTATGTTCATTTTATTGCTTTATTTAGTTTATAAGCATAAAAGTCACCTGTTCATATCTGACTTTTGGAAGAAAGTTACTGTCAAGTCTTTGATCCCCCTGCAAAGAAAAAGAACCTGGACTGGAGTACACGTTTATGACACACTTATGTTTACCTGGTCTTGTCATTATAACTTCATCAATAGCAATTAGCTACTTTGAATTTCAGGTATCTCAAATCTATGACTGAGAAAATATTAATAGTGCAGTGAGCATTACTGACAAAAGCGAGTTAAAATGTGTGTAATTTTTATTTAATTTAAACAACACATGTGTGTGTGGTCATACTCTGCATGAACATGTTGGATGTTCAAACATGAAGACATCGTTTTAATAAGACAGTTGACTGCATTCAGGGTTGTGCTGTTTCGTCCCAGCCTACAAAGAAGCACACACACATATGATCACCACACAAAGTCTTCTGCATTGTTAAGTACAGACGAGTCTTTGCATTAGAAATGTGAGAACTTACGCTACATTCGAAAGGTTTTGTAGTTTGGTAAAAACCTCAGCAATGCGACTGATTCCTTCATCCCTCAAATTGTTGTCACTTAGGCTGAAAAAAAAAACCCCAGAAGAAAAATTAGCAGAAACTTTAAGCTCAGCATTATTAAAAGCATCTGGATAAATGAGCAGTAAGCTAATCGTGCACTATATTGAACAACAGAAGATATACTTGATATCAGTGATGTGTGGACACTCCTGAAGACCAGAGGCCAAACTAGCTGCTCCAGTAGCAGTCAGGCTGGCACCAGAAAACCTTGTGAACACAAACACAAACAGGTAATTATTGTCGTTAAGGGACAATTACCTTTAATATATTTTTCGCAGGAATAAAGCAACGATATAAAACATACTCTAGTTTTCGCAGGGATGTGAATTTAGGCAAAACAGACGACAACTTCTCAGCAAACTTGTCCCCATACTTGCGGCTGTGAAAACTGTAAGGACACATAGTGAATAACAATAAAGTAATTATTATTCATAATATGAGATGAGATCTATTTGTTTAAATGTCAGTGTGAATGTCTGAACATAACAACTAAATAAGGAGGCATTCAAATATATAAAAAATAGTAACTCTTTCTTAAAGAGGTGGTGACAGAGACAGATTTCTGTAACGCAGGGAATCAAACTAGATTCACAGACTACAAACTGAAAGCCAAAGTAAGGTTTATAGGAGCTGTAATCTCTTTTAACCCTGTATAATATTTGATACATGAGATTTTGAGACCTATACATCATCAGCGTGCTTTTAACACACAAAAAAAATGAAAAAAATAAAAAAATAAAAAATGAAACCTCATACATGGAAACTGTTATTTATTGATTTTTTTTAATTGTTAGCATTTGTCCAATTTGTCAAATTAAAAGAAAATCAAATGTCTGGCATTAATCCATGCTTCAGGCTTTACAGGGTTAATAATTCAATCTATGTAATCCAGAATAAACTGGAACTAAATCCCCGTGACAGAGGTAATTTGATGGGTTTGAACACTGGTTATATCATGTTTGCTTTACTTGTATAATTTGTACATGGTTTGGGGGGTTTACAGCAGTTTTCTGAATTATAATTTTCACATTTCTAAATCATATAATGACGGATAGTTTATTATATGTACAAACAGTATTGTTGCAGCAGTGTTTTACATGTGGATGATAACAACTTTTTTTTCACTCAATAGTCTTTTCATTGGCTGCCTTCCAGGTGGCTTTTCTTGCACATGCTTTCTCTCACACTGTATGCTCTCTGGTGTTTGGAGCCCATCTGGTTCTATGTATGGGTGGTCTCTATTTGTCATGTCCAAAATGAAATAAGAAATATGTGCCGGTATTCTTTTTGTTTTCATATTTGTCAAGATCAAGAACCGGGTACTGGGTTTAGGATTAAGAGTTGGGTGACTGTCCAAAAAAAATCTAGTTTAATAGCTTACTTGTGCCTGGGTGACATAAAATATACACATGAAATAATTATGGTGTAACTATGTGAGAACTGTAGAGAGCAGCTGATAAGTTCTGCTTGCACCCTTGACTGTTCACTAGTTCTAGTCTGCACAGGAGGATCGAACCACTGTCAGTAAAACAACATTTTCTGCTCACCACAGCTGTAAATATCTATTTCAGGTACCTTCTGCATCTTGTCAACAAGATATTTTCTGTGTATAGAGTTCCTACGCTGCTGTTCTGAACATACTTATAGACTGCTGTGTACAGTCACATTTTTCCTCATTCTAATTTTCCAAGTTATCATTACAGTTTATGACTTGTATGTAACTGGTTCTTTTTATAACCACAAGCAGATGTATCGGTGTTCGTAATAAAATTGAGGTTTTGGTTTGTTTTACACACACATTAATGAGCTATCACTGCAGCACTTTTTCAGACACTGTCTCACTTTTAATGTCTGAGCTGAAATCTTTATGGTCAATGCAACTTTATTTGATACCAAGATATCTTAGTTTCACAATATGTACAGGTTACGCTATATTTGTCATTAAATTCTTGTTTCGGATAAGGAAAACATCAGGAAGAGCAACTAAGGAGGGATAGCTTTCCCGCTAGACAGACATTAGATGTTAGTGTGCATAATTATATAAAATTAACAATAAAGATGCTTCAACTTTCAGAATTAGGCAGTATAAACAGATGACTAACACGATGTGACATGACAACGTGCAGCTTACAGATTTTGCTAAACAGATAGGCCCCGTCCCACCCACTCTTCAAGACATGCAAGTGCAAACTTGTGTGGAAAAACATTCTTTTTCGAGTTGATAAAGAAATACTTTCAAAGAATCAGTGGTTGTGTTTTTGCAGTTGAGTCCAGACTATTTTCTGTCTTCTTGTAACAAGAATACTGAGCTCATTCACTGTCACTGTATGACAGGTGGCCAGTCAGCTGAGGAATGTCAAAGGCAAAGCTGCAGCTCTATTAACAACAACATTCACTGCTGCTGTGCGACTAGTCCTCTCTCTGCATGTCCGTGGGCTAAACATGGGTTTTATAATTTCTGACAGATCAACACCGTCCATTTCAACACTCTCATGTGTCACAATGATGGCTTTCCAATGCTCCTATAGTGCATTCCCACAAATATCATATGAATAACCCTGTGAAACCTTTTCAAATAAATGCTGACCTGTAAGATTTAACATATCCAGGATGGTACAGTAATATAATAAAAACCCTTGTCTCAAAATCAAAATAAACTTTTGTATTCTAATTAATAGTTTATTTTTGCTAGTTTTATTTAGGTTAGCTAAAAAAAATTACACGTAGGTTTTGGGAGGGTTTTTGTTACTTTTTAACTACTGTAACTCGTAAACATCTGTGTAGCCTCACCTGAGGTTATGAATGCCCTGACACCTGGCCAGAACTATTAAACACTCCAGCTCCATGGAGCACGCTCCGAAGTCCAGACCGATGTCATTATGATCGGCTGAATTAACTACGAAAGCCAGAGCTTCGATATCATTCGGTAACAACCAGATGTTGCGCAGCTCCAGTTTGGGTCTCACACCAAAAACCTGCTTGGCGAGTTGGTGGTTCTGGCTCTCCTGAACACTGTGGCAAAGCTGGAGTATCTGGCAAAATATAGCAAAGAAAAGATCAGTAACAAAGAGACAGAAAATAAAATCTGTTTCCTGTTTTTCATTCTACCTTTGGTCCGGTCAGAGTGTTACTGTTACACATGGTTTTGAGCAATGTCAGAACAAGGTCTTGTCGTTTCTGGACCCAACTTTGGGCTCTACCAGAAACCTTGGCTAACTCAACCAGGGCTGGAGTGCATTCTGAGGAAGCCAGACCGCAAACATAGAGGTACAGTGAGTCAGTGAAGACCGTCTTCTGGTCTGATTTGGTTGTCCAGCGAGTTTTCAGACTGAATCTGAGGATATAATGAGAGGAAAGTCAACTTCTGAATTATGATGCAAATTTAAGCATGTTACAACACTGTCCAGATGATAGTTTCAACACTCTTCTGGGAGATGTGAATAATAATAATATGACCTGGCATACTTTGAAATACAATAATATTATTTTAAGATTTAACAGGTAGGACAAAAACAAACAACTTCTACAGTGCAGCCTACAAAGCAAACAGAGTGGGAAGGAAGCACAGTACACCAGTTTGAATGGTTTGCATCTTTTCTTCTGTTCAGGTGCATTAATTTTACTACATTCCCCAAATGCTCACGGAATGAAACACACAACAAAACGTCAAAGCCAGAACTGAACTAGTCATTTTGCAGCTGCCTGACTGATTTCAAATCAGAGGCCTCCAGAACCTCACTCAGAAACATGTGAAATCAAAGGGTTAAATGAGGAAGTGTGAGCAAACAGACCTGTTATCTAATCATTTAAGGAACTGGGTATGGGTGAGGTCCTTTTTGCAATCCACCTTGTCAACTAAATATGATTAAAGTGTGAACAAATCCATATCACACATCAAAAAAATGTAGTGATTCTTTAGGGGAAACAATGTGAGATTTATTAAAATACAGCTGTATGAATAGATTTCATGGAGTCTGCAGCAATTAAAAAAGCAATTAATTAATTAAGATTTAAGTCATTAATGAATGCGTGCCCCCTGTTTAAATACTCTAAAGCACAAGTTACTGTGTCGTGGCTGCAGTTATTTAAAAAAGTCCTAGAGAAGGAGCTTCAAGTCTATATATGTTTGGACATATGAGAATGGATCTGAAGCTGAAAAGGGGATGGAAGATGAGCTCTATAAGGGAAGGGTGCAATTTGGATGTCAGAGGGTGGAGCTTAGCATCTGTGGGCTCTGATGCAATTAAATTCCTGCTTTTAAAATGACTCGTGATAAAAACAACATCCTTTTACAAAAGAATAAATAAATCCATGAAGCTGCATTGTCATTTTTAGAGGAAGCAGTAGCATGTGGTGGAGTACAACCCGGGCTTGTGATATATGTTAAACTACATGTAGCCACATACAAGAGGCCTCTTAGCGAGTGACTGTGGTCGCCTGCTGCTTAGTTATGTCAGCTGTGCCATTTTTCACTTTCAGTGCCCCCACCTTTGCACAGTCTCACAGACTCTCGCAGTGTGATTTGAGCCGTCACTTTATGCCTACATCAGTGTTTTTCTGATGTAAGGACTAAGGACAAATATGTCTCGTACTGTAGCGTGCTTAACTCGCACAGCTCAGGTTGCTTCCATGGCAGAGTTATTCCTGGTATACCGTGTGACTTTACATAGTCAAATTCCATCGTGCTTTCTTCCACATATTCTAAATGAGATTCATTAATTAACTGTTGAATCTTTCAATATATTCATCATGATTCTGCTGTGTGTGTGAGCTTCTCTTTTTAGCTTAGGCGACAAACTTTTATTTCCACAGCTTTTCAAACACTCCATCACACACTAGTGTCTACCTGATCTGAAAGGAACTTATCTATTTCGGGACCAGGCAGAGACTGCCCAGCACCGAGTTGGGAGGACAGGTGTACACAGAAGCGTCATTCAGCTAAGGCAGGAACAAGAAAGGTGACCGTATCTAGGACATTTTGTTCATTTGGTTAATTAACAAAATTATTTCCAGGATGTGAATTTGATTTGATGATAATTTAATCAATCAATGTGTAATAATGTCGTGAATGTTATACTGTTATCTGTAATTTGAATTTGTCCCTCACCAGTGAGAGAGTAAAGTGCAAGGGTTACTGTGTATGTGCCATTAGACTAAAATAGTATCTGGCTATTTTATTAGGTACACCTTGCCAATTTTGAGTTATCCCCCCACCCCCCCTCCACCCCACCCATTACCCTCAGAACTGTCTTTATTATTTGTGGTACAGACTCAGCAAGGTGTTTTCATGTTGCTTATACCAAATTCTGACCTTTCTGTTTAACTGTCAAAGCAGAAATCCAGACCCATTAGGCAATCTTGTTCAATTTTGGTGAGCCCATGTGACTTGTTGCCTCAGTTTCCTGTTCTTAGCTGGCAGGGTGGCACCTGGTGTGGCCTCCTGTTGCTGTAGCACATCTGTTTCAACTTGTAACTTATTCAGTGATGCTCTTGTAGACAGCTTGGTTGTAACAAGTGGCTCTTAGAATTATCGATTCTGTTCTTTCAGCTCAAAGAATTCTGCACGTTCTCCCATCACCAACACATTTTCACCCAGAGAACTGTCACTCACTGGTTATTTCCTCTTTTTCAGACCATTCACTGTAAAAACTAGAGTTGGTTATGTGGGGAAATTCCGGTCGATCAGCATTTTCTGAAAAAAACCCCCAGACCAGACCATCTGGCACCAGCAACCATGCCACGTCACTTAAATCACCTTTCTTCCCAATTCTGATACTTGGTCAGAACTTCAGCAGGTCATCTTGACCGTGTTTTGATGCCAAAAGTAGAGAGCTTCTGCCGTGTGACTCCGTAGTTTCTCCATCAGGTGGGCTATATAACCTAAACAGGTCTTAACACTGCAATCATCTTAAAAATTACACCCATATTTCTCTCCATTTGGCTTCCTTACCTCTTCTTAAGCTGTGCATCATTAACATCATTACTAGTCATGATTCTCAGTGCAGCTAAAAACTCCTGCACTGTCAGATGAATGAAGCAGTAGGCATTGGCAAGTATTCCGTCCTGACGTCTGAGCTCCACCTAACAGCAGATAAGTAATTATGTTATTATTAATAATATGTTACAAACATGACAAGTCGTCTAAAGGGACAACCTTTATCTACCCTTACTCTGTTTACTACACACAGCCCTGGCCCTATCTATGCCCACTGTAAGGAAACACAAATAACTTTTGCCCACTAAGCAAATCTATTAATAGTATCAATAGTATAAATAGCATGCAAACACTCGACAACAAGGATTTTGTGGACATTCACAGATATGAGGAGGACATTAATGCATGCATTCATGTCTGACCTGTGATAAGAGTCCTATTTTCAATGAAAACTTTAAAACCTCCTGTGGAATCTCTTCTTTCAAAAAGAGTATCTTGCTTTCCTCTAAGCCTCTCCAAGCCAGCTGGCTCAGCTCACACAGCTCCGATTGATACTGACTCAGAATGGTCAGTGTGGTGACAGCACTGCACGGAAAGACAGAAAACAGGGATAATCCATAAACTCAAGCATGACGCGTTTTTTGCTACACTGGTGCTTTCTTTTCTAAATAGTCATTTTTTCATTTACTTTTTTGAAATATAATGTTCAAGATGGTGATACACTAGAGTGAGTTCACAGCTCAGTCTCTACCTGTGAAGAAATCTTTTAGTTTTTGGCTTGCCATCTCCTCCGTGGTTAGGGGCTCGGCTAAGAAATGAGGCCAGAACAGTGAGGTAGACCTGAGTGAGGGTGGCGGGGACTTGGAGTGAAGTGGGAGTCAGCTGGGGTCTGCCATTTGTTCCATCAATTATTACATCTTTGCTCCCTTTTCTTTTTCCATCCTCTTGTTTCCTTTGTGCAGGATTTCCTCTTCTATTGCCCTCCTCCCCTCTGGCTTCTCTTGACATCTGTGCTCCTTCTGCTTCCTGAGCATCTGTCCTTGCCTTACTTCCTTTTTCGTCAGGCATCAGTGCTCCTCCTGTGTCTTTATCTCTACACTGCAGCAGTAAATGCTCAAGACAGATGCAGCAGATGTTGCATAGGGCAGGAATGGAAGACATGGCGAGGAGGTGTCGACTGGAGAGAAGGAGCTGTGCTGCCTGCTCTCTAAGAGCTACATCTGCTGGGTGTAAATGATGATTAAACTAGTTAAAGACAACATACATTTAAGATAGACATGCACAAGAATTTTTACTCATTTATTATTTTTACACCAATTTTTTAATGTTAGTAATGCAGTATTACGCATGAGGTCCTGTTTTATATGGAAATTTCTCATTTCTACTAGTTTGAAAGTCTAAATTTTAGCAATTTCCCAGTTATACCTGGATACAGGTGCTGGTTTGCAGGTCTAAATGAGCAAATATAGCACTGCAAAAAATGTAGATAATCCCACATTAGGGTTATTTACATAAGATACTGCCAACAAGTAAAATAAAAAAGACAAGTCGGAAACATGCAAGTTCAAACTTGGCTGATATTTATGTGAGTCTTGAAACCCACAGCAACCATAACTGAAGAGAAAATAAAAAATGCAGACAAGTGTCAAGTAAGAGTCAAAGAGAAAGCGAGAAAAAATATCAGAGACAACTTTGGCTGTGGGGAAAGAGAGAGCTAGATGTTTTCAAGAAATGAATAAGCAGCAGAAATCTGGTGTCCAGAAAACCATATTTTATCAGTTAATACAAAAAAGTAGTAATAAGTGAATTATTACATTTTTTCCCAACTTGATACAATTGTATTGCCTTGATTATATATACTAAGCACCAACTTCCACAGAGAAAAATTAAGTTAATACAGAAGAGCCAAAAACAAGACTTCCTCAAAGCTTTACAGAAATAAATAAAACAAATAAAATAATTAAATAAAGCCCAACAACAATGTAAATACAAGTAAATAAAGTTTTCACCTTTTGCACCAAAGAAGTTGTCTACATACTCCTTGATCTCATCCTGGTCCCAGCCCAGCAGCTGGCCTACTTTATCTGAAATGCCATCCAAATCTATAAGATCCCGTACACGACAGGTGACCAGGACAGTGCTTCCTGGAAGAATCTGGCGATTTAGCAACCCTGAGATGAGGTCTGCGACAGGCAGAGGATCTTCTAAGTGCAGCGGTTTCCTCTGCACTTCTTGTCTGCTGAGTTTGACGTGAAACTCATCATAGCCATCCAGTACCCAACAGCTTTGCTCTGGATTAGTAAGGAGGTAGTCGATAATGGCTCTCTGTTCAAATGAAGAATACGTTTAGAAGCAGTTGAATTTCACACCTGTAGTTTGTGTACTCTGGCCCAAATCAGCTGATGAGTTCATAAAATTGTAGCCCTTTTCCCATGGATTCATTTTTTTCTTACACAAACACAACTCTGATCTTCAATTTATATTCATTTTACCACTAATATGATATGATATTCTGTCACATCCCAGAATGCAAAGCATAACTAACTATGTGAAGGGGTTTAGCTCAAACCAGATTTTGATTTAAATGAAATGCATCCCTATGTTTAGTATCACAAATGTACTGTTTTATAACAAGTATTACTCAAGCATTACGTGCGTACCTTTGCATCTTCTCCCCCAGTTGGAGGGAGGTAGTACTGGAAAAGCAGCTCTGATAGTGAAAGAGGGTGTGACAGTAGGTTGAGCTGACGAAACTCCAGCAGGACAAACACAAAGGATGAAGGGATAGGACCCTGGATGAGATGGAGAGGAGAACAATTGGCAGAGGAAAAAAAGTCATATCAAATTCTGTTTGCACAGCTTAGGTAGTTTCACAAATGTGAAAGTTGTAAAAAGCATTCACTGGCTCCAGAAGAAACAACTTTGCAGTGGAAAAATGGCTGAACAAGTAGCTGCCTGATAGTAGCAGGAGTATCTTTACTTTTATTCTTAATGCACCAAATTGATAATTTATTGATTAGGTTTTTCCAATAAACAATGAGAATGCAGAGTTTGGATCGTCTGCAACCTCTGCAAGGTCAGTGATGGTTCCTAAGCCTACAGCATACTCTAATAATGATAACCACAGTAAATACAGTATGGATACAGTATGGAAATAAAGCTGCTCTATGTTTTTATAACACTAGCATGCAAATCTGGGACAATGGCTCTTCCTTTATTCCTCTGAATACAAATAAGACCAGCACTAGCCATACAAATGAACATAGAACATGTCTGATAACGCAAATAATTATAAATGTTGACAAAAAGTGAACTTACTAATCCACTAGCCCACTGCTGTCCTAAACAGGATGTTAGCAGAGTTTTTCCTGATCCAGTCTGGCCCACCAGAACTGTCACTTTACCCATACATCCCTGGAGGAACGTCTCCAACGTCACTCTGGACTCCAAATACCCGTAATCCCCATCGGGCTCTGAGTTTGGTGAGAAAGATGTATAGTATGCAGCAGACTTCAAATATTCATGATTAGGTAAGTTTACATGAGAAGCTTAGAACATACAAAACTGCTATGATTTTATTTCTTTGTGCACCACAAGATACTTTAAAAAAATCCCTTTATTTAAAAAAAAGCCCAATCATCAACTGGTACAATTAGAGGAAGTCTTGCTGACCTGGTGTTCTGCCCCCTCTGTCTGCTGAGCCAGGGGTTTGATCAGGTCTGTCTCTGCTTCTGTTTGCCGCTCTCGGGCTGACCCATACATTCTCCAGCTGGACCTCCCTCACCAGGCCAGCTGTGAGTCGCTCCCATCTCTTCAGCAGGAATTTCTTCACTTCACTGATGTACTGCTCCCAGTGATCTGTGGGTGGAACCCATTATAAAAGTTAGAAGTGAATAACACCGATAATCTCTTTACAGTGCGATTGCCTTGCTTAAAAATGTCAGCCCTGGGTTTCAGGTTGATCTTATTTTGATATCTAAGACATAGGCCCGCTCTGATGACATCAGCTTCCCGCAGTGTACAATAATTGCTCAACTACATGAAGCAGCACAACTAAATGCTAAACTAAAGACTTCCTCATCAATTTCAGCTGATTATCTGTGGGATGATGTGTAACACTCATCCACGTAAGCCCAATTTCCCTATCCCCTACATACAACATAAAAACAATTCGCCACCAACACAGTGATGCTAGATACCACAGAGTTCATAGGTCCATGTGTCAAAGGGGCAGAGCTTTTTTGGCAGCACAGGCTTTACTGCCAAGATAAGGCAAAGGGTTTGAGTGCTAAAAAAGTGATAAGTCCTTTAAAACTTTAACCTAAATTAGCAATACCACCATGCTGGATTAATTATTGTGAGAACTAGATAGGTACTGGAAATTTTCCAAGATGGATCCCAGTCTTTCCACTGTCAGCTGCACACTTACTGTATTGTGTTTTAACTCTTCCTAGTTTCTTATCATAAACTCTTGTTTGTGTTTTTATTAATAAATCAATGAATTAAATATTTCTCTTTGTTGGTTTGTGTGATGGTTTGAATGTAGCTGTAACGCATGAATAATTAAAAGTCACATGTGTATCCTACCGATCCGTGGGCGCTTGACGAGCCGCTGCTCTAAAGATGTTACAGCAGGCCTAGAACTTTCACAACCGTCTGCAGTACAGAAGACACAGAAAACATACAGTGCACGAAAACCCTGCAGAAAAGTATAACATGCCAAAAAAATGAATGCAATAAAGTGTGTTGCAAGACATTAAAATATTCTGTAGCTACACCTCTTAAACCTTCCTATCAGTTTTGAAATGATCTACACACCAATAACGCAAAAAAATAAAATGCTGGGGGAATCCCAAAGTGAAACGAACGAATAAGTCACGTACATTTTTTGATACATGCAAACCTATTTACAACAATCTTAAGCTTTTGGTTTCACTTTTCCCCTGAGTGTGTTTTCTTTGAGCCTTTACTGTAAACTAAACTGAGCTAACACAAGTGATTGCTGAAATAAATGAGAAAAATTAAAAAACGAATTTAAGCTTTTCTAAAAAGAGAAAGAAAGAGGCATAACTATTGAGTGGCTGTAGAATGGTTATAGTGGTATTGTCACCATCAGGGTAGTGATGATTGTTTTGCAGCCACGGGTGATAAATGAAGACGATACTGCTCAAAAATGAAGGGAACACAGGTAAATATCAGTACAAACCATTGTGAACCTATTTCACCTGCTTTGGTGTAAAGCACCAGTGAGGGGGAACCGGAGCAGCAACAACTAGGGAATGGTTTTGCAGGTGATGGAGAGACTACTGCTCTCTCCTTATCCCTCCTGACTGATTTTCCTCTAGCTCTCCTTTTTGCTGTTGAACTTGTCACTGCTGATTACCTGAGACAGTACCTGCATCCCATTAAGGTCCACAGGTCATCGCAAAAAGGTTTGTCGCCCAGCACAGTTACAAAACTGTGAGGAGATACCAGGAGACGGGCCATTAGAAGAGTAGAGCAGGACAGGGCACTAGAAGGCCATCAACCCAACAGCAGTAGCAGGAGGAACACAGCTAGACCCCTAAAAAATAACCTCCATTGACCAAACTGTCAGAAACAGACTCCACAAGATAGGCATCTCCTCTACTATCTTGAGACCGGGCTGGAAGGCACAGCAAACTTTTTTGTGATAGCACATATTGACATGGCACACTGGAGGAGCAAAAGCAACTCTTACAACCCGCATGGGCTGCAGGTGCTATTTCATGCTTCCAGCAATGACAACGACACCAGCTAAAAGAGTCAGTCAAGAGGTATAAGGAGAAAACAATGGTCTGCAAAACCACTTGCAAAACTATTTCCTCTTCTGAGATCATCTTGCTGTTGCCACTCCAGTGCACCTCATGTCACTTTCAATTGCACTAAAGCAGCTAAAATGGATTCACAATAGTTGAACCTTCCAAAATGGGCAGATTGTTATCCCCGAAATTTAACTGACTTTGTGTTATACTACTGTGATTACATTTTACTTTTACTTTATTTTTACTTAGAAAAATAAAGCGTATGAGAATTCAAAAACATTAACATCTGATGAATTTCATCTAGTGCCTCATTTTGGGTTTCATTATCATTTAATCTTGGCTTCTGATCTTATGGCTGAGCCACATTTTATTTGGAAGATGCTTTGGGTGTGCTCAGTAAACACACAAAACAAGCCAGAGAAATGTGACCCAATGTGGTCGGTCTGATGTAAAACCAAAAAAGAAAACACCAAATTATGGAAAATCACCTGCAGACTGCAAATATATGCATTTATAGTAAGCTTAGAGGTTAGGTCAAGCACAACTAAAACTACAAATTTTTACATGCACATACACATCCACACAATTATTCTGTACACACAGATATGAGACAGTGGCAAACAGAGGTGGTCTACCTGTGTTTGCTAGAGACACGTCCTCTGCGGCTGGAGATGGTACATCATCAGCTAAACATTCAAGCACAAAGTCACACTGTTAGCCATGCAGATAAGCACAACTATAGTTACATTTGTAATTACTATGGTTAAATATATTTTACGTATTATTCAACTTCATGCTGTGAAAACATGACAACAAATGTCTCTATGGCTGTATGTAAATGTCATCTAAGTGACAACTTAGGGACACTAGAAAGGCTAAATGTAGTTCATCATGCCAACTACAAAAGAACCTCAAATAATGCAGCTCCTAACAAATTTGTGACCCCAAAATAAGACCATTATATTGATAAAAAATGCTTGAGGCAACACCAAAACTATAGTAATAGTATTTAAAATACTTCAGTTAGAATCTGTACAATAAAAAGGGATTCTGATGTCTGTGCCCCACATTTATAGTTGTGGTCAAAAGTTTACATACACTCATCATGGGAATAAGCATATTAGCATTGGAATAAATAAAGTTGGCTAAGTGGAATTGCTTTCCTAAACCCTGCCCTCAACCCTACTGCAAATTTGTGGACTACACTTAAAAGCTGGTTCCATACCAGGACACCAACCTATTTAATATAAATCTGCCCAGTGGTCAAATATATACGAACCTCTATCTATACATTTGCTACTGTGCGGATTACAGAAGAGCAACCATAAATTAAAACCTCTGCCCCTAATTCTTTTTTAAAAACTTGACTAAATATAACAGATTAAGAGCTGAGCACACCAACCCTTATTCAACAGAAATTAGTGACAATTTATACTAAATTTGGTGATTCAACAAGTTTGTTAATACAGTAAAAGTTAGTTCATGCTGTCATAGTGTGTTACTTTGAAGAAAACTGCTGATGCTGTGGGTACTGTGGGGTTGATTTTTGGGTTCTTTCCGTATACAGTCAAATAAATGTAACCACTTCCATGTCAACCTCAGTGCTTATACCCTATTCTCCTCAGCAGGCAAACCTTTAACTGGTACTGTATGCATGAAACACGTATATTATGCATTTGCTCACCAAACAAAACTCTATTTTTAAGACTGCTTTAAATTACCTTTCACTTTGTTCTACTGTTTTGACACAACAGAGGACCCAGACAAGTAAAGTAAACCTCAAAGTGAAAGTGACTGAGGATTGCAGTGCTTTGGTCCAGGACAAACACCAGTTTATACTCACTGTTGTCATATCCTGCCACTGACATGAGCCTCGACTCCAGAAGCATGGGAATGTTCTCACACGAGAAGCACACGCTCTGAAGGAAGTTACGGCATTTTCGAGCACTGGCTGACCTGAAGTAATCCAACATGGTTTTGATGAGTTCTGGTCTTGCTGCTGCAGAAGAGCTTGAGGGGTCAAGCTGATATTGGCGCCAAGCTTCACTGGGCATCATTTGACACAGCTCCATTATGACTGAGTGCGACTGACTGCTGAGGATGTGGAACAGTTCAATGGAGTCCTGAGCCAAGACTGAGTTCACATTTTCATGGTCAGGGTTGACCTCCTCATCCATGGTCAGACTCCATCGGCTGATACAAATAAAGAGGGGGAGACACAAATACAGTCACAATCTTACCTGTGCAATGCAGCTTTGACTGAAGGAAGCAAGTAGCAAACATGCAAATCATACATTCATATCGTCGTACATCAATATAGTAGTCGATGCTTCAAACCCAACACTGTGAGCATTAACATTATAATCATACAGAAAGCCACAAAGCAAAGCGATCGTCCATTGCATTTGCAGGAGACCACGTGCTCCGCACTTTATTCACTGAAAGTGAGGCATACATGGACAAAAAAACCATGAAACTTTTTAACACGCCCTTGATAAACCAGTAAAACATACTTCTATGTGTCCATCGACCTCACAGATTTACACTTTAAACAACTAAAAGTGCTCCAATAAGTAAACAGCGTTAACTATGCTCTAATTTAGGTGAATTTCGCTCATTATTAACGAAAAAAAGCGATTTTGAGGGACGTTTGAATCATTAGGAATCATTTGTGTGAGTGTGCGCTTTTTATACGTTTATTATTATTATTTTATTTAGACACGTCATACCGACATTCATTTCTTTTTTCTCGTCATTAAACTTTTATGTAAAAAAAATATCGACGTCCACTGCGTTGTCTCGAGCCTGTCCTCAAACGGCTTCGAGGCGAGGTCGTTTAAGGTAACGCGCATCAAAGACTGCGTCATTGTGAACAGCTCAGCAAAGTTAACAAACTCAGGCTGCGCGGACAAGCAAAAGTCTGCGACACAGGTTACAGTATAATGTTCAGAAATAAAATAAAGACTCACCAATAATACTTGGCGCAGATTGCAACTCAGTGTGGCCAGCCAGTGTCTCTATCATTTAAACCGAAACTCATGGAATGGCTGGCTACATAGTTTTTGTTTCGTTTTCGTGTAACGCTCCACCAAATTGGCAAAGTCAGTGGCATACGCTGGCCTCCCCCAGATGAACAAAGGAGATATAAAATAGTAGGGTTCTGGAGGAATGATGTATTTGGGCATTCAAACGACTGCATGACCAGGCAGAAATTTGTGTTAAAGCAAATTTCATGAGTTCTGGGTTCTGCTTCACCCAAGACATCTGATGGCAAGCGAATGACCATACCACAGGAAATGCCATGGGTTTAATAGTGCGATATCCCGTGTATTAGATGCGGGCAGGCCCGTGGGTGAGTACTGCTTGCTTTGCGCATCAAAATCAGGTTTAGTTTATTGGATTATTCCAGTTCCGAACCCGTTTCTTACTTTCAGAAGAGCTAGAGCTTTGGAGCGCGTGTTGCTGGCGGTTCGCCATTCTATTCCGTGTTTTGCCAAAGAGTCTCAGTCTGGACAAGATGCTTTTGACATATTGTAGGAGCTTCTTAAACAAAGGCAAAATGTTGTAGCTGCTGCTATTTCGCTTTATCCCACAAATGATATATAAAAATGAATATGGACTGATTTTGAAGGGAGGATAGTGCGTTTATTTTACATAATCCAAAACACACTGGTGCCTGTTATAATACATGAGTATCAGATATTTTGTATTTTGTTATATCTCTGTTGTGAAGCTCTACAACGTCAAAAACGTCACAGGTTAAATTTAGCACTTCATAAGCGGACTTAGATGCGATAACATGTCACGTGTCTGCTCATTTCCAGGCTTACGAGCTGCAGTCACCCACCTTTTTTCAGACGTATTGCAGTTTTACTTCTTTAAGTACTTCGGTGATTGGGTTTTAAAGGAACTTCAACAGCCATCTCGTCCTTCAAAATCCCCACCCTGACCACATTGCCTGATCTTTGACCTCCTAGTCGGCACTCTTTCATTTCATTTTCTTTATTTGTCAAAGACCATATACAAAAAAAAAAATGAACTAAGAAAAATTTCATTGTACCAAACATGATTAAAACTATTAACTGTGCCACAAAGGAGCCATACATACACACTGCTAGGTACTCGTGTTTTATTTTTTATTACTTTTCACTATTGCTCTGTACAGCTTTTCAGTTGGCTTGTTCTTGGCATAGTGTTCTCCTCCGGTCCCAGCTGGCAGCTGAAATAGCAGGACTGATCACCCAAATTAGTCCCAACTGCTCTACCAGCCTTCAGGCACTGCCCACCAAACCTACTGCCCCACCACTTCTCTGCAGCAGAGCAGACCACACCCCTGCCACATACCGCCATTGCCTGACTGAGGCCAGGGAGCCATCCGGCAGAGCCTATCCCCCCACGCCAGTGGGAGAGGAAATCCCCCATGATCATCTGCGCCCCCGACCACCTTTAACTTCAAACAGGTGAGAGCCAGATACCACTGCGTGATCTTGGCATTGGCATCCTTGGTAAATGGTAAATGGCCTGTATTTGTATAGCGCTTTTATAGTCCCTAAGGACCCCAAAGCGCTTTACACAACCAGTAATCCACCCATTAACACACACATTCACACACTGGTGATGGCAAGCTACATTGTAGCCACAGCCACCCTGGGGCGCACTGACAGAGGCGAGGCTGCCAGACACTGGCGCCATCGGGCCCTCTGACCACCTTCATGCAGTGGAGCCATTGCAGCTGGGCATGGTCTGAACAGAGGGTGAATGACCGTCCCAGGATGTAATAGCGAAACGAGTCGACTGCCCACCGGATGGCCAGACACTCCTTCTTTATCTGGCCTCTGACACTTCACAGCTGATGTATACAACCGGGCAGTTGACCCCCCTTACAAGCTGGGACAAAACAGCTCCCACTCTTCTGTTTGAGGCATCAGTCAGCAGAATTGAAGGGTGTGAAAAGGGTCTCCCCACAGAGAGCCTTCATCACATGCACAAATCCTGCTCAGTCCACTGGACCAGATCTGGCGCCCCCTTTCGGGTGACATTGGTTAAGGGCTGGTCAGCTCCTCAAAGTTTGGCACAAATCGTTGGTAATAACCAGTCGACCCCAAGAACCGTCTCACCTCTTTTTTGGTCTTGGGGTGCAGGCAGGATGTGATGGCTGTAGTTCTCTCCAAATGCGGGCGCAACTGCTTGACTCCTAAGTGGTACCCGAGATACTGTACCTCCCTCTGTCCAACTGCATACTTTTTTGGGTTGGCTGTGAGCTTGCCTGCCTCAGAGACTCCAGGACTACAACCACTCGCTGCACATGCTGTGGATTATGACATCATCCAGGTAGGCGGCAGCATATGCAGCGTGTGGATGCAGCACCTGGTCCATAAGGAGCTGGAATGTGGCAGGGGCTCTGAACAAGCTGAATGGAAGTGTGACAAATTGGTACAAACCGCGCAGAGTGGAAGGCCCTTTGTTAAAATCAGTGTAGTTAAAAAATGTGTCTAACCAGGAGCTCGTTGATCCGCGCATTGGATAAGCATCAAACTGCAACACTTCATTCACTTTGCAGTGGCCAACACAGAACCCTATAAACTCATCTTTCTTCACTGTAAAAACTATGGCATCCTTCTATTACTCCCATATCAAGCATCACAGCCAATTCCTTCTTAAGCAACTTGTCTTTTATGTTCAGGTAACCTGTAGGGCCAAAAACGCATTGTCATGCCAGGGCGCCATTTCAAAATGGTGATCTATGAAATTTGTATGGCTGGGCAGGCGGAAGAACACATCTGCAAACCACTTTTGCAGCAAAGCAGCATCTGCTCTCTGGGCCTGTGTGAGATGATCATCATAATCTAGGAGGCGGGAATGGTGGAACGTGGCACCACCGGCCTGAACTGATCTCTCTCCTGAACCATGCTCACCAGAGAAACAGTTTCAGCCTCTCTCCATGCTTTCAAGAGGTTGAGGTGATATATCTGTGTGGCTCCTCCCCTGTCAGACTGTACAACCTCATAGTCAACATGCCCTATTTGCCATGTGACCACAAAGGGTCCTTGGCACTTGATGAGTAATTTGGAGCTAAAAAAGGGAGCAATACAAGCACTTTTTCTCATGGTGAAAATGAGTCTAAGCCCTCTGTCGTCCTGTTTCTGGGTCTGGAGCATGTGGCAACCCCGCCAATGTGTAGCTTTGCTCTGAGGTCCAGAACATATTGTATTTCATTTTTTAGCCAGGCTTGGACCTTCCCCACAGTTGTTTCTTTCCACGGCTTCCTGCCAAACAACAACTAAGCATATCAATATATAACACCACCCTTTTGACCTGATATGGCTTTTACTTTCTCATCATCAGACTGAGACTATCATGACTGATTTAATCCATGTACATAGACACATACCATGATTTAGTACCATCCATCAATCCATTCGTCTATCTATCCATTTAATCTGTTTGTGTGTGTACCATTACATTTCTGTGAGCCAGCATAAACATGTGAGGTCAGTGCAACTTAAAACATGACAGGAAAAAGTTAAATATATATTATATCACATAACCATTAATAATTCAGTGACAGTCACCCCAGACAAAAAAAATTCCATATCATTTGCATGGCTCTTGTTTTCTTCCCCTTTCCTCATAGGGGAGGTGCATAGGCACCAATTTCCTCATTTACTGCTGGCTTTTAAAAGCTATCTTGCTTAAATGAAGACAACTTGATTACCACGGGAAGAAATGAATTTTTAAAACATATCATAAGATTAATAGGTGTATGTTGCTAGGGGCTTTGTGTTTGTCACAAATCAGCAATAACAAGCATTTTTACTACTCAAACCGAAACGGTGTGTTCTGTTTCACAATGAATAGTTACGTAATGGCTTCCAGCTATCTAACCAGAAGTTTTGAACAAACTCAGAGCTCTGTTGGAGGCTGCAGTGTGTTTTTTTAATTGTTTGTGTCAAAGCAAACACTTTTATCTATGCAACTGAGCACAGTAACAGTTTCATTTCTTTTGTGCAGGGCAGTTTAATGTGACATATTCATTTTTTAAAAATTGCATGTAAAGCTTTTGGATAATTTGTAGCCAATGTGAACAGTACAGAACACTAAGTACTGTCAAATCAAAGGTATTTCGTGACAGGTGAGCAACTCAGCTCGGAGAGCTTTTTACCCTCCCATTCTTTAAACACATGCTCACTCTTACAATCACCACTGCAGTAGCCTTTATAACTACTCATATTTCATGGCTATGACAGTGGAGCCCTAAAACATGTTGAACAAACAGACCTATCATGTGTGTTACTGCACTCCAAGTTAGCAAACAACTGGTGCACTCTGAACACTAAACTGCACTCACACAAAAGTGAAGGCCAAAAGTTCTCGCAGAGACTGGGGCACACTGGACATTCCTGTAAAGTTGAGTCAAATTAGTTTAGAATGTTATACATGGAGGTTTTCTGAAACTACATTAACCTGAAGGGAATTAAAATGAACTACATCAAATTAAATCTTTGCTTTAAGTCATTCCAAATATTTTACAATAATACATATGTGCCTGCATTTGCATACAAAAGACCCCAGTAACTATACAATTTCTATATCAGTTTATTATTTAGAACAAATGACCTAAATCTTTCCAAACAGAAAAACTGCCCAGAATTTTGTACATTTCAAAAAAAGTACTAAACCCTCTATTATGTATAACAACAGAATCGGCTCCTTCAGACCATTAAATCGACTGTTACCAACCTCCACTGTGTATATTCAGTCAGACTGTTTAAAACCTCAAGTATAATTGTTTATTTCAGTACAAAAAAGCGTTTTCCCCACATGCAATTTGGATTTTAAAGCAAACACTGTAAAATAAAACACACTAAAATCCACTGAGTGTTAAAATATCAGCAATTAAATGAGATGATGTTATAGGGACAAGCACACTTATGGAATTAATTAAAAAGGCATTTATAACTTAAAATGTGAGTAAAAATATTCAGTTTTTTCAAGGACAATAGAGCTAAAGGTCCATTTCCAACATTTACATGTTTTGAATATTTAAATATTTTGCTGTGTTTGTATTCCAGAGAATTCCTGTCCAAGTGCAGGAAGATCCAGTACGGGCACAAGGAGGATGAGGAGGATGCTAATGTTGCAAGTCTCAGATCAACCAGCTGAGCGCTAAGAGCTATGACTCTGGCAAGGTAAATATATATATCAGTTTAGACAATATCTCAAATA
Source organism: Simochromis diagramma (assembly GCF_900408965.1). Classification (NCBI taxonomy): domain Eukaryota; kingdom Metazoa; phylum Chordata; class Actinopteri; order Cichliformes; family Cichlidae; genus Simochromis; species Simochromis diagramma. The sequence goes on from NW_024386765.1 coordinate 1,224,204, forward strand.
GCAGTAAACAAACACTTTCTCTTTTATTTATATAATTATATGTAAATTGTACTTCGTTTCAATTTATTGTATCATATAATGTGATATGGTTTATGTTGAAACAATAAAGATTAAATGGTTGCCCTTAAATCGATCCTTTGCCTGTATTTTTTTCTTTATCTGTGAAAGGTAGCTAATATAAGGATTTAATACACGTCAACCATAACCGTTTGATTTGAGAAGCACTAAGGATCTTGAGAAATATAAACCAATACCAGTTGTTTGTAACACGTTTCTGTCACAGATCATCACTTGACCTTTATATTAAATATTCTTTCTGTCAGTAAATAAAAATATTGTTACTGAGTAGAACTGTACAGTAAATGTTAGCCACAATCCCTTTGCCTAATGTTTTGGGGCTTTTTGCAACAGAAGTAGGAAATGTAATGTAATATGGCAAATAGTTACTTAAATATCAATTAATTTTTTTATCAGTTAATGTTATAAATCAGGGGTGTGAAAAGAATTTTACATTGCGGGCCACATATGGCCCACTTTGAACCATTTAAACTCTTTTTTCTGTCAGTGTAAAGAAGTCACATATTTAACAGTTTTTCTACATGATAAAGAAAACGCTGCTGTGATGAAGAAAGAAATCTGTCAGTATGACTCTATGGACTTAAATGTGTAAAATTACAGAAAAAGTTCTTGTAGCTCATTCCCCACACTGTCCATTTTTTGTTGTTGTTTTTTTTAACTGTAGTGGTAAAAGAAACTGAAATTTCTATAGTAGAAAGTGAAAAACAAGCTTTTCTGTCATTTAATTGTTTATTGCTTAATTTCTTTCTGTAATATAAAGGGAGGTAGGAAAGGCTGTAAAAGTTATGAAAATAGTTAAAAGTCCAAAATTGATGCTTGTCTGTAGTGAGGATAAGATCAACCAAATTAAGAATTATAAATAGCTTCAAGTGCACACCACTGTTACACTGTTAAGCAATACTTAACAAGTCGTCTTTGCGACACAAGTCAATCTTTTCAACGCTAGGTTGATTAACAAAATTAAGCAGGTCAAAACTCATCTTCAACCGCAACCATGAAACATAGCCACCCTAAACTCACGACACAATTTCATCAATTTAGGTTGTCCACAGCATAAAAAGATCCCGGACGAGCCCCCACTTGTGTTACGTCCACCCCACCATGGTGGAGGCAAAGGAAGGAAGGAGACAGCAACACCGGAAAACCACAATCAATGAAGGAGGAGGACAACAGGAAAGTGAAGAATTAGGCAGGATTTATTGGTTGCTTGCCTTGATAGTCAAGGCAAGCAACCAACAAGATCAACCAAATTAAGAATTATAAATAGCTTCAAGTGCACATTAAGGTCTGTGAGACTAATTTAGACTCTCAGACACTGAGCTATTCAAAGACACTTTGTATAAAGCTTATTTTATGTAATATTCAATTTTGAACTGTAAATTTTATGCATAAGGTGTATAATGTTTTCATAGGCCTGGACGAATTTGAAACCTTTTGTCCTCCACAATGGAAATAGCTGAAAAATAAAAATTGGTATCACTTTAGCCAACTCCTCTTTCTGCCCCCCTTTCTTCATTCACATAATGGTACGATCCTAGTCTGTCTTCACGTGGGATTGGTTGCGTGGTGTGCCCATCAAAATAAAACATAAAATCCCACCCCTGCCAGCATGGATTCTCAGCAGGGCTGAAGATTCTCACATACCAACGGGCCATTAATAATTGACATATGAAATTATCTCGTGGGTCAGATGTGGTGCACGAACCTTAAGTTTGACACTCCTAGTATAAATCATCCACACCACACCTAGGGTGAACTTCTTTCTGTGGAACCGCATAGCATTTTTATTCTTTGTTCCCCTGTCCCACAAATTGAGACAATGCTCCACATTTTGACTGGTTCTGCTGGACAAACACTTTTCTCAAATCTGTGTCTTATACACATAGAAAGGAAAACCTTTTAATTACAGTGAAAGGAACATCCCAAGTCACAGACAACATCCCAAGTTACACATAGCAAGCTTTGCAGATTTTTAAAAATATGATAAAAACTACTTCAAAGAAAAAGAATTCTGAGTATATTCTGCAAAACAGTTTTTTCTAGAGGTTATTTTTGTTGAGTAGAAAAATATGTTGTAAAGGGACATAGTATATGTGTGTCAAAGTTTCTAAAATTGTCAGACGTGCCAAAATGAAGCGAGTTCCAAACCGAAACCAAAAAAAAAAAAAAAACCACTGAAATGAAAGTGAAATAAATGAGAAGCTTGAGATTAGAAAAACAAACTTAAGCTTCTTTTTTATCATTATTGCACTTACTTAGCAAGAGAGTTGGAAATGTAATATATTTGTCCTGTATGTGCTCGATGACAAGTTCACATTGTTGCTGTGGCCTCATTTAGTTTGTTGGGATCCTAAACACACCACATGATAGAGCTTGACTTGCTAATCAAAGATACCTAAATGCCAAATTTCTTAGGTTTGCCATGATCACGAAAGCTTCTTACATGCACACATGTATATATTATTTACATTAAAAAGTATTATTGACCAGCTCAAGTGTCAAAATAAACATTAGAGAATCCAAATTCCAAGACTGTAATTTTTACTGAGTGAAAATTTCATGTCGAAATGTTTAAGAAGTTTGTCATACTAAAGACTGTGACATTTCAATGATTGTATTGCACAACAAGTGGAATTAGGTTGACATTCAAACTGCAGTGATGTGCATGTGCCAAAAGTGGACTTGAAGCTGTGTCTGCAGAGTCGGTTGAAGTGTTAATAGGTTGACATATGAGTGTGAATGCCTGAGAGATATCTCTTACAGTTAATCACATGAAATTATTTGTATAATTTAGTTATTATGAAACTATTACACAATGGCATTACAAGTTATTGATGACAATTTAAAAATAATTTTTTGTTTGTTAATATTTTTAATTACAATTAAAAATATATCCATTAACAAAAGTTTGAAATGTGTGTTTTTACATTAATTGGTCCAACCATTTGACAAGGGACTTGACATGAGCTATTTTAAGTAGGGATTATGAACAATTCAGGATGTGCATTTGGTGATGGAAACATGACACATGAGATCTACGTACTAGCGACAAATGCTAAACTCATGTACCCATCAGCTGTCTTCCTGACCATATTTGGTTTATGTTATATATTTAACTTATGCGTTGTAAGCAAACACACTGAATGCATTCATATCTGTGTATGTAGTAGAAGACGTGAAAGTTGTTTGTGCAATATATTTATGTGTTAGATCACTCTGGCACAACAATTATGTGCTTTTAAAATTATGAAGTGTATAAAAACATTAAATAATTAAACAATTACCTATAAATATATGTATATAACTTTTTTCCACTTATAAAAAATGCATTAGACAAATTGTTTAATCTTCAGTAAATATGAATTAAATTTTCTTATTATTGCATATGTTTTATAAATCATTGGTAGCTCATTCAAAAAGGTTTCTAATAAAAATATTGTATCTAACTATTGCTCTGCATTGTCTTTTTATTCTTTGCTGTAATTAACAATAACATTTTTTCTATAGACATAAGAAAATCTCAGCTGAGTGCAGCCTGTCACCAGGTGGCAGAAAGCAAGCAATATTCCTGTTCAAAACAGACACAGGGTGCATATGAGGATGCAAATTAGGGAGAAGAAAATCAAACAGAAAAATCTGGATATTCTTGCTAAGGACCTACATCACTCGAATCATCCTAGTATTTATATATTATAAATTTATCAAATAAAATTGAACATTTTTAATTAGAAAGATAGAATGCAAAGTGTGTTTTTGTGTTTTTAAAACCCCTATAAATTTATATTCATGCTAATTTAAGTGGGGATTATTAACAGTCTGCATTTGCTGATGGAAGTATGAAACATTTGATGCACGTACTAGCGACAAATGCTGAACTCAAGTAACCATGAGCTGCCTTCCTGGCCATGTTTGGTCTATGTCATATATTTAACGTATGCCTTGTAAGCAAACACACTGAGTGCATTCAAGTCTGTGTGAGCTGTAGAAGATTGTATTTGTGGTCAGATTATCAATATTAATATCAATATCAACACCTTAATTATTATATACTTTGGCAGTATATTTTAATATTAATTAATGCTAACTGTATATGTTTGATACGTTATTGATAGCTCATTCAAAACAGTCTGGAAATCTAACTATTGTCCTGCATTTGTCTGTTTATTTATTTATTTTTACCATAATTATGAATAATATTGCTATTGCCCCACATATGATTATTCTCCACTGAGTGCAGCTTGTCAGCAGGGCTCAAAAAGTAAGCAATGGTTTCAAAATAGACACAGAGTACAGATGAGGATGCAAGCTCTTATGTGGGATGTCATATATATATATATATATATATATATATATATATATATATATATATATATATATATATATATATATATATATATATATATATATATTCCTACCAGGGATGTAATGTATGATATGACAAAAAAAATTTATATAAAACATGAGCCTTTTTAATATAAAGAGTTATAAATGAAGTAAATGACAGTGTGCAGAGGAGAAAGACTGCAGGGAGGATCAGGAAGTTCCTTGTGGATTAACTTAATTCTACAGTATTTGATGGTCTACACACACTTGACTTGTGTAGGCCTGGGTCATAAGAACTATCTTACCTAATGGGGGGAAAAAAGGTTAAAACATACTGGTGTACTAACTTCTTGAATTGTAAGAAGGCTCACTTTGTTTCGTAAGGCACACATATTATTAGCTGTGCTAAAACATCTACAAAGCAGCAAACATGACATTCATTTCTCACAGTGTTTAGTTGCCATCCTTAACCTACAGTAAAAACTTGACCTTGTACTTGGTCTGGCACCGCAGACTTGACCTAGTGTTAATAAATTCCAACACACAATTCCCACTTGAAGCATTGAACGTTGCCATTCCAACATATATCTCTAATTAATCTGTGTGGCATGGCAACAGCTGTGGCCAACTTGGATTTATGGCATTCCAGAGATGACCCTAAGGCACAGAAAGAAACTGTTGAATTGTATAAAATTGTTTCAGTGTCTCCTTCATTATAAACTGATGTTTATAGTTTTTAATGTTTTCTTTCATGTTTTTATATCTTCATCTTTCTAATGAAGCATCCTGAGTCTCAGATAGCATCATGTATGAGCTTAGCTTGCAATTCAGGTTGTGATTGTATCAAAAGAGAAGTGGGATATCTTTGGCATTATCCTAAACTGCTCATGAGAATCAGACATTTTTGCGGTTACTTTCCCGTCTTAATCTAGTTGGTAAATCAGTAGGAACATATTACAAATACAAATACTCAAACAAAATAGGTCAGAAATTAATAAGAAAAACAAACAAAAATATCTCAAAGTTTACACAGGTCAATGGTATTAAATGATAGTAAATCATTGTGTAAGTCTAACAATAAGGTACTGTTCAAGTCTATCTTCAAATATTATTAGAAAATAGACTTGAAGTCTCTAAACACTGGAGTTGTGGTTACACTCATACACCGTCAGTGAAAAATGAGCCGCTTTGCAGCCTGTGCAGACAGCTGTTTTCATTAAAGGTTCAGCTGTAAGTAGATCTTCATCTGTGTGACACTGTCCTGAAAAATACAGCTGAAATACAATCTGTGTTGATATAGTGTAAAATATGGCAAAGGCAACCAGGGGGAATCATTGTTTTGGAGATGCTTCATAAAATAAATCAGCTTCACACTGCAACATGAAAAAACACAAAGCATTTTTTGGAATCCCCTTTTCTTTTGCACCTTGTTTCTTTAATGTGGACATGATACTTTGAATTGTTTTTAAGTGAGAAATCCTTTGCTTCCTAAATAGCTTTAAAGAATGTTTAGAAGTGAAAGCTGGTGTACAGTATGTCCTTGCACTATGTTTCAGCAGATGTCTGCTCACTCTGGTATCCACACCACATTTGGCATTTCTCCCATATATAACTTTGTTGGGTAAGCATGCTGCATTGAATATAAGCGGTCCGCGAGAGCACATCACTCTGTGGTAGAAGAAGAAGACTTTTGCTTGTGGTAGGTTTGTCTTCTATCTGCTTTGGAACTGGTAGTATCTTCATTATTATTATAATAGTACTTAAATAAATACATTTATTTACTTTTTTAAAAACAAGTATTGACAATATCTCCTATGTGTTCAACAGGATTGTGCAATATAACATACTTTTGACAGAAACAGAGTCAGGTATGGACAACTTTTAACTATTTAAAATTGTCAGTATTTTATGTTTTATATTATTTGTCTTTGGGCAGCATGGTGGCACGGTGGTTAGCACTGTTGCCGCACAGCAAGAAGGTCCTGAGTTCAATTCCAACATCAGGCCGGGGTCTTTCTGTGTGGAGTTTGCATTTTCTCCCCGTGTTTGCATGGGTTCCCTCCGGGTACTCCGGCTTCCTCCCACTGTCCAAAGACATGCAGCTTGTGGGGATAGGTTAATTGGAAAAAATTCAAATTATCACTAGGTGTGAATGTGAGTGTGAATGGTTGTTTGTCCCTGTGTGTTGGCGCTGCGACAGACTGGCGTCTGGACTGGCCTGTCCAGGGTGTACCCCGCCTCTCGCCCTATGACAGCTGGGATAGGCTCCAGCTCCCCCCGTGACCCTGAAAAGGATAAGCGGAAGCGAATGGATGGATGTATTATTTGTCTTTGATGTTAAGGTGTTAGCTGTCCACTCACAAGAACTCGACGATAACTCTAACATATTTGTCTAAGATTACACTTATTTGTCATAACATCATAGAAGTAAACCGCCACCATGAGTACGGACGCAGAGATGGCCGTTTATGGCAAAGCTGCCATTTACCTCCGTAAGCCAGAGAAGGAGAGAATTGAGGCTCAGAACAAACCTTTTGATGCCAAGACTGCCTGCTATGTGACTGATGTCAAAGAGCTGTACTTGAAGGGTACTATCGTCAAGAAAGATGGTGCCAACGTCACCGTCAAAGTCTTGGACACTCAGGAGGTCGGTATAATAAAGTTAGAGTTAACTGAGAGTCAGATATGACAAATTCTCATCGTGATCAATGTGCTGTTGCAGGAGAAGACAGTCAAAGAAGAAGACGTCTCTCCAATGAACCCTCCCAAGTTCGACAAAATTGAGGACATGGCCATGATGACCCACCTCAATGAAGCCTCTGTGCTGTATAACCTCAAAGAGCGTTATGCAGCATGGATGATCTATGTGAGACTGTCTTCCTAAGAAGCAAAACTTTTAAAATTACTCTTCTAACAGCAACTGTTAATTAACATCCACTTTTTTAAAAATCTCTTTAACCACTTTTAGACCTACTCTGGGTTGTTCTGCGCCACAGTAAATCCCTACAAGTGGCTCCCAGTGTACGACTCTGAAGTCGTCTCTGCCTATAGAGGCAAGAAGCGTATGGAGGCTCCACCCCACATCTTCTCTGTCTCTGACAACGCTTATCAGTTCATGCTTACTGGTATGCCTTTAACTCAAAAATCAAATATTTAATCATATATATGGTGATAACTACAGAAATACATAGTGAACTCCTTTTTCATTTTAACAGATAGGGAGAACCAGTCTGTCTTGATCACGTAAGTGTCACATTGTTTGACTTTGTTTAAAATAGTTCAGCATTTCAAACAAACTCTTAAAAGTATTTGTCTACACCCAGTGGAGAATCTGGTGCCGGAAAGACTGTGAACACCAAGCGTGTCATCCAGTACTTTGCCACTATCTCAGTTGGTGGAGATAAGAAGAAGGACCAAACATCCGGCAAAATGCAGGTACACAAACGTGATAAGATTAGTAAAATCATCATGAAATATACTTCAGTAAGAAAAATAATTTTCTCATATATTTCTTAAACCTGGGTTTAAGGGGTCCCTGGAGGATCAGATTATTGCAGCCAATCCCTTGCTGGAGGCTTACGGTAACGCCAAAACTGTGAGGAATGACAACTCTTCTCGTTTTGTAAGTATGGAGTGATCTTTAGATAGGAGAAATAGTGTTATGATTGTTGTGTGACTTTGACAGCTCCTTTTGTTCCAAACAGGGTAAATTCATCAGGATTCATTTCGGCACAACTGGCAAACTGGCTAGTGCTGATATTGAGACATGTAAGTGACAAATTCACAATGTGAGTAGTTCATCTGACTTTGGGACAAACTGTGACTTCAAAATTTGATCAAAATCTGCAGATCTGCTGGAGAAGTCTAGAGTGACATTCCAGCTTCCTGATGAGAGAGGTTACCACATCTTCTACCAGATGATGACAAACCACAAGCCAGAGCTGCTTGGTAAGCAGCAAAACCAAGTTGTTGCACAGTTCTCATTTTAAACAATTTATTAAACACTTATGTTTTATTCCTTTTTCCAGAAATAGCCCTCATCACAACCAACCCCTACGACTTCCCCATGTGCAGCATGGGTCAGATTAGTGTGGCCAGCATTGATGACAAAGTTGAGCTGGAAGCAACAGATGTGAGTGAGATTTGATTTATAATTAAAATATCAATGATGTTGTGTCTTTAAGAAAAAAAGTGTTTATGCAGTGTTTCATGTGGACACTTTTGAACAGAATGCTATTGACATCCTGGGCTTCAGTAATGAGGAGAAGATGAGCATCTACAAAATGACTGGTGCTGTGCTTCATCATGGTAACATGAAGTTCAAGCAGAAGCAGCGTGAGGAGCAAGCTGAGCCTGATGGCACAGAGGGTGAGTACTTAGTAAAAAATACTTGTGAATAAGAGCAGTATGGTTCCCAATTAGACTAAAAAATCCTTGTCACATACTGTATAATGTATGTACTGTATAATAATGTTATAAATTGCTGTTTTCAGATGCTGACAAGGTTGCTTACTTGCTGGGTTTGAACTCTGCTGACATGCTGAAGGCTCTGTGCTATCCCAGAGTGAAGGTCGGAAATGAGTATGTCACCAAGGGACAGACTGTACCTCAGGTAAATGAGACAAACTGGTACAAAAAACATGCGCTGCTTAAATCAGAGCGTATTTGGATCAAATGAAACATAATCATGTACCAGATTTAATAGATAATTATTTGCCAGGTATATGTTTGTTAAATATTTGGTCTTAAATGCATTTTGTGATTCAATCAAATTTCCCCTTTTTATTTTTTTAGGTGCTGAACTCTGTGACAGCCCTGGCCAAGTCCATCTATGAAAAGATGTTCTTGTGGATGGTCATCCGTATCAACCAGATGTTGGACACAAAGCAGCAAAGGAATTACTTCATTGGTGTCCTGGATATTGCTGGCTTTGAGATCTTTGATGTAAGCTTTATTGCTAACAAATGGGGAAACTCTACTTCAATTATAAGATCCCGCTTAGTGATTTTTTCCGTACCCTTTTCTCCCCTCACAGTTCAACACCTTGGAACAGCTGTGCATTAACTTCACCAATGAAAAACTGCAACAGTTTTTCAACCACCACATGTTCGTCCTGGAGCAAGAGGAGTACAAGAAGGAGGGTATTATCTGGGAGTTCATTGACTTTGGCATGGACTTGGCTGCCTGCATTGAGCTTATTGAAAAGGTATACTTCAAGTTCATGTTTGAATCTTATATCTTTTTTATGTCAGTTTTGTTATAATAGAGGAAAAGTGCCACTTGGTGACATATCTCTTTTCTTTACATTCATCAAGCCCATGGGCATCTTCTCCATCCTTGAAGAGGAGTGCATGTTCCCCAAGGCAACTGACACATCCTTCAAGAACAAACTGTATGACCAGCATCTTGGCAAGTGCAAAGCATTTGAGAAGCCAAAACCTACCAAGGGCAAGGCTGAGGCCCACTTCTCCCTGGTGCACTATGCTGGCACTGTGGACTACAACATCGCTGGCTGGCTGGATAAGAACAAGGACCCACTGAATGAGTCTGTGCTGCAACTTTACCAGAAGTCCTCAGTTAAACTGCTGAGTCTTCTGTATCCACCTGTAGTTGAAGGTATGATGTAACTGAAAACATACATTTTCCATATTCTACATGTTATTAAGTTTTGTTTGGTATTACGAGTCTCACAATGTTTTTAATTACAATTCACAAACAAAAAACAGAGACTGGCGGTGGCAAGAAGGGAGGCAAGAAGAAGGGTGGCTCCATGCAGACTGTGTCTTCACAGTTCAGGGTAAGGTTTGAGAAGTAAATTAAATGTAAAATAATACATTTTTTATTTTTACTTTTCATGACAAAAATGTACTTTTGTGTACCTACAGGAGAACTTGGGCAAGCTAATGACAAACCTGAGAAGCACCCATCCTCACTTTGTGCGTTGCCTGATCCCTAACGAGTCAAAGACTCCAGGTAACCCAACATAATTTGTGTGCCTGCATGCACAGGTTTGGATTAGAAAACAGCAAATTAGTGTTTGTTCACAGTATGAACTCAAACATTTTTGTTCTACAGGTCTGATGGAGAACTTCTTGGTCATCCACCAGCTCAGGTGTAACGGTGTGCTGGAGGGTATCAGAATCTGCAGAAAAGGTTTCCCCAGCAGAATCCTCTATGGTGACTTCAAACAGAGGTGCAATTAATATCCTCGTGGACTTTTGATTCAAAATATGATAAGAAAATGCTGACACTGACAAATCACTCTCTCACAAAAGATACAAGGTACTGAATGCCAGCGTCATCCCTGAGGGCCAGTTCATTGACAACAAGAAGGCTGCAGAGAAACTGCTTGGATCAATTGATGTTGATCACGACCAGTACAGATTTGGACACACTAAGGTAAACAGCCTGATTGCATTACTATAGATCCATGCATGAATATAAAATTACTTTTTTAATTTTTAAAAATCTGTCTGCTTAAAGCAATTACTTTTGGACAAAACTGAAGGAGGTAAGGTCAGTGAACTGGATGAAAACTAAAAAGAAGCTCAAGTAAAATATCAACAAGTTTCCATCCCCAAATTTCAATAGCCCTGGATTTATTATCATAGTTACACATGAAGATCAAATCAAAATTTTCCTGTTTTTTCTCAAAGTACAAAAAAGAAAACATAACGATAAATGTGTCAAATAGTTGATTAAATAATTAACTATTTGACACATTTATCGTTATGTTTTCTTTTTTGTTTTAAAAATTATTATTATTTTATGTGGCCCATTTGACATAAATTATGCTACTTTGTGCACACATGAGATATTGTATGGTAGACAATAAACCAACTCCCATATGTAATGCAGACGTGTCCACACAGGAGGCACAAGGTTTCTCAAATACCATGTCATTAGTTTAGCAAGCTTTTCACTGTGTACGTTCATAAAATTCCCCAAACCTGATGTAGATTTACATTTACTGTACATATACTTTCTGAATCATTTCTAATTGAATGCTTACTATAATATAATTCTCTCTTGTGATCATTTAGGTGTTCTTCAAGGCTGGTCTCCTGGGTACCCTTGAGGAGATGAGAGATGAAAAGTTGGCAGCTCTGGTCACCATGACTCAGGCTGTCTGCCGTGGTTTCCTCATGAGAAAGGAGTATGTCAAAATGACGGAGAGGAGGTATGTTGAACACAGCAATTAAGAGCAATGAGCCAGAATAAAAACAATGAAAAATAACTTTGTCAATAATGGAAATCTCTTGTGCACAGGGAGTCCATCTTCACCATCCAGTACAACATCCGCTCATTCATGAATGTCAAACACTGGCCATGGATGAAGGTGTACTACAAGATCAAGCCTCTGCTCAAGAGTGCTGAAACTGAGAAGGAGCTGCAGCAGATGAAGGAGAATTATGAGAAGATGAAAACAGATCTGGCTGCTGCCCTGGCCAAGAAGAAGGAACTAGAGGAGAAGATGGTGTCCCTTCTGCAGGAGAAGAACGATCTGCAGCTCCAAGTGGCATCTGTAAGTAGATATCAAGAGAAGCTGTGCCCTTTTATTTTGTTACCATAAAATGTTAACGTGTTCATGTGTGTTCTTCCAATGCAAACTAGGAATCAGAGAATCTCTCAGATGCTGAGGAGAGATGTGAGGGACTTATCAAGAGCAAGATTCAGCTGGAGGCAAAACTCAAAGAGGTAACTGAGAGACTGGAGGATGAAGAAGAAATCAATGCCGAGCTCACTGGCAAGAAGAGAAAGCTGGAGGATGAATGCTCTGAGCTCAAGAAAGACATTGATGACCTGGAGCTTACCTTGGCTAAAGTAGAGAAGGAGAAACATGCCACTGAGAACAAGGTTTGACATTTGGATTATACCTAGCAGATTAAACAACATGTATACAACAATACAGTCACATGGTAATAACACTGTAATTGCAAATGTAGGTGAAGAATCTGACTGAAGAGATGGCTTCTCAAGATGAGAGCATCGCTAAGCTGACTAAGGAGAAGAAAGCTCTTCAGGAGGCTCATCAGCAGACTCTTGATGACCTCCAGTCTGAGGAAGACAAAGTCAACACTCTGACCAAGTCCAAGACCAAGCTTGAGCAGCAAGTTGATGATGTAAGTTGAAAATGTCACAGGTGATGGCAAAACAGAGAGAGAAAAGAAACCTCTTCTTTAACAAGAGAATAACAAAGTCATGTCATTGTGCAGCTTGAGGGTTCTCTGGAACAAGAGAAGAAGCTTCGTATGGACCTTGAGAGAGCCAAGAGGAAGCTGGAGGGTGATCTGAAGCTCGCCCAGGAATCCATTATGGATCTTGAGAATGACAAGCAGCAGTCTGATGAGAAACTGAAAAAGTACTTTCATTTTTTCTCCCTTTATGACAAGCATCCTTCTAAGGATTGGACATAATATGTACATTTATTAACTATGCAACTTATTATTTTCACAGGAAAGACTTTGAAATCAGTCAGCTCCTTAGCAAGATTGAGGATGAGCAGTCAATGGGTGCCCAGCTTCAGAAGAAGATCAAGGAGCTTCAGGTAAATGATACATGATGTTACATCAAATGATAGTCCATACATATTTTCTGCGTCGTACTTTAAATTTGAAAGTTTACTCAAAGGAGACACACATCTAATCCAACAGGCTCGTATTGAAGAGCTGGAGGAGGAGATTGAGGCTGAACGTGCTGCTCGCGCCAAGGTTGAGAAGCAGAGAGCTGACCTCTCCAGGGAACTTGAAGAGATCAGTGAAAGGCTGGAGGAAGCAGGTGGTGCAACTGCTGCTCAGATTGAGATGAACAAGAAGCGTGAAGCTGAGTTCCAGAAGCTCCGTCGTGACCTGGAGGAGGCTACTCTGCAGCATGAAGCCACCGCTGCTGCTCTGCGCAAGAAGCAGGCTGACAGCGTTGCTGAGCTGGGAGAGCAGATCGACAACCTCCAACGTGTCAAGCAGAAGCTTGAGAAGGAAAAGAGTGAATACAAGATGGAGATTGACGACCTGTCCAGCAACATGGAAGCTGTCGCTAAAGCAAAGGTAAACAACAAAATGCATTTATTTTAATACTTAAATCACCAGCAAATAGTGATGATATAAAAGCTTGTCACTGATGAATCTTTTTCTCCCTCTCTAGGGAAATCTTGAAAAGATGTGCCGTACTCTTGAGGACCAACTTAGTGAACTGAAGGCCAAAAACGATGAAAATGTCCGTCAGATCAATGATTTGGGTGCACAGAGAGCACGTCTGCTTACTGAAAATGGTTTGTATAAGACAACATGCAGTGATCCTAACTTAGTCCTTTATAGTGATCTTCTGTTTTCGATAGAAAAACTGAACACAAACTAAAGTTTGATGACTATTTTTACACAAGGTGAGTTCAGCCGCCAGATTGAAGAGAAAGAAGCTCTCGTCTCTCAGCTGACCAGAGGCAAACAGGCCTTCACACAACAGATTGAGGAGCTGAAGAGACACATTGAAGAGGAGATTAAGGTAAAAAACACTTCAATGGAGGCTGGTATGGCTTACCAGACAGGGCAGGTGATCCCTATGCTGTAAGGCCCAAGTTTGAATCCATCATAAATGGTAAAAGTGGGTATAGTTTTTTGTTGGTGATTCCAACATTTTGCTCATGCAATGATGTGTCTTACACCAGGCCAAGAATGCCCTTGCCCATGCACTGCAGTCAGCTCGCCACGACTGTGACCTGCTGAGGGAACAGTTTGAAGAGGAGCAGGAGGCCAAGGCTGAGCTGCAGCGTTCAATGTCCAAGGCCAACAGTGAGGTGGCTCAGTGGAGAAGCAAATATGAAACTGATGCTATCCAGCGCACTGAGGAGCTTGAGGAAGCCAAGTGAGTATTTAGTTAGTAAGAATGTGAGCAAAAAACAAGTAAAACAATAAGCTTTTACTGAAACAATGTTTTTTCATAAAGGAAAAAGCTGGCCCAGCGCCTTCAGGAGGCAGAGGAGCAGATCGAGGCCGTTAACTCCAAGTGTGCTTCTCTGGAGAAGACCAAACAGAGGCTCCAGAGTGAAGTGGAGGACCTCATGATTGATGTGGAGAGAGCTAATGGCCTGGCCGCTAACCTGGACAAGAAGCAGAGGAACTTTGACAAGGTACCATCATTTACTTTGCTTGAACAAGACACAAACTCATGGTTTCTCTTAGTATGGGTGAATAACTGCATCGAATGTATATATAGGTGTTGGCAGAGTGGAAACAGAAGTATGAGGAGGGTCAGGCAGAGGTGGAAGGATCTCAGAAGGAGGCTCGTTCTCTCAGCACTGAACTGTTCAAGATGAAGAACTCCTATGAGGAAGCCTTGGATCAGCTGGAGACCATGAAGCGTGAAAACAAGAACCTGCAACGTGAGTTCCTACTATGCTGTGCAAGTAACGTGTGTTCATTTTTAATGTCTTAAGACTAAACAATATCACACATGCCTCTGCAGAGGAGATTTCCGATCTGACTGAACAGATTGGTGAGACTGGAAAGAGCATTCATGAGCTGGAGAAGGCCAAGAAGCAGGTGGAGACAGAGAAGTCTGAGATCCAGACAGCTCTTGAAGAGGCTGAGGTAAATCTTTGTCTGAGGAGCTCCTCTGAAAATAAATATTCAGTTATACACAAGTAAAATCTACAAATGCAGAGATGAATATATTTTCATATTCATTCTTTCATATGATTAGGGAACTCTGGAGCACGAAGAGTCTAAGATCCTGCGTGTTCAGCTGGAGCTCAACCAGGTCAAAGGTGAAGTAGACAGGAAGCTGGCAGAGAAAGATGAAGAGATTGAGCAGATCAAGAGGAACAGCCAGAGAGTGACTGACTCCATGCAGAGCACTCTGGATTCTGAGGTCAGGAGCAGGAATGATGCCCTGAGAATCAAGAAGAAGATGGAGGGTGATCTGAATGAGATGGAGGTTCAGCTGAGCCATGCTAATCGCCAGGCTGCTGAGTCCCAGAAACAGCTGAGAAATGTCCAGGCACAGCTGAAGGTATGATAGAGCACATAGCTGTTGTACACATTCTGTGTAAGTGCATTTTTTTTATTCATGTGAATATAATTTTGATATTCTTTTTTACTAGGATGCACAATTGCACCTGGATGATGCTGTCAGGTCTCAGGATGACCTCAAGGAACAAGCTGCTATGGTGGAGCGCAGGAACGGTCTCATGGTAGCTGAAATTGAGGAGCTTAGAGCTGCTCTGGAACAGACAGAGAGAAGCCGCAAAATCGCTGAGCAGGAGCTGGTGGACGCCAGTGAGCGTGTTGGTCTGCTGCACTCTCAGGTGAACATTTTTGAAGAGACACTTTAATTGTTTTTTTTAGACAAACTTAAAACGAACATCCTAAAATGTAAACTTTCCATTTCTTAGAACACAAGCCTTCTGAATACCAAGAAGAAGCTTGAGGCTGACCTGGTTCAGATCCAGAGTGAAGTGGATGACACTGTTCAGGAAGCAAGAAATGCAGAGGAGAAGGCCAAGAAGGCCATCACTGATGTAGGTTTATACAAATGTCCACTATGACAGTACAACTCAGCTTTGTTTTCATCACTCTGTTAATTGAGGTCATGTTTTCTAGGCTGCTGTGATGGCTGAGGAGCTGAAGAAGGAGCAGGACACTAGCGCTCACCTGGAGAGGATGAAGAAGAACCTTGAGGCTGCTGTTAAGGACCTGCAGCACCGCCTGGATGAGGCTGAGAATCTGGCTATGAAGGGTGGCAAGAAACAGCTCCAGAAACTTGAGTCCAGGGTAAGAAGAATGTGCAGCTGAAAAATATGTGTGAAAACACACATATATAAACCATGGATTTTAAAAGTTTGCTCAATTTTCTGAAGGTGCGTGAGCTGGAGGCTGAGGTTGAAGCTGAGCAGAGGCGTGGTGCAGATGCTGTTAAGGGTGTCCGCAAATATGAGAGGAGAGTGAAGGAGCTCACCTATCAGGTAAAGCACATTAACATTTTACATCCATCCATTCTGTTCCACTTATCCTTATCAGGGTCGCGGGGGGCTGGAGCCTATTCCAGCAACCAGTGGATCACATTTTTAAAATGTGTTTTCTTTTATAGACTGAGGAGGACAAGAAGAACATTAACAGGCTGCAGGATCTGGTTGACAAGCTGCAGCTCAAGGTGAAGGCCTACAAGAGGCAGGCTGAGGAAGCGGTAAGGACCACACACAGAAAAAAAACCCCTCAACTCTATGTCAGATTTTAGTTTTGTGCAAACAAACTGTCATCGTTTTGGACACTAAGAAATTTTGACTTATTACAATGTTACAGGAGGAGCAGGCCAATGTCCATCTGTCCAAGTACAGGAAGATCCAGCATGAGCTTGAGGAGGCCGAGGAACGTGCCGACATTGCCGAGTCCCAGGTCAACAAGCTGAGAGCTAAGAGCCGCGACTCTGGCAAGGTAAATGTACACACACTTTAGACTTTGCACAAAGTTATAAGAAGAAATATCCCAATTCTGCTTCGAATTTCATAAAATTGGCTACAGACAATAATTTGATTTGTTTTCACTGAATGCTCCGTTTTTATACACACTGACCCATATGTACTGTTTTTTTTGTTCTACAGGGAAAAGATGCAGCTGAATAAAGCACACGTGTGAACTGTGCATTTCTAATCATATAATATGATGTGAAATACACTCCAATAAAATATTTTTTATCACAATTTCCTGTCTGTGATATTTTCATAGTAATAAACAAGAGAGTAAACATGACACACAGGTAATCTAAGTGCTAATGAATCTTTACTGAGGTATCCTGCATTCAGTTATTAATTTAGGCATGAATACATAGAAGTATATCTCAATTAACATCTTAGGACTTTGAGCACAAACAACTCAGAGTGAAGATACTCCAGAGGGACTCATGAATGTAGATAAGAAGTTAGAGACAGTGGTTTAGGAGGAAAAAACAATCTGCACTTAAAGAATCAACATGAACATAAATAAATAGATAACATTAATAACTTCATTCAAAATGCATTCTTGTGTATTTTAAGCTTTCTTTGTAATCCAGTGCTCTAGCTTGAAAAACATACCCCACATAATCCGTTTCAAATTCAGCTACAGAATGTGTGCAGTGAAAAAAAGTGACACACTGAGTTTGAGAAGAATGTTTAACAAAGAGCTTATTTTACTCATTGGATCACATTTTAAAAAGAGCCTGGCTTTCTGCATAACAAGCATAATGAGGATTCAAAACTAATCGTTACTCTTCGTGAAGCACATGCTAGCTGAATGAGACTGGCATAGCTAAAATAAAAGCAATACAACACTGTACCTGTAGATTACTCACCTGACCATGGGTTTTTGCTCTTTGCTGTGTGGATATTCTCCCTGGTTTCCTAAACTTTTGTCCAATGATGCTCAGCTCATTTCTGGCTTCTTTTTCTTTTCTCATTAATGGATTGGCTGATAAAGCATCCTGCCTGACAGCCTAAAAAAGGAGACTTAAAAAGCAGAAGCAAGTCTTTTAAAACACGTATTCAAAGTTTTTTTGTTTTTTTTTAAATTTCTTCATTTTTGGTAACTTCAATTATTGGGATTAGTCAACTGGAAAATTTAAAGAAATTATGATGGTGCTGATACTCCACATGTGGCTTTGTGCAATCACTTCCACTTAATCACCTTATTTCAAAGGTACATATTCTATACGTTTTAATTCGTTTTAAAATTTGCGGTAATTACTTTAATTTTTTTCTGTCCAGTCACTTTATTTTGCTATTTTGTAAACTTTTCATTAATGTATGTTTTTATTTCATACTTAAAATGTAACTGTAAATGTAATTAGTATTTCACACACTTTGTCTTCGCACACAGTCGCCCGCTTGTGTTCAATTTATCAGACATGCGCACAAAATGGCGCACTCTAGCCACAGAGCAGGGTGAGGACATGTTGATTATCAGGAGAAAAAGTCAACATACTTGTAATTTTTGTGCTTTTAAGCACTTATTATTTAAATTATTCAGTTGTGCTGGACCCTTCATACAAAAAGAGTGATATGCAGAACACTCTTTTATCGCAGCACTGCCATTCTGCTAAAAATGATATCACATTAATCATGGCTTAATACTCCAATAACATTATTGTGCCCATACCAAATGATGGAATTTATTAAGGATTCATAGGAAGTTTTAAACAACTGCATTCTATCTTGTGAAGTTAATGTCTCATATATTACATTTCATAGAATAAATTGTGGATTAAAAGATACACATTGTATAAAAAAAAAAAAAAAAGCAACTAATCATCATAACTGTGGCATTCATTATTTTTTCGAGTCCTCTCGTACTGATCTAGGTACACGCTAATTACATGTAGATAGCAACAAGTACAGTTTCTGCTTTAGCAACCAAAATAAACATTTAAACCAACAGTTCGTCGATAATGCCTCTCATAAACTGAGTAATGAGAGTAATGTTAGTGTGGCATTGAGAAAGTGGAGCATTGTTACAAACATCACATGTTTACCGTTGAGTAGCAGTAAGTACGGAGAGTAATAAAGTTTTCTGTCACTGTGAGATCAGGAGGACAAGCATGTCTGGTCTTTACCTCAGCAAGTGCAGATGCCTGAACAGTCTGATACACATGCTTTCAGGGTAAAAACATACAAATACAACACTCCATGATGATAGCGTTGGTTCTGCTGTGTTTCAGATCAGTAGGCCATGCCACTTTGCTACTGGCTGACGGACTGAGCGCATCATCAAAGTCCAGTGCTCATCTTCTGAACTCTTCTCCTTCCCCACACTCAGCTGTCCGATCAGCTGTTTGGCTGATTTGCTTGTTGGGCGAGTTTCATATATAGAGACCAAAATTTTACACCGCTCCAGATGAACCTCTGGCAAGGAGAACAAGAGGACCTCATTGAAAACAGTCACCAGGCACCGAACCACTGTAGAGCTTTTCTGGTACTTTAGCTTGAACTGATTGCACTGGAGGCTGATCCTGGCATACAGGGCTGTGCAACACACACATACACAGATTACATGAATTTATAACCGTATGTGCATCAAAGCTGGCGTCTTTTTTGTGTGAAGGTGTCTTTTTTTTAATTTACCTGCATTTGGGGATATCTCAGAAAGGACAGTTCTGACCTTTAGAAGGCCAACCTCCAGCCTCTGAGACGTGGGAAGAAATTTCAGGGACAACAGCACCTCTCCAACAAGATCCTTTGGAGAACGCATCAGTATAATGTACATTTATGCACAGTTTTAAAAAAAAAGTGATATAGTTGCAGGCACAAACATAAATGACAGTATTCAGCAGGGCTAAAAATCACCACATAAGCACAAAATGTATTAAATTGCCACAGTCATAACTCAAAAGTATAACATTTTTTTCTTTTGTTTGATCTTAAATTAAAGAGGCAAAGGTCATCCTGTGGTTTCAGTTGCACTGGTGTTACAAATATATTTTTCTTTTCTTTGAGCAATTAAAAAAATATTACATGAATTATTATTGCCCCAATATAGTAATTCATTATTATAGTAAGATAGATGCATAGACGGATGCCATGTTCAGTTATTGAAATATCATTGACAATAATGATGACACCATACGATCCACAAATTACACATACCAGTAAAAGTTCAACTAAATTTTCTGTGGAAAATAAAATTCTAGCTACACAAATGCACTTTTGGGTTCACCTGTGCAATTCTAAATTACTCCTAATATTTCGCCTCACTCGTGGTACATTAATGCTGTGGACAAAATATTAGGCATAGGTACTATAAACAATAACAAAAATTATTGCTTTTCTGAAAATGGAACAATTTTTGTGTGGACTATGAAGAAGGATTATATAGTTATAACAATGTACTCTATTATATTTTTACTATCATCTGTCACGTCTGTAAATGTCTGTTTAATTATTTCCATTTACACAATGAATATTAGCTTTTATTTTTATTATTATGGCTAAATATAGTTATTATATAGTTTTATAATCATATTGACATACTCTGTATTTCACCTTTACATAACATCAACTACTTGAGATGCTACTGAAAGCCAGTCCTGTGTGCATGCTGTGTGTTGTGTGTGTGCGCCCCCTGCAGTACCTTCTGGGGTATCTTTAGATCCTCCTGTAGTTCCAGAGGGTAGGAGATGTTGAGCTGTGCTAAAGGAACCCTCACATCTCCTAACACTGTGTTTCTGGAGAATTTATCAAAGTCTCTTACCTGAGATGCATACAGACACCTGATAAATGATTTACACCACAGCAGATAAAAACATTTATCATTCATACTTTTTTCTCTCAACAAGTGAAAAGAGACTAAAGTACTATAACATAGCTGTAGTGCTTATGGTTTTAAATTCTCTGGCCCTTGAAATGTGACAGCTAACATGCAAACTGCATGCACGATGTAATACAAGCAATACCGTTTGTGTCCTGAACAAATATGTTTTAAGAATGAGAGATATGTAGTACAGAACCTCCATCCTTAGGTTGATGTGATGAAGCTTTTCCTCTTGTAAAACACAGCTGAACTGGTCTCCAAATAAA
The DNA here is from genome assembly GCF_900408965.1 of Simochromis diagramma. Lineage (NCBI taxonomy): Eukaryota > Metazoa > Chordata > Actinopteri > Cichliformes > Cichlidae > Simochromis > Simochromis diagramma. The sequence continues at coordinate 1,245,142 of NW_024386765.1, forward strand.
GGGTTACAGCTGCCTTTCACAATGCGAGTACGCCACTCCTGCAGTACTGTCCACAGAACAGGCGACAAGCCTTCCCCCTAAGAGGATCACACCAGTAATTTATGACACCTTTGTCTTTAGTACAGAGATGCTTTGCTGAATGAAAACTCAAAGACAGCGTGGATTGTATTTTTTAAATATGTATCAAGAAAAGGAAGAAAATAAGTTCACGGAAAATAATAATACGACAAACTTACCTCTTCATCTTTAAAGCCCTCGACTTCTACAGCCTCTGATCCAGCCCACATGAGCAGTATTTTAACAAATGGTTGGAGGGTTCGGCTCTCACTCTGTTCCAAAAGCCCCTCCACCTGCAGCACGGTGACCACCAGACGTGACTGCATCTGATCATAGTAGACGGAGAATCGTAATGATCCATCCACCTGGTACGGGAGGATATGTTAGGAAAGACCCAAAGACTGTAGTTGATTTTGCCTGAAACTGTGTCATCAGTCATTTACTGTTAATCTTATTTTGTGAGGATTGATGGACATTTTTTTTAAATGATGTTTAAATTTCTGTTACATACTCAAATACTTGCCATTAGGAAAAGAATGTAAAACTAAATTCAGCCTGCTTATCTTTTAGTCACCCTGATTCATCCTGAATATCTAAACAGATGCCAGAAAGATTTACAGGACATTTAGCTCAGACATCTTTGGTTGACAGAAGATGAATCCTAATGACTGTGGTGAGGTGCTTGTACAGCCAGAGAAATGAGTCTACACATGTATCTGTGAGCATAAGTGTAATTCATGCACAAGTGCAAGGGTATCTGTATGCATACTTACACTGCATTTTTTAACTTGTCTCTCTATAAACTCACTCTTGGCGCCACCATGTGGTTATGTTTATGGTTTACTAGTAAGAGAGCAGCTTGTAGCGTTTACCTAAACGTTGGCATCTCTATTTAATGATAGGAAAATCTCAATTTTACACCACTTAATTAATCTGACAGCTTTATTTAGCAGACTTTAAATAAAAAAAAGTGATACATTCATAACATATTTTAAAAAGCTGTGCATAACATAACATCATTGCTGGATGTTGCTGGTGTTGTTTTATGAATCTTTAAATTTTGGATCTTTAAATAACTGTAGAAACACCAACAGAGCAACACTGCACTAAAAGAATGAATATACTTCCTGTTTTGTCTCTTATTAATAATTTCACTGGACCTTGGGTTTCTGTCTGTCCAAAATAAAATATAGAAACAGGATAAAATACCAATTTTACCTTTTGAATAGTTGCCTGCTCTTCTTTGTCTCCAGCTGCCTCTGTGGATGCTAAGGAGGGAAACGAGGGCTGAGCCAGGCAGCGACTCAGTCTGTGGGCCTCTGTGCTGACATCCTCCAGCTGCAGGCACACACAAATGCGCACTATTTACCCAGGAATTAAGAAAGAAAGCAGGCTAGTTGTATAAGCCTTTATAACACAGAGCACAATTAATTTTTAAGCCTCTACTCTTTAAAGACTCACATCTATCGAGGAAATACTTAGATATTCCACATGTACACGCTGTCATGATGGATCTGGTTTCATGTACATAGCAGTCAAAGGGTATTAATTTATAACTGTCCTTAGACTAGAGTCCTTCACTTGCATCATAGTTGTTATTGCCTGCTCTATCACAAAGGTGCTCAAGGTGATTTAGATGTAGTAGCTTCAGCTTGTAATACTACATTAAAATGCTGCCTACATTCAGGTTTACATCTGTGGTCCACAATTTTCATCAGTCTTAATTTAGCCATCCTTTGCCCTTGTTCTAACACTCTACATGGAAGTTTTTACACTCAGCAGAACTTTTCCTGACACGGGTCAGTCATGTGGTACGAAGCAAACAGCAGACTATCCAAATAAACTGCCCGACTTCTCAAACACATCCACACAAACACCCCACCCAGCCTGTGGTTTACTTATCTGCCTTCTCTCTGACAGTCCTCTAAAACAGTCCTTAGTAGAGTTACATGCTAAATGCTGACTTCTGTGGTACAAAATATATTAAAACTCTTAATTGTGTGGTATTTATATCATCCTGTTTTACTAATTTCCTACTGAAAATTCTCACGTTTAAGTAAATTGGCATTACCTGATCACACCGTGAATCTACAAGTTTCAGAAAAATTCACTTCATTTTTTTTAAACAGTCCTAAATATTTCCTGCATTTCTCACCAATTCTGTTCCAGAATCTTAACATGTAACTCAATAACTGTGTCCAAAAGAAATTAGCAGCAATATATTACATTTAAGAGATTCACCTTGTTCAGATGCACAAATCCCAAGTATCAACTGAAAGACAGCAGATTCCTTGAAGCAGGATTTTCTCTTAACCTGGTTTATACAGTCTGGTCAAGACCATGTGCACATTAGTGCTCAATTGTGAAAACGTTTCCTCTTACTTTGGTACTTGGAGCTCCTGAGTAGTTTCCTGTTGTCGTTGGCCCTTCGTCTGAATACAGCAAATCATTATGCCCTATCGCAGAAAACAGACACAACCATACATTTAATAATTTGTGTCACAGTCACTCTGGCTTGTCAATATGCACCACACTGAGTCTTACTGTAATGTAATTCCTACTCACCTGCATCTTGCTGGGTGTATGTAGTGTATTTCTCTGTGCAGAATCTGTAGATCTGCCAGGCTAAGATGCCCAGAGCCAGCAGTAGGAGAATGATGGAGATACCCAGAATGCAGTATTTGACCACATCAGAAAATGGCATTCTCAACTCTCCAGCTTTTGAAAACAGCTCCATAGGAGCTGGGTAGTCTATAAGAGTCACCATGGCTTTTTGCAGCCATGTGGTCTGCACATACCTCTGCAATACAGGAACACAGAGCATGTGAGGACCATAGCTGGGTGGATTAAAGGACCTGCTAATAGCAGGTATGTAATGTAATGTATGTAAAAAAAATATATACAGTGCTTAAAAAAAATTATTAGACTACTATCCATGTAATGCCACAGTGAATTAAACTAACATTAATGTTTAATCCATCAGTATACACAAGCACTACAATCAAAATTATTATTATTATTGTTGTTATCCACAAGTTTTCAAATTTGCTGTTACAAAAAATAAGATTTAAATTAAGATTCCAACAATACATTGTTTCTGATGTTAACCAACAGTGAAATTTACAAAAATATTCAGCACTGATTTTGAAATGATCATCTAGTTAGGAAGAATCAATTAATGTCGATTAATCTATTACAGTTTCAGACTGCATGTGTATGACAATATAAAGTTTGAAGATGTTACTTGGACACTTGGGAACTGGATTAAAAAAAAAAAAGTATTCTCGTATTTTTAGACTAATAGCTAATAATACGTATCAACACATTATTAAAATATAGCAAAGGACACTCAGTGACAGATCATTGACAAATAATTAAAATCTCCGCTGGTCTTTTGGTCATTGGTCTTTTTCGCTGAAAACTTTTTAGTAAAAGTAAAAAAAACACAAACCCATTAATTGCACTCTCCTCAAAGAGAAAATCAAACAAGCATTGCAGGGAAAAACAATGTTCTAGTTGTTGGTGACTGTTGTTATAATTTGGCCTAACTAATTGAATCCACAGTCCAGTTTTGAGGCACGGAACTTGGATTGTATGCAAATAATATATAATAATAAAGCACAAATGAGTCTCGACATATATCAGCTTAACTACTGTTTTCCTTCATGTTGAATGTAGTAAAGCAGAGCCTGATGAACATTTTTCTACAACTTTCTTTAATTTGCCAAAAGAAAAACTGTATGAAAAAAATATCCTTTTTCTTCTAAAGCTGTTATATACAGTTAGTGGCATTAACAAAGTTTTACACCTGTACCTTTACCAAAAATTCCAGACATGTGCACACTAAATACCTACCAAATGTCCAAACGCCCTGGTATTATCTGAGCGTTCCCTCTGGTGAAGAAAAACAGTACAGCTGTATCTCTTTTCTAAAAAAATGCTTAACTCCTATCAGAAATAGTTTAGTCAAAGAGCACTGGACCTGCTCTGTGCAACATGACGGAAAAAGTAGTACCTAATGTTTCTATTAAGACAAAGTAAAAATCTAAGGCAATTATACAATGTGTTGCTAGGTCACAGAATTTAAAAGGACAGGTAAAAGGTAAAAACAGACATACACTTCACTACTGCACAGACCTTCTGTTGCTGCTTGAATCGTGGCTAAAATTGCTTTAAGGACAGTTAAATATTTACCTGTGATAAGTTAAAAACTGAGGTCTCCTTTTTCTTCTTTCCTTTTCCTGTGCTATAAATCCATTGTGTGAGCGCTTACATCTCCACAGAAACAAAAGAACTTCTCTGCAAAGAGAAATTCAAACTAGTACCTTATCATGTAACTGTTGCTCCTACTTTGGTCACTCTACACTCACACACTCACACACAGACACACGCACACACACGTCCTCCCTCTCTCTCTCTCTTTTACCTAACACATGACTATCAACACACCATTCTGGGCAGACTGGTTTGATTAGATATGAATTACATTTCAGAGAGCTTAGCTCAGTGTGACCTGATCCCAACCTCTCTTCTTCATCAAGATTCCTCTGCAGGCCTGTTTACTGAATGTTCAGGTTAGATACTTGAGAAGTGAATTATTGAAACTTGGAAAATAAGCATTTTCTAAGTTGCATGTTCAGTTACAGCTCTGCTTTATCATCTCTGTGGCCAAGCTGGCTGCAGATACAGGTGTTATAAAATGACAGTGGTAACGTACTTTCAACAGCTTAAAGGTCAGCCAGGATCATGCCCTGTTTGTCTTAAAACACTTCCCTTGAAATTGTCTTGCTGAATGGTCACCTAATATGTTGCAGGACTGCTTGCTGACAGCAAGGCCTGCAAATGGTAAAAGGAAATGTATGTAAAAATTGGCCTATCAAGTAACACTTAAGACAGGTAAAGTGTTTTTAGAAAAATGAGGAAGAAAAGCTTGATGACTAAGCTTTCTCATTTCCTTGTCACTCTCAGAATTAGCATTGCTTTTATTTTGCAACTTTTTAAAACCCAGTCAAAGAACTGCTTCATGAAACTTACACTGAAACTTAAAACGTCACACAGGGAACTTCATATTACATGACCATTGCATTGTGGGCATGAGTCATGAGTTTTCTTCTTCAACACTGTGATATGGCTGAAAGGTATCTTCTGATCAAAGTGCAAAACAATGGAGGCACAGTTTGGTTTTGGGTTAAGACTCTCATAGAAGTGATGCAAAGAGGGCTGGGGTCAGGGTTAAGGCTGTCTTCTTGTCATCCACAGAAGACAGCATGTCAAAAGCAAAGTGAATACAAAAAGCTAAGCTGCAGACATCGTTATGTGAAAGTGAGACTGATGTCATAAAAAGCAGAAAGACTTTTGATAGAGTTGTTCTTTATTAGCAAAAAAAAGAGCTTTGCTTTTGGCAGTAAGGACACCAGGGGACTATAGAGACATTTTGGCTTCATTTTTGGAGAACTGCTGTGCCGTCCATGTTTTCTACAGCCATTGATTTAGAACACAGGTGTCGAACTCCAGGCCTCGAGGGTCGGTGTCCTGCAGATTTTAGATGTGTCCTTGATCCAACACAGCATATTTAAAAGGCTAAATGACCTCCTCAACATGTCTTGAAGTTCTCCAGAGGCCTGGTAATGAACTAATCATTTGATTCAGGTGTGTTGACCCAGGGTGATGGAGATGTATGAAGATCGGTGGGGTCAGAAGTAGGGTGCCAAGGGAGCATGTACTTTTACAACCTTTTCCCACATTCTTTGTAGCTGTTAATGTTTTTTAATTCCCTATTGGGGTTGCAATGGTATGAGAATTTCTAGGTGCAATAACTAAAGGCATTGTGGACTTCAAGTGTTACACCTTTATTTTTGCAAAGCTAAATCCACTAAAATGTCTACAAGCACACTTAACATGCAAAGGACTGAAACTGGGTCACAGCTTCTTTGAAGGTCTTTTTGCCAGTGTCCTAATTTTTGTATGTATTGGAGTTGAATCTTAAAAACACTGTCACACATTTTTAAAATGACTATTCAACTAAATAAACAATCACTTGTGGCCATATTTGCTATTGCGGAACAACAAGTATCTCCTAGGAATAAAAAATAGCCAAAAATTACATTAGCCACTTTGAACTGGATTCGCTCACTGACTGAGGGAAGTAATGCATCATCGTAAACTCAAGAAACTAAGTAGATAAATCGAGACAACCTAAAACACTTAATGGACTATATGAAAACTAAGCTTTACATCCATTTTCACTACTTAAACAGTGGCACCCATATATAAACTTAGCATTCTTAATGGTATTGATGAATGTTATCGCTTCTGTCCTAGTCTTAGGAACTCATTGCAGTCTACAGAATAACTGTTTTGTGCATTTGCCTGCCTGTTTTTGTGGTGTCATTTGCTTTATGTGTTTAGAAAATTATACAAAAAAAAAAAAAACCCTGAAGAAATGAACAACATCCTTTCACCTCATTTCAGTTTCTAAATAAATATTACTTACAATAAAGCTTTAAGGAATGAACCAAAAAATAGTTTTGTTTGAATAAATTATTTATTAGAACTGAAAATTGAAACAAATTTTTAAAGCAAATATGTGTAAAAAGACTTCCATCTTTTTACAGTCTCCCACTGGAGCAAACAAAATAAGGGGAAAATAAATTAATAAACCCTACTTCTTTTGAAGGAATACAAACAGGAAAGGTGCACTAGCTTGACCTATTCTCCAAGCAGCCGAGATTACTATGAGCAAATTAAATTCTCCATCCTAATACGAAATATTATCATACGGCTGTTAAACATCATACCATGGTTTAAGGGCAAATCTGCGAACTGCTGCTAACCTAGTCCCTATGTAGTCAAAGGAGCTTGCAAAGAAAGCTTGCAAAGATGACCTGGATGACTGAGAACCTTCACAGACATAGTCCCTATGTAGGATATTTTATTGGATATCTGTTGTACATGTAATCATTGTGAAGACACTGGTGGACTGAGAACCGATTTGCACCATGGCTGGTGTTATTTCACAGCAAGACAATCCAAAAGCCTAAATACACAGCAGGCCCACCCTGAGCGATGAAAAGTTCATGGAGTTTGTGCTAACATTTGTAAAATCTAGTCTGTGATTTTCTCTTACTAACACAACATGCGCTTCCCTGACCGCAGGGCTCAGTGCACTTTTTGAAGGGGACAGAGCAAAATGGTTTGGAAAAAGCTCTAGTAGATACGCTCCTATAAAGTGGAATGCAGCACAATCAAAGCCGTAGATACATTCATTCTTGCATAGTTAAGAGTAAAAGCAATAACCATTAGGATGAGTTAAGAATTCTCAGTCATCCTTCTCATAACTGATGGACATCAAGTTCACCAAGGTATCTGCTCTCCTGTAAAGTTCAGAAATGAGCCATGGTCCTTTTCAGTTAGCCCTCCAATCACAGACAACATGAAAGAAATACTATCCTCGGGACTCAGTGGAGCCTGGAAAGAGATGGAGAGAACAGAAAAGCAAATGAAACACACGCTTCTGTCATGATCCCAGGTCTGTTGTCAGGGTATTTGTGTGTGTTGGAGTGTTATTCAAATTCATTCTTGTTTATTATAAGGTTAGGTCTCTCTTTGGGTCTCTTTTATAACCATCTACATTTTCAGGTTTCACGTCTTTTACTTAGCATATTCAGTCTTTAGTTCACAGTTTGAGTTTCTATTTGTATTAGAGTTTATTTGATTCCTCAGTGTCTCCCTCCATCTTATTGTCCTGAGTTAAGTTCACTCAGATTTACTTTTTAATTTTCTATTTTACTTCACTAATCACACTCTTTGTGTATTGTTTCTAGTTTAACCTCCTCATTTACCTTGACTGTGCTCAGCTGTGTTTAGCTTCTCTTACGTTTCTGCTCTCCTCATTACTTCATGTTTATTTTTAGCCCCAGTTTGCCTGTGTTCTTTGTTGCATTATAATGTGTTTTAACCATCCATCCATCCATCTTCTTCCGCTTATCTGGGGCCGGGTCGCGGGGGCAGCAGCCCAAGCAGAAAAGCCCAGACCTCCCTCTCCCCAGCCACCTCCTCCAGCTTGTCTGGGGGAACACCATGGCGTTCCCAGGCCAGCCGAGAGATATAATCTCTCCAGCGTGTCCTGGATCTGCCCCGGGATATGCTGGCAACTGTTGCTTTTATTTTTGTGCGTTTTGTATTTTGTATTTTAGACTCTTTTGGGGTTTTTTTGTTAAACCCATAGGCTTTTGTTATTTTGGATCTGGACTTGATATAGTTACAAGCAGCAGCTTATATTTGAGTCCTTTTAACTACTATACTCCAATCTATGACATGTTTTTACACACACACACACACACACACACACACACACACACACACACACACACACACACACACACACACACACACACACCATTTACAGTATATATCACAGTGGTACAGCCCATTCATAAGTCCAATGCATTCTCTCTTCCTTCCTCATCGATTATGCGTATCTTAAAGTCATTCAGAGCAGGCCCTTACCTCTGACCCCCCCATGTCAGTGCGTACCCAGCCGGGGTGTATAGCCATACAGAGAATCCCATCTGGCTCTAGGTCTACAGCCATGCAGCGACTAACCATGTTTAGTGCACTCTAAAATGACAAGCACAAACAGATTATCATGAAACACAAAGAAAATGAATTTCACCTTGACCCCTCTTTTCATACTCACATCACAGTACAGTTAACCCAAGTTAACTGATGTCCCTTAGCAGTCCGTTACTTTTTATTATGCAGTATTCTCTAATAACTCTTCTTTCCTTTAACCTGGAAGTTGCTGGGAGCTCCTGCTAGCTGCTAATAGCCAATAATTACTGTTCTGAATGTTTTGTGCAACTCCACATGGTCCACACACCTATAACAGCAATATTAATGCGAAATACTCACAGTTTAACTGCAATAAATGTAAATGATGTCAGTTTGTTTAATTTATTGTGTTCATCTATGTTATTTATTTCCTTTATTTATCGTTGTTCCTTTTGGGGTAGGAACTAAGGTTCATTCTGTGTTGCGCACAGGCCCTTTAAGTGATGTACAGGGAAGTCAAAAAGCATATGCAAAGAAGCTAAGTTAATAAGTTAACTAAGTCAGAAGAGGGAGTGATACACAGCTTAAATAAACTGTAACTATTCTTTAAATCACAGTAACAATACCTTGGATGTCCTGTAGGGGTACCATTTGAAGTTGTTGGCCCTCTCACCCCAAGCGAGCTCCACAGAGCCCAGCAGTGAGGTCATGTTAATAACCGCTGCCCTCTGGATTCCCATTGTAGCTGAGCCTCCTGCCCCTCCTCTGGATGCAGCTTTTTTTAGAAGAGGCAGATAAGCCTGGCAGAAAAAAGAAGACACACACATTATAGCTGGAAGCAGCAATAAAGTCACAGTTTATGAATGGTTTAAAATTATTTAAAAAACATGCTGATTATTATACTTTTAGCATTTTAAATATGAACTTGTCAGACTAACACATTTCACACTGTATGTCTTTAGAGATGACGCTAGTGCTGCCCTCTGGTGGCAGCATTTCCATGGAGTGGGCAAAAAGCCACAATTCTCCACACACACTTTTTCAATTCTCTCAAACTTTACTGATGCTACTGAAATATTCTGCTTTTATTTAATTATTATTTACTTATTATTATTTACTTTAAAAAAAATCAAAACAAAAAAAGCAAAAATCAACAAGTTGAAGCAGAGATCAACAATGATTCTCCACAAAGCAACTCTGTTTAAAAACAAGCATTTTTAAGACAAATGAGAGATACACCCTTTTAGGGTTTTTATAGGTTAAAACAAGTTTTTCCTCAAATTACTGATTAATCATTCAGTCATTAAAACTCTCTGGGAGAAACAAAACACAAACAAAGACCTAAGATGACATTTTCAGTTTTGTTACAATCTGAAGTGTAATTATCTCCCAAAGCCTGCAGAGAGGGCCGAGAAGCAGTTGTCTGCTCTAAAGTGTGTGATGTAGTGTTGATTTAAAACCACATTTACAACTTTGCAGACGGTGATTATAGAAGACGTCCGGGCAGCAATTTGGCCTTGCACAGTTGCAGAAAGGGTTCTTTAACAGAAGCAAACTGTGTGTCAGGAACAATCTGCCATGCTGCCATGCTTCTGATCAGTGCCTGAGTTTTACCAGCACAGGAGGCTTACTCTGTAGTCCACCCTAAAATCAGCGGCCGACAAAATAATTGACTTTTAATTAATATTTATGGCATTCAGTCTGCCCCAGGCAACAGGGTTTTGTTACTTCTGTCCATCAAGGTCGTGTCTTTATGTTGGCTTCCAGCACTGAGGAAATGAAACACTCATGGGTCCTGCTTGCGGCGACTGAGGAAAACAGAACGCTGCACTCTTTTCTTTTGGTTATTTCACTGTCTGATGATGAAAAATGTTCCAAATAAAACTTTTTTAGAGCTACTAAGTAGCTGATTCACAGCACAGAAGGTGGCAAGAGGCACACAATATATAAATAAAATTTACCTTAGTGATCATTAGAGGAGCCACAGTGTTGGTGTGGAAGTTTTCTATCATCATCTCGGCGGTAACAGAATGAAAGTCGGCCACCACGTTGATGCCCGCATTGTTGATCAGGCAGTTCAGACCTTCTTCTTGCACCAGCTTGCTCACTTCTTCTACAGACTTCTCTATGCTCCCCTGGTTCACTACGTCTAGTAAAGAGACATAAACTAATCAAAGCTGAATATATAAAAAAAAATCATGCAACACTCGCAGCAACAAGAAATTGGGGGCAAAAGAATCATAAAAGGACAAGGTGATCATGAAATATGGCTCAGATCTTAAATACAATGAATTGCATTAAGCCATGTGTTTGGCTGATTAGATATTTACAATAACAAGCAGTTCAACGGGTGTATCTAACAAAGTGGCCGATGGCCTGTCATAAAGACTGTGACTTTGTGTTTTAATTTTTCCTAAATTTTTTCTGTCTAAACACAGAAAACAATGTTCTTCTCAGTCTTACCCAAAGTGATTATGTGGATGTTGGGATGCTTCTCCGCCAGTTCTTGAAGTTCCTGTAGGTCAAAAGCACAGTTGGATAGCGGTGAGGGAGGATGTCTTGATCCTGTTTATTTCTAAATAAATAAAATGGTAAATGGCCTGTATTTGTATAGCGCTTTACTAGTCGCTAAGGACCCCAAAGCGCTTCACACAACCAGTCATCCACCCATTCACACACACATTCACACACTGGTTAACATTTCTATGTTAACTGAGGGGCGTACTACAAACCAAGCTCACAATAGCCAGGGTCTGTTTGTGTTAGCTGCCTCAAGAAAACCTTACCGGCTATGACCAAAATTGGTTTCCAACTTTCTCTGGTAACAAAGGCTTTCTGATTCAGACACTGTGCATATTTTCTGATGCAAAAGACCAATTTCCAATTATTAGCGGCACTTACAGCAATGTGACAAATACACAGGTTGTTTATGCAAATTGCATTTCTTCCTCAGAAAATCCATAATCACACTCAGAGCCTATTGTCAAGAAAAGTGAAAAATGTATCAATTTCAAACCACCACCTTTGTGACATTTAAAATTCAGACTCAACATGACTTGCTAAATTATAAATCCTGCTTCATAGTACAGCCCTCTGGTGACCATCAGTGTTTGCTCAAAGGAGGAGAATAACTGGCCAGTGTACTTTTTTTCCTTACTTGAATGTCAACATGTTTGCCTTGTCAGTGGAGTGTTGTTTGAACATGTCACCTAAAAGAAATGTTGCTGTATTTTTAATGCTGCATAAAGACACAAAGGCTGCTGATAAGATAAGGATACAAAAGCATAATGACAAGTAACACAATGCGAGATCCCACCAGACTAGCTCTCTCTCACGCACAGATTCCACTATAACATACAGGCCACTGTAATTTCCGATTATGTTACCCATGTATACTTAGATTGTTTTATATTAACAAACTCCAAAAATTTAGCTAAAAATAAAATAGAATTTAATTCATGTGGTAAGGTCCCTACAATAAAATAAACAAAACCCCAACAATCAGAAGATGCCTTTTGGGCGTGCACTTAGCAACAGTGGGAAGGAAAAGCAGACTTTTAACAGGAAGACAGGGAGCCATCAGCCATGACCATTTTGGGGTTAAAATTACCATGACATTCACGCCCATGATAGGTGTATGGAAACTTCTAGGATGATCTTTTACACAAACACTTTAAACATGGATCAGAGCTGGCGGAAACAAGTCTTTATTTAGCCTTTATCCTACACATGACAATGTTTGAAATAATCTTAAATTTAACATATCTTTATTAAGAACATATTTTAATTTAAATTGTGGGGTTTTTTTTAAAAGAAAAGATCAATATAGTGTACATCACTTTTTTCTTATAGTTTTACTAAAATATGACATCTTTTTCAATAAATACCTAACCTCTTCTTTTACTTTACGAATAAGTTGTAAAACTTAAACGAAATGTTCATTTTTAGCGTTTTTTTTTTTTAACCAAGTCATACTTTTTTGGAAGATATTGTTCTATTTCTATTTTTTTTTAACGAAGGGGGGGAAATTATTCCGTTTCAGCGTGTTATATTCAGGCGTCTGCACAGATGAGTCAAATACGCATGCGCCGACGGATTACTTAAATGCGACCAAAGCGACATTCACTGAAATACGAAGAATCGCTGTTTGACTATTCTCGGGAGTTAACATACACACTTGTATTATCCAAATAGCTGTCTTTGGAGTGGTCCATCAGCTTTATTCCATTATTGCTACGCCATCAATGCACACACCGAGTTTCGTGTTGGTGTTTACCTGTGCGTTACCAGGGTTTCTGCACGTGGCTATTATCTTTCCAGGTGAAAACTGTCCACTTGCCAGACTGTCCACTAACTGCAGCCCGAGGCCCCGGCTGGCTCCAGTAATCAGCACAGAGCCGCATTTTTTAAAATTCATAGCAGCACTCATGGCGGACTGTATATGTCCCTGTGCGCGAGCTCTTAGATAATCTGCAGGCGTCACGCGACTCCTCCAGCAGGGGGAAGGCTTGCTCTACTGGGGCTTGCGCTTCTTCTTCTTCGTCTAGTTTCATTAAATTGCCATCCTTGTAAGTTTCATTACTGCCTCCTTCTGGTTTTAGTTCTTCATTGCAGCCCACTGTTGTCACATAATTGCTGCTGTTACTTCAGTTGCTCTAAAAACTTAAATATGCAAAAAGTCACGCATGGCTCCACTCTCTTCTCTGCCTACAGTTTTTGGACACTGGATATTTCTCTAAACCTGTAAGTTACTGTAATTATTTGTAAACTTTTAATGACTGGCTATTTTCTACTCTACCCCAGTTCTTCAACATCACCTCAAATCAGCAGTTAGACAGCTGAAACTTGGACACAGTTTGGTGTTCTGCCAGGACAATGATCTCAAACACAAATCAAAACCGGTTCAGATCATTACAAGCTCTCCCATGTAGTTTTGGGGTGATTCACCAACTTTCTCATGATCATTTTCATCCATGAGCCAAGATCTTTTGTAGGAGCTCCAGCTCAAGGGCGACAGACAGCTTTGTGCAGGTCTACGATTTTGTTCCTGGTGTCCTCTGATGACAGCTCTTTGGTCTTGCCCATTGTGTAGGAGAGGGTGGAAAAGAATAAATTGATTCTGTAGACAGGTGTGCTTTATACACATAACAAATTGAGATCAGGAATATCTGTAATTGATTAACTGACTGCAATCACTAATCTGTGGGAGCTAGAATTCTGTTTGGGTTGTAGGGGATCAAATACTTATTTCACGTATTAACATGCAAATCAATTTATAGCTTTGAGATTTTGGGTTGATGTTTTGTCTCTCTCCATTAAAATGAGATGATTTATTTCTTTGTAAGTGAGAAAACTTCCAAATTCAGCAGGGGCAACAAATAATTATTTCCCTCACTGTATGTAAATCTCTGGCAACTAAAAATGTGATGTCTTCCCTGAATTAATTCCTGGCTGTTGTAATGGTTGACAGTGCTAACAGTGACTCATTCCACAGAGTATTTCATTTTCTTCTGCTTTTCTACCCTATAATGGTAGCAGGAATGTATATAGCTTAACAGCACAAACACTCAAATAAGCTGATATTCTCCTACAAATGCCTGCCTGCCTGCTTCAAGTCCTCTACCATAATCCCTGTCCCCAAGAAACCTAGGATCACTGGACTAAATGACTACAGACCTGTGGCTCTGACATCTGTGGTCATGAAGTCATTTCAGAATCAGAATCAGAATACTTTATTGATCCCTGGGGGAAATTATTTTTTTGTTACAGTGCTCCATTATAAACCAACATTAACAAGACAGACAATACGCTAAGAATCAGCTTTAATGGAATAATCAGCTTTATTCCATTTATTCCATTCCATTTGAGCGCCTGGTTCTCTCCTACCTCAAGACCCTCACGGCCCCCCTTCTGGACCCCCTGCAGTTTGCATACAGAGCCAACAGGTCTGTAGACGACACTATCAACATGGCTCTACGCTTCATCCTGCAGCATCTGGACTTCCCAGGAACCTACGCCAGGGTCCTGTTTGTGGACTTCAGCTCTGCCTTCAACACCATTCTTCCAGACCATCTCCGAGGCAAGCTTTCCCAGATGAATGTGCCTGATCCCATCTGCCGGTGGATCACTGACTTCCTGACGGACAGGAAGCAGCATGTGAGGCTGGGAAAGAACGTCTCGGACTCCCGGACCATCAGCACCGGCTCCCCTCAGGGCTGTGTTCTTTCTCCTCTGCTCTTCTCCCTGTACACCAACTGCTGCACCTCCACCCACCAGTCTGTCAAGCTAATCAAGTTTGCAGATGACACCACCGTTATTGGGCTCATCTCGGACGGGGATGAGTCTGCCTATAGGAGGGAGGTTGAACGTCTGGTGTCCTGGTGCAGCCACAACAACCTGGTGCTGAATGCCCAGAAGACAGTGGAGATTATTGTGGACTTCAGGAAGCACACAGCCCCACTCCCCCCCATCATCCTGACTGCCACCCCCATCACCTCTGTGGACTCATTCCGCTTCCTGGGTACCATCATCACTCAGGACCTGAAGTGGGAGCCCACCATCACCTCCGTCATAAAGAAAGCCCAGCAGAGGATGTACTTCCTGAGGCAGCTGAAGAAATTCAACCTGCCAACACGGACGATGATGCAGTTCTACACTGCAATCATCGAGTCCATCCTCACCTCCTCCATCACCATGTGGTACGCTGGAGCCACTATCAGGGACAAACAGAGACTGCAGCGTGTTGTGCGCTCTGCTGAGAAGGTGATTGGCTGCAGACTCCCATCTCTGCAGGACCTGTACACCTCCAGGACACTGGGGCGTGCAGCTCGGATCTCAGCTGACCCTTCTCACCCTGGATACAGTCTGTTTGACCTGCTCCCCTCAGGCAGGAGGCTCCGGTCCATCCGCACCAGAACCTCTCGCCATAAGAACAGTTTCTTCCCCTCTGCTGTTGGACTCATGAACAATAACCATATGACTGTTCCCACCACTAACACATGACCCTACGCTGTGTTCACTGCATCATTCCATGTTTGGCACTGATCACCACCTGCACTCATGTATATATCTTTCTACTTAGCACTTTTAATTCTTATTTTTATGTCTATTTAAGCGTTATATGACAGTATGTTTGCACTAAGTACCGCAGCAATTTCCTAATGTTGTAAACCTGCTCAACATTTGGCAATAAAACCCTTTCTGATTCTGATTCTGAAATGCCAGTGTGGCCACTGTGTACAATACCTGAGACTTTGACCAAGAATAACCTCACAAACAGAGCCTGGTAGTAGTTGGAAAAATAAAATAGAGGCATCAACACTGCAGACAATGAAGTTAATAAAAAGGAGGTATCTTTAACTTTCATTGCTTTGAAGCTCTGGATTGAACAGTTCCACAATTCACTGTGCAGAAAGCCCCAAACAGCTGTGTTTGCAGCAGAGTCATCTTTACTTAAGCAGCAAAGTGCATTTCTCAATGAAAGCTAATAATCCATAAGTTCAGGGATCATAGAGGGAAAACAAACCGAGTTCTGGGTTTTATTGAATAATTTTTAAGTTCAAAAAAGAGCGAGAATATTAAACTATGGAAATTGAGGTGCAGGAGTGGGGAGGAAATAAGAGTTTGTCCCTAAGTCTCTGCTTTATTTTGATTGTTATAATAGACAGAAGTGCAGGTAAAAGCATAAAATAATTAATGCTGGGTAAATATTTTAGGAAAATGTATTGCAATCAGTCACTACCTTTTTGATCCACACATATCTAAAAAGCTTTGTATCTTCCCTGCGATCCTTTGCCTTCAGTTTTGCTCTGTGTAAGGGGAGTAGACTCACCCATTTATGGCACACAGGTTCTGTGTAATCAGTTCAAAGAACTTTGTCGCAGAAATCTGCTGGTTTCTTTTTCTGGCTTGTCATATTTTGGTGAAACTGGTCATATTCTTTCCTGGTAAACTCACCTATAATATTTTAGTTTCATGACAGGAGTTTTACTATTACTAGTTTTTTTTTTTTTTTTTAAACTCTTATAAGAATCATATTCTCATTTACATTTGGTTTGGTCACCTCTTTTCTTCTCATATTGATAAGACTGCTACACCTAAATGAAAACTTTTGGACATCATTTTTGTACTTGAACCACACACACCGGCAAAAAAACCCACCCAATAACCAAACATAACAAGTGCCAAATTACTTCTGCTCGGCAGAAGGGCTGTATTTCACTTATGTGCAGTGATAGAAACCCAAGAAAAGGCAAAGAAAGTCCAGAGACTCTGGTTATGAGATAAAGTTAGCAATACTCATATGTAAAGTAGCAATGACATGCTTACATTTGTTAATTGCCCCTTGGGGATAAATAAAGTCTTTCTGATTCTGATTCTGATTACATTGTAGACCAGGGCCCATGAGAGAATAGCAGAAATATCCAAACTTGCGTACACCATACAAACACATTGTCCCTGCTATGTAACTTGCCTGCTAGGTGGTCTAATGACACATATTCCAGTAAGTAATTCCGTCTGCTGCCATTGAGTCTTAGATGGGGCCGTATCCGTGATCCTAAAGGACACACTTCCTTACACAGAACATTAAAAGCCTGTAGAGCTGCTTTCCAAACTTCCCTCTGATTTTGTCATTCGCCATTCCGAGTAGAATACACACTGGATTACATTCAGTGTCAGTAGAAAAGATCTTATCTGGTTCATACTTTATAACCCATTACTATATTTCGAACTGAAAGTGCTGAAGCACATTCAAAAATTAAATTAGAAAAATGTGCAACATTTTGCAAACACTTACATGTCTGCCTAGTTTATAATAAATTATTTACAACAACACTGAAGCTAAAATGAAGGTAAATTAGTTTTCTCTCAGAACTACCAATAGTTTTTCATTAGTTTGATGTGAAGCTGGGAGGGGAGGGAGGGAGAGCCTTCAGTTTTCAGGCCCCTCTTCTATGGAACCAGCTTCCAGTTTGGATTTGGGAGACAGACACTATCTCTACTTTTAAGATTAGGCGAAAACTTTCTTTTTTGCTAAAGTATATTGTTAGAGATGGATCAGGTGACCCCGAATCCTCCCTTAGTTATGCTGCAATAGGTGTAGGCTGCTGGGGGACTCCCATCATGCACTGAGTTTTTCCTTTTCACTCACCGTTCTCACTCACTATGTGTTAATAGACCTCTCTGCATTCAATCATACTTGTCATTGATCTCTCTCTCTTCCATCGCATGCCTCCTGTTTTCCTTCTCTCACTCCAACCGGTCGGAGCAGATGGCTCCGCCCCTCCCTGTGCCTGGTTCTGCCGGAGGTTTCTTCCTGTTAAAAGGGAGTTTTTCCTTCCCACTGTCGCCAAAGTGCTTGCTCATAGGGGGTCATATGATTGTTGGTTTTTTTTCTCTGTATGTATTATTGTAGGGTCTACCTTACAATATAAAGCACCTTGAGGCGACCGTTGTTGTGATTTGGCGCTATATGAATAAAATTGAATTGAATTGAATTACCTACAGTACAATAACTAGTGCCTTTATAAAAGAAATAGTGACAAAGCAAAAAAAGACACTGCCTAGCATATGCATTAATTTGCTCTGATGAACATGCATTCACACTTGAATGCTTATTAAAGCCAGTAGCTGTTAATGTGTTTCCTTCTGCTTTCTCAAATTTACTGGAATCTACACAAGGTGAAAGGAGTACCATCTAAGAAGCTAATATTAATCACATTTAAGGGAATTTGATTCTACTGATGCAGTCAAAATATATGATTAGATAGTCTGGCCTTCATGAATACTAAATTTATAAAGGGGACTTACTCTTTGCATTCATTTCGTTTTCAAATATTGAAGCTAAGATGGAGGCGCAGCGATAAGGGTGACAGCACAGCTGATGGAGCTTATGCAGTCACAGCACACAGATGGTTTCTCTGGCAGCTTCCTAAGTCCAGATTTTCTTAAAGCTTCTGGTGCTTGGGAGCGGCAGATACTCTGGGTCTGCTCCAGGGTCAGTTAATTTGGAATTTGGCTGCTATGCCTCCATTTACAGACACATTACTTTGGCACCAAGCGCACAGTGCAAGTGATGAGGTAGTGGTACAATGTGTGGTGCAGAGATTTGCTCGTGGAACTGGAGAGTGTTAAGTGGCTTGCCTAAGCACACACAATAGTGCTAAAGACAAGACAACAGCAAGTTAATGGCTTATATTGCAGTTGGTCTGCCTGGTAATCAGGGACAAAGCAGAGGGACATGCAGAACATGGTGTTTCCATTTTTCTGGTTCTACTGCAACTTTACACATTTACAGACTCTAAGAAAAAACCTCTGGTAATGAATGACACAGTCCATGTCCACCAGAGTTGTATTACTTGAAACAGTTGCCTCTGAGCTATGCTGACTATATGAATGACCAGACAGTACTCTAATTATAGTTAGTGGACTTCAAATATTGAAAAATAAAAAATTTAGGACCACCCTCAAAACCCTCATCAGAAATGCATCAGAGTGTTTTAATTTCATTAAAAAAAAAGATGGCAAAGTGACACAAAGGCACTGGATGTGAATGTGATAACCTGGCCGTGTGGCTTTAGGGCCAATAGCTCAGTGCAAGGCTCTCTTTAAAGTTTTAGTCTTTAATATGTTCAAGAATCTGAGCATGAAAAGAAAAACCTTAATGTAGTCAAACTTTTCAACTCAATCTACACTTTAATTCACCGTGAAATTTCTGACAAAAACACAGGTCAGGTATTTTGAATCATCCCATACAGGGGGCATTTATAACTCTTTTGAAAGCTCCGTGACATGCAGTGCTCAGGCTGTTTACTAAAGGCTCTTATATCTAAGAAGTATAGAAGCATAGGTTTGCAAAGTTGCATCTGACAACAGGACAAACAACGGGACGTCTGGAACAACGTCTTTGGACATTCAAGACCAAAATGGAGTGCAGCATGTGATGCAAAAAATCAGAAACAGCACCAAAGTATTCTAGAGGCGAATGTGAGATTATCTGTCCAACAGCTAAAGCTTGTCCAAAATTAGGTAATGCCTCAGGAAAGCAACACTGTAGAAAAGGGTGAACTCAAATGTCTTTACAATGATGTGAGAGATTGATAACATTATACAGAGAGCAATTACTTCAAGTTCTTGCTGCTAAATGTGGTTATACTAACTACCAAATCATAAAGTCTACTTTCACATGACTGTATCGAATGAAATGTCAGCATGTAAAAAGGGGCTGAACAGCATTAATTTCCATGTTAACAACAGACACAGTGGGCTAAAGAGCTGCATATATTACAAATAAGGATTTGGTAGAAACAAAAAAACTAAAGCTAAAGTTGAAAATAAACAAAGCTAAAAAATATAAAATAAACGAACCTCTGAAACAGTCAAAAGGAATGATAACACGTGTATTTTCTATTCACAGATTATTTATAGTTTTGATTGATTGAGTTTTGCTTTTGATTAAAAAAACATTTTTAGACTAATTTATGGACTAAAGTGAAAAACAACAACAACAAAAAACAACAACATATATATATGTTGTTGTTGTTGTTGTTGTCTATATATAGCCTATAACATCTTTATCAGTGAGCTCTAGCATGGTTAGTTGGATTTAAATCTTTTAAGCCAAAAGTTACAGGAGAAGCTCCACATTTATCATACAGATGTGTGTCAGGTGTTGGGAACATTACTTTCAGGAGAGACATTTATGAGCTATTTTTACCAAATAAATCTCTGTTTGAGCCTCATAATTAAGTTGCTGCATCCTATTAAGTAAATTGGATCATCAGTATAACTAATTGGTGTAAATCAATAAAATCCTTTAACATGAGGTACTACACTGTAGTTGGCACATACTGATATGTTAACCCTGCATAGACAAGAAATCTGTTCAGGGTGCACCCGGCTGCTTTACAACTACGATATCATGTTAACAATGTAAAAAAACACAATAATGATAAATAAAATTGAAAATAAACAAAAGAAAACAATAAGACCCCTGGCTTTTGTGAATAATTTATTTGAAAACACTCATCTATATAAAGACTAACACGTCAGCTCAGCACAAAACTGGGTTTAATGAACTGAGAAATGAATGTGAAAGGACAATTCTCCCAGTGACATGTAGCTGCATGTCATTTCACCAGCCTGCTTTTGATAATAATTTGAATCCTACAGACCAAAACCGGCACATTTTTCCCCCAATGAGAAATTGCCTTTTTAATCATAAAGAGCAGTAACCACTTATCATAATTATAACTTTATTGTAACATCATTATAACATTTTGTAGCAGTTTTCCCCCCAGTTGGTGAGTCAGCCAGTAAAGAGCTGACGCATGGCTCAGGAGTGTATCTCCCATCAGTAACTTATGTCTGTTTTTGAATGTGTGCATGTGTGATTGATGTGTTTATGTGCACACAATAGATGACTCCAATCATGCTAGTGCCTGGGTGTAATACAAGAGTCTAGGTTGGAACATCCATTCTCAATCACTTATTTAATTCACATGAGCTATATTTAAAGACATCATAAATAAAATAACAGGGTTTCTTTCATCAATGAATAAAGCATGACTTTTATCCTCTTATATTTTCCTATTTCTTACTCTTCTGTAAAACATAGTTGGCTGCCTTGGTCTTCATTACAATGGTTTATCACAGTTGGCTAGACGTATGAAAGAGTGTGTTTACATGCACTGCAGTATCCTTTTGTTATTCAGTCTACTCAGCTGTTCACTTATTGAGTTTGTTCAGTAGCTGGAAAAAATGGCATTCTCCCTTGCATTCAAAGGACTAAACATGACACAAGATTCAGCAGTGTTTAGTATCCTGAGGGAAATGCACTTCGCCAGAACAAGGCAGAAAATAGTGCAGGTTACCGAACAACATGTTATGATTCTGAAACAAAAGAAATCCCGGCATTTTAGGAAATCATGTTATATATCATGTTCCCAAATGAGAACATTAACAAATGAACTGATGAATTTATAATTTGGAATTATCCATTTGATTTAAAAATGTATGGCTCAATAAAGTCTCCCATCTAAGATGGAGTATCATGTTTTATCTCACACTGACAGCACCAGTGTGCTCTCTGACTGAAATTAAACATAATGGGTTAAGGCAAAGCACTGAAGTTGCTTTCCATAGATTGGCTCTTTCACACAACTTTAATATTACTTTTGTTACTAGATATCAATGTTAAACTATTTGCCTATTATCTCATTTCTCAGTTTTTTGCATATTTGTTAAACTTAAATCTTTAATATCATTAGAATTTTTTTATATTAGTCAATTGTACAACAAATAAATACAAAATGCATTTTTTAAATCGTGATTTTATTCATTATTGGGAAAAAATCTATCCAAGCCTACCTGGTCTTACATGAAATCAAGTAATTCCACCCCCTGGTTAAATCATGAATTAACTGTGACTCATTTTTTGGAAAGTGAAGGTCAATTTCACTAGCTACACCCAGGCCTAGGTGAAGTAAGCTAAAGATATCAAAAAACAAATTATCATTCGACAATCTAAAGAAACAGCTGAGAAACAAAGTCATTTATATCTATCAGTCTAGAGAGGGTTACAAGGCAATTTCTAAGACTTTGGGACTCCAGTGAACCACAGTGAGAGCCAGTATACACTAATGGAGAAAATGACAGTGCCTTCTAAAATGACTCCAGAAGCACATCAGTGACTCATCCAGGAGATTACAAAAGAATCCAGAACAACATCTGAAGAACTCCCGGCCTCACTTGTCTCATTTAAGGTCAGTGTTCATGATTCAACAGTTAGAAAGACACAGGGTAAAAATGACATCCACAGGGACTCCTGACCAAAAAGAACACAAATGCTCGTCTCACATTTGCCCAAAAATATCTTGATAATCCAAAAGATTTTGGGGGAAAATATTCTGTGGACCGAGGAGAGAAAATTTTTGCTTTTTGGAAGGTTTATGCCATGTTATATCTGGCATAAACCTGAGACAGTCTGAAACACACCAGCAGGTCTACCTCTGAAAAGTTTTTGTCACTGTTACGGTATTTGTGCACAGAAATCATTTAATTTTTCTCACTGAAATATGATACAGATGGACCAATTAGCAGATAGCTCTCCCAAAACTGTCAACATTATCTCATGGTCCTTGGGAGAAAAGTTGTTATGTAAATCTGATCAAGGCACACAAACCCCATCTCACGATGAAGATGGGATTTAAAGCTGTGGCAAAAAAACAACACCCCCCCAAAAACCTATGTAAAAGGAGTAAACAAAATAAAAGGTCATGCCACAGTGGCAATATGCTGTTTATGGTGATGTCATGTAGCTATTCTTGTAAATCTACTATTTAAGCTCAGATTTAACTAGCACCTGGGTTCCCTCTCTGGGAATTACAAATGACTGATGATGCACTGATATGATTAAAAACAAGTGGAAAAGTAAGAAGACGTCATGGTAGAAACTATAATGCAACACACTGTAAAGTAAAACCTTTATAGAACAGTGAGCTGAACGGCCAGCAATCATATTCTCATCATAAAAATATATATTTACATTTACCTTTTGTTGTCAGATAAGAAGGTTGTGTCATTTTAATTTGCAATTTCGTTTTCATCTCTTTTTTAGCTGAAGAGTAAAGTTCATTCTGCGTGTGCCTGAGAACAGTCTGATTTTAGATGTAAAATCTACTCCCAGATGGTGGCAGAAGGAAGTACTTAGAGACTGTACCCAGGGATTGTAGATACATCCTGCCTTCTGCGTTGTCTTCAGCTCAGTCTCTTCCTGCAGGTTTAAACTAAATTCCAGTGTTTAGGCAAAAGGTACCAAAAAACGCAAAGATGATGTCTTTGTTTTGGATTATTTACACAATCCTGGCAAGGGACTTATGTTGTTCAACCTTTCATCTTCCTGAAGTTGTGATTTTAATTAGATAGGGCTTCCAAGTTAAAGACTAGTGCAAAGGAATTTAAGGAGAGAAATGTGCTGCTTTCAGCTTTTGTGAGGACTGCAGGGATACACCTGTGTGCAGTGGCGGTCCTAGCCTGTTTGGTGCCCTGGGCGAAAACTTCCTCTGCCATTATCCAATAACATATCTGCTTACCTGTTTCTTTTGCTCGTTTCTCCTCCTTCTCTTTTCTCGTTTTTCTAAACTGAGGAGCTGATGGCTTTGAATTTTTCTTGTCCATCTTGGTTTTAATTTTGCACTCCAGTATGAACACCCATCCCCCAACCCGAGGATCACCACAACATAACCTAATAGACCTACACCTTAGTTCACAGATTCACTTTGTCTAAGGTGTATTTCTGGGATTTCACACAACCCAGGATTCAAATCATGAATCCATAATGGGCTTGGATTTACATCATTATGAATGAAATGTGCTCTATTTGGAAGCAGCAGGTCTCCCCCCCTTTCAACAGCTTGTGTGTGAGACTTTAAATCAACAAACTGTAAATTATAAATGTTAAATTGTTATTGATCCCTTTACCCCTCGTCTTAAAGTGTATATTTATTTTCTTACTCTTCTTATATTTATTGTTTGTTTTCTTGCACTGCTGTAACTGGAGCCACGTCGTCTCGTCTCTCTATATACTGTACTGTATGTAGCGGAGATGACAATAAAGTTTACTTTGACTTCAGCAGCGAGCAGGCACACTGAGGGCTCTCACGCTCACTTTTCGCATATAGTAGTGATGGGATTTCTGGCTCTTTTTAGAGAACCGGTTCTTTTGGCTCGGCTCACTAAAAAGAGCCGGCTCTTTCGACTCCGAACCGGATCTTCAGGTTGTTTTGTTGCTTTAATTGATTTATTATTAACAATAATATAAAATATGCACAAAAGGAATTACTAATGTTAAAAAAGTGGTTTTATTTATATATGTTTATATATAAATATATGTGGTGGCCCCCAGAGACAAAACATGTACAAACTCCAAAACACATTTCTTGCGTTAACTGAACTTCCAAAACAGAGATACCTAGATCACTTAAATTACACAATGGAAAGCATGTGTGTATTGTTTGTGTATTTATACACAAGCACTCATATATATTCAAATAATTTAAAAAAAAAGTTCATTTACCTGTTACTACCACACACCAAATCCGGTCGTTGGTACTTGCTGCCTTGTGTAGCCTCTAGGTAACAAAAGCTCAACACTGCGCCCTAGCATCCTGGAGCACTTCTGTTGTCTTTTGTACGTGTTTTGGAGTTTTTATGTGTTTTGAAGTTTGTACGTGCTTTTATTTATTCACTCCACATAAAATGTAATAAATAAATCATATAATACAAAAACCAGTGGTTTTAGTCACAGTTCAACTTTTAACTATTTAAATTTTCAGCTTTTTCCTTTTAAACAAATTTAAAATGAAACAACACAAAACACTGCAAACCACAACACAATTAAATATAAATTAAAATATGAAAACAAAAAGAAGATGCATATTCTCTGTTATATAGGCCTGCATGAATAAACTTTCTGAATCCTTTATCATCCACAATAGTTGTGGATGATTACTATACCTTTCTAATGTGACGTTGTTGTCCCTGGCTCTCTCTCTCTTTCCCTCCCGCTCTGTTCCTGTGCTACTGAGAGTGTAATTACCGCCCCTCCCCCCTCTTCCCAGCGCAAAGCACAAGGCTTGCATGCTGAGTGAAGCGGGAAAAAAGTGCGAGAGAGGGTGAAAGAAGGTAAAAAAAAAAACACAGCTCACGATAAGGAGTCGGCTCGTGTCGTTCACGTCAAAGACCCGGCTCTAAGAGCCATTTCGTTCGCGACCGACCCATCACTAGCATATAGAATTTCGAAAAAAACAAAACATCGGTGCAAATTATAAGTCTGTATCATAATGTCTGGTGTTTTCGTGTTTGTTGGTTTGTTTTTATTTTGCTTTATTTTGCGAGTTGGTTATTAGATGCTGCTCCTGCCAGCCGAGAATACCCCGCTGCCCCGCCCTCTCCTCCCTGTGCCGCAAGCAGCGGGCGCACCTTGCAAACGGAGGGCGCCCTCACTCCGAGCAAATGGGCAATAGATAGTGCCTATGCCATCCCCAGTATGCGCTGGCATGATGTCGGGGCAGCATGAGTACGAGCAATTTTTTTATTTTATTTTTTTTGCCGATGCCCGTGTTGCCCCTATCAAAAACCGCTACTGCCTGTGTGCTGTGTGTGATAACGAGTAAATGTCAGAAATCTAAGCTGACTGCTTACTACTGAATTTACTACTGAATCAAAGACTCCCTTTGATTGAGACAAATGTCTGGAAGTGTAATGAGCTTTTTCTGTAATAAGGTCTTAAGTGCCCAGTTAAACACAGTGAACTGGATTCCAGGTGATCAAAGGAGAGTTTTGTTGACCATGAAAAAGTCCTAAGAACCTTGATTACCTATTGGGATTTGGTCACCAAAGGTAGGACCTATACTATCCCTGAGTGAAGTGGCAACTGATCAAATTACACGTAGAGACCCAAGAGGAGATTTGGAACCTCCTAACAGATTGATGCGACCATGACTACACCCCTGCTTTTTAACACTAGCAAGAATACATCCCATGAACAGTTTTTTCCAGGCCACTCGTCAACTTCATTCATCAGGGTCTGATTTTTACCCAGGACTGCCAGCATTTACCCATTTCAGCATACATCCAAACAAATAGAAATAAATATAAATATTAACTGTGATAGAAAAAATATAAAAAAAGACTTGTTGGTTGTTCCATGTTTTTGGAATTCTTACATTTGCAAGAAAGCGCTTGACACTGCCAGGTTTCATTACCATCTTGCTGTTGGATTTTACCTATGATGTTGATTTCATTCAACATTTCATTAATTAATTATTAATTTACAACCATTAGAAATCCAATAGGAACATGTAAATGATAAAAAAAAAAGATGGAATAGCCAGAGCCCAATCCTGTTTGTAGTCACATATCAATGTGAGCTATTAAAGTTGATTGTGATTATGAGGGCCCAACTAAATATACCTCTACTCAAAAAGTGATTTACAGAAACGTAACTACGCAAATAAAGTATACTAAACTTAACACACAAACTGACCAAAACACAAAGACAGGATGATGACTTTTATTGTGGTTCGGCCAAACCATTTACACACACAAGGGGAAACCGAACTAAACATCAATACCATCTACGCACAAAATAACCTAGCTAAACCTAAAATACCCCCCCTAAACTGACAAGCACATGGTTGGTTCTCAGTCTTCAGGCCTTGGCCACACCTTTTGCCCAGACAGGAAACAGCCAACTCCCCAAACCAGGAAACCTGAAAAAAAGAGAAACCTAATTAATATAACAGAATACATCTTAGAAACCAAACAGTGCTCTTATGTGTGTGTTTTGTAATATCACTGTAAGTAGAGAAGTTAATGAATTATGTTACTGAAATACATGTTTAGCTGCAAAACAAAACTAAGGTGAGTGTGTGTGGCGTTATTTTTGTGCCACTATTCTGAGCGCACGTAAAAAAATTTGAGCGCACGTAAAAAAAATTTGCAGGTGCAAGTGTTGCATTTTGAGGAGAAATTTATTTTGAGTGAAGAAAAGCTAAATTTGAGTGAACAAAATTCATTGCTGCGTGCAAAAAATGTATTTCAGTGTTTGCTATTATCCATACACACATTTCTGCTCGTGCACATTCAACTCTTTCTGTAAACCGTTGTAGTTGTGCCACAAAACCAGCCAATCACAGACTTGGATGCAAAAAAACCTGATTGTCTGTTTTGGTCTCTAATCAGCTCGAAATGATGAAATGCAATATCCCAGAATCCATTTCGTCCAAAACTCAAACGAGGCAGTGGCGGAGTAACACAGAGTGGCAGAGTTTGAAATATTACTCTTTCTGGGTCACGAAATAAACTTTTAAGATATTTTCACGCGAGAACAATGCTGTGTAAACTTCAAATATCTGCTCGATTAACAAGACATCACATATTTGCATATTTGCTTATGCTTTGGGTCCCCTCGAACCAAATAATCATTGTATGAATCTTTCAGCTTACCTGGAAATTGTTGCTCATGCCCATCCCTTCATGACCACAGTGTACCAATATTCTCATGGCTGCTTCCAGCAGGATTATGTGCCATGTTACAAGTTCTTGAACTTGACAGTGAGTTCACTATACTCAAATGGTCTCCGCTGTCAAGAGATCTCAGTCCAGCAGTCTGCATGGAACCAGAGAGGCATCCTGGACATGCAGCTGACAAGTCTTCAGCAGCTGTGTGATACTATCATACCAATATGGACCATCATCTAAGAGGGTTGGTTCCAGTACCTGGTCAAATATATACTGTGAAGAATTAAAGACGTTTTGAAGGCAAAAAGGGCTTCCAACCTGCTACTAGTAAGGTGTACCTTCTGTACAGGTGACTTTGATTAGGATTTGCTAACTTTGTGATTAATTTAACATTTTCCTGTGATTGCTACTTATGGTCAGTGATCTACACACTTTTCTAGTACAGATGTGTGTATAAAGATTTAAATGCTCCTGATTAACTGATGTGGATTTGCACCAGTTCCTCAGTATGATGGGGCGCTTGTGTGGCTGCTGTATTATTCACATTGCTTTAAAAGCATGTCAACCCGATTACAGGAGTTTTAGTAGAAATATCTTGTCCTGTCCTACTACCTCAGGAGTAACATGTCAGCTCAGCTGCAGGGAAAACCTCCTATCCTGTATTCAGCTGGAGGAGTTGAATGCTTCCTGTACTGGAATTCAGCCAAAATTTTAAGGCTGTCAGTTTAAATAATTGTTAAGGTTAAGTTCTGTAGTTATATTTTATTGCAGCTCTTATGTAACAGGCTCCGCATACATGTTTCTACTGACATTTAAAGCTTTTCAGTTACTCTTTTAGTCAAGTCAAATCCTATTAGCTCTCCTTGATGACATAATTTAGCTGGTGACTTATAAACCTCAATCAAGCCACAATAACTATTCCATCCTCAACATATTTCATCAGTATATTTGGACTTAAGTAAACTTCAAATGTCCTTTATTTGGTGTTGACATTTAATTCCCACAGAACTGAATAAGGCTGAAAGCCAGTTACATTTTCACTTTAAATTCATGTCAGCGAGAACTGTAGGTCAGGCTGTGTTTTGTGCAGCAGTCCAGAATTACTTCTGCATCTCTAGGGAGTGGAGGATTTTTGTAATGCTGTTTTATTTTACCTATTGCCACCTATTTCTTCAGTCATTTTCATTATGCAAATGGAGGAAAGACGTTATCCTGTAAATAACAGCAGCTAAGTGCCCTTCATCATCTTTAGTCCACTAAAGCTACAGTTAAATAAAAAAAAGAAAACATTAGACCCCTTGCTTGCTTTAGCCTAATACTGCAGGCTAACATCAGCTGATTCCAGTTTTTGAACGTCTCCAAAGTAACTTCACTAAAGCCTTAAATTGCACACCGTCTCACTCTTGTTGGGATTTGCAACCATCGTTAATCCTTCTTACACTTCGGCTTGCGGATTGAAGGTGGGGGAGCAGGAAAAGCTGGGAGTCCTTGATAAAAATGGCCAAGCTGGTACGCAAAAGGTCACCACAACAGGATGTATCAGGCAACTGACAGAATAGCGAAACACTGCATAGCTGAAATAGGCAAGGGGAGGTCTGCATGGTATTGTACCACTCTCAGCCACTCACACAAAATCATGTCAAAGATGATTTTATCTTAAGATATTTTATTAATATTTTCAATTGACAGTATCAGCCAAAAAACAAACACTGAAAACCAAAATCCTTTCATGGCAATGATACACAAGAGTTTTAATTGAACAAGATAGTTTCAGGAGAAACAGAGATGGAAAATTAATATCAGCTCCATCACAGATTATAAATGCAATCAATTCAAACACATCTGTCTGCAGTTTTCTTTGACTATATTCTATCTAATGCAAAGTTGAAAAAGCAAGGGAACGAAGGAGTCAGTAAAGCTGGGGTTAAGGTATAGCAGTTATCATCAGGGCATTTTGGTGGCATTAGGGAGACTTTTGGTCAGTTGCAAGTCACGCAACGCACAGCATGGGCAGGGATGAGGTCAGAAATGGAAGATGTGGGAGGGTTACTAGAGAGAGCTACAGGGATTCAGATGGGTCATGATTATTAGAGGTAAGGTAGCAAAAAACAAAACAAAACAAAACAAGGTTTAGAGAAGAAGAGCTGTTGGTGCTGACAGTGCACTTATCATTCAATCTGAACCTGTTACTTTGAGAGATGGGAGGGGCTTAGGTAATGATTGGGGCGGGAGGTGTCTGGCACATGCACCTGATATACATATGTTGCCACTCAGCTGGAAGTGGATGTGGTCTAGGGGAAGAGGGTGGGGCAGGCAGAGCAAATGATGATATGCGAACAGAAAGAAGGAAGAGTCACACAATTGGCTCCCTGCAGAGGACAATTTCCAACTCGCCACGGTAGAGCTTCCCTCCGTCAGATAGGCTCATGATGCTCTGCTTGTAGCCCGACAGATTTGTGAGGTCCACCTCCTGAATGAGAGACAGGGTGATATGATACACTGAGGAGGCCAAAAAGCAACATGTTATGATCTTATAGCTCATTTTGATGAATATTCTCCTACTCTCCTCCCAGCATTAGGTTTTGATTATTTTCAAGATATTGAGGAAACTAAAAAATGTTAGTATGTTTCTGACTAGAAACCTGAATGACAGAAAAGTAAATCCAAGGCAAGTTCTTTTGTTTTGATTGTTCTATCTCTTTGAAGTTAAAAGGTTTGGAACAAAATAGTGAAAAGTATTCTGAGTTGTATTTTAAGCATAAGAACTTATGATTGCAATCATCTTTTTTCCTCACTAAAACATTTTGTATATGGAGCATTTCTGTAATATATTACAAAGACCAGTTTTTAGAGTATCCACATTTGCTTGCCGGAGCTCAGCATATGGCCACTCACTCATCAAAACATCACTCTGTAGTACTGCTGGCGAGGGGGAGAAAAAATCTACATATCTCAGGATAATTTAAATGGGGCTCTGTTGGGCTTGAATTCAAGTGTTTATCTTTCCAAAGAGTGCTTTAAACAGCCTTGGTAGCTAATGTTGAAGGAAAGACCTACTAGGCTTTGTATGGATATACAGCCCTTTTGCTAAAAAGAGCTGAGACACTCTGTAGACTATAAATGTTGCAGTTATGTGCAGTTCATTTTGCTAGAATACTAAATGCACTAAGTGAGATCTTGAAACTTTTCTGTCTCACCCTGGACAGGTTGCTAGTCGCTGGTGTATTCCACGGGACTACCACATTCTCATCCTTAGTCTGTGCTCAGTTTTGATAGAAGTCCATGCAAGCACAGGCAGGACATTCAAACTCTGCACAAAAAGGCTTAAGCCAACCAAGAGGTTCAGCTTAGGCTGGGATTTTTTAATTCTAAGACATTAATACTAACCACTGCACCACTGTGCCACCCACATTTAGTTTGATTTAATGTATGCCTTACTGTGGTGTCAGCCAAAAAGTAATATACGCTCACTTCTAATTAGCCTAATAAATACATCGTTGAGAGAGGCGATAAACTATTATTACCCTTAAATCAGCACCAGGCATACCATGGACTAGCAGAATGCTCTGTTTAAAATACATTTTTAGACCACAAACACGTTGGATTGAAGAACCCAAAATAAAAACGAAGGAGTTCAAAGGCAAGCCACATGTGGTGCATACACATATGCTTATCTTAGTATCCGCCAATCTTCTTCTTTCAGCTGCTCCCTTTAGGGGTCACCACAGCAAATCATCTGCTTCCCCAATCCTTAGCATCTCTCACACCAACCCTCTGCATATCTACATCTACATACTACATCCATGAACCTCCTTTTAGGTTTTACTTTTTTCCTCCTTCCTGGCAGCTCTATATTCAACATCCCTTCTCCAGCTTATCCACTATCCCTCCTCTGCACATGTCCAAATCAGCCTTGCCTTCCCAACTCTTTCTCATGTATCATGCACATCTTAGTCACTCCAATAAAATTCTTAACATCTTCAACTCTGCCACCTCCAGATCAGCCTCCTCTCTTTTTATTAGTGCCCCTGTCTCCAAACCATACATCATAGGATCTTTTAAACCTCCCCATTGCGCTCTTTTCAGTATGCACTAGCAGGCTGTAGGTCTGATCACCTTGAGTGAACACCCATCTTACCTTCTTGTTTGTTTGGTAAAGGTCTCGTAGCAAAGCGTCCAGCTCCTGCTCATCGATGTAGCCATTTCCATCCTGGAAGGAGTCACCAAAAACATCATGATTGTAATTTTCACTTACAAACAATCATAATGGAGACAATTAATTACTGTTAATAATAATGATACTGTACCAAATTTTACCACAGCTTTTGAAAATATAGATGTCACATATATATTTTCATTACCTTCTTGTAATTCATTCTTTAAAGTAAAGGCAGTCTTTTGTCAACAATGTTTTGATTCAGAGCTACTTGATTTTTCCTTTCGCTGCTGCTCGACTTCATTCATTCAGTATTTTGTGGCAGCAATCAGCAAATCATTTAAAAAAGACTTCCCATTCAAAACTCTGTGTATGGGGTTAGTTGCTAAGTTAATACGGAGCCCCCTTGCTAATTAATGAGCTATGTCTCACAGCCGTGTTTAGAGAGTTTAGGGCCAGAAAATAAGCCCAAATTATTGGACTTTTTCCCTTGGCAAGTGGCACAAAACATGTTCTGTTCATCTAGGCTCGGTCTCAAGATGACTTCAGAGCTGAGTGTCTTGCCAGTCTTATATTTTTTTTTAACTCTGGGAGATGCTCTTTGATGTTCACAAAGCCAGACTGAAGTGTCCTAGATCTTGGGAATAAAGTGTAAATTCTATTTATTTTCCCTTTAAGGATAAAAGACTCTGCACTCTGCAGCGATATGGGAAAGCAGAGCAACATCAGGTATGAGCCAGTCTGTCTTCCACTCCACGCCATCTTGCTTTTCAGACATTTTCAAGTCTTGCACAGTGTGGGGCCGTGGCACTGTGAGCCACGTTAGTGTTCAGCTGACCGGCCACACTTTGCCCAGCCCTCAACCACTCGGCAGATGCCTGTGTTTCTGCTGCAGGGGCTTGAACTCATAACAAAACGATGAAACTAATTACACACATAAATGCAAGTGCTCCATATGCAGAGGGGGACTACATGAATGGACCGCAGTGGCTAATCTATAATTAAACATTCCACCCTGTCCTCTACTAGTGAACTAGAGAGAGTGAAGAGAGTGCAAGCCTTCAGTCTGACTCAAGTCATGAATACGCACGCAACCTCCAACCCCCCCCTCCCATCGCTGCCATGGACGGCTCTATACAAATTTGCCAACCATACTACTTAGTATGGGACAAAAAGAGAGCACAAAAACACAGAGGTTGAAAACATGAATAGCTGTTTGTTTTTATTCTTTTTCTAATCACAATGTCAGTGCACTGACATGACTTAAAGTTATGGATTTACATGGACTGGCCTTCTGCTTCAAAGTGAACTTATTAGATAAACGGGCATTTTGCAGCCCTTCTACTTGTTGCTACAGCAGGGCACAGAAAATTATTTCCAATTTTTATTTTTTTGTTATTGACCTAAAAAGTCCCTAAGTGTCTGCATCCTGTCTTCTCGTGTGTGCAAGGCTGCACGTGAGCAGTGTAGCTGTTCTGTCATAGGATAGAAGACATGAAGCAATTATAATATACATGCAACATTTCAAAGTTTTGCATTTTTTAGTTTCATGTAGTTCACATTAGGATATTGCCCATCTTTTGGTTACAAAGGGGATGAATTTCAGGCAGCAGCTGAATCACTGTTGCTGAAAAAGCAGTAAGGCGCATACTTTAATTTACTTTAATTAATTTACTTTCACTACCCTATTTCATCAGTAATATAAATCGGGGAAATATGAAAAGCATTTTGAACATTAAGGTAATGCTAACAACTGGGCTAAAAGGCACCAGCAATGTATCACATCAAACTGAATTGTTTATTTCTTCAAAAACCTGAGTCAGCCTTCTTATAGCTACTTAGATTATGGCTGGTCCCTCAGCTGTGCAAAACACACAATACCATAAACAAGAAAAATGATATAACAGATGCACAGAGCGCTGCTCTCTCTCTCTCCCATCTTGTACCATAGTCCCTCCCCACCGTTCTACTGCTAATGTGGAAAATATGCCCATTAACCAAACCACTGCTCAGCCACCCTGGGCTGTTTACAAAAGGACAGGTGTGCCAAGCCTGACTCATTTCCCTAGGTAAATGAAGAGTGCCCAAGGTAAAAGACAGAATTTACATATTCATGATTTTAACAAAAAGGGATCTCCTAAACAAACAGCACTGAGTCACCCAGACAGCTTGACTCAAGCTGGCGTGTTTTTACACTGTAAAGAGTCCCACCCTTATTCAGACACACTTCCATTCTGTTTTTCTGTCTGTCTTTGTGTGGACTAACCATTAATTATTTTCACAATGATTTCACGAGCATGTAACAACAGCCTGAAGCCTTAAACGTTTCCCCATAGGGAGGACTCATGGGAGACGGAGCTGTCGCTAACAAAATAACTAGATATGATGAGGTTCTCGTGTGTTGTTGTTGCAGATGCCAATCTAGCTCAGAACACATGGAGGAAATCCCCGGGAGAGCTCCCAACGTTGCAGAAAGACAGATCAAAGAATCCATTCTTGCCAAAGTACACTAAAGCAGTTGTTCTGAAACTTTTTCTGACATATCCTTCTGAGACTGGAAAACATGCCCCACAACCCACAATTATTATCAGTTATTAACAATAAAAAGAAAAAATCAAACCTGGTTTTTGATTAAATAAAAGAAGGCCAAATAGTTTCATCATAGTCTTTGTTCTTTTTCTTTTTTGATTTTTCTTTAAAAAAAAAATCACATTTATTGAATTTCAGTTTACCACTTTTGATAACATGTCACCTACCTTGTCATAGTATGTGAAGATGGCATTGAACTGCTCAGAAGTCAGCTTGACACCCTGTAAACACAAGGTTTCACTTTAATTACAAGACTACAAAAAATCAAAAAAGACATGTATCTGTGCAACTAACTCAGACCCAGTATACTTTGTTTTCTGTCACTTATGAACTCCTACTGTGGTGCAGAGATGGGCACGCGTTACAAGTAACGCATTACTGTAATCCGATTACTTTTTTCAAGTAACGAGTAAAGTAAGGGATTACTATTGCAAAAACGGTAATTAGATTACCGTTACTTTCCCGTAGGAACGCTGCGTTACTGCGTTACTAAAACCGTGATTTCTTTGCGAGAATGTCTCATGACAGTGACGTAAGCGAGTGCAACGTTTGTGACAATAGCTGTGTGCAGATCAACAATGGATCATATATCGAGTGCGGGAGAGAGTATGAGCGTGCAGCGTTTAAAGCGTGGAAGTACTGACCTTATTTTGAGTTTGATTCCATAAAAAGTGACAAAAACATTAGTGTCCGTTGTGCGTGGGAAGAAAACTTCTTTTTACAGCGAAGAAAACCCCCTAAATTTCCAAGCAAGCACCGAGTGCGCTACGACGTAATGGGAAATTCACAGAGAAACTCACAGATTCTTTAACTGATATTTTTATAATATTTTAATATTTTATTTTATGTGCTGGAATGTGCAGAAAATAGGTTTAAATGTTAAACAAATTTCTTCCAGTCAGAATGTTGCATATAATTCAATTTTTGCTTGAGGCATAAAGTTAAAAGATTAAAACTAATAAAACAAGTTTTAAAAAGAGACGTTTCCATTTGATTACATTTTGTATGATGGATTATGCAGAAAAAGTAGAATTGGGCTGAAAGATCTATCGCTTTATCACCTCTTCAGGTTGTAAATCATGTTTTTTTAAAGTAACTAAGTAACTAAGTAACTAAGTAATTAATTACTTTTGAAAATAAATAATCAGTAAAGTAATGGGATTACTTTTTTGGGGAAGTAATCAGTAATTAGTTACTGATTACTTTTTTCAAGTAACTTGACCAACACTGCTGTAGTGTATGCTCATATGAAACATGGTGAAATTTTCAAATAAGGAGGGCAGTTTATAGTCAACTAATTGCTGTTAGCCAAAACCTCAAGCTTGATTTCACACAGAAGTCTTCTCTACATCTGACTCTGTATGTCAGCTGAGGATGGATATCTCTAATATGGTCTGGCACATAGCTCTGTCTCTAAGCAGAGAAGCCCCGCCCACAGCCTTTTCCATCCTGTCGGTTATGAGGGGCAGCCAATCAGATGAAAGTTGGCTTCAAGTGGGAGGTGCTACAACAGCTTGTTTCGGACAGTGGATGAATTGATATGAAGCAGTAAGACCCACTATAATACATATAAGGATTATTTTAAACTGTGAATTATACAAAGCTACTCTTGAAGAGTCAATGAATATCTCCTTTAACCATCATCAAAAACAGGCCTGTGAATCATAAATTTATAAAATGGTAACAGTGTATTATGTAATTCAGTGGCGTTCTCCGAGTATAATATATCATTTCTGTTTTGCTTTTATTTCAGCCCCATGTTTGTCCCCTACCTGGAATTTCAGCAGGAAATTCTCCTGTACAGGAAGAAGCCTGCGGCAGAGAAGGACTTCATTAGTGGACACAATAGTTGTTAAATTATTCACGTTCTTTGACAGTGAATGAGCATCAGCGGGCAGTGTGCTTCAACATTTACACAATGAGCAAAAACAAGCAAAATTACATATTACCTTGCCATCTCTGACAGGCCCAGCTTCCCATCTCCATTCAGATCAAACATCTTGAGCTACAAAGCAGAAGTAGAACAGAGGAGAAAGTGAAAGGAAGCTTTTTATAGGTATACTCTGTCAAAGTAAAGGTAAACGTGGTCCCAGTGCATTTTATTGGCTGAGACGCCGAAGGAGTAGCCATAAATTTATGATATATTCACCACTTCTTTTTTCCCTGCTTAATACTACATGTCTAACAGAGGAACACTAAAAGCAGCGGTCTATAAACCTTGCTTCAGTTTTTCAGCCAGTGTGGCAGGTTTTCCTTACACAATAAGTCAGAAGGTTTAGAAGAGAGTTACACTGGAGGAAAAGAATAATAAAATGGAGACTTACCCACTCTTTTACATCGAAGAGTGTTAAATTATTTATTAAATGAAAACCTACACACAGTAAAAAATGCCTAGAAGTTTTGCACTGTTGTCAGATGCAATAAGGCATCTTGATGTCACTATAGTCTATGAAAATAGTGATGAGCATTTTTATTGGCTGAACAATTAACCCAAAAAACAACTGACGGATCACTCAAACTACTTCGAGAGGTAGCGTGGGATGCATTTGACAACATGTCTGTGGTCTAATTTGTTCTGAGTAACAAGACAGGAGGAAAATATGTCACCATTGAAGGTTTGGTGTTTTTCCTGGACCCTTTTGGAAGTCAAAATTTGGACTGTACATATGTCATAACTAAACGTAATAAGTGCGTGCATAAAATCTAAGAACATTTGGTCAGCTTGATTCTTTGGAGTCTGAAGGTGACACAGATGTGAACAGCGATGCGTGAATCTGATTGCACAAGTAGAGATCATGCATGGGTATAATGCCCGTTGTTGCTGGCAGTACTGTATTATTTCCTTTTCATTACGACAGTGATGTTTGGTGAGTGTAAGCTAGACTAATTTTAGTCATTAGTTTACACCTTACTTTTCATAAATTAGCAACACTGCCTGCATCATAGCAGTATGCTGATTAAAATGACTCATTCTTTACATTAATCTCAGCCTCTGTTTTTTGCTTTATCTCTAATATGTCCCTCTGCACTAGATGAAGTAACAATAAATTTGTCTATGAAGAAACTGCTTCAGAAAATTAGGTCAGCTCAGCTCTGGGGCTTCCAGGAAGAAGCAGATGTTAGCACATCTGGGCTGCAGTCTCACAACCTGCAGGACATGATGGGTCACAACCAGTGAGCCGCACAGGGCTGCAGCCACCACTATAACAGGCCACTGAGTACCTCCACAAATTGCTAGACATATGCCTTTTATCACAAATGTATACAGTTTAGTTTTCTTCTAGTGAAGCAACTTCTAAAGATTGTCAGCTTTTTGTTTGTCCAGTGTAAAGTTTGTCCAGTTAAACCGAGCTTGTGTGATTGAGCGTTCGAATGTGCAAGAGAGCAAGTCTTACTATGGTCTGCGTGTACTCCTGCAGCTTCTGCTCGTCGTAGTGTCTGTTAGCTTTCTCCAGCAGGTCTGACAGAAAGCCCTGAGGACAGAGACACACAGGGTGCTTTTCATTATGCTAACTTGTGCTTCCTCGTATTCTCTCTCCTCCCATGAACCAAAAATCATTGCCCATCATGGAGGATCTTGCAGTGCCCTAAAATGCAAGTCTGGGTGATGAGGAGTGACTGGAGAGAAGGCTTTTGGAAAAGCTTTTGCAATTAAACATATGCGCATCCTATATGGAAGAATTTTATCAAATGCCGTGACATGAAATTACACTACTAAAACTAAGCATTCAGCAGCTTTAGCTCCTCCGCCTTTATATCTCTTCCTTTCATCTCTCTCTTATATCCAGGAGGAGCTAGGAAGCGAGAAAGAGACACGAGAGACTGAAGCGAAGAGGCATAATGAAAAGCACCCATGGATTAGTAAAAAGAGCCAGCGGCTGTGCCTGGTCTTTCATTAAGCTGAGGCAAAATGTCCAGAAAACAAATACAGAGATCTTAGATGAAGATGCATTTACATTTACTTAACATATGCTAACAATCTGAAAAACTTAAAACACTCAAAACATCTGCAATAAGCCCTGGAGAATATAACCCCAACATATCAAAAAAAAAAACATAAACTTGCAAAATAAAGTTATATTAATGAGTGTTGAAGTTTGGGCTGGCTGGGATTTTTTCTTTACCATATTTGACAAAGAAAAAATGTGAAAATTAGGTATGGAGAGAAATGCAAGAATAAGAGAAAGAAATGACGAAAACGGGACAAAAAAGGAAGAAAAAAAACCGAGACACTGAATTATTAAATTATATTTTGATTTATTGGTTTATCCGGTGTTTGGCTTTTGAAATCAGAATTGAAGAGTACATGTAGAGCAGCAAACACTACAATTCCTTCTGAAATTAGCACAGTATAACATCTTCTATAAATAAAGTACTCCAGTAGCATTAGACCAAAGGTATCAGTTATGCGCTACTTGAGTCAATATTTTCCGCGCCTGCTCACAATTATGTGGTGAGACACATGTCTGCTTCCTGAGATCTCATCTGCACTTTTTCTAAAGCTTTCAAAAAGCCACACCTGAGTAACTCATCTGCACCTGGTCAGCTGGAAGAGATCTTATTCCCACAACTACCCGAGCAGCCAAATCTGTACACAACGAGTAATCACTGACCCCAATTAATCCGCAGCTTGCCACTGTGGTGCACTTTCCTTTATATAATTTGA
Source organism: Simochromis diagramma (assembly GCF_900408965.1). Classification (NCBI taxonomy): domain Eukaryota; kingdom Metazoa; phylum Chordata; class Actinopteri; order Cichliformes; family Cichlidae; genus Simochromis; species Simochromis diagramma. The sequence continues at coordinate 1,284,186 of NW_024386765.1, forward strand.
CAAAACATTTCCTAGAAGGGTTTTAATGACTAACCTTTGTGTAATTAGTAAAGCTTTTTTTTGTATCTGAATCCTCGCTACATAAAAAAGAATAAGAAAACACTTGAGGTCAGTGGGGAATTTCCTGTGAAGCAGACATTTATCTCTCCTGAGTCAAAAGTACTTCCCGGTTTGGCTCATCCATATGCTCACATGAATTAAAAAAAAAAAACAGATGACACACTGAAAATATTCAGTGGCAAACAATTTATACATCTCAAAAGAATGCCACATTCAGTTATAAGAAAAACATAAATGAATGTGACATTTCTACTTCTATCAGGTATTTAAAGTTATGTGCTGGGCAAACGGTACCTATGTTTGCTTCCTAAATGTATGCTAAACTGATTATTAATAACTGATGGCGGTTCGAGCTTCTGGGCCATTTGACCCAGCGTTTTGAGTTTCCTGTGTTTTGGTGAATATGCTTTATGGTGATTTAAGGTTCATTGGTTAGTCTTGAGTGTATTCTGTGTTCTGAGTTCCTTGTATTCCCAGTTTAGTTTCTTGTCTGTTAGGTTCCCCTTGTGTCTTGGTCTCTCCTCTGTGTCCTCTATGTCTGTCGTGTCATCTACGTCTCTCCTCTCTCTGTGTCTCATTTCCTTGTTCCCCAGGTCCCAGTCACGTCTTTGTGTTTTGTCTCCCTTTTCTGTTTACATGTGCCCTCCTGATGTTTCATTCCATTCTCCCCTGTCTGTCATGTGCAGTCATGTATGTTTTCCCCAACCTGTCTCGTCTCTCTCTCTCTCTCCCTCTGTGTCTCGTCTTCCTTAATTGTTTCCGTGTTTCCCTTTTTGTGTCACCTTCCTTTGCCTCCCCCTGTCTGTCTTGGTCTCCTGTCTGTTCTTTCCTCCTGGTCCTATGTGAAGCTGCGTACTTGTAATGTTTCCTGTTTACTTTGACAGTGTCGCATCCTGTGTTCAGTGTGTTCGGTTTTGCTTCATCTTGTGCCATTATGTTTATTCACTCCAGCTGTCTTCCCCTTGTGCTTCCTCTTCCCTCGTTACCCTGTTCTGTATTCATGGTGTGAATTGTCATTCGTTCTTTGTCAGGTTTAGTTATAGTTTAGTTCACTTCAGCCTTTTCGTTACTCTGTTCAGCCTATATGAAACAGCTCCCCTTTTGGTTATTCACATTTCACGCCTTGTTTTGTCTGCGTTTGGGTCCACACCACTCACCGGCCATTCAGCCTTGACACAGTGAGTGTGCAAGAACGAGGGCTGTATCCTTCTCTTTAAAAAAAATTAAGCCAAAAGCTGTAGTTCCTCTTGTGGCCACTTGAGGCTGGCTCCAAAAGTGAGTCAGTTTGATCAAAAACTGTTTGGGTCTCTTAGCTTATTTCCCCTTGATCAAAACTATACAAAGATGAATTTTGTCAAAATATATGCAGGTAAATCAAAGTTCATCTTGTTAGAGATGTTTATACTGACAGGCTGTAGCTGTTAGCTATTTACTCAAGTTAATTCAGGTCACTGAACAGGATTTCTCATTATTTTAAACTGTGCTCATGGTGCTGCTGCTTTTTGAAACAGTTTTAAATGTAATTATATTGTTTCTTTAAATTGGATTGTGATGCAATTTTGAAGAGTGATACTCTAAAAGCACCTTGATAATGAAGCTAGCATCAGCTCATAACTTTGTATTTGGGGTTTGTTAGCCAAATTTGGTTGCTACGAGCTTCAAAAACAAAAAACAAAAAAGCATTAATAGACTGTTTAAAAACTAGCCATAATCCCAAAATCAAAGCCTAAAACCAGACTCCATAAACAATGGGTTACGCTAGGTACGCCCATCTTTGCTATACAGTCTATGATAATGACACAAATTTTTTTTTCCCCTTTGATTTATTTGATACCAAAAACAAAGCATGCAGGTGTAACGCAAAATTGAAATATACATACAAGTATGCATACAAATAAAGATATATTGTATATATTTAAAATGTCAATAAAATGTTGGAATGAAAGGTGTAAGAAAATACAGAGATTAAAGATTTTCGGGACGTGCGGTTTCCTAGTTCATACTATTTGATAATTACATTTTAGGGGGTGTGCTCTGTTATTGTGTGTGTTGATGTGCAAATGAATGTGTGTAGGGGGAGAAAAGAGAAAAAATGCATAAAATAAGTATGACAACAGATTAAAGCAATATTTGTAATAAATGAGACACTGCATGTTACTGGTCACATATGATCAAATGAATAAACATGTGTCAGTGCTTCTTAACATTTGATTTAATGCTGTTGAGAATTTACCTTCAGTTCATTTGCTTCAATGTAGCCACTGCGATCTGTATCATATCGCCTCCATGCCTAAAAAGAAATCAACGAAACAAACTGAAGCAATCGATTGAAAGCATTTTCTCAGCTCAAAAGCACAGAGAAGCTCGTCTCCAGAGTGATTTACATTCTTTCCCCTTGAATAAATCCTCTCTGATCAACTCCCAGCTTACTCTTTGACTATGCCAAGGGTTTGCCTTTTTTCTCTGGTGCACAGCAGAAATCGTTCCAGAGCAGCCGACAACAAATGCCTGGACCATCACTGTAATCATACAGTTTTCAATACAATCCTATTTGCCCACATACAGAGCAAAGGGCAACAGTGGACAAAGAGAGGAAAGAGGGGAGAGAAAGTCATTTTAATGAATGTTTTAATCTAGCAGCTGTCCCTGTCCAGAGAAGGGCTCCTTATCAAAGATGGATGGCCTTCTCCCTTCTTGTTCTCCTCCTTCTCCTCCCCTCTCTCTGCTCCTCCTCTCCTCCTCTGGGTTCTGCAGAGAGGAGCTACAGTGGTGTTATCCATTATATATGACTCTGAAAATAGAAGGCTGCGCTTCCTCATTCTAACCCTTTAAAAACCTCTCTGCCCTCTTCCTCCTCCCTGCACCCTTCAGCAAAGACTGATTAATCTCCCCTCTCTTGTTTTATGCTCTCAAACTTTGGCTCTCAACTTCCCATCGACATTTCATTTACGTCTCCTCTGCTCCTGCTTTCACTCGTTTGCCCTTTGTATCCTTCTCTCTTTGCACACCTTCTCTTTCATTCGTTTCCCTTCTCTCATTTCATTATTCCTTCTCAATATGACACAAGAGACAAGGACAGCCTCTTCCTCACATGTAATTGGTTTCTAATTGGCTTCATTTTTTCCATTTAGCAGATCTAACATGAAATCTGCCATTTTGTCTCATCTTCTTGAGATATTTGGTAGAATAGATTATTTTCTGTTTCTGCTACCTTTCAGGATATAAATCTATATCGTCTGCAGGGTTTTTTGCTACTTCTCTTCACCTATTATCCAAAATTCAAAGTGCCACTTAAACTTCAGAAAATGTTTAGTATAAATGGTAGCAGAGTTTCTCCACTTTCCACTTAACCATTTAATAATATTGTGAGACAAAAGTTTCCCACAAATTTGGGTAAATGTTGATTTCTGTTTCTGGTCTCTATTGAATTTCAACTGTGTGAAAGTGCCTCCTGTTAATTCTATCTGCTAGCAAAAAACTCTATAATGACTAAAGGCTTCTATTTCCGACAGACTGAGGAAGCAAGAAGTATTTGTTTTAAGGAACTTTGAATAAAAAATGCAGTTTTTCAGGAGAAACACATCGATAGTGACTATAAGACATGAGATGGTTCTGCCAGAAGTTACACCCTTGGGTTCCTCAAGAGTTCCTCATCCCTGCCAGGTGCGACAGATGGCTGCCCCAACCCCCCCCAGGGATGGTTCTGCTGGAGGTTTCTTCCTGTTAAAAGGGAGTTTTTCCTTCCCACTGTCGCCAAAGTACTTGCTCACAGGGGGTCATATGATTGTTGTTTTTTTCTCTGTATGTATTATTGTAGGGTCTGCCTTACAATATAAAGTTCCTTGAGGCGACTGTTGTTGTGATTTGGCGCTATATAAATAAAATTGAATTGAATTTAATAGATGCTATTAGCAGGAGGAATGGGGAAGCTGTGAGACTTAAAATGCAGCAAGCATCATCACTGATAAGATAAATATCCAATGTCTTCATATGTTTCTGTGAGATAAGCAAAAGTTGTATGTTTATTATTTTTAAGTGTCTCCAGAAAATAATCCACAGTTAGTATTAACCTTTTACGGCTTAATTTTGTTAGCATTTCAGTTGTATACTGTGGGGGTGATGGTTTTCCTTCCTGTTGGGCATGGTTTTCACCATGAAGTTACTAAAGCTTTTTCCATTTTTCCAGCACAGCCAATGAGGAACCGGCAGAAAATGTTCTCACTCCACCATCGGTGATTTAGAGTACAGCATACTTCTCCAGGCAGCAAGTGAGTCGATCAGAACGGTTTCCTTTAACTAGTAGATAAAGATACTTTGCTTTTAATGTGTTTTATCCTGTTATGAATCACAACTGACAGTGTCAGCTCCTCTTTCACTTTTACTTACACAAACAACCCACAACTGCTCTGTATGAGGACTCTTAGTTATTTACATCAACCAGTTACTGAGATGGCAAAGGTAACAGTTCACATAAACAAATAAAGTTCTGTTTCTGTGCCCCACATGAATTTGGATGATGTTTAATATGCAGTGGGCATATTATTATTATTACTATTCACTCCTCCTTTTCTCTAAGCCATCTTTTTGTTATATATAAACCTTTAACACACAAATTCAGCCATTTGTCATTTAGACCAGCAGGTTATATTCCAGATTAATCCTGTCTAACACACCTTCAATGTATACACCTTCAAACACTCATAAAGAACTGATTCATGAAATTAACTGTTAGGCAGAGAAAATGCAGGTAGCCAGCGCTCCGAGGCTGACTGACTCTGGCCTATAACTTTATGGTTGAGTGAAGTAAGTACGCCATGGCTAATGTTAACGGTGAACAAGAACCTCCTGTGCAAAAAGTTCAAAAGTGCCTTAAAGAAGAGATCAAATAATTAAGTTGGTCAAGAGGAGTGGCAGGTTCTTATGAAAAAAAAATATGACAGATATTCTCAGGAACACACTCTTACCGCCATAAACTCAGCGCTGGAGCTGACAAACTGTCTGAAGCAGAGCAAGAAGTTCTCTTCAGTTGGAAGAATCTGGGCCAGCTAGGAAAAGTGACAGGGAAATGGGAGTGGTGAGAACACAAGATGGTACAGTTGATATTCTGGGAGAGACTGGGGAAGCTTTTTGTCTGCGAGGCCTCAAATGGGCAACTCAGCATAAATAATAGAGAGCCACAACCTCAGAAGCACAACTATGCCTAAGTTAGAAATATTTATTAAAATACATATTTTTAGCTGTTCAGACAAAGACTATAAACTGCATGTTCACACAACCAAGTGGACTGCACACTCATTTACTTCTCTGGCAGCAGTGGATTATTGATATTGCAGAAGCCCTATTTCTCACAGCTTTGTCAAATCACTGTGAAAGTGGTCAAATCGAGGAAAACCAATATCCCAAACTGATGGTCTATAGAGAACATCACGAAGACCGCATTTATGCAAGCAGTTAAATATTGACCAGACTTCTGGGGTCTTTATTTTTGGATCTCTGAGTTATCTGAGCTCTCTTTTTGAACCTTTTCTCATCACTCACAATGAGCAGAAAACCTTCACCTTTATTTTGCAGTCTGTTTATGGTCTGATATCCAATGCACAAGTCTCATATACAGTGTGTCATGTGAGCGTCTTGCCCCCAGCTTTCCATGTATGCACATGTAAGGGCAGTGAGCTTCCACAAGAAAGTCATTCTCCCAAATGTAAATGACTGGAAATAACAATCCTACTTTGACTGTGGCAGTGCTATCTGAACTAAAGGTTTCCCAGATCAGTTAAAAATTCAAAAAATCACATGAAATAGGCCTAAAAGTGATCACAATAAACATGCAATGTAAATGTAAAGCCACAAATTGTGGTTTTCTGAATTTTTACATACTGAAAAAAAATGACAGGTGAAGCAAGAAACATTAATTATGTCATTACAATGCAATGTTCTGCCGGGAAACTTTGGGCCCTGGGTTTAAGAAGTGCTGCATGCGTATGTTACTTTGCCAAGTAGTAGTCAACTAAACATTGTTGCAAACCAAGCAACGCTCCATATGGCGCTCCCAGTCAGCAGCAGCCACTGCCAGCAGAACAATGTGCTCCACCACACCACAGAAACTATTCAGGAATGGTTCAAGGAACAGCTCCTTGAGCTGTTAACTTGGCACCAAAATTTCTTGGCTCCAAAATTCCCAGAGCCCACTGTGATCGAGAATTCACAAGAAGCCCCACCTAGCTGAGCCACAACACCAAAATGATTCCATGCTAGAAACCACTGGACACTCATGGAGATTCTGTGGCCTCGGTTTTCTGGGTTAAACATTTTAGGCATCAGAAGGGAGACCTGCATAATATTGTGTAGGTGGTTTAAATGTTGTGGCTGATTAGTGTATCCTATTTAAGTGACCAGTAATTACTCATGCACTCTATGCTAAGTTAAGCTAACTGTCAGCGTAGTTAGTGTTTGGCTATTTACAGTAAATTTGTCAAAAAAGAGAATGTGAAATCATCCTGTCGTCCGAGCTGACGGCCGGTCATTATTGGACAGTCTAGGTTCTCATTGTCTTCTTCTTGTAAGTGGGTACCCACCCTCTTTGTATTACTGGTAGTTATATCTTTAAGCTAGGCTAAGATAAATGACTTCTTTTTGTTTTATGTGGGAGCAATGATCTTCTATCTTAATCATTGTAAAGAATGTGAAAAAACCCACCCATCTATCCATTTTCTGCTGCATATCTGAGTCCAGGTTGTGATGGTATATTTCTCAAAAAGTCAAACCAATCTTTGGTGGAGCCTAGCTGTTTCTAATCTTTATGCCAAGCTAAACTGTGAAGCTGCATATAAACGTTTTGTATCAATCTTTTCATCCAAATCAGGGAAAGAAAGCAAAAATGCATATTTCCCAGGCAGTCGAGCTGTTCTGTTATAAATAAAGAGGTCCTCTGAGGCCTTACCTCTGACATCTCAATTCGTCCATCTTTGTTCTTGTCGAACTTCTGCATGAACTCCTTCATCTTTTCTCTGAATGTAGGATTTGTAGGGTCCTAGGAAACAATTTTACTCAACATAAGTGAATCCTGAGATGTCAGTGTGTAGATATGTGATTAATTCCTGGCCCCTGAACTCACCACCCCCGCTCCTCTCCGAGCCATCTCCAACTCCTTGAAGAAGTTCTCCAGCTCCTTCCCCTCGATGTATCCATTACCTTGGAACAGAGAGACCATAATTGCATGTTAATGCAACATCACAAATGGCATTGTTTTTCTGTTTTTTTATTTTTTACCAGTAGTGCTGATGTGCAAAAAGTTCCCAAACAGAGACACGGTCACAGTGTCAAACAGATCCCAACGTGGCCAGGGTTTGCCCTGGTATTGATTCAAACACGAGCCTTTCAACAGTAACTCTCTTCCTCCCCTTCTAAAAGATTTCATTATTGACTGCCACAGTGATCACTCTTCAAAAGACTTTGTGTTCACAAGATTGGATGCCAGGAGAGGCTATATATGGGAAATAACTTTTCTTTGATATTCAAGGTGATGATTCATGGACCGCTTCGGTTATTCAGCAGTGATCAATACTGCATTCAGTGGCAATCTGGCAGATATTAAGCAGACGAAAATAAATGGTTAATTTAGATGTAGTTGTAGCCTATATATGCTTTTTTATTTGAGATAACTTAAACTCTGAAAGTGATATTTTGCCAAGAACAGTGTGGCTTTCTACAATCCTTTAGAAAATATCTTAACCTTGGTTTGCTGTGTGCCACCAGTCATTTTGACAAGCTGTCATAATGACTGATGGCACGAGTGTCATTTTTTGTCAGGCGGCGCTTAATCTGTGATCGTGTCAATCACACTTTTTTCATTCTTTAATGACAAATTTATCTTGCGGTGGCCACAGAGTTGATTTTCATTTTTCTCTCATCCTATTTTATTCTTGTTCCTGTTGTTCTGTTGCCCTGACAGTTCCTATTCGGAGGACAAATGAGGGTGCCCGCTTCACCCAGGTAGTATGTGAACCGGTGCCAATATTCTTTCAACACTCCTGCTGAATGGCCGGACAGATGGCTCCAAACGATGTGACTAGCTGCTTCAATAAAACCCTGGAAGGCAGTGCTGCCTCATTAAACGCTAACAAAGATTATTATGCCATCCACTTCCTTCCGCCTCTCTCTAACTTTCTGTCTCTCTTTTTCTCCCTCTGTCATTTTCAATCTAACTCCTTCTCTCTATTCAACTAAACTCACAACATCTTTTATCCAAGGAAATTGTGTGTGCGTGCGTGTGCATTCCTCAGTGATGTTATCAAAACTCATGAATACAAACTCTGCTGTTTTAATGAAAATGTGGGACAGTGAAATGCTCTGTTGCTGTCGAGCTTCCCTCCTGTGCCTCTTATTTGACATTTAGCACTGTAGAGAGAAATGGCCCGCTTGGTAATTAAACAGAGTAAGTATGATGTGATTAACTACAACACGAATGGCATAAAAATGCAATAAAAACAGATATATGAAATGATTGTTTGGGGATGCGCTCATATGCTCAATAGATGCAGCAATAGACCCATTCATTTGTGCAAACCACCATCTGTTGATGCTTTCACACTCTGTTTATTCAAAAGCAGGATAAGCAAGTTCTGTTTCAAGCAGCCTTTAAATAACAACAGTATGTTTAAGGTATGAAATGCTGTGTGCGCTGCTGACTAATGTCAGTATGTACAGATTGTATTGAAGTGTCCCAATTTCAGTGTAGACGTTTAGGCCAAATATCAAAAGCAGTATGTGAATGTGCATCATTGCCAGCAGCTACATTTTATGGCTAATTTCACCTTACTCCCAGATAATTTTGTTCAAATGTCAAATATATACTTTGCACAGTGCAATGAGAACATTCCTGCCAACTTATACTTTTGTCTTTCTGCACACGCACTTAAAGTTTGTACCTAGCACCCAGATACTGTAAAAGGTTCACAAAAACCACTTTAGACCCAAATAAACACTTTTTCATCACTAGTAAACATTTAATGCGTCACTAGACCATTGGGACAAGCTGGTAAAGTGATTTTACTTCTGGTTATTTATTCTATAATCCAACCCCAACCGGGAAAAACTCTCAAAGGGGCCAGTTGTGCCAACTAAGTGCATATTTAAAGCTTATATAAAGTGCATTTGCCTTTCAAAGGAAAGTGGAGCCCTGTCTATTCAAATATTTTGTGTTGAGCTCACAGCTGGGTCAATTCAGGAAGTAGATTCTGCTTAGTGTTCCAAATTGTTTTTATCCAGGTCAATAAGAAATAATTGACAGCAAATCTGCTATAATTAGCAAACGAAACTGCAGTTGTTTCCTTTTCCAGCTTTGAAGTGACTGAATTGAAAAGGCTCGAAGGAGACAGCAGGGAAAGATGAGAGGGACGCTTGAGCAGAGGAGCTGCAAGAGACGCAATCCAGATGAGATTTGATCCCGGGCCAACCAGGGGAATATGTGGTTTCATCATCTCTAGGTGCATCGCCTCTCATGTATTTTTATCTCGAACTCAGAGATATTTACTCAACCTGAACAAACAAATTAGCTCTCGTTTCTTTCTGCTGAGCCAGAAGACACTCCCATTAATGAGTGCAGAAATCAGACTCAGTAGCCAAATCTGTGGAAGCGTATTGGTTAAATTTGATTTGCAAAGTGGCTCACTGCAGAGCAAAATATGTAAAATACCACCGCTTAAGAACTTAAGTACCTGGGTGGTTGGACTAATATCCATACGCTAAAACCATGATGAGCAATAAGAGCCATAACAACCTTCTCTGCACAGCGGCTCATATGGAGGAGCTCAGCTGTGGAACCTCTCTGCCCCACCCGAAATGTCCCTCCACCTTGATTTCCCTATGGAAAGCAGTTCAGCAAGTGCGCCAGCATCAAAACACATCATGGTGACAATAAACTCTCGGGAGGATGTGTTTAAAGCAAATAGGTGTGGCACACTTGCCTCATCTGCAGGTGTGATTTGGACATCTTGGAGAAGTAGACTGTATATTTTTAAAATAATGGCCAGTTGTAGCCTCATCATGTTTACATCACTGCCAGAGATTAATGAAAAAGTGAATGAGATGACAGATCTTGACTACTATTTTCAAGAGGGTTCGTAATATTGTCAGTTTGATATTAGATCCCAGTTATGTGGCACATTAAAGCACACAGTGACTCTATTTTAAAATCTAAAAAAGACTCTAAAAACCTATAAAAGAATAATTTATAGGTTTTACAGGCAGCAACTGATGGTCTTCTTATCAGACTGCTGTATAGTCTATCCATCAGTTTGCAGAAAGCCTTCAATCTGCTGAGGAGTCTGCAGACCTTCAAATGGAATGAAAGCATCTCTAATCAGGCTTATAAAACTTTCACTACTGTAGTGACATGCTGATGAATTTGTCATAGAGACATCCACACACAGACAAAGAGTGATATAAAGAGCACTGAGAGAAGAAGGTAAGACAGCACTGAGGCATTTGATGACAAAAAATGCGTAAGGGCGTATGTTGGATATTAATGGGAAAATAAATTGTCAGTAACAATTTTGAAGTTTTCAGGAATGGCACGTTCATCAGTCCATCAGCTGTGATCGGATACAGCTCAGTGCAAGCAGCATCGCTCACAGATGAATGCAGTTTAAGGACCAATGGAAGCACAAGTTGCTGACTGCAAAATTTCACTTAACACAGGCGTTTAAATGAAATGCCTTCATTTCTAAAAAGCGGCGCACTTCTCTGTGCAGCATGCACCAGAATTGCGCTTTAATGGCATTCACATGGTGTTAGTTTACCTACCATTTAGATTAATAGATTTATCAGAGAACCAAAAACGTAAAACCGTGCGTAACTATAACTGTGACTATAAATAGATTCATTGTAAATTCATGCAACCAAAATGTATTTCTTGATTTCAAAAAAAATAATCTGTTCTGAAGTTGTTAAACATGATCTAACCAGAACATTTCTCCTTTGAGCTGCTTTATCCATCAAACAGCCAAACGACGAAGACAAAGAACAGACCACAGCTTCGGGACCAAATGAAAAACAGTCCCATATTCTTAAAATCTCACTTTGTGAGCTGCAAAGATGGCTCATAAGAATTTCAATTTCTTCTTCTTCTTCCTCTTCTTCTTTTGATTTTTTTAAATCTTTCACATCTCTTAAGTGTCGTTCTGCCTGCACAACCTAACTTTTGCGCGAATATCTTTTTTCCCCCAAGCTTAACGGTTATGGGCTGAAAAGCATTTCCAACCTTTTCTTTGCATTTTCCATCAGTCATTAAATCGATGACTTCACACACCAGTTGTATCTAATCAGCCTATCATTTAATATTTCATGAATTTAGAGTTAAAATAAACTTTTAATTTCTAAGGAGGGGAAATAAAATCCTACCATCACTGTCGAAATGTTTCCAAATGTCGAGGAACTGGGACGCGGTGACCTCGGCCAGGTGCAGGTGAGGAGGCTGCTGAGCTTTGTTTGCCATGATGCTCTCGACCGATGCTGCTGCAAGTCAGACGCGACAAAAATCCGCTACTAACTTTTCTGTGTCTTCTTCAAACACACCCCACACTGTGGCCCCAGCGCGCCGCCCGCCGCTTTTTAACCTCGGCGCAGGAGCGGTAGCACCGCCGCACGGCCACTGGGGGCGCACTGCCACCGACAGTGTACATCTGACTCAGCGTCCCAGCGTATGTGCTTCCAAGCTTGATGTAGCTGTGTGATAGGACGTCTTGGGCACTGCAGTAGGCTGATGAGAGTGTGTGTGTATGCGTGTGAGAGAGCGGGAGAGAGATGCAGATAGTGAGCAGATTGACTTTTTCGCCATTGTTTCATCATTCATCTCAGATCCCGTGCGTGTGTTTAATCTGTTGCAATGCATACATGCGAGCTCACGCATTTCTGTATGCAGGGGAAAGGCATACGTGTGTGTGTTCTCCTTCCCAGCGTGCAGCTCCCCGAGCCTGTCTGTCAGCGCGTGAGGCTTCACAGACTTAATTAGAACTCACACACTAATCACATTTCCCACACCGCCTCCAGCCAGCGGTGATTAGCCCCCATAACAAATGTAAATTCTGGAAAAAAAAGGGGGATTTTCATTAATGGCCAGTCTTGTGTGCAAAGCAAGACCACAGATCCTATTAGCGGAATGAGGCTTGGAGGGAAAAATGGACTCTTATATATTTCTTTAACTATTTGCTGCAAAAGGGGATAATATTCAAAATGAACTCATAACACCATAATGAGCAGGAGGGCAAGCATCCCCAGAAGCATCTGGATGCTGGATGAAATGTGTAAGAAGAAAGCTTATACACATGAAGTTAAGAATATTTCCCTTTCATACTCAGTTGTGCTTGAAATCCTGTAAGACGTGGGTCCTTCGAGCCTTCCTGGCAGATGTCAGTCAATACTTTAACAGCTATTATTTTTAAACTGTAAAGTAGTCAGTAGATGTAACTACAACATCAACAATGTCTCTTTTTCATCTTGTTGCCAAGTGAGTCATGCCAGTACGCAAGCACAAAATAAAGCTTATGGGGCAGAAATAATTTAAAAGACTGCAGTCTAGTTAAGTGATTAACTGAACTTTTCCTTTTTCCTGCTAAAACTTCTTTAAACACTAGAATTGATTCAATGAAAATTTGAATTTGAATGAGGATCTTTTTCATATCAGTTAAAAAATAACTTAATTATTTATTTATTTTGGTCACTTAAGAACTTTTTCAAACAGGAAACTGATATATAAACACTTTTTCAGTATCTGAAGTATTTAAACAGATAGCAGACCTATTACAATAATAATATTCATCTAACATCCCATTTTGTACCACCTTTGGATACTTTGTTACATATTCAGTCTTCTGTTTGCTCTTCTTTGGTTCAATTTATGTCAGTGCTATTGTTATAGTGCCAATTCACAACAACAGTTACCTGACGATGCTTTATAATGTAAGGTACATGACCCTTACATTTATAAAACCCTGTTTTCTACAGTCATTGGTCTCCACTGATTCCAAACGGAAAGTTTTGTCTCCATAGCACATAAATGCTGCATTAGGTTTGCTGGCTACTGATATTATAGCTTATTAATCCTCTGTTTTAAGAGTCAGCTGAGAAGCTTGAAGCTGTCCTGTAGCTATGAGCTTCAGACTGGGAGCTGGTGATTGAAGTAATTAGTCGAGTGTAGTAAAAAGACTGGAGTTATGGACAAAAGCATTACATCACATACTTCATCTCTGCTACAGAATCTGATGTCATGAAGCACTGAGCACACAGTTTTTGTGCTGATGTTAATGCCAGAGCAGGTTTGGAAGTAGGAGATGCTGCTTTATATGGGATATCTAGGAGGGATTAAATGTCCCGCACTGATTTGTTACAACGAGGGCATAGTATTACAGTCCTACACTTGAATTTCAGTGAGCTCTTTACAACACTCAGTTCTTTCACAAGTGTTTGTGCAGGCAGACTGCACTTGGTTTTTGATACAGCTGTGGCAATGGGCTAGAAAACCCCTGAATTCAAAGATAAAGTGCTGGAGCCCAACACTTTTGTCCGCGTAGTGCATGTGGAATTAACTGGCCTGACTGGTCTTTCTCTAAAGTCTAAAGTCATTTCATCCAGCAGCATGAACATAAGTCCTAATCATAACTTTAAAATGCACTAAATAACATTTTTAATTAATTTATGGCATAAGTAGGCAAAGGAAAGTGCATATATTTGTTTATTATTTGGTTCAAGGTACCTAGCAGCTTCATATAATATAATGATCCTCACACTGTAGTAAAAGGGGAATACCAGAGGTGTTGGTAGTTGAATATATAGCTAGTAGGTTCACCTTTTTAAAAGTATTTACATGATTCCATGTAAATTTAGAGGGTGTTGTCTTCAGGGTTATTCAGTTTGCAATTTTTTGTGCTACATTTGAAGTGTTTTTGTCCACAGGCTGGGTAGACCTATTTTCTATGAAAATTAAATTCAGTGAATAAGGATCCATGTCTACTTTTACACAAACGCTTCAAACCATATTCCAGACTCATAGTCTCTCTCTCTCACTCTCTGATCGACAGCTTTATTAGTAGAGCTCTGCAAGGTTTTGCCCTTGTGGGACAATTTGCACATTACAGTGCTGTCTGCGCTGTTTGTTTGAATTTTGTTGCAATCAATCAAGACCAGTACACAACTTGAAGCTGCAGGCAAATAATTAAGATAATCCAGATAAACTGAGATAAACCACGCCATTAGCTGCAGCGCTGAGTTTGACCTGTCACATCCCCACAGAGTTGGAGCAGTAATTTTCCAGCTCCACCCTGTACACTGGTACAGTGCTGACACACTGCTGGCAGCTGACACGATTTGGAGGCAGCGTGTGAAAGTCAGCAGAGACATTCGCTCACTAACGCTGTTCCTCGGGTTTGTAAGAGTCACATTCAGTAACAGGACAGGAGGGGCACTGCTGCCCCGATATGAGCACAGGTACATGACAGTCTATAAGGGCACAGGGTGTGTGAGTGAGACAAAGACTGTGTGTGTGTGACAATGTGTGACAGTGTTTAAAAGTGTCAACTCAGCAGAGCTGTCCCGCTCTATTTCCTCAGCTTCTCTTTTCACCCTATAATAATCAATAACGGGCCCCAGCCTCAGTTGGCACAGCAACAATAGATAGATCAACATTACATTACAGATGAAGCCTGTCAGCAGCCGTAGGGACTGAAGAGTCAAAGCACTTCGTTCTCCTCTCTTATTCTCTTTTAGTCGCTCCCATCATCTATGCTTTTCTGTGTCCCGTTTCCACTTCCTCTCATCCCAAAGCAGAGAGAGAGCTATTTGAATCTTACATATCTTTGAAGATGTCTTGTGTTTTGCTGTGCAGTTAAGTTGCGACTCATTTTTACAAGTATGTGCAAATACAATCAAGCTCAGTGGTGTGTTGTTTGGCTCTTGGGCTCATTTGTATTAATATTTCAGCTCCACAGACGGCTGCACGCTGTATGTAGATGAATTATATAAGAGAGTGGAGAGGTGGGGTGGACGGAACAGCCATTTTCGCTTTATCTCAATCTGACTCTGACCTCATCTGTTTGAAGTATGTTTAAAGTGAAGGATTGAAAGAGTGTGGCGCTGCAGAGAGAGTGTGTAGATGTGTTGATGAGGTGTGTGCTTTGTTTGGGGCTATGTTTGCCTTTATCTCACTGTTCACTGAACCTCATTATCGTTGAAAGAGGAAGAAAGTCCTTTTCTCCTTGAAACTGACTTCCATATTGATTGATTTTGGGCTGTACCCCTGTAGTAGCCTGCTTACACACGCACACACACACACACACACACACACACACACACACACACACACACACACACACACACACACACACACACACACACACACACACACAATGACCAATGTGTGCAGTCACCCATGGCAAAGAAAAAATGCAATTACCCAGATGTCATCTCCAAATTTTTATTTAATAGCAGCAAAAGCTGGTGTGGCAAATAATTGCTTTGCTAGAGTGCATTGTTATATAAGTGAATACAATTCTAACCTGAGACCTCAGTACTTTAAATAAGATCAACAAACAACACATAAGGGTTAATTAATCCAATACAGTACAACCACAAGAAAGACCAGAAAACCGGAGACTAAAACAAATTGCCAAATTTGGACTGCTGAGCTTGTATTTTTCCGGCCTTTCCAGTGAATGAGATGGTCAAGACAAGCTGGCAGGCAAACTTGTTCCAGATGAGCACAGAAAAGATTGAAAACTGCAGGTATTCCAGCCCTCTCTGATGTTACAGTGTTAAGGCCTCACAGTGTGCAAATAAAGCAGTCCACTAAAGAAAAAAACCCTCATACATCACAACCACTTAACAAGACTGCTGGCATATCTTTCAGACTATACCGTGCGCTTTTTGTGTGATTAGTTAGATTTCTCTCTATGTATGATATATGTATGGTATAAATATATATATATATATATATATATATATATATATATATATATATATATATAGATACACACATATACATATATATATATATATATATGACAAACTTTTAAGAAACTCATTGATTTCTTCTTTAAATATTAGGAATGATATCAGAGATTGGCCTATTTATTTGTAGGCCAGTATTATATGATAAATACATTGGATAGATATGTAGTCTGCCTGCTTAGAAATATAAAACTCTTGAATAAAGTGTATAATAAATATGCCCACATTGATTTACAGGTAAAATAATTATTAAAAGTGCATCCTTAACAAGAAGAAACCACTAAATAATGCCAGTTGATAAGTCCAGTCCATAAGCTAGCAGGGTTTTCCACATGCCCCTGAAACAGATAAATGGTGGATTCATAGGTAGTAGATGCTCGCATTGCTCTCGCTAAAGACAAACTGCAGCATGCATGCATGCAGCAAAAATATGAGTGGGAGAGAGGAAGGAAGGCATAAACTAACCATCAAATCTTAAAGGTTTGGACTCACTCAGATACTCAAGTCCGGTTTTCAACAACGACCCAGATTGAAATTTGCTGCCACTGTGATAATAATAGGGAGTACAGGGAAAACCCCAGCCACCCTGCGGCACTTACATTAGGACAGAAATGCACACCGGTGGTTGTAAAAGTATTACTATTACAGTTATTTATCTGTGATATCTGAGACTGTGGAAAGTTGAAACATTGGAATGGATGCATGGATTCAGGCTTACGTTTCCTGGATCACATTTGTTGATTTGTGCAGCTCTTGCTGAGGTAGTGCTAAATCCCTTAAAATCTTAAACCTTATAACTTCTCCTAAATGTCCACTTTACCCAATAGCAAATAATAATCTATCCCCCAAAGCACCATTTTTACCTTTTGTTCAAAGCTATGATTATTCTGTCACCACAAATTTGACTGTAAGGCCTAAAATGTTCTATTGGTCCAACAGATTGTAGATGATGTTACTAGAGCTTGGCTATGAGGCAGCTCACAAGATTCTGGAGGTCCTGAGTCCTGCGCTCAGTAGTCTTCAGCACTTCTGTGTGATTTGCTTTTTCATTGCTCTCATAATCTGTCACAACCTTGTTGGTGATGAGGGACAGGCCCAAGACACGCAAGCGACGGTCAGGAGCCCCATCCTCCTGGGCACGTGTGCCACAGTGACGAGCCACCACCACCTCCGGGACTGTGCTCATACCTAGACAGAGGGTAGAGGTTGACATTTAATTGAGTACATAAAAACATTCCTTTACATTCCAGTTAGTACTGAACCTTGAAAGAGACACGTTAAAAAGAAAAGGTGGTTTGACTTCAGCACTGTGGTATAGGTCAGTCTCCAAACACACAGGATCCTTCATTTCACAAAATGCAACTTTACAGCAATTTCTATTAGATCATCCCTGCTTAATTAATCTCCATGGCTTGGCTTTCTCTTATGAATGTGTAGTTACCAACCCAAATAAGGCTAACACCTCACAGAACATGACGAACATGCCATAAGTAGGCTTAAACTTAAGTGTAAAAGTAGTACTAAGACAGTTTTAAAAAACTGTGATAGTGGCCCTCCTGTGAGCAGCAAAACAAGCCAATATGACTATATTATTAAAGTCATAAATAAACATAGGTATATCCAATGTTTTAGCAAACAGTTGCTTATTAAGAATTCATTTGGAGTCATTTTCTTATCGTTATATGATGTATTTAAGATCCTAATTAACTTGTCTGCCATTTGTTGCTGGGTCTGTAACATAAAGTGGCTTTTTAGCTGCCTGTTTTACTGTGAGGCAAAATAGTAAAGTTATGGGACAGACAAACCAATAAAGCTTTGGTGAACTACAGTTAACTGCAGAGTCGAGTGATAGTCATCCTTCAGTTTTAAATATAGTCATTTGAAGTCCTGTTGAATTTTTTTAAAAGGATTATAGCAGTGAAGGTGCATGAACTTAGACATTCGTTTTTATTAGCTATCTTATAATAACTATTCTGTCAGAAATGGCATATTTTCCTACAATTTAGCAACTACTCTGGCTGTGAACTGACATATGTAAAAGTAAACTATAGTAAAACTCAAAAAGATAATGAACCCAGGTAACAACTTTCAAAATGTATCATCTTTTTCTGCCGATTTTACTACACAGAAAATATTTACCATTAAACATGCTACATTTACTGTAACTGATCTGATGTAGTTAAAACTGGTTTATATCAAGTTCTTGCTCTGTAGGACATGAAAGTCTAAATCACATTATGATACATAATAACACAAACAAAACATCAATTGCTATACAGTGAAAAAAGAGTAAGCGGGTGTATGCTGTGATGTATATGATGTGAACCGGTGGTTACAAGGATGTCCTGTAGAGTCTGTTTCTGAAAGACGTAGATTATGTATGAAAAAATCTCTGATGATAGCTGATTTTTTAAGTTGGTACTGAAAAAGGTGCATGTGAAACTGATTTAGTGATGAGGTGTCTTGTGTTGTGCCCCTTAAGCGGAGCAGTAAGTGTTGGAAAGGAGTTATTGGTTTGAATTTGAAAGTAAAATTTAATGGCATTATTATCTGTGTAAATTAAAGAAAGTCAGGGTACTCGATCCATGTGCACAGGTGGAAATGAATCATATGAGCTCTATGATGTGTTCTTGGTTCAGTAATATCTCTTGTAGTGAGGGAACAAACTGGGAGGAAGTAGCACAGTAAACTGGGAGGCAGTGTTACGGCTCCCAGTTTGATCTCCACCAAATTATTTAGAATTAGAATTTATTCATGGATGGATCTAAAGAGCACAAGTAAATAAAACTGTAATGAAGGCAAACAATAAGCAAGTCCAATCATGTAACATAAACCTCCTTCTGTATTGTCATAACAACAAATCACAAATAACACTACTCAGATAGTTTTTCTGATTTGTTCCAGTCATAGCCTGAATCCAAACCATTTACTGTTGACTTGTAGACTCTGCATGTATAAATTATTATTTTAACCATGGAGCTGAATTATTTAAATATGAAAACAGAGCTTGTATTTAAACCAACTTCACCTTCAAAAACACAAAAGTATTGTGCAGTATAATTGTGTGTAACTTTATACTACCACATAATGTGCAAAAAAAAGTGTGGGAGAAAAAAACAGGGGAATTAGAAGAAGCGTTTTCAAGAGTGAAGAATTGCAAAGTCATTCATACTGTATGACTTTGTAAAAACTGGAGGTTATGTAATAATAACAGGAGAGCCAGGTGCCAAGTTGGTCTGTCAATGATCTGAACAAATAAGTAACAAATACATAATACATAATAGATCATAGGAGGACCAAATGAAAAATAGTATCCTTTATACAAAACAACATTTTGCATGCATAGATTTTGAAGTCATTTTTAGGTCTTTAATTTAGTTAAGCCATCATATCTTGTGTACCTTTAAGTCTGGGGTTCAATATCGGACAAGTGAACCAGACAGGAAAACTCTGTAGTATCACATAAGCTCGTTTTTTGCACTGTCCAATGAATCAGGTGAAAACTGATGCTTTTTTCCCATATGGAAAAGAAATAGTAAAAACTTGTAAAAGACTTGCATAAGATGTGGCCTACTTCATACAGTGAATCATATAAGGCTTATATGATTTACTCATGAAAGTGGCCACTTTCTCATTACTTTTATATATTGTTTTAGTAAGTATCCAAAACATACAAGTCTCATTTATAAAATTTTTCAAAGGATCTCATATATCTGTTTTCACTCCTGACAGATACAAACTTTATAAGATTTATATATATCTTTTCCATATGGGTTAGCTTCCACTAGTTCCAACTGTTGGGGTAATATTACTGCAGAAATGTAACTGCTGTCAGTACATCTTCAAAGTAATTCGTCTCTCCGTATCCATATTTTTTTTAATGTCTGTATGGTGGCTCTTGTAGATGTACTGTTATGAAGTTTTAACCCTTTATGGTACCTTTTTAAAGGGCACTATCTGAACTGAGGATGAAGGAGCTGTACTAACCCACAGCATCAGCCCCCAGCATCTGCAAGAGTTTGCACTCAGCAATTGTTTCATATGTTGGGCCAGCCAACATGCAGTATACCCCTTCCTGCAGGAAGCTGTCAGAGCCCAGTTCCTTTGCTGTTTTTCTGGTCAGGGCTCTCAGGTCACGGTCATATGCATCTGACATGCATGGGAACCGCACTCCGAACCTGCAGGGATAATTAATGCATGAATGAGACACAGGAGTAATGTATAAGATACAGATTTTCCTTTCAATGCCCTGACTGAGTGTTTCTGTACCTCTCATCATTGTGCCCACACAGAGGGTTCTGTCCTGCAAATCCGGGCATGTTGATGTGATCTTTAATGAGCATGATGTCTCCCACACTGTAGGTGTCATTGAGTCCTCCTGCTGCATTTGTTACAATCAGAGTGCTCACACCCAGCAGATAGAAGACTCGCACTGGGTAAGTCACCTGGAAAGATAAAAATTGTATGCTTCAGAGACAGCAGCTGTCACTCTTTTATGGTCTCAGTGTTTGTCAGAAAATTACAGAAGGGAGTTACAGGTAACCTGGGAATAATAGCAAAGCAAACAATTCATCATATGAAGCAAACATTATAAAAGTGCCAGCTTCTTTATGCACTGATGTCAGTAAGATTTTTATTACTGTAGGTTTTTGCGCATGTGTGGTACAGTCGTGGTTCTGTGCTAACCTTTATATGGCAACTGATGGCCCATAAATGACTGTTGCTACTTTTCACTGCAGTCACATTTAGAAATTGTTTTTTTCTATTTCACATTCCCCTAGAGATTGAATTGCCTATGAAAGGGCTCTGCTAGTTAGTGCAGAAATGTTATCGAGTAGCTTGCTATCTTGATAAGGTCAGTGCTGTCACTTTGGAACATTGGTATGCTTGATATAGGATTTGCATATTATAAGCCCACAACAAACTTTGTTCCATGGACAAAATTTAAGCAGAGCCGTGTGTAATAACAGGACTGCAGAACCTCTAAAAGCAAACGAATGATATAAGGTTTGGTGGAATACTTCTTCTAAAAAAACATATTCATTGTATAAGACAAAGTAATCAATTACAGGCACTTATTATTGCTGGTGTAATGTTTACTATACTAAATGTTTCAGATGAGTGTATTGCCATGGTAACAATAGCTGATCTGCCTAACCACAAGACAGTTGTGATAAGCGTGTCTTTAATTTGGCAGATATTCTGTCATAAAGCAAAGTACTGGAACAATTAAAATGTGCGGACAACCAACAGAGTGACACTGCCATTCACTGAGCCATGCAGTTACTGTACATGGTTAATAAAAACATCCCATCTAATGTTATCTTGGCTTTATTTTTTTCAGGTTGCCAAGTAGGGCTTAAGGACCATAACACAGGACAAAGTCCAGTACATTCTGCCAGAAAAGCAAATTTGTAGTAGAAAATTTTACTTAAGCTGGCATAGGTGGGGGGTGGCATATGCAGATGATTCATCTAGAGACATTTAAAATGTTGTTTGTCTATACTTCTAACTGGATATAAGAGGACTATAAAGCATCTGACCTTCTGTTACTATAAAAAAAATGTGCCCTTATGATTCAGGGGGGTCATATGGAGAATTTTATGTGGATATGGCATGTGAAAGCGGGTAATAAAAGTCAAACCAGGATACAGTCTCCACAGGCCAAAGGGCAATCCAATGTGACACACTGGTTAGTTTTCTTACTGTCATCTCAGCACTTCAGCTGATCATTCTATAAACTTGGTAAATTGTTACCTCAAGTTGTACCTATCCTTGATCCTTGATGTCATACACCCAAATTTCCCCTTGTGGGACAATTAAAGGATTATTCTATTCTATTCTATTCTATTCTATGTAAGTGTTTATTAAAAGTCACTTGGCTATTTGGGAGAAAGTCTTAACCCTCTCAAGGCAGGCGTTGCCGATTTGCAACAGTTAAAAACTAACAACCTAATTACCCCACATACATATTTTATGAGTTTTTCTTTACTCAGAAGTACCACTGCAGGACTTGGTTGTGCATTAGCAACAAAAAGTTTAATTTGAGCCTGAGAGGGTTAATTGTCTCAGAGAACAGCGTTCTCTCATAGAATATAAGCTTTATGGAAGAAAGTCTGATTTTGACTCATCAATTTAAAGAGCAAGAATCTATTTTGAAGGCAGTTTGAACTGCATGTTTTTCTCAGTGTGACTGACTATGTCAGAATTTAAACTGCTGGCTGAATTCTACAGTACTTCTACAGTACAGTGCATCGTTTGCATCAGCAAGGTCTCAAGACACAGAAGCGAGTTGGGTAATGGAAATGTTGTATTTGTTCCAGAGTTGCTTGTTTTTTCACAGCACAATAATGCTGATTCATGAGTTATGAAACTATTCTATGAAACATGATTGATACAGTCTTGAAGCCCCTGAATGTTCTGCTGAGGGAACGACTACACCATATGAATGTGAAATGAGTACACCACTTCGACTGTGTGCCGGGCCAGAGTCTCAGTCCCATATGCATATAATAACCTTTTTAATGAAAACTCTGAATGATGACTGCTTTTTATTTGTCTTGTTCTTTCGTTACTGGATTGCTTCTGTAATTTGGGATAGAAATTGTGACAGAAAGCTGCTCATGAGGCAAAGCAATAACAAATAAATGTCTATCTTTGCACATTTTCACATGGAGGCCATTCAAAATGCAGTTAGATCAAATATAATCCCAGCAGAGCAGAGCATGGAAGTGGACAAATAATGGGTTACATCCCAAAGAGTAAACACCAGGTATCTGCTACTCACAGTAGCTCAAAGAAAACACCAAGCTTTGTTAACATAAGCGGAATACGCTACTAAAGCTCCCCACCCAGGACTGGTCCACACACTGACTAACCAGCTCTTCACTTGCTTATATGCTGCTAGGTGGCTGATTGCTGAATAAAGCCAGCTGTCCACTGGCTTTATTCTACATACATCTCTACATACTGCTGCTTACCGTTTGTATGTTGTAACCCTCGTAGAAATGGAATCTCCCCTGCATACAGACACACTCGCAGCCATTCAGCTTGCCAAACACCAGCTGCCCTGCATGACCCTGCACTGCACAGCACACGTGTAGCATTAGCCATTGCTGGCATGAATATGCACACTGTCCAGACAGTAATAATGAGTTTTAGGAAACCGCTTACCAGTGCTGGTGGGAAAACGTGGAATATCCTCATATTTGAACACTGTCTTCTCCTCCAGCAGATCAGCTAGACCACCCAGGCCTGAACCACAGATGATGGCCACTTTGGGACGCTGCTTTGTACGGTTAAACAGCCAGTCCGCTGTCTCCTTATAGTCTTCATAACTGTATATGAAAGTGTTAAGGAACATAAACAATATAAAGTCAACATGTGCAGTTTTAACTGAGAAAACAGAAGAACCAGCAGAACAGCTTCAACTGAAAGTTCTTTTAACTTCTATAGGCAATCATTAAAAGTCAGAACTCTAAAAATAGAAAGATTAATGAGTTTTGTTCAGTTAAGGCTTTTCTGTGTGGATCAACTAGTCTGACCTGTCTATCCAGCTAAAGTGTGTCCCTTTGTGATGACAAAGTTTCCACAACTCACGTAAAGCTAATGCTCATTGTCTCACTGGTTGCACTGGTAGAGTTACCCACTATTCAGCAACAGCGATGTTAAAGACAAGTGAAAAGATCATCTGGAGGGGAAATGTGGGAGAAAAAACACACGGAAATGAACACTGTAAAAATATGATTCAATGATGCAGGGTGCAACACACTGAAGGGCTTTTACTTTGCTATTTTGAGTGCACCAGGCAAATTATAATTCAGGGGTGCTGATTTGATTGGGAATGCCCCAAGGTACTACATTATATAAAACTTGAACCAGTCTGTAATTCTGCTTATAAATGTGGTAGTAAAGCTATAACCTTGTTAATGTTCCCTCAATGCCTCAAGTCAAGCCTTGTTGTTAAAACACAGGGACACTTCAGGCTGTGGCCTTTACCAGATCAAGCTGAAGCAGGGGAAAGCCCAAAGACTCTAGAAATCCCATCTAAGATATATGCTATATCTGATTAGAATTAGATGTTCTGGCTTATCTTTTCCATATTCCACCTGTTTCTTTGCTAAAAATCTAGCATGGAATTATTTTAGCAAGAGTAGAAGTTTTGGCAACTGGGATGGAGAGTTCAGTCAAAGTCATAAAATTTCCATGAAGTAAGAAAGTGGGCCAGCTGCCAAATATATCAGGGGCCTATGCATCAAAAATTTTATCCAGAAGAAAGAAACTGAAAGTAACTGAATCATTATCCAGTCTGTCAGTTGCAATCGTGGCTCTATAACTAATTCTTCAGGTGGTAATTTTCAGCTTTGTACAAGAACACCAGTCAGGAAGATTAACACATGACTGTACGAACGTCTGCTGGATTAGAAGGTGGAGAATAAATGACAGCATGTCAGGTTATTTAACCATTGCATGTTTTTTTTTATCAGTGATTTATAAACCCAAGCAATGGAAACATGGAGACATCAGCAGGGGTGTATAATATGTAGCATAGCAATAAAACCATCTCTTATTCAGCAAGAACATGATGACAGCTCTCATTCCTGTAATTCTGCTGTAACCTTTTATTTAAGGGGAAGTAAACTTTCCCCATAAACAAGATGAATTTACTTTTGAGTGGCCAACTAGACTTACCAAATAACAATTATAAGAACTTGATGTTTAGCCATCTTTGTATGATGGTGTTAATCTGTTAGATTATCCTGTTTTTTAAATTACATAATAACCTTACAGTTTCTACTATGTGTTAGCATTTTAAAGTCATGTCAAAATGACAGCTTGTAAAAAAACTGTGAAAAACTCAGTACAATCCATGTTTCATTAGCTAAACCAAATTTAGTTGCAATAAGTTAAAGTAGCTGTTTTCTGTGTACTTCTTTTTAGTCCTGTGGCAGTAGTTTTTCACAGCTACACCTAGACTTACACCGACACCTAGCAACATATAGAGTGATATATGGGTAAGCCAGTACATTTTATTTTGATTTTTCTCCTACCTGCCTTTCAATTGAGCTCAATGCTTATCTAGGTTACATTTGTCTTTGAGCTCACTTTGTGATTATGTTCAATTATACAACAGCAAGCAGGAAGTGAGTTTGTAAGGGCTCTCCTTCCCTTGAACTGGTGGGCTGGTATCGTGTGGAGCTGTCCGTGGTGCTGCGGGAAATTTGTTTTCAGGCTCTGAAGCCTGACTGCCACATATTTCTGGCATTCCGAACACAAAGTCCCGAAAACACAAAAGGCAGCTTGACTAGTCGCGGTAGTTGCTAAGCCCCAGGCTTTGAATTAGACACACAAGACAGGCCTGTAAAGTAGGCGAACATGCAACCAGTCTGACTAGATCATTACGATAGATAGCAATGGCATTTGCATTTTTATATATTAACAATTCAGGTTATTCTTCCCTTACGCTGTAGGTAAAGGCTTCCACCTGTCATATTACGACAAGCTCACTTCATAAGAGGAAAACCCTCATTGGCTGGTCTAATCTTCAGAAATAAGCGTCCTGTCCCTTTTGCCTTCATTATACGTTTCTCAAAACGCACAATATGCTTTATGTAAATCTTAGGATTTATTCTTTAGACCCCCTTCAACACCGTCCACATGCCAATTAGACAGCGTAGTAGCCTTGACAATCATTAGGCTCTTTTCACTAACATCCAGCCTTGTCATTCCTACCTGCACTGACTGCTGGAGGGGTTTGCCGCTTCCATATCCGACGATGGCGACGATAAGGTCCCGTTTCGTGTTTATTTTCACAGGTGCTTCCCGTGGATGGTACGCCAGTTAAAGCCGCCGATGGAGACTCTTCTGCTTGGGTGGACGAAGTGCGGAGGGGGTGTTGCGCGTTGACGTCAAGACATTTCGTAGGGGATGGGGCGGGGCTTACACAGAGTGCCGGTCGCACTTTGAAGAATACAAAATCCAATTTTCTAGCCGACTGGGCAATTTACTGATCCGTTTCTCATGACGAGACAAGACCGGGAACAGAGGGAGAAACAGTGAGAGGGCGACAGAGAAGAAGGGAAAGGAAAGGATAAGGAAATAATAATAATAATAATAATAAGATAAAATCTAAACAGTAATGTTGTGGATTTTTTTTGTTATTGTTTTTTACCCCACAAATATAAACAAACATTTCAGATTTCAGATGTTCCATTGACACCAGTTCGGGGAAACCCCGCATGTGTCTGAAGCATGCTGTACAAATACTCGCTCTGACTAACAATTCAAAGTGCTGACTCAGGGATTAGTAGAAAAGAATGAACGTGAAAACACACAAAAACCTAATACAAAGCAGTGACACAAGGCATAAGAAAAGGGGAGCAATGTACTGCATGTAATTACAGAGACAGGATAAATACAAAGCTAGAGAAGCTTATTTGTTTAATATTTTATCTTAAAAAGTCACGAGTTTACAATTAACAGGTCTAGTTATGGGTTAATGCCAACAACCCATAAACCATAAACATTCCAGAAAAAGTGAAAAATAGTTTAGTATAACATACAAACTTAAATATGAATAGTTCCTATTTAATGCAACTTTGACTGCTTTTTCATTTATTCACGTGGAACAAGTTAGAAACAAAAACATGTCATGGTGGTGTTGTGTAGCAGGCTATAGTTGGACCCAGATGCAAGACTCGAACACAAAAGAGATTACTGAAAGAGGCAGCTTTTATTTGCAGCAACAAAGCACTAAACTAAATACATGAAAACAAAACCTAACATTGGAAACTGAGAACTGAAAACTAGAAACGTGCAATAAAAAACTAGGAACTGGGGAGAAAGCAAGGAGAAGTCAATGGCCAGCGTTGGTATTGGCGTGGTGTGGCGTGGTGGTAGTATCGGACAGAGGCCCTTGGGCGGCTTGAATGGTGGCTGGTGTTGACAGGGATGGGAACCCTTGAGCAGTGCAGGATTGGGCAGTGCAGTGACCACTGGTTCAGGCAGAGATAAACCAGATGGAGCAAGGACCTCTGGTGGAGCAGAACCAGAAAGTGCAAAGAGCTCTGGCTAGCTGGAGCTGTGCAGGGTACACAGCCTGTTAAGGATGCAGCGGCTAGGACTACACAGCACATGAGGCTTCGCAGGCTCAGGCTGCAATGTGGAGACCATGGCTAGCTGGGCAAGCTCGCCTGACCCCCAGCGGAGACAGGTGGCTGGGACGCCTCAGCTGAGCCCCCAGCAGAGAATGAAACAAGAACCTCCGGGGGACCAGAACAATCTAAGGCCTCAAACTCAGTCTCTGAATTCCAGTGTTGGGTAAGTTACTTTAAATTAGTAACTTAGTTACATTACTAGTTACTTCTATCAAAAGTAACTCAGTTACTTCAAGTTACTTGTTACTTTCAAAGTAACTAGTTACTAGGGAAAGTAACCTTGGTTTTACTCAGAATTCTCTTGTTATTGTGCTTCCGTAACTGGATACCCAGCGAGATTGCCAGTCTTCTAGCTTGCTTACTTGCCACAGGTGCACTGTGCCACCTACCAATAGAAAGGAAAAAATAATGTGCATATTTCCACGAGTGAAATCCCACACCTGGACCATCATTGACCGCCGCCATGATTCTAGCCTACGTCACAGCGTCACGTGCGCTTTTTACATCCAACACGAAAACTGCAGTCGTGGTGCTTTCGATTGTACTCAGAACTCGGAAATTCTGCCTTCCGAATAGGAAGATGTAGGTAACACCAGACTGCAGATGAGCTGCATACAGGGCTGGACTGGGACAAAAAATCGGCCCAGGCATTTTGACTAGAGAACAGCCGCCATTATAGGAAAAATCATAAAGCCTTTGAATGAAAACAAACACTGTTTTGACTGTGATGTACACTGTTTTGATGGTATATATGCATCAATCAATCAATCGTTTGTTGTAAGATTCAGATAATTATTTATTAAAAGTGAGAAATTTTAAATGAGAATAAGAAAGAAAAGTATTTCCTTGTGCCCACCTTTCCCTGTTAATGCCCTACCTGGCCCCCTGGCAAAACTTTACTAGACCCGCCCCTGCACAGTTACCAGCTGTCAGCTACTTAGAAAAGGATCCTGGTGTTATTTGTCTCTCAGAAACAGTTCATAACTTCCCTTCAACTCATTCATGTCACCTAAAAGGTAAACCTGTTTCTCCATCACCTGTTCAGCTCTGATGATTCAGTAAGGACATCTCCTGGTTTCATCTTCATGTTTCCCTCTCACCAGATAACCAAACCGACATCATGACCAGCAGCTTTTACAGCTGTGGCTCCAGCAAACATCAGCTGATACTAGAAAGTAATATTAAATAAATTCTAACAACAGCTGATCAAACATGCTGCTGTTGTTTAACCCTAGAACACTATCGCTGGGTGATTTACACATTTATACATTCACATGATTTTTCTCTCCCGCAGCTGTTTGCGTGTCGAGGAGCCTGTGCCTTCACCAGGGAAGTCTCAAATGTCCCAGGAATGGGTGGACCAAAGACCAGCTTTCCAGAGTCATTATTTTGTTTTAGGAGGGGTTTTTTTTCATTTTGTTAGACATGGCACAGTTGAAAGTAAAAGAAGACCACTCTAATTTGTCATGTGTTGTCATATTTTGATATATTTGATTACTTTTTATTGGTTATATTATATCGGGTAAAAATCACCCGGCATTAGTGATTGTGTTACTATTTATAGCGATAGTGTTCTAGGGTTAATGCGACATCCGCTGGTTTCTTCTTTCTGGTGCAAAGTGGGCGATAAACAAACAAGAGAGATGGGACTTGCATCAGAAAAGCCGATCAGCTGATCATTAATCAGTTTCATTATTGAAGTAGAAACAGAAGAGGGAGGGGAGAGAATGAGAGAAGAAGAGGCAGCTGTGCAGCAAAGACACAGAATAACTCCAGCTTTGTGTCTTTTTCATTGTAGCTGAAGTCCAGGACAAACTACGTTCCTTTTCACCGCAATACGAAACGCATAATATTTTCTCTGAATACGAGACGATTCCATTTTTACGGGACGGTTGGAAACTCTACTAACTAACCTTATGAACAAAATAAAGTTCAACATCAGTAACACAGCACCCACCCAGCTGTATAGAAACTTGTCATGCTAGCTAGTACGCAGTATGAAAAAGTAAGCATAACGAAAATAAACTCCACCTAAACTTAGTTTATATCTGACCCAGACAGACTGCAGGTCATAACTTCTTACCTGAAGTTCAGTTCACCTGACACTCGGACCCCTCGGGTCTCTGCTCCTCCTGCCTCACCTTTCCCTCATCCACCTGCTGGCCTCCACCACTTGCTAATGAATCTGTGGATGCGCTGCGATAGCCACCACAAGAAGTAATGAATAACGAGCCTATCTAAATCCCAGTAACGATTAACGCGTTCCTAATTTTGGCATAATAACTAGTTACCATGCTCGTTACCACAATAATAATGTAGTTACTGTAACGCGTTATTAAGTAACGCGTTACAGTAACTACATTAGTTACTGTAACTACACTAACTACACTGCTGAATTCCGCCTGGGTAAAGTTTCACTTTGTAATTGGCCCAGTTTAGCTGCACAACAGTTCCAGAAAAACTGTTATTATCCGGAACTGGGTAACAAAGCCTTGGAATAAACATTCTCAAGGCCCTTATCCATTAGCAGCTACTCAGATCGACTCACCCCCTTATCACCACAACTTGGCTTGGATTGACTGGTTTCCCATTACAACCTAGTACTGCCTTGTGTGCATGCTTGTCAACATAGCAATGCATCTGCACGTCCCACGACGTCAATAATGTGCGATACGAAGACTAAAGGTGGACATTTAGGCAAGAATATACCTACTGCTTGGTCTGTGGCTTTTCATCAGACTCAAGGATCACCGCATTTTTTTTTTTTGGGAGCTATTTCCCTCGTTGCTGGGTTTCAAAGATGCCGGTTTTGACTTTCGTGAATGAGAAGCTCTCATGACTCATTGAGTGACACTACTGACCAGCCAATCAGTGTCATGCAGTGTGACGACATCACATTTTAGTACCTGCTCGGATCGTTTGGATCTGAAAAAGTACCAGGTACCAGGTACTATGACCTAATGGAAAACCGTGGTAAACTGTGCCGAGTCAATGCGCGAAGGTACTAACAGAAAAGGGGCTATAAAGTTTCCAGGCTCGGGAGGAGTGTGAAGAAAACAGTCTTCTAAATTCTCTGAGCTAGAGTTACCAGTCTCTGTAGTAATACTTCCAGGCTTGGAAGGAGCATGATGAAAACTATTTTTTTTTTTTTTTTAAATGGAGGAAACTGCGTCAGAATAAACAGTTTTAGAATCTAAACACTCAGATCAGGACAGCTTCGTCTTTAAAAAAAAACTTGGAAAATTTCTTCCGCTGCTGCAGCTGTGGTGATGTAGAAGACTCCTGCTGCTGTGGTGACGTAGTAATGGAAGAATTAAGCTGCAGCGCCGTAGAAGAGGAGGACCAATGACCTGGGCCAGCTCTCAGTGCCTCCTTAGCCTGAGTCAAGGAACAGCCAAAATCCTAAGCTATACATGTAAACAAAACCTAACATTGATTGGAAACTGAGAACTGAAAACTAGAAACCAGGATCAGGAACTGGGGAAAAAACTAAGAGAAGAGAGGGACACAAGGACAGCAAGGGAATACACAGCAATGTGAGACAACACAACAACAGGCAGAGGAAGACGGTGGACTAAATACAAAGAGACGTGACGGGGAGGAAGCAAAACTGAATACAATAAACACGGGACATGGGACTATCAAAATAAAACAGGAAACATGCACACACACTAAGACGTGGGGTTGACACTGGGACTGGGGACGAGACAGACATAGGGACATAGCCAAATGGGGAGACAGAAAGGAAACACGGAAATCAGACACAGGAGATAAATGAACATGAAGACAAGGGAGACTAAACATGAAATGAGGAAAACAGGGGAGGAACAGTATCAAAAACCTAAAGACTAGAACTATAAATATAACCTGAGCAGATAGTAACTAAGAAAATTAGAAATACAAATGTTTAAGCTGGAAACTTAAACAAAAGCCTAAGACTTAGAAATGCTGGTACCATGACAAAATAAGAAGATGATCAAAGTGTCTCATCTACCAAAGCAGTTCAGATATGTACTGTAAGTCATGAGTAATCAGTCAGGGGGGATAAAGTGGACCTGCAGATTTAATTGGAGCTTCCTGCCCTTTAATCGTGCTCACTGGGCTTTCAAATTCCTTTTGTGTCTCATATGCCTGCACAATGACCCTCTTGAACACAGAGTGCTCAGCTGATGTTTGGTTTTAATGGATGTGGTGGTGACTGCTTGTGTGTCTGTGTGTAAGAGAGCAGGATTTTGTATTTAATACATAGTATAAGACATATAATCAGAATTATTTTATTGTATCTGTGGGTTATAGAGATACATAATTTCTTTCCCCTTTGAAAACTTGTGAATTTTCAGATGCAGTGAACCAAGCCATACTCTGTGAAACAGGGCAAAGTAGGCTTCTTTAATTAAACTCAAGATCAAATTCAACACACTTCTTAAGTCTTCAAATAGCTTAAGTTCAGATAGCATGTTAAAGTTTAAATAGTAGATCTAAAGTTCTCTATTTTTATATATATGAAAGGCCTGTATAGCTGTTTGGTATAGTACTTGCACAACACGAGTGTTTGGTGATTTCTGTGCACATTTTTCTTAGTAATATTTGTTGTTGTTGTTTCTTCTTTCTGGATGAAAGAGGGAAGTTAAAAAAAATCGAGGCAGTGTGCAAAAATGTTTCAGTTCTCTTTATTCGAAGAAATATTAAAATGATGTTAATCAAAAACACATCAACAATCAAAAATGCCGTCTTTAAAAACATTTTGAAATAGACCATTCAGCATTATATCAACTTTCAACTGTTAGAGCTTTGAGCCAATCAACAAAGAGTATATTGGGACCCTGTCGAGTAGGTTGCCTGATGGAGGGAAAGCTTTGTGTAAAATGAAAAGTTCTTGAAACGTTTAACCTGACCCATTCAACCTGACCAGGCATAAAGGGAAACTGACACAGTGGCTGTGTCCCAATTCAGGGTCTGCACGCTTGAAGTACGCGCACTACGCGTACTACGTACGGTGCGTACTATAAGTACGAGAAGTGCGGAAGTGAGAGGCTTGTGAAATGGGACGGTCTAGCCTTCGTTGCGCTGTTCAGGTTGCCTAGCAACCATGATACTAACCGCGAGAAACGTTACATACAGCTTTGTGTGACAGAAAGGGAGGAGAAAAAATGTTTTGCTGGTCGTTCATTTTTGTCATGACATCACTCTGATTAGTTGAGTATCTGAGGCTGAGACCACGGGACTGTCAAACATGATTGTTGGGCTTCACTTCTGTGCTGAACAGTCATTGCAAGATTAGTGAGTAAAAAACAATTAGTTAATGTTGTTCATGAGACTAAAGTCATCTCACTGTGGTAATGTAAATATAATATGGCCAATATTATAGTATTGTCAGATTATTATGATATATATATATATACATATATATATATATATATATATATATATATACACATAAAAACACCCAGCACGCCCCTGCGGGCGGTTTATCCTTCAAGCTCGGGTCCTCTACCAGAGGCCTGGGAGCTTGAGGGTCCTGCGCAGTATCTTAGCTGTTCCCAGGACTGCGCTCTTCTGGACAGAGATCTCCGATGTTATTCCCGGGATCTGCTGGAGCCACTCGCCTAGTTTGGGAGTCACCGCACCTAGTGCTCCGATTACCACGGGGACCACCGTTACCTTCACCCTCCACATCCTCTCGAGCTCTTCTCTGAGCCCTTGGTATTTCTCCAGCTTCTCGTGTTCCTTCTTCCTGATATTGCTGTCATTCGGAACCGCTACATCGATCACTATGGCCGTCTTCTTCTGTTTGTCTACCACCACTATGTCCGGTTGGTTAGCCACCACCATTTTGTCCGTCTGTATCTGGAAGTCCCACAGGATCTTAGCTCGGTCATTCTCCACCACCCTTGGGGGCATCTCCCATTTTGACCTCGGGACTTCCAGGTTATACTCGGCACAGATGTTCCTGTACACTATGCCGGCCACTTGGTTATGGCGTTCCATGTATGCCTTGCCTGCTAGCATCTTGCACCCTGCTGTTATGTGCTGGATTGTCTCAGGGGCATCTTTACACAGCCTGCACCTGGGGTCTTGCCTGGTGTGATAGACCCCAGCCTCTATGGATCTTGTGCTCAGAGCTTGTTCTTGTGCTGCCATGATTAGTGCCTCTGTGCTGTCTTTCAGTCCAGCTTTGTCCAGCCACTGGTAGGATTTCTGGATATCAGCCACCTCCTCTATCTGCCGGTGGTACATACCGTGCAGGGGCCTGTCCTTCCATGATGGTTCCTCGTCTCCCTCCTCTTTCTTGGGTTTCTGCTGCCTGAGGTATTCACTGAGCACTCGGTCAGTTGGGGCCATCTTCCCAATGTATTCTTGGATGTTCGTTGTCTCATCCTGGACTGTGGTGCTGACACTCACCAGTCCCCGGCCCCCTTCCTTCCGCTTAGCGTACAGCCTCAGGGTGCTGGACTTGGGGTGAAACCCTCCATGCATGGTAAGGAGCTTTCTTGTCTTTATGTCAGTGGCTTCTATCTCCTCCTTTGGCCAGCCTATTACCCCAGCAGGGTACCTGATCACGGGCAGGGCGTACGTGTTGATGGCCCGGATCTTGTTCTTACCATTCAGCTGACTCCTCAGGACTTGCCTGACCCTCTGCAGGTACTTGGTGGTTGCAGCTTTTCTAGCGGCCTCTTCATGGTTCCCATTTGCCTGCGGGATCCCCAGGTACTTGTAACTGTCCTCTATGTCTGCAATGTTGCCTTCTGGTAGTTCAATCCCCTCAGTTCTGACTACCTTCCCTCTCTTTGTTACCATCCGACTACACTTCTCCAGTCCGAACGACATTCCGATGTCATTGCTGTATAGCCTGGTAGTGTGGATCAGTGAATCGATGTCTCGTTCACTCTTGGCATACAGCTTGATGTCATCCATGTACAGGAGGTGGCTGACAACTGCTCCGTTCCGTAGTCGGTATCCGTAGCCAGTCTTGTTAATGATCTCACTGAGGGGGTTCAGGCCTATGCAGAACAGCAGTGGGGACAGAGCATCTCCTTGGTAGATCCCGCACTTGATGGTGACTTGTGCTATGGGCTTGGAGTTGGCCTCTAGTGTTGTACGCCACATCCCCATTGAGTTCCTGATGAAGGCTCTTAGGGTCCCATTGATCTTGTACAATTCTAGGCATTCCAGTATCCAGCTGTGGGGCATTGAGTCATAGGCCTTCTTGTAATCAATCCAGGCAGTGCACAGGTTGGTCAGTCTGGTCTTGCAGTCTCGGCTGACTGTTCTGTCTACCAGTAGCTGGTGTTTTGCGCCTCTGGTATTCTTGCCAATTCCTTTCTGTGTCTCACTCATGTATTGACCCATGTGCCTGTTCATCTTAGCCGATATGATGCCTGACAGGAGCTTCCATGTAGTACTGAGGCAGGTTATTGGTCGGTAGTTGGAGGGGACCGGTCCCTTCTTGGGGTCCTTGAGGATCAGGACCGTCCGACCTTCGGTTAGCCATTCCGGGTGTCTCTCGTTAACTAGCAGCTGGTTCATTTGTGCTGCCAGACGCTCGTGGAGTGCAGTCAGCTTCTTTAGCCAGTAGGCGTGAACCATGTCGGGCCCTGGTGCTGTCCAACTCTTCATACTGGAGACCCTTTCTTGGATATCTGCCACTGTGATGGTTACTGGACCCTGTTCAGGGAGGTCGCTGTGGTCTGCCCTCAGATCCACTAGCCACTGAGCATTGCCGTTATGGGTTGCGTCCTTCTCCCATATGCTCTTCCAGTATTGCTCCGTCTCCAGCCTTGGTGGTGCTGTTCTCTTATTGTTCCCTTGCCACTGAGAGTACACCTTTGCTGGTTCTGTGGAGAACAGCTGGTTTATTCTCCTGCCTTCTATCTCTCTGGTGTACCTCCTCAAGCGGCTGGCCAAGGCTGTGAGTCTTTGCTTGGCAGTTTCTAAGGCCTCAGGTATGGACAGCTTGCTGTATTTCTTATGCACCTTCTTTGTCGCACCTTTCTGCAACTCCGTTAGTTGGCTAACCTCCCTCCGTGCTACTTTGATCTTGCCCTCTAGCCTCCTTCTCCATGGAGGGTACTGCCCCTTGTGGCTGTTCGACGGCGCATTTGGAGTATGCATTTGAAGCACACTTCGAATTGGGACAGTCGTCGTCGCGTGGCGGTAACATAATCACACTTAAAATGCGTACTTCAAGCGTGCAGACCCTGAATTGGGACACAGCCAGTATATACACATGAGAGTGACAAGGGAAGTAGAAACACATGGGGAACACAGCTGGGACTAAACACACTGAACACAGGATGAGAGAGACTGTCAAAATAAAACAGGAAACACTGAGGGAGAACACACATGGATACACATGACAGACAGGGGAGACATGGGAACAGAAAAGGGAGACGAAGAAAGAGAAAGTGAGCTAGAGAAATGGAGGGAAACACAGACATGACTGAGGAAACATACACAAAGGACATAACAGACTCTCAGATGAGACACAGGAATGAGCCAGAGGCAGGAAAACATGAACTAGAAATACAAAAAAAACTTAGAAATATAAAAAAAGACTAAACTCCGTACTAACTGTAAAAACTTGAACTTCTCCAAAAATGCAGCAAAAAGCAATCATAAATACAAAATAAACTCACTGTCAGGCTGGACCAGCGACCCAGCAACCTGACATTGTCTGTTTTCTTCTTAATTCTTCAGCTTCGCCTTAAATCACCACTTAGACCTTTGAAACCTGGACACAGCTGAGCCTTTCAACAGGTCAATAATTGTTGAAGTCCTGATTTCAACTCTATTGAATATTTGCAGATTACACTGAAAATCTGTGTCCATGCCAGGAAACAACCAGTTTAAATCAACTCTTCTGCCAAGAAGAACGATCAAATATCCAGAGGTTTGCTGATGAGTATTAAAAGTGTCTGGTTTTAGGTGCCACTTTGGTAAGGGACATTTCACGAAATATTAGCCAGAAAGTATGTATATTTGTATACTTTTGACCCTGTATGGATTAGAGAAAATCAATATAAGGAAAAATTAGAGAAAAGTACATTCAAACTTGTGCACCTAAGTTTTGTTTATAAAAAAATGATTTTATAGTGTACTATACAGTCATTCCACCCCAGAAAAAGATCAGTTCAAAGAAATCCTTAAAAGCTCAAAACTACAGTGACATTCATGTCCATGATGAGTGTATAGACACTTCTCAACCCACTTCTAAACATGACTGTAATTAAATAATTTTAATTTTAACAGAATCTGTTTCGAGTTCTTTTAAATGTAGTAACTGGATCCTAACGGTGTCACAGCAATATTGCACCTCAGATAATAGAGAGCAAACTTTTTTTTAATACACCTGTGTTTTGTCTGTTTTTTAATGATCCAGCTAACATCTCATTAAACAGTCAAGAGATGAGAAAACATCATCACGCTGGGAAAGCATTGCAAGTCTGAAATTGAATATAAAACTTTACATCACTGCACCGTAACGAAATATAAAAGGAAACACAAGTGAATGTGATCTTTACACAGTTTTAGCCTTTTAGGAACACAGAGTGATGCTGTTTGAACTGAATCATGATTTTTCTTTTCTTTCCAGTGTAGCCATTAGTATAAACTGCATAATCTGGGTGTCCAGTTTATCTGTCCATGACTTCTCTTCTCTTTCCTGTCTTGCAGGTTTACTACAAAACTTTTTTCAAAATGAGTGCTATTCAGATTAAGAAAAAGGCATCCTTGCTTTGCCGTGATAAACATTTGAAGGAGAGCAAGTGAAGAAGGGTGAGAGTAATTGTTCTTTTTGGCTTTGTGAACTAATATAGTCTGCCAGTTCTATTATGAAAGTTATGGTACTATCACCGCATAGTTTTTAAAAATCGTGTTTCAAATAACAGATTGTCTGAATAATTACTCTCTCTTCTTTTATGGAAGAACAATCAATACCTGACTGCAATGAGGTTTATTTGTATTTACCTCAACTCAGCAATTTTAGTATCACTGCTTTATTTCCTCCAGCGTTACTTACAATGTTTTTCAATGCCACATGAAATTTAAGACTTATCTGCTTACTTGTTCAGATTTTTAAAATTCAAAAATTGCATCAAAAAGTAAAATTTAAGATTTTTCTGGAGAATTTCCACACATAGCGGGGCATCTCCATTCACCATGGAAATATATGTAGTTAAAGCACCAAAACATTAGAACATTACTTTTCTTGAATGTACTTTTTCTGAAATGACATCATTTAACTCTGTGACGTTTTCAAAATAAAAGGCCTTAATGGGAAGCTACTGTCTTAAAATGTCTGGTTTTCAAAATGAAAGCTCCCAGATATCTATTGGAAGTAACAAAATGCTTTAGGCCAGTTCGTTTTCCACAATAAAAGCCTGTCATTAATTAGTGAACATAATAGTCATCCTCTAAAATATAACAGATATTGAAAGGAAAAGGCCATGTTAGGCTACAGGAACCAAGATGCTTTTAGGTGTTTATTGCTGCAGCTAGTCAATTTTACAATCTTAAGTCATCTATCACCCTTCGTCTTTTTTAGTCATCTTTTTTAGCTGCAACTTTTAAGCAGAATATGCGAACAGTAACACCAAAAAATCCACTGCAGCTGCCCCAGGAATTCCATATCCTAGCTGATTGTGTCACGGTCCTGGGTCTGCGATCCAGTGTTTTGTGTTTTATTCTGTGAATTATGGTTTTCTGTTTGTAGTACATGTTGGCGTTTCTGTGTTATGCTTCTTGTTTTACTTTGACATTCTGTGTCCCATGTCGGTGTGTTCTGCTTTGCCTCCTTGGTCTCGTTATGTCTAATTTGTCCCAGCTGTGTTTCCCTCCTGTTTCTCACTCCCTCGTTACCGCATGTGTATTGAAGCCCTGTGTTTTTTCTGCTTTTTGCTGTTCTGTCTGCGTTTCACTCTGCGTTTTGTCCTCCGTATTGCCTCTGCTTGTCATCCCGTTTCCTCCACATTCCAGGTTTTCTAGATTCTTGTTTTCAGTTTCGTGCGAAGTTTAATTTTCCCCCTTTGGGTTTTTTCAGTGTAGTTGCTGCTATGTTCAGCTCCTGTTTGTATTTCGTTTTTGTCCCTCTGTAAATAAAGTTAACTCTCAATATATCCTTTGCCCGTGCCTGCACTTGGATCCTCAGCCGCTCCATGCCTCACGTCTGCATTGTCAGGCGTGACAGATTATACTGGTTTCAACATTTGTTTGTTCATATCTCATATTTAATTACACAACAAAACATTTTTCATCTGCATTAAGAAATAAAAAAATAAATGCACTAATTATCTAAACACATTAAACTTAAGTTTAGATATTTTGGCTCTCCAATGATATCCCAAATTTACAGATATGATATGATTTGAATAAATAGGTTTTAATAAAGCAGCACAGCTTTTATATTTAGCACTGTGCTTACAGTCCATCATTTGGGCTACACCAAATGATGTTATTGTAAAAGTCATTTCATCATTTCAAGAAGGGAAGAATCTTCCCTTCTTGAAGAATAGTGTTTACTCAGGTAACTTTGTTGTCTTTTAATAAAAGATTGTAGTGTATTTTGAAAGCACACCTAACTGGCAGCTCTTTAATATTGCATATACAATAAGTTCCTCTGCTACATTATTAATTTAGATTTTAAGCAAAAATCCTTTTCTGACCTAACTTTGTAAGAGGTTAAGTGCAATTAGATGTGTCTTTGCTTCATATGGGCTGATGCCACAGGATTGTGCAGAAAATATGATAATGTCAAAATGCTGCTGATGGCCTTCACTCAAGCAGGAGGGTTGTTAACATTCTTTGTGTTCACATATATGCTCACAATCCTGGTGTCTTCGTTAGAAGTTGTCAAGCTTTACAATGAAAGCCTAGAGCTCTTGAACTTGTTACCTTTTAGTGGTTAGTGCCTCATTACTGCTGATTAGGAGACAGTAAATAGGTCTGTGTGAATGTGTGGTTGCTGATGACTCCATCAGTTTTCGCCCAGGAGAGGTTGCAGTCCACAGATGAATGCATGAGTAACTCAGGTGACACGTACCTGGAATGCCTCGACATGAACACCACTACACATCACAAAGTAAATGCTGGTTAATGTTTTGATATCACACTATTTCAATAACCTCCTAGTACAAAGAATGATGTAGTATGAGACCTGAAATGGATTTCTCCTTATGTCATCATTAATCTCCTGAATACAGAGCATGTGCTGTCTGCTAAGGGTATTTACACCATACCAAAGCTGCTTCCCCTTAGTCAGCAGGTGCTAATTGACAGGCAGAGGACAACCAATGTGACTTAAGTGCTGTATTTTTAGAAGCAGTATTTAACAGAAGACTTGGAGCAGAAATGCCATCAAAAGTTCATGAATTGCCTTTGAAATTAATAAA
Organism: Simochromis diagramma; assembly: GCF_900408965.1. Taxonomy (NCBI): domain Eukaryota; kingdom Metazoa; phylum Chordata; class Actinopteri; order Cichliformes; family Cichlidae; genus Simochromis; species Simochromis diagramma. Next base: position 1,323,787 of record NW_024386765.1, read on the forward strand.
TGTCCCCTCATCATATTTATGAGGACCAATTGTGCATCTCACCTTTTATGCATTTTATGATGACTCATCAAATATGCAAATGCAAATGTGACTAACCTCCTGTCCGGGCCACTGCAGGTGATAAGAGGGAGCAAAACACAGCAGGTCATTTTTAAATTATCCTGACAGCAATAAACCGAGAAAGTATTACTTTCAGTCAGCAGTGATGCAATGATAGAGGACAAAGGCAAGCAATTTAGACTTGTCTAAACTAACTGTAAAGATGTGCACAATGTGCAGATCCTCCTTGTGCTGTAAAAACAACTTTGACAGGTTGAAGAACAGTGGACACAGTTGGATTGAAATCATAAGTCAGGCCAGGAGTTAGACTCCACCCCAGGCCACTCTGTTGACCTGGGATAGAACAATCGCTACGCCATATTTCCTCTTAATGATTATGTTTGTTTATGTTTTCCTTCATATTCATTAAATGAATATGAATATAACACATTGTAGGTATTTACAAAGTCTGCAGGGATTTTCTTAACTAGTTCAACATCTTATCCATCATTTGCTTCCAAACTAGTGAAGAAAACAAATTGGTAATAAATTCTGTGGTAGCACCCAAAGTACCGTCACCCAGAAAATCCGAGGGATTCTACCTGTATCTGTGTGTGCTGCTAGTTTTCTTCTGTAGATGTGGACCAGCCAATTTTTCAGCCCTAGCCATCTAAACTGGTCTTCCAGAATGTCACTCCTGGACAGACCTACAAGTTTCCACTATGCTTCCTCAACAATGACAAGGTATAGTAATTAATAAGATAGATAAAAAGTACATTATTTTTAACACTACATGGCTGGTGAGCTGATATTTTAATGACAACAGAACAAGTGAAACAAAAAAGCGTACATTCCAGCTCTCATGTAACAATTGCATCGCCATTTGAAAAAAGAAAATGTTACATTTTATGTGGCGTGTCAGGTTGTTTGTACAGATTGGAAAATGACTGGAAAAGGTAATTATTGATTGCAGGAGATCTATACAAGACACCACCAAGGAATGATTAATAAATCACCACTAGCTTTGTGTTTGCTGCTGTGTTGGGCTTTTGCAATTTTCTAAAGTTTAGATAATTTTTTTCCAAGGTTTCACAGCAAGTGAAGCTGGAGCAGCAGGACTCAGAGTATTTCTGTGTTGTCAGTCCAAATGATTGACGTGTCAAGTTTGCACCAGGAATGGAATGTCACTTTCACAGTCTTCTTCAGTTCACGGGAAAACAAGGTATAGGAGACATTCACATTTGACTGGGGCATACAATAGTTAAGCTAAGAAGGATCGAATCAGGCAACAAAATACAGGGTCACAACAGGGTTGATATAAAATAGTTAGTTTAAGATGCCTGTGAGGAATCAGGGTCATATATATCTCAAAATTATTTAACAACTCCATCAATTATGCATATGGATTTTGTGCATTTACATCAACCTGTTCACTCTGTCTTTACAGGACTACCACCATAGACTGATTTGTGTGACAGAGAGGGAAAAGATTGAGATTTTAGTCCAGGGCATTGGGCTACGTGCCATTCTTGACTTAACTTAGAAAACTCACTTTGTTTTCAACATAGGAAACAGCAACGCCGAGTTCAGGCTTCATAGGGAGAGGTGAGAGCCAACACAAGAGGGGCTGTCTGTCTGCTTTCTATATTAGGTGATTTTCAAAGTTAACTAACTTATGGCTCTTTAAGGTTGTACAGAATTGATAAGTGAACAGAAAACTTTTGGCTTACCACCTTATCAAGAATTACATAACAGAGTGTTGGGTATACCTCTAATTAGACTTTGCAGTAATTATTGTTAGCTAATTAAAAGTTCTCTTGAATATTTCAGTTTCTAAAACAGTCACGTATAATTCCAGACCTTTTTCAGTGACATTTACCTACATCATGAGTCTGGGACTCTTGATGTAGGTAAGGGCATGCAGGTGACTGTGGTTTTCCACCCAATGAATATAGGAGACCATAGGCAGGATCTACAACTGCACCACAACATCAGTGAGAACAAAACTGTGAGGCAAATTGCTTAAACAGAAGTTGCATATTTTGAGGGTTTTTTTTTCACTTGTTACCCAAATTATATTCAGTTTAGCTTAATTGAAAGTTGACTGTAAATGGAGTATAATAATAATAATATTCTGTTGTTATCTTTCTGTGAAACTTCAAAATATAAAGAAGCGCTTCCTTGTTTATCCTTGTAACTGTCAGAGCCATGAATGGAAGATTTCTCCAAATCTTGTCAGTAATCAGCAGTGTCAACTAACAGAATACGTTTTTTCCTTTAATCACAATGGTGAACACTGGAATAAGATTCTGTTTCTCTAGCTGTGGTGATGCTGAAGCAGAGACCAGTGATGGCACAAACAAACACACAAAACTATGGTCACATGAATGTCATCTGCAGGAATTCCCTGCAGGCAGATATGAAGACAGCTTGTTTTATACTCTTCTTTGTGTGTATCTGTGTGTTTTAGTGTTTCTGTCACATTTCCAGTCTTAGCAATGTTTTCTATTCCCACACCTGTCTCTAGCAGACAGATTACTGGGGTAATCAAAGTATTTGCTCATCGTCTTTTTTCTGTCTTCTTTTTGCTTCTTGAGCTAAACATGCGTGTTTAAAAAAATGTGTATACATGAAAATAACTGGTTTTGCATTTAAGATTCATGACCTTTTGACTTAAGATGTAACAGATGAGTGCATATTATTACATGTTACATCAACGGAGTAACATTGCTAAATATCTGTCTGCAGCATGCTGTAGCAGAAAGGTTCAGTATAGGGTTACATTTAATAAGAACTCTGAGTCATGCTAAACTAAACTGAGTCCTAGAATAAAATTATGCCAAATGAGCTTAATAGGTCCCCTTTAATAAACAAGTCCATTTGTATCCCAGTGCAGTAAACTAATGAATCATTCATCCCTTCTTAGTTTACGTAATGTTGTTGCTGGATAAATGGTTGTTTTGATACAGGGTGATAATTTTATTCTTTTTTAAATTTGTGTTATGATGAATCTACTCATTTGTGATAAACTTGTTAAATGTGTTTGTGACTGATTTGCTAGGCTTTAGCCACACTTATACCAGACCGCAGCTTGATGCACAGCAGCCACATGATTTAAGGGTAATCTTAGTTTCCTTCACAATTATCTAGACTCTTTAACATCAAAAGCAAAAAGATGAAGCCTTTGACTCTCCTGGTACATGCACAAGGGGATCAATTAACCTTGAATGCATAAAGTTGCTGGCTTTTTATCCTGTTCAGCAGAAAATGCAAGAGATAATTTAACTGGAAATTAGTGGTTTTAAAGTCTTCATCTCACCTCATTTTAAATATCTCATATCAATTTAGAGAATAGTAGTGCAATTTTAACCTAGGTGGGTTCTCAGGATTTAATGGTACGCTACAAAGGGTTCAGTGTAGTTTCATAAGAAGCTCAGCTCACAGCAAGCCACATACAGTTATGAACTATAATTCATTCTGATGATCGAGCACTTTGTCTGCCACATAAATATTGCACACTAAAAATAGCAATAGCAAAAACTAGCTGATAGTTAAGTGGATTAATCTCTGAGATGCTTCACTCACAACCAAATCAGACTTATTCCTGACCCAAAACAGCCACATCAAAAGCTCATTTAAAGCTAATTTCATCTACCTGACACTGTATCCTGCTGTCTAAGGAGAATAATTCTGTGGTGTTTAACAAATGCAGTTGAAGAGCTTTGTGGCATGCAAGAAACTCCAAACTTATTAGCTATTTAACACCTGGGTGGATATTTTTTGTGTACTAACTCTATGTGTGTCTGAACTTGGGTGAATATGAGGGAGTATCTGGCTGCATGGTGGGTAAACACTCATTCAGTTATCAGTAATAGTCCTTAAAGTCTACAGTATTCTTCTTATGAAAAACTGTCTGTTTATTACTGGATAAACTGTTCTGACTGTGGTTGTCGTTTTATGACTGCGTTACCATTCCCTGGAACTCTTGATTTAGCTAGATAGCTCTCCATATGTTTGTTTTTTTTTAATCTTTTTTTTTTTAATCTTCAGTTTTTGCGTGACCTTAAAGGAGCAAGGGTGCTGTGTGGCTACTTAAACTAGCAGGTTTGTTGTAGGAGGGACAACAGTATTCAGCAGCATTAAGCTTTTATAGTTGGAGAGCCAGCCCCCATCCAGAACACCACTTACAGCCCATCAAGAGACTATCATTTTTAATTTAGCACCTTTCCCTGCCTCCCTCACTCTCATGTATGTTTCAGATCAGCATGCTGCAGAAGTCGTTATTCTGCTGAGGGAGCTTTAGCATAGGCTAGCAGACACAGTCTGTGTGTTGCTGTTTATGTTAGTATGTGTTGATTTGCATGTACATTGCACGATAGCACTTAACGCTGGAATGGTTCCTGCCGTCATTTAAAAGCTGGTGCAGCTTTAAAAAAAGAATATTTTGCTTAGCTGAGTTGTTTTTCATTATGGTGAGTTAGACAGTGCTTGTTCTGTCTTAAGAGTCCGTGGAGACTCATCTACTCCAGTACACCCCCATCCACCCATTGCACTCCCTCTCCTGTGTCACTTCTTGCTGGTTTAAATGAAAAGAAGGACAACTCTTGGGGAGCACTGAGGCATCTGCTTTGACGGAGCTTTAGTGCTGAGGGGGACTTGAGTATAGCAGCTTTTTAAAAAAACAGCACACACACACAAACAGGAAGCAACTGCACAACACACACATGCTCAAGGCTGCATGCTCACACACGCACAAACACACACTGCTGTTTGTGTCGTAATCAAAGGTAGCTGAGAGGTCTGTGAAGTTCCACTGCTGTGTACATAGAGAAATTATGTGAAGAGAAAGCAAACGAGGGGCTGGTGGACAGCAATGATGAAAGCTTTGCAATAAGCTGCAGCTCTCCCTGCCTGTCAACTGCTGTCATAGCATCCGGATGCTGGGAGATAATTGCTTTTTCTTTCTGGATCTCCTAGTTCGTCATTCTCGCTGCCTCATTTCCTTCTATCACTCATCCTCCGTCTTGTGTGTTCTCTTTTCTTTTCTTGATTCTACTCGGTCCGATGATATCACATCATTTTGTAGACTTTCTAGCAGAGTAAAAGAAAAGAATCGGCCTCCCTTAGGACCTCTGCCAGGCTACTTTTCTATTCTTTCTCTCTGCCTCTGGGTAGATGATTGAGATCTCTGTGATAATTGGCCCAGTGGAAGCAAACACGGGAACTCCTTGAATTCTAATGTGTGTCTTTACTGTCTGGAACGCTCAGTCATTGTATAGATTTTACCAGCGTACATTCGTCACAGTCTGGTTTGGTTGGTTTTTCTGTTTCTGGTCAAAAAGGCTGTGATTACTTGGTGAAGAGTAAGTAAAGAAGTCAGATTGGAAGCATTGTGCTACAAGTAAAGCTTTTGCGGTTCTCACAAATAAGGCTTTTCAGGTGCCAGTTAATCAGTTCTTCTCACTTGTGTTAAACCTCAGGGCAGAGATGGATTAAAACTGTCCTATCCAGTCTGCAGTGAGCATAAACCTAATAGGATCACTCATCTTATGAAACACATTTGCTTATCTGTTCTGTTTCTTTTAAAGAGTGTTCATAGATTTACTCATATGTTATTGACCAATAAAACTGTCCTTAAAAACTGAACGTTGAACGAGGAAAAGAAAAAGAAATACCCCAGTTGGTGTTTCTGTGTAATTTTCTATGTAATTTAAAACTCCTATGTCTCATGTTAGCTGGAATTAAGATGATGCATGCAAAATAAAAGAAATGGAATCACAATATTCAGATCTTACAGATGGGTAAATGATATTTGACATTTTTTCTGCATGCTGTGTACACTGTTTCTCAACATCTGTTGTTGGTGTGAAACTACAGCTTTTAAGTTGATGGCCCCATAACTTTGGGTTCTGTTTGTTAGCAAAACTACATCCTTGTTCCTTTAAACACTGTTGGATTCAAATATCAGCAGGAGCATACTTATGCCATTCCAAACCTCAAGATAAAGTTTTCCAGTATCAGACAGGAGTCACATTTCTAATCCTTAACTAATTTAGAAATTGGATTTCGCTCACTATCCAGCAGGGAAACCTAATCCCATTCAAATTATTATTTGTGTAAACCTAATTTAAGAGAACTTGTTCTTTTGTTGCAATACATTGTGCATTGTTTGTGTTTGATCCAAAAGGCATGAGGTACAAAACTGAGGGTTCAAAGAAATCATAAATGGCAAGTTTCCATGGCTGTCAGTTCACTTTAATCCCATTTTCATTTCATTTCAAGAAATCTCTCTTAATTTCACTGCTGTATGGTTAAAACATCAGAAAGAGACACAAATCAGTGTTCAGTCTTTAGAGTTCAGAAAAAAACTTTAACCTTGGTATACAAATACAGAAAAGAATAAGTGGAGAGTTTGTGCAGACTAAGATGCCCGTCCTTCTGCTTTGAATGTAAACAAACACATGTTCAATTTACATATGGCCTTATTCTTGGTGGCTTTATACAAAACCTAGTTTTGCATTGTACTTTTTGTTGCTGGTTATTGTTGCTCTCTGCTGCACTGTTGGCAGTGTGCACATATGACGGGACCCTGTTTGTCCTGCAAAATGAAGAGACTGTGGTTCTTCTGGCTTCTTGAAATACTTGAAAGCATGTTTGCCATACCCACATGTATGTGTGATGTACTGGTATTTTAATCATATTTATTTTCCACTTGGTGTTTTTTGACATTGTAAGTTTCCCACTATTCTCCACCCGCATTCATGTCAAGACACTGAGATGTTTAGATAAATGAAGTGAAAGTTTTCCATGAATGTCAGGCGATATTGTGAATAGATTGACTCAAACTGAGCACCACAGTTGTTCAGTTAATTTCTTGTGGCCTATATGCCACCACGTCTGTGACACTCTGTGTCTCATAATAAACATCGCAGTGTCTTGTGCTCAGGAGAAGATGTGTACATTAACCTGCATGGGCTTTGTGAGGAACTGAACATCCATCTTGAACCTGATTCTAGTTGGTTGGATAAGACTTATAGCTCACTGTCCAGTACATGCACAGTGTCCCTCACCAACAGGAACAATATCCCTCTTCAGTACCGCTGGACTGTGTGGTTCAGCCAGCAAGAGGACTTAAACTTACTGAGGTATTTATGGACACATGCAAGATGTTTTAAGAGAGGCTACAGAGGAATATGTTTGTCACAAGACAAGTTTGATCGTTCTGTCTCTACGTAGCAAGTAGAATTCTCTTCAGTATTATGTTTCTTTTTTATCACAGCATGTGTTGCCAGAAATAGCTCAGGTACTCATCATGTTTTTCTGTCAGCAGCTCCTTGTTCTTCTCCTTGCTTCTTTTTCTCTCTGACCCTCCTCATTCACTCTTTGTTATACTTTTCACCTTCTCACCCTCCCTGTTTCTCTCTAGGGAAGGCTCAGTGCTTGAGCAGGAGGCAGAAGGAGAGCGGGAGCACTTGCTTTATCCCGTATTCCTGCAGTTCAGAGACCTACAGGAATACAGCTTTTGGCCTTCCCAGATAGCTGCATAACTGTGGAGCCTATGAAGTTTTTAATGTGTATCATATGTTTTCATCACAAAAATATTTCCCTTCTTAATATCCACTTCATTGTCTTTGTGGATCTTTCTGTAGGACATGTATTGCTGTATGGCATCAAAGCTGCATTGCTGCTTTGAGAACAGTGTTGAATCGGTTAATCACATCTGAGGTTAAAACTGTCACAAAGAGTTAAAATTCAAACCTGTTTTTTGCATGTAAACCCCGTGTGACTCCTCTGTAACAGTAGGGTCCCAGACTGGACTGTTTCTGTTCAGGGACCTTCAGACAGAATGACCCATTCTGACACCACCGCCCCCACCTTTCTCTGCTAGTGTCGTCTCTCCTCAACTCTGCCCAGTTCCCTGGACAGATGGAGAGAGGACACAGATGAAAGACAGAGGCAGAGATGATGAAAGTGTCATGGTGAGAGAGAAAACAGTCTGTAGACCAGTTACTACACAATGTTTGAGAGGGCATTTGAGGAAAAATGGTCAGCAAATGGTCAGCAGTCTGTGTATGAATACACCCACACACACAGAGAGTGTGTGTTTTTATAGCTAAGCTTGACAAATGAATCAATTGTATTCTTCTTCAGGCTTGTTATTCTAACTTTTGCATTTGTTTCACTAAATAATCCTTCTTGTCTTCACATGGTTCTGAAGGGGGAAATATGGTCCTACAACATAGCAAATTTCACAATCATCTTCAAGCCTGAGGATGCCAAACTATATACTGCGATGTCACAGGTCAGTCCACAGCTAGAAGAAAATTATGATCATTCAGGTTTCACATACACACACATACAGCAGTGCATGTATGTGTATCTTGTAGTGCTGACTGAGATATCCTACAGCTTCTGGATGAAACATGCACATCTGAACTGGTGTACCGTAAAAGCTTAGTTGTTTAAGAAAAAGTAAAAGATAATTCTCCTTTGGTGTCAAAGTAACCAGATACTCAATATTGCTGTATTGAACATGAAGATGTGATGAAGTGCAAAACGCAGTAACTTCCACAGTTATTCTACTTTGGCTGCAGAGTTTGAGATGTACAAACCAATTTTTCCCACTTGTTTAGTCATAAAAACAAAAGACCCAATCACACACAGCCAAATAAACAACAACAGGATTTGAAGTGAGAAGATAATGAACCAAAAGTATTTTGAGTGCATTTATAGCAAACTGACAGCAACAGTTGTTTCCTCATCTCAAACCCTTCGTACACCCCTGGATATAACTCTTCTTTTGTGTGTTCTTTCAACCTTGCAATTGATTACTTTGACAGCTACAAGCACACCCTATACCCCTGCTGTAAATTGAAAGCTTTAGCTTTCTCATAAAAGAATCTCCTTCCCTCTGTGGGTTAGTGCAGACAACTTACAGATAAACAAGTCTGGGTAGCAAACCATGTCTGTCTGTTTGTTAGTTTTTTCAGGGAACGACAGCTCTTCTCCAGTGTATCTGTTTTATGTTCCCTTTTCCTCAACCGTGTGATATTCTCAATCAAAGGAAACAGCACAATTGTTCTTCATAAATCCACCTTCGTGACGATGAACTCACTGTGCCCAAATTTAGTCATCTCATCTAAGTGCTAGTAAAAGATTGTTGACAGTTTTGCATGTGGCCTTCATGTGTGTCGTTTGAGCCGGAGGTCAGATTTACATTAATTTTCATGTTTTCTGCGGTGCGTGATGACCTGATGAGCTTAGGACAAGGACAGAGAGACAGGAGACTCCTGTGCCTTATTTCCTCACTTTACAAAAAGCCTAAGAAACATATAAAGCAAAACAGAAGACTAGATCTCATGTGGCCTTTGCATTGATTAGATTTAGTACTTTAACGTAATGTAACACCAACCATAATACCAAACTCTACATGATATGTTGCCTTTTCCTTTTTCCATGGCCCTACAACATGTTTTTTGCTTTGTCTTTTCTAGCTTTGTTATCACTCTTTCATCATGGTTGTCTGTTTTCTGCCTTAGGACGTGAATCACGGTTACCCCTCACAGTCAAGGGTAAAGGTATGGGACCTGAACTTGAGTTCAACCATAATGGGATTGAGTTATTAGATTTTTTTCATAGGAGAACAATAATATTATCAAGAGATAAGAAAAACGAGCCAAAACGAACACTTGTAATGGGAGAAATATGTCTCACACAGGGTTACGAATGCATACAGTATGCTTCATAAGTGTAGACTATGATTTTCAAACATGTGCCATGATTTGTGGCTAACTTTTAGGGACTAACAAACATCCTGCTTGTAGTCCTGTGGTTTTTTCAAATAAAGTGGGCATTTCTCCTTCTAAACAAAAAAGAGGAACTCGTCACCCAGAAAAAACATAGATTTTCCAATTACAGACACCACACAGTAGTCTGTAAAGGTTAACATATGGTTTAAATAAGCTGCTGCTACATCCTGAGATGTTCAGGATTAGTCATTAAGCTAACATTAATGTTAGCCTGCTGTTATTAGAGAATGCTAAGATTAACATCAAAGTGTTATTTCACATTACCTGGATTATATCTATATTCAAATTATGCAAAGATTAGTTAGTATTTAGTCACTTCAGAGTATGATCCACAGTGATGTACAACGTGTTCAACCATCTGCAGCTGAGGTCTGACTCAGTTTGCAAGCAGCAAGTAGCAGCAGCTTAGCCATATGTTAACCTTTATAGCCCACCGTGTAGTATCTGTAATTGGTAAATCTATGTTTTCTAGTAGAAGGGTGTTCTATTTATTTAGAAGAAGAAAAGCCCAGTTTAACTGGGAAAAAAAATCCCACAGGACAGAGGAAGCACAGATGTCCCAGTTTTACACTAGCACATGAACACAGCTTACATTTGTGGATCAGTGCAAAGCTGACAGCATGAAATTTGTCTCAAAACCCCACTTGGGCATGCAACGTGATCTGTGTGTATCAAGAGATTTCGGCACACGTATTTAAGGTTTTGTAAGTGAGCGAGAGTAATGCCAAATATATTATTAGGCATTTGTAATTATAAATATTCATTCAGGTTTAGGTATAGACAGTTGTAAAATAGTTTTGTAGCACGTGCTTGTGAGTCCTCAAAAGTTTCACACAAATCACTGCCTGCATTTGTAAATCATTTACGTTTACGTGTGTGGATCATACCATAAGCATTTGTAAGACATATAAGCTGCATACACTTATGTTCCTTTATAAAATTGCTAGTATGTATGTATAACGCTGCAGATGCAACGTTATGTTAGTTGACAGAGCCTCTGTGGTTATAGTTTATTATACTGCAAGGTGGTTCTTCTGCCAGTCAGCAACAACGTGTAATAAAATCATCTGCAGGTTTTTTTTGCCACTTTTTATGCACACAGCTGATACCACGTATCATCTTTTATCTGTTGATATACTCCATAAAACACATCTGGTAGTTACATGATCATTGTTGGATATTTACTCTTCTGTTTCACTCTTTCTCTTTCAGTTTTATGATAATATATTGCAAACTCTTATTGACTGAGTTTAGCTTATACAGGAAATCTTTCTTCTCCAGTTGCAGTTGTCAAATAAAGGGCTGATTTTGGCCGAAGTTTTGCTGCTGTGTTGTTCCCTCTGGGAGGGCCAGACTGTGGAAGTCACCTTCGCAGTCGGATTTTGGGTTCATTTTCTGAGGACTTGCTGCTAGCTGTGACAGGACAGCCTCAACCACTTACCTTCAACTTTAGGTAAAGCTCGATATATGTATTTTTTTTCTCTGCTTATTCTGTTGGTTTTTGTTTTTTGCCCTTCTCCCCCGTCCCTCTTCTCAGCTGTTTTTCTTTCCCTCTTTCTTTCTCCCCTTCTTTCCCCCAGTCAAGTCTGTCCCAGCAAGTGAAAATAAAATAAACAATAAAAGGTGAATCAAATGGACCATTACGGCAAGGCTGGGATGGTCAATTTGGTAAAGTAAATCCGTTGGGCATCTTTCTTTGCCTTTAGACAATGATTCTGATGGCAAAAGAGCCAAACGGGACAGGCAGAAAAAAACAAAAAACAAAAAAAACTTTAGGTAAAGCTGGCGAGGAATGGAGCCATTGCTCTGACAGAACATTTACATGTTACAAGCAAATGTAAAAACTGACTCATGGATCCTTTACCTTCTCTGTACCTATTTTCAGATTTTTCATCTTGTTCTTTTCAAGGTTTCTTTGTCTGTGTAATCTGTCCTACAATCCACTTTGATGTTTCAGAGCTCGACTTTGGGGATGTAGCCTTTGGTATGCTACATTTTTCCTTGGATTTTATCCTTGCGTGCATGATAACATATATTAATATCTTCATATTTTCTCATATTGGCACTCTCTCTACATAGGTTTCCCAGAAACACTTGTGTGCATCCTTTTCAAACCTTCCTTTGTGCCCGTGAGCTTCATATTGCATGTCTGGGGAGATGGTCGGGCCTCACCTAGCATTAGCTTATTTAGAAAGGTTTCTGATGAGTCACGAAAAAATTGGCAAGGTCATACTGCTGGAAATCTTCGTTCAAGGCCTGTGGAATTCACGATCTGCCCGGCAACAGGCTCAGTCCGTACTGTGTCAGATAAATCCATTAAGGTACAATTAATCAACAATTAATCAGAGACCAGAGCTAGCATACCAGTTTTAGTATAATGGTATAGTGCAACAATGCAGCCAACATTAGCTCATGGATTGCCAAGATTATAAACATTTTCAAAGTGCACCATGAACACAGCACACATCACTAGAGTTTGTATTGACAAACCACAGGGAACGGCACTTTTACCAGTCAGACAGAAGCAGGCCTCTTGTCTGGGCAAGACTTGCTATGCTAACACAAGAAAGCTGACCTAGTTAGTTCCATCCGCATCTTTATCAAGCTGCTTTGTTAATAATGGGTAACACTATAAAGCTAAAGGTGAAATTTTTTTTTTTACTTTAACTTCTTTCCTTTTAACTTTAGACACTGGTTTTCCTGTATTTCTCCTGTACTGGTCTTCCTGGCCTCATTGTGTGTATGTATGATGCATAGCAGATGCTGCTGATTACACCGGAAAACTCTCACCTCATACCCACCCCTGTTGCTTGTGATGTGTTTTCATGGTGTTATGTTGTGAAGATTCATGTGCTTTTTGTGCTGAGGAGTTTTTTTTTTTGTTTTCTGTTCTCATACTGAGCTCCTAGTAGGAGCTCAGTATGAGAAGAGTTCTGTTTTTCTCTCCTCCATCTCCCTATTTTGTTGTACATTTCATTGTTTTTCTTTACGCTACTTGTTCTGACCTGCCTACCCGATGTGATGTTTGTGTATTGTATGTATGGTCAGAAGAGGTCCAATTTTGCTGCAGGGAACTGCAAATGACAAATAAATGGCTTCATGATCATCATCATCATGTGTGTACAGGTGACGCTGTACTCCAACACTGTTGGAACACACAGGCCGGTGCTAGTAGTGGATGTTGACGGCGTCGGGGAGGAAATGCTGTCTTTGCCTATGAAGGCTAGGTTAGACACATTTACATGTGAACATACACAGTCTGTTGAGTGTGCAAACTTACTCAAACGTTCAGTTGCTGAAGTTAGTTTTGTTATGCCTCAAGTTGTGGTAAAATAAATCCAAGTAAACATCCTGTACCCTCCTGTATTTCTGCTTTTGTGCCCTGAGGCTGTTTCATTTGAAAAGATACTCAATAAAAAAAGAATGAATAACAATGATTCATCATCCCTCTACCAAGGGAAAATAGAATACAACCTCTTCTTAGAAAACTAGAGTTTATGTTTGACAGAAAGCAGTGGTGTAATGGTGTCTTGGGTGGGGAATATGACACACAAATTCAATGAAATTATCTATGATTGTCTTGATATACTGTACTTTTTACTCATCTCCATTTATTTGTCATTATAGATTAAAAAGGGACTTGTGACAGTCATTACCAGCTCAGTCTTTGTTTTATTTTATTTATTTATTTACTTTATTCTGGAACTCCACTAGAGCTTTGAATCATTCACAGTTTTAAAAATATATTTAAGTTATATTGGACCATTGTGTAGCTCACTAGTTCACTATCTGTGCCAAACAAAGCACTTTAGATTCTCTGCTATTAAACCTGTTAGTTGTAAAAGCCCACTTTCTTTTGATTGGCTGCCCCTCACCTGACGTATACACACAGAACTCAAACAAGGGAACAAAAGATCTCTGTAAACTGTAAACTACATGATAGAGTGTAATACAGCCTTAATCTGCCACATGACACCTGCTACATATATGTACTTAAGTATACAACTATATACACTGTGGTACCCAAAATGCCTGCTAGCAAACTCTTCTATCATCCTTTTTACTCGAATAAAGTACCTTTTTTCTGCCAGTAATCTGCTGTGCTTTCAGCTGTCTGCATGTTCTGATGCTTTGACAAGTTGTGAATGTGGTCCATTGAACTTGCATGCAGGTGTCGGCAAATCAGTGGAGGATGTGTTAAATATTCAGAAGCTAATTTGCATTATAATACAATGGAATGTCACCTGCATCATCATTCAGAATAGGGCAGTGGCAATCTGACTTCCTCACGGCAATCACCGTCATTATACTTTTATGAATTCATTCTAATTAATAGAGTTTTGGCATGATGCCGTGCAATTACTTTTTGGTCCATAAATACTCTTCATATCTTTTCTTCTCCACCCATTTCGCTGTTTCTCTTCTACTTGTCTGACTCTCTTCTTTTGTCTGTGTTGATAGGTGTGTTGTGCCTGAGATTGTGGTGGATACTCCAGTGCTGGACTCCTCAATTACCCCTATAAACAGAAAGTGCGGTTGACCAACTCTAGCAATTTGCCCGCCTGCTACGGCGTGCTTGATCAGGTTGGACAGATTCATGCAGCAACAAAAAAAAAAATTGGATTTATAGAGTTTACATGTCTGTGTTAAGAACTGAAGTGAATTAGAGCATACATGTTCCTTTTCAGTCCATATGAAGTAGGAGCGAGGAGACAGTTAGCTTAGCATAAAGACCGAAAATGTGAAAAAATACTAACTGGCTTTTTCTAAAGGTGAAGAAAATCGTCATAAGCTCAGTAACAAAAACATTATATCTCATTTGTTTAAAGGATCGTCTTACAGCTTGCCAAAAACACAGTTAATGACTTATTGGTTGCTCTAATTGTCTCTCTTGTCCAGACTGAAGAGATTCTGTCTTAATGTAATTACTGTGTGGTAATGGGGACACATCTTCTTGTCCTCGCTTTCCTTACTAAGCTTTGGTGATGTGTGAAAGTGCTACTTTGAAGATATCTTTTTTTGGATTGTTTAAGCCTTAGTGTTCATCAATTATTTTTGAAATACACTCACTGGCCACTTTATTAGCAGATTGCAACCCCCTTCTGAATTCAGAACTGGCCCTTATTATGTTAGAGGCAGCCATGAGAACATGGATAAAGAGATGGACAGCAATAACATTCAAGTAACATCTGTGGTGTTGAATATGATGCTCACTTGGTAGTAAGGGGCCTAAAGTGGACAAAGAAAATATAAGAAATTAAAAGCCTGAGCATTTGATACAGATACATCAGCCAACTGTCTTGTATTTGGGTACTCACCCCATTGAACATGAGACTGGCATCGACAAAGCATATTCACATTGAGGACTGCTACTTGCTGGACATTTTCTCTTTTTCGGTCCATTCTCTGAACCCTAGAGATGATCGTGTGGGCAAATCCCAGCAGAGCAGCAGTTTTTAAAATACTCGGATCAGATCGCCTGGCACCAACAACCATACCATGTTCTTTCTTCCTCTTTCTGATGTTCAGTTTGATCTCGAGCAGGTTGTCGGTATACATAAATGCATACCTAAATAAGCTGTTGCCACACTGTCGCTAAGTAAAAATTATTTTTGAGACAAATGAGGGTTTAAAAGACAACAAAAGCTGACCTCATATCATCCACTACTGTGCTTTATCCGTTTATACAGCAGTAATGAACACTAAGTGGGACTGTGGATTTCCTTTCCAAGTCACAAATGTTTCATCCCATGTATGGAGGCAAGTTCCATAATTACATCTGATGCACTATGGCTGCATTGAAATGTATATTTTTTTCCTGTCTCTGTGTATTCAGGAAAATGAGGAGAATCCATCACTGCTTTTAAGCAGTTCTGCACCTAGAAGAGTGATTCATCCCGGCAGCTCAGAGAAGCTTTCGGTGTGTCTCCCAGCTAAGACTGTTGGAAAGCTCCGCAGCACTCTATGAATTGCTGTGTTCAGCAGCCTCCAGCCATACCTGGTCAGTGGAAGTGTTTGTGTTGGACTCTAAGTTAAATATGTTTGATATCTGAATAAAGACATAATATTTATTCTTTGATCCTTGAATATTTCTGTTCTGTTCCAGGAGGTGGCCTTGTCATGTATTGGACAGGGACCAGTAGTTCACATCCAAAGCACACAGCTGAGCTTTGGCAAAATCCCAGTTCTGAAGAGCATTGCCAAAACCCTGCACCTGTATACCCAGTTACCTATTCCAGCTCACTTTACTACTAGCATGATACAGACACTAGAATTTGTGCGGGCAGGCATATACTAAAAATTGATTTAGAAATTCTTATACACTTTAAAACAAAACAACACAACTTTATATGAGCTCACATCTCATAGTGGGATACTAAAGCATTTGGAAGCATACAGTAAACATCTGAGAAAAAAAAAAACCCAGCGTTATCCAGGTTTAAGAGTGGATTTACTACATATCTCTCCAGTCATCTATCAGTTCACGTACTGGCTTTCTGTCTTCCTTAGCTCCTGTGACTAATTCATTTTCAGTCCAATTGGATATGTAATTAATGAGCTGATGATTTAATTGCTTTGTTAGCTTTTGAAATAATTAGCTGCCACTTCAATTTTAGTCCTACCACAGGAGAATATATTATAAAAATTATATATACATTACAATCCAGTCAAATGGTGACATATTTTGTCAGTGTAGAACAATTTTAATGATCAATTCACAGAGCCTCGCTTTTGGATATTGTAACATTTATGCACAAATAGTAGATTAACCCATGGTGTATAACAGACTTCCACTTCTATCTCTCACTCTTCAAATGGTACTTCAGTGTTATCAGCTGTTACCTACATATTAAGACATTTTCCACATTAACTATGTTTGATTTTCTAGGTCTTAAAAGCCTTTTAAATTAAAATGGTTATGTTCCACTTGTATGCATTTATAGTGCTTACTCATGGTAAATGAAACACTAAACTTTCTGGCAGCCAGAGAGCCACAGTTGATCATATTTAGTGTTTCACTTTTCTCTGAAAGCTCTTCCCTCCCTACGTACTGTCATATCAGCGTTGCCTGATATCCACGGGGAGCCAACTTGTGACTGGAACTGTACCTCAATACTTCCAAAGCTGACATAGACACAACCATCCACATGCACAATTTTAAACACACACAGGCAAACCCCTGTGTAACTGCAGTTTTATGACCCTGTCCTCTCCTCTAAGGCAGTGTTGAGGAAAGGAGTTTCTCCTCTGCACTCTCAGGCGTCAATCGATGCAGATTCTCCTAGAATTACTTTACGTCCCGCTCAATAGGCTGGCAAAGAACCACACAAATAGACCTGATGACAGAAGATCATGGGGATATTGCATAAGGTACCCAGTCTGTCTTGTCATTTAAGTGACCATCCGTGGGAACGACTTCATTCCTCATCCATCCTGGCCTTCTATTATCTTATATGGTGTCGAACCATTCAGACAGGCAGTGAAGAATTGTGTGAGCACTGCAGGCTGCACATGAACACATTTGCTTTCCTGGAGAATCCCTTACATAAGCAGACTTTTATTCATGTTTTTTAAATTCTCCTGTCAGTGAATCTTACATAAGAACTGGAAAACTGAAAGAGAAACGTTATTAAAACTCAGAATATTAATTTTGAGTTTGCTGCTTTTTTTGACAGTCGATTTTGTCGCTCTGTATTACTGTTTGACATGAAATTTGGCTGGCAGTAGTCTCTGCACCATCAATACAGGATTTATTAAGCTTTTATGCGCTGTTGATAGCAGCAGACCATACAGCACAAATCAGAATTCTAAACCCTTCCGTCTTGTGCTGCATTTAAAAGCAATCAATGCTAATCGAGCTGTGTGATGCAGCAGGTTTGATGTGATTATTGAGATTCCAGTCGTCTTGCTCCTTACCCAGGGGAGTCAACCCTGTGCTCTTTCTCCTCTTTTGACTCCACCCACCCCTTCACCACGATCACCCTGGTATCGACCCGGTCCAAGCCAGCTTTCAGCAGCCTCTTTCCTCGATTGTACAAATGCTGAGAAAGTGATCTGCAACTTCCAAAGTCACTCACTGGTCAAGTTTTGGCTGTTTGACATTTTTCCTCATACGTATCATCTCTCCTTCAAACTGAGAAGGTGGCTTTCAATGTCAAAATGTAGTGAAAGCTTTATATTTAAGTTTGAGTGAAAATATTTTTAAGCACCGATTTACTTTGTTGTGCTATAAGGCAGTGAAAGCACGCAAGCTTCACCGCATTAATAGGAAGCTCATTTTCAAAACCCTAATTAAAAGTTTATGCTCCAACCATAGATCAGCAGAGCTTCTGTATAGAACATTGATTGCGATTTCGACCACTGCTTGGTCAGATATATGTACACTACGCTGAGCACAATGAAAAGCTATCTGCTGTGTTTAAAGACTGCAGAGATTTATTCGATTTACGTCTGTTTTCTCATTACACTGGTCTTTATTTGGAAAAGTGCAATCGAACAATCCGCAAAGCTGCGAAATAAAATAAATATATATTGCTGTGTTGCAGCAGCTCTATTTTAAAAGCTATTCTCCTGTTTATATCTCTGTGTATTTTATAGCAGATTTTAGCATAAGTTACACTTGTCTTATTTAACGTGCATCCACACATTAGCCTTCCTCAGAGTAGGGATATGTTTTGTCTTACTTACTATATGTCAGGCAAAGAGCTGCTGCTCTATTTCCAACTCAAGGATCTCATGCCGCATAGAAGTGGTGATGTGATTATTCAGCTATATGATATACACACATCTATCTCTCAAGGATCTCAGTAGCATTGTGCCACACAGTTATAGAAAACGCCCCCATAGGGGAGATATTTTCAAGCACCACATTTCAGTGATGGAAAGAGCTACTAGAAGGACCGCACTGCCCCTCTTTTCTAGGTGAGGCTTTCTGTGGTAACACCTCAGCTCATTAGGTTCACACTGTAAATTGACTCAGATTATAACTCCTATGTTTCCTTAGGCCACCAGAGAGTCCTTTTAGCGTGTTGAGTCCAGTGAGGCAGCTGTACTGCCACGGTGCCAGCTGGAGCTCAAGGTTGTGGCACACCTGAAGGACATGATTCAGTTCGAGGGCAAGTTGGAGATCTTTATACAGGACAGTCAGCCGCACACTGTCCTGCTCTCTGCCACTGGCACTGGAACTACTGTTGCCATTGACCGACCTTTTCGGCCCTGCCTCGGTTGACTTAGTGTGAAGTCCTTTTGCAGAAGTGAATAATATGACACCAAGAATCTGCCTTGAGCTCTCTTTGCTTTGTAAGCCATGAGTCATATCAATATCACTTCAAGCTCTTCAACCTTGGCATGCGAGTACACCGGATGTACAGGAAGATTGATAACTCCCAACCCACTTCAAAAACCCACAAAGGTGGAAACTTGCTTAGCCAGAGTTTCCTACCTCCTTTCTCAACTCCTAAACTTAGAGATGCTCCAAGACGTGGAGTAACTCCTTCTAGCAGAAAGATGGTCAGCCTCATTCTGTGATACTGTGAGCTTTTTTCCAGCTCACAGTGTCTTCAGACTGTCCTAAGGTGAAACTGTTTGTGTGTATGTCCTAAAAGTGAATAATCATAGCCAATCTGTGCATTAGAACAGATGCTGCAGCTCAATATGCAGTATACTACATGTACAGACTTTTGGCTTCCCAGGTTGTACGTGAGCATCAAGCGTGCTATGCTTTTGTTGGTGCAGGTGCTACCAGGAGAAGATCATGTCTGTGGATGTTATTTGTCACTTCGTAGCTCCACTGGTCAGCATTTTCCTCAAAGCAGCTTCTACATGAAGAAGGTTAGTCATGAGCAAGAATACCAAACATTGCATTTTTAGTACTTTTTTAAAAGCATATTTTTTGTAATACTCTGCAATGCTTTTATGATTGCATCCCATAACTGTTTTAAATGTTGTCTAAAGGTTATGTGGACAATCATCAAAGGTCCCATAAACTGCAGCTCTCATACATATGAATGTTAATCTCATTTACCTCCTTTATGTATATTTCTGTTAACATTTTGATTATTTTTAACCAACCTTTAACTGTTAATAATTCAAACTGCAGGAGTTTAATACCTGTGCTTCAGACACGTCTCTTTGTTGTTGTTCACTTAATTTAAAAGGTTTCTGTGTGTTACAGGTCAAAGGAGAAAGACTGCTGCCCCTATACGAGAAGCTGATTCTAAAGAATGTATCCTCTCTGCCTGTCTCCATAAAACTCTCACTTATAGAACCTTTCTCTCTGTGTGAGACCCCAGGAGACCGCAGTATAGAGTACAAATTGTTGTTTTTTGGTTGTTTTTATTTCTAATTTCATCAAGTACAGTTCTAATGATTCTATTTTTGCTGAAACATGCTGTTTAATCATTTAGCTGTACTTATCTGTATCATACCTTTAACTCAGATTAATCTTATTTTGTGTTATTGCTCATATCTAAATACTCTTTTAACACTTCGTAATATCTGTTTGTGAAGTTTGCTGTGCAGAAGTGAGTCTACTGTATTTTGATATTCTTGGAACGCAGTATGTGCCCTTAAAGACAGTTGCCTCCAAATTAAACAAATAGAGATTTGACAGTGTAAAATCACTGATGTTTTTTGGCACTAACCCCAAATTAAGTTTTGATAAACTCTAAATTGAAAAATATGAAATATAGTTTTGTTGAATTCCCCTTTTCTGTAATGATCAGTGAATTTAAGGTCAGATATTGCATACAGAATGTCCTTATTTTCATTATTATAGCTCAAATTTTGTGAGCTCATTAAAAAGCTTGAGGCTTTCAAACACCTGGCATGTCTGAGTGAAGCTGTAGATTAGATGAATATTGTTGACAAGTTTGGTTCCCATGGCAGAATCACAATAAATGTTTCAAAAAAAGTGTGTAAAGGTTTGTGAAAGGCCTATGAACCTGTGGTGTAGGAGTCATCTGTTTAAAGTAAGCAACAAAAACGATTCAGTTCTTTTTATTTCTTCCAACTGCAAGACCATACTCTGAAACAGAAGTGTGCATTATTTTGATGAATATATCAAAATGCACATTAGTCCTATAAGTACTGTATATATTTTTCCAGTCTGTGGTTTTAGGAGACGGACATCAGGCTGAGGTGTGGGTATGCTTTAATTCAGCTTTCTATAAGGATCGAGAGTCAAGAACTGTGGATGTGGTAACTTTGATGCAATCTTTTTCGTACATGGTGCATTTATTTTCATTCTTCACCTGGGTGTTTTGACCCCAGTTGGGTTTACATTGAAATTAAATCAGCAATATTTTTTTCTTTTCACTCATTATAATTATCTAAAACCCATGCTTTCACTGAGCTATAGGATAACCTTTTTTCTTTGAGTAGCCTTATTGAGATTAAAGGTTTAAAAAGACCAAAAGATGAGGAACTATTGTGAATAACTAAACTGTATGCTCTGTTCACTTACTAACATAGTTAAAAAAAACTCTTCTTCTCTTCTTTCATGTGTTTGCCAGTTTCTTGAAGTAAATTACCAGGGACACACGCAGCATGAGGTGGTGAAGCTGCACGCAGAAGCCCATTACCCCGGCCTCGACTTCTCCTCCAGCACAGTAGATTTTTATTGTGTGTTAAACTACACACAAACTCACAGACCAATCACCATGACCAACTGCTTCCTGATTCCTGTGTCCTATTGCTGGGCTTTTCTGGATGACCAGACACATAGTAACATCAGGTATATTTACACCACACACTATTAAAATGTTGCATTTATCAACCAGACACTGTAAGTTATTCAGTTGATTGTTGTATAATTGTACAGATATATATTCAACAGTGACACTTTTAGTAGAAAATACATTACAATAATGACTAAGCAAATAAAAGTCCCACATAATTATATTCCAGAAGTATCTATTGTAAAATGTAAATTGGCAGTATCTGTTATAGTGTAACGGCCTACTCACAGAATTAAATAAAACAGAGATTTTATAAAAGAGAGATCTACAGTATTAGCAATGGCAGTTAAAATGACTGTCCGAGTAACTGCACAGAGCTTTTATCAAGATGAGTGCCCAGTTGCATGACATGCTTGTAGAAGAACACTGATTAAACCCCTAAAAACGCATCTCAGTTCAGCAAAGTTGCATACTTAAAATTATTTTCTATAAAGCATAATCTCACAATGCCTTTAAAAGGCAACTTTGAATGACCTCATTTAGTATACGCAAATTTATCCTTGCCTCATCATGTTTGATGATTGCCTGCTGCCTCCCTCTACTCTCTCTCGGCATCTGCATGGCCCGATCACTAGCACATTTTCTTTCTACATGCAGGAAGGTGCTGGTTCACACTGCTGAACTGTATAAGTTGCTTATGTTTGATAAACCTTTTCCCCCCATCAGCTCTGACAAGTTAGTCCCTCTGCTCACGTTAGCCATACTGCTTCTTAGGGTTTCACACATGAAATACCCCGCTCACGTAATCTCTGTTCTAGAGACAGTAATTAGTACTCTGTACTTTCATGGCATTGCTCAGCCAGTGTGTTGACTGCATGATGAACTCATGGTATATGATATGATATATTCTAGCATATAAAAAAGCAGGATGTGTACATGTTAACCAGGTTAAAAACTTGAATTTTGACCTGCGTCTGCAGTATGTTAACAGTATTGCATGATTTTTCTGTTCTTGCTGCTCAAGGTGAGGTTATCTTTAATCATAAAATATTTCCAAACTTAAGGTCAAAAGGTCAGTTTAATTCAATTCAAAACAGTTGTGTTAATGTAGTGTCAAAACACAACACTTACCTCAAGGTGCTTTTTATTGGAAGGTAAAGACACAACAAGAATACAGATAAAATGCCAGTAATCAGCATAAGCAAACACTTGGTAACAGTGGGGAGAAAATACTCAGTTGTAACAGGAAGAAACTTCTGGTTCTGGGTCAAATCCACCATCCGGGTGGGGCCTTTTGGTTGAGTTTGCATGTTCTCCCCCGTGTCTATGTGGGTTCCTCCCACAGTCAACAAATGCTGTTGGCAGATTAGGTTAATTGGTGATTCTAAATCGGCCCTAGGTGTGAATGTGAATGCGAATGACTGACAGTCTCTTTCTGTTAAGCCCTCAAACAGATTGGCAGCCTGTCCAATGTGTACGCGGCCTCTTGTCCTGTGGTAGCTGGGATAGACTCCAACCCCCCCACGATCCTAAAATTGGAAAGTGGAAGAAAGTGGATGAATGGATGAGTGGATAAAAAAAAGAAAATAACCAAAAAAAGTTAAGAAAAAAGTATTATAGCCTTTCATCACAAATTAGGAATTATCAATTTACATCATAGGTTTTTCTTTATGAGTTGGCACAGAATGAGGGTGGCTTTTCTGTTATTTTGCTGCAGGACCACAGGATGCTAAAGCATCTGTGCTCTGTAAAAGCTACTGGATTATAGAACAAAAATAGAATTGGATTACTGAATAGACAAGATTCAGGAGCAAGAACCAAATGGATTTCAAACATATTTTTAAACTCCCCGTTGGGGTGAGTCAGTCCAGTAGCTGCATTTAACATTTAACCCCCTGAATTGCAAGCCAGATCCATTATAAATTATCTGGGGAAGACACATTCGCTGATTGTGTACTTTATTCAAGCCTTGGTTTTGGCTTACCTCCCCTTAAATGAACTGTGAATACTAAAGTAGCCAGCCTATCCATGGCCTTGGACCAGCTAATGCAATAGGGCTAAAAGATTTATCACCTTCAATCATCGTCTTCGTTTTGTTTCTGTCCTTGCCCTTAACTTAAGGCTTTACATTGCTTATTTTTTTAATTTTCCTTTTCCTCTTTCCCCTCTTCATGCTCTTGTGTCAGTGCTTTTCTTTCCTACCTAATCCGTATCACCCTTCTCTCCTCTCTTTCCTCACCCTGTCCTTCTTAGATTGCAGCCTCTCTTACCAATCCGTCTCACAGGCTGTCTCGCTAATTAAATGGAGACCTCACTGTGCTCGCACAGACTCTCTTTAAAGTCTCTTTCTCCCACACAAAACTTGCTCTATCTTGCCATGTTCAGCTAATTACATCCATATCAGTAATTAAACCACAGCCCTTGGAGAGTGGAATTTCAATAGAGCTAACTGTTTTCTATCCATCTATTCCACTGATCCACTCCATAGATGGAGGTAGCACGCTATAGACAGACACTGTAGGTTTTCTGTCTATGGGAACTCTTTTCCAACAAGAAGTAAAGTAGAAGGCTTAGTTCACCTTTTACATTGTACTGCAGCTACTTTCTATAGCTGCCTGATTTTATTAGATCACTGCACAACTAAACAACTATCTGATCAGTCACAACTAATGCAGTAACATTTATTTCAGAGCATGTTTTGTTAAAACCAAAATTTATAGCAGGACTGGCAGGATAAAGATCCTTGATTAAGTTTTAATTGTCTGTTTGTGGACAACAAGGGTCAGAAACAGCCTTTAATGCATTTTCCCCTAACCCTAACCCTTTGTGTTGTCACTGGAAAAACACATTGCTTTGTAGATTTTACTTTCTTTTTGAGTGCTCATAGTTTTCTTAACTATCAGAAAAAGACTGAATCTTAATATACATCACAAAAGAGACATATGTGAGAGTATTTTTCCCACCATCAACATTACTAATTTAGATTAGATTAAGCTTTGCCATTGCAAAGAGTCTGGAGAGTATGAAGTATTAAGGTAGTTTAATGCCTTGAGATTTCTTATTGATTTTAGTGATAAAACTGCTTTAATGCCCTTGACAAATGTGAGATTCCTTGCAGTTTTGCATACAGTGAAGCTATAGCAACTTATTAGTAATTGTGCAAGGTGATAACATATCTCATGTCCAGTATGTTTATGCTGTTTCATGTGCAGTTATATTTGACTGAACTTAATGTGACTATGCTGGTGATTTCAGTCCTGAGAAAAACTTTCTTTTTTACAGGACTCTGTACAGTTCTATGAAAAACTAAGCCCTTCCTTACTTCTTACATAGGGATTAAAAGGGTAGGTAGCAGTCAGGTGCTGCTAATTGAATGCACTTGATTGATCATTAGCAAATGTGAAAATAACTATAACAGTGAATGTTTTGAGTTTGCTGGTCTGGAGTGTTTTAACACAGTGTCAAACAGGAAACCATTGCTGCTGCCCATCAATCTGGGAAACGATTATATAGTCAATTTCAAACAAGTCTGTTTTTCTACAAAGAGAAAGATTATTCACGAGTTAAAACATTTGGGACAGTTGGCAGTCTTCCCAGTAGTTTCCTCTGCCATGAATTAAGAGACTGGTAAAGTCATACAGAAGACAATTACTTAAAGTTATTGGTGCTAAAGGTGGTTCTTCAAGCCTCTCAATTATGGGATGTAATTAGTTTTTCACAAGACTAAATAGATTCCTGTGAAAACTTTATTTTTCACATGACTGTATACACAAACTGGAGAGAAAAGAAGCATATAAGTATATGATCCCAAATAGGATGCTCTACGATTCTACCAGAAGGTCATCATGGAAAACACAGAAGTCTTCTACAACACATATTTTACAGTGAAGAGTTGTCACAGTTTGGCAGGGCAAACCGTGGGGATGTAGGGAAGGAGGACCCAGGCGCGGAGCTCTGTGTGTAAACAGTGCGTTTATTTACAGTGAATGGAAAAAAAAAACAATAAATCCCCGTGCTCTCCCCTGACTCCCGTGTCGTGTCTTTCCGTGAAAAGTCCGTGTCTCAGCACTCCTCGTGCTGGCTGCTATCTGGCGCTCCACACTTCTCCTGGGGAGCTCCAAGACTCTCCTAAGTAGCTCCCCCGACGAGCCCTGATCAGCAGCAGGTGTGTGGCAGGAGCTTCGGGTGTGGCCAGTCCCCTAGAAGGGCCACACCCACCAGGCCTGCAGGTGCTTGACATCCATCCTACAGCCAAACACATATATACACACACCCACACATACCTGCCTATACAGAAATGTGGACACAGAACAGCAGCACAGTATCACCTATACATATAACAATAAAATTCATAACTGCTCAGGGTCGCTCCGACCCAGGGTCCCTGACAAGAGCAGGGTGGAAAAATCGTATGTGATGCTATGTTGGTACTATATGTTGCCCTGGAAAACAATACCATCTTTCTGATACAATCAGTACTTCACAAGAAACACTGGAAGTCAAATTGGAAGCTGAAACATTTTAGAGAACCTGTTGCTTGTTTTTGCCTGTGTATTAATAATGTATTGTAAGAGAAAAAGGTACAAGATATTGTATCAGCTTTAGTCATCTTGCTCAAATGACGGACCTTAATCTTGACAACAACACAAGCAACTTTAAAAAAAAAAGTCTTATGTAGAGTTACAGATGTGTTTTCAGCAAATTCTGCTTGTACCTATATGATGTAACCATAGTGAACTTTTAAAAACATTATGAAAAATGGTCATTTATTGTGATGAACCTTCATGGTGACGAGAAAATGCTTTACTAATATTTGTAGTTAATTTAGCTCACATTTTAGTCGTCCCCTCGTAACATTAGTGCTGCGGTTCTTTTTTCACTGCTTTCAGTCCTTTTCAACTGCCAGACGCAGCTGTTCTCAACAAACAAATCTCACACCTGCTCAGTACTAAACCGCAGATAGACACTGTTAGACAATAGCTGGTTACAGTAGTGGAGCATTTAGCAGCTAAATTGTCACATCAACAAACAACAACAGCAAAACAAAGCTGAGCTGAAAGAGAGACAATACTGGTCCTAAAATTGGCAAGGTGGTTTCACAGTGTTGCTCCATGATTGCTGAATGTATAAATGTGCAACGTTTAAGTAAGAACTTTGCAGTTATTGAAGATTTTAAATATCTGTTTATTATTTTATATGTGCATTTTATTGATCAATAAAGTGGAGAGAGAAAGGACATATTGCAAGTCATGATTTGAGATGAAGTCCCATTCATCTCAGTCCCAGTATTGAGGACTGAGCACCAATTCTGGAAATAAGTCAGGTAACTTAAAATCTGTAAGATCAAATTAAAGAGGGTGTTTCAGTGGAACCATCTCAGCTGTCAGTTGTCATTGTACATCTTAAGATGTAATGTCTATCAGTGGTAAATCTCTAAAGCCAAGTCCACAAGTATAACTCATTATGATACTTATTTCCCATCACTCTTTTTAGTCTCCTGACAGACTGCTGAAAAAGAGATGTTGGTTTAGTAGTCTGAACCCAGGAAAACACAGTCACTCCCACTGTGTGAGTAAAGGAAAGAATAGATTGAAGAGCAAAAGACAGATACGAGAATGTCAGAGTGTCCTATTTCTGTTTTGAGCTGAACTCTTGCAGAGTCATTATCTGCTGTCTCACCATCTGTTCCCCTGTCCGCACCAGTGAGTTTTAACCTCTTTCTTAGAATGCCCACATTTTTAAAAAGCAGGGGTTTTTTGTTGTTGTTGTTTGTTTGTTTGCCCCCAGGCTCCCAAATGATTTTAAGAAGTCTTATCCACCAAAAATGTTTTGTAAGATCTACAGTGTTTCTTCTGTCTTACATCATACAATGATGGATGTATTAATTTGTGATTTCCTAGGCAGTCTTGTCCCATAAAACAATGTCCATGACAGTGATCATACAACAGTGCCCCCTGCTGATTGCATCTCTACCATTCACTCATTATAATGAGTTTATATATAAGCTGGCTCACAAGTACTTTTGCGTTCTTTGGCACTCTAGCAATTGTGCATGCAGACTTGAAGGGTGTCTTGCGTGTATATGCATGTTGTGAAGCTTTCCCACACACACATAGATAGCCTTTGGCTATAATGTAGCCATGGTCAGTGATTTAATATAGAACGTCTCCAGTATGGCTTTGAGATGGCTTCAGTCACTAAATCTCTTTCATTCTCATCCATGTTTATTCAGCACTTCACTGCAATCTATCCTGACCTGTTTCCTGCTGCTTGCCTATTAAAATTCCTCTTAATTATAGAACACTCTGTTTAATTAACTTGATGGATGCACCCAATTTGATCCCATAGGGAAGGAGAGAGTAGAACAGAGAGACAAAATGAGTTCTTTGGGGTGTGGGTGCTGAAGATTTTCTTCCTCACTTGGGTATTACATTATGTGTTAATGATGCACCTGATAGACAGTGCTTATATAATTTACTTCTGTACAAGCATATGTACAAGTCCTTGCTAGTTAGTCTAATTCTGAGTAAATGTGCTGCTTCAAATGATCAACAGTGGGGGTTTTTTTAAACTCTTTGATCTGTAAGATGCCAAAGAGAGGGAATATAATAAATATGGTCCTTGTAGCCATACTGGGCTTTAGTGCAGCATCACTGCTTTTATCTCCACTTCCACACCGAGTCCATATAAGTTAAAAAGGATTTGTTTTTTACTCTTAATCATGAAAATCTACAGTAGTTGAGCAGTAGGATAAAAATATGGCGCTGCAATTAAAAATATGAATTCTTCTTGAAAAAGGTTTGTTTTGTCTATCATTCATTTTTCTTATTTTTCTCTCTTGAGAAATGTGCCATTTATAACGCTATAACGTGGAGTTTTTCTCTATTTGCAAGAAAAATATATTTAACTTTAGGGATTTCTTGTTTTGCTCTTATGGAAAGACAAGGAAAAAAGAATGAGAAGCAAAACGATTCAGAAAGTCAGACGCGCTCCTCTGTAACACCTGCCTTGCCATCTCCTGTAATCTCCAGGCCTGGTGCAGATGGACATAGCAGCACACATTATCCTGTGGGTGTGGAAGAGCTAGGCAAATGCACACATAAACAAATCAGGGTGTCCCTGAGATTTCTAGTTTGTCAGGGAACAGAGAAAGCCAGCAGCTAAAGGGCAAGTCATTCCCTCTGTGCCGTATATAATACTGGCTTGCTAAATCAGTGTGGATATTCCTTGGTTTTTAAGTACTGATACAATAGAATAGTCTTATATAACTCAGCGTAATCTTCATGATCCATAGTTATTTATATTCCCTTTAGTAACTGGAGAATAGATGTAAATGTATAATTCAATAAGGGCTCCGTCTAAAACTATTTTCATTACTTATTCATCTACAGAGTATATTTATTAATCAAATCACCTAAGATACTTGTCAGTGTAAAAATATTAGCTGTATTGCCTATAGTGACCCAGAAAAATAAGGGCATTTCATATATATTGACTGCAAAGATTAATAACCTGGAAGCAAGTTGTTTGTCTAAAGTCGAGGAAAACTGGGTTTTAAACACTGTTGAGACTGAATTAAAAAAAAACCCTGAATAACTGAATCTGTTGTACTGGTTTTCAGGTGGTTGCACAGTGCCATGTAGAGGAGGGGCCTTTATATGAGATCATTCTCAGAGGAGAAGCATCAATAATCATCTACAGCCTTGAACCCACCCATTTGGGCTTTGGTCAGCAGGTACAGATACAGGGCTGACCTGACAGCTGAATTTAACATCTGATTACTTTATAACAGTTTGATTTGGACAGCTGAGACTCTGAGCTTGAGCAAATTCAATTTAAAATAAAATAACACTACGCAAGTAGCAAATCTCAGGTTCAATTTCAGCAGATTTACATCAATATAGGGATGCAAATCTAATTAACAGGAAGTGCCAAAACTTTGGGAATTATCACTAATTTTTTAGGGACAGCTGCTTCAGTGTTATATCATTGGCAGAAGATCTCACATGTGACGCAGTGCTATGGTCCTGGGTCTGTTACCCAGTGTTTCGAGTTGCAATTCCTTATTCTTAGTTAAGAGCATCCTTAGTTTTCTATTCATTACCTTTGGTCTTTGTAAGGATTTAAGTTTGAAGTCTTATAGTTTGCATGTTCATTTGTTTTATTCTCCTGAAGAGCATGCAAATGGCTGTTGAACCCACCATTAAGGAAGCAGAGGGTGGTTTCTGTGAGGGCCTTGAAGAGGGAGGAAGGTTCCACAAAATATTAAAAAGAAAAATGTAGTTTTGTACCCTTAAAAAGTGGAACTATGAGCTACATTTTCCATATTTCTATATTTCTGTTAATGTAATCCCACTGATAATGATGGAATTTGCATTTCATTAGATCTGGTAATCGCAGGACCGAGTACGGATTTGAGTTTGTTTATGTAGCTCTCCATTATCGTGTATTCATTTTTCCTCCTTGATGTTCTTTTATCCTGCTTCCCTTGTCCTTGTTGTTCTGTTGCCATCTGTTTGCTCACCCATGTGTCACGCCTGATATCTCAGACAAAACTAATTAGACTTTTTACAAAACTTAGAGGAGTGAAGCATGCTGCCATTTTGAAGGGAACACTGATGAGCCCGAAAGAGAGGGCGTCACATTTGTTTGTGATTGTTCATTATGAATCTTGTTTGCTGCCTTGGTGAAGTTTGCTTTATGATTATTTGTTTTTCCTCACTCTGATGGTTATTTTCCCTCTTTCCGATTCAAATTCTCTCTGTTGTTGCCTGTTAATTCTTTCTGGCGACAGCATGATAATTGTCATTAAGACAGATTGTTTAAAGATGGAATGTTTAAGTTGGCATTTTACCTTGTTTTTTTTAACACTAGAAATACTGCTGAGAGGAAGCACATAAACTTTAAATGTCACTGCCTAGTTTTCCACACCACCTCCACTCCTTCTTTGTGTATGCAAGCCATCCGGACCAGTTATCATTGATATTCAAAACAAGGACACATTGATTTTTGATTTAGTTGAAATAGCGATTCAGCAGAACATTTCTTCGACCTTCCTGTCTGTTCAGCATTCTTCTCTCTCTGGCGCTGTCTCTCTCTCTCTCTCTCTCTCTTACTCCTGTGTTGTTCTCTTGTATTTATCCAGATTTATAATTAAGAAGGTTCTGAAACAGCCCTGATTGTTCATGCATGTGTACAGCTGTGAAATGTTTTATGTTTTCGCTTGTTTGTTTCCCTTCTATCTTTTCACCTTTCTGATATTTTCACAAACTATAAGATGTAAAAGGTGCTTCTCTAAAAAGAAAAGAATGTTTGCTCTACAAAATATACAGGACACTAGGTGGAGCACTTTGTCTGTTTGCCATAAGCTG
This sequence comes from Simochromis diagramma, assembly GCF_900408965.1. Classification (NCBI taxonomy): domain Eukaryota; kingdom Metazoa; phylum Chordata; class Actinopteri; order Cichliformes; family Cichlidae; genus Simochromis; species Simochromis diagramma. The sequence goes on from NW_024386765.1 coordinate 1,354,684, forward strand.
CTTGACATGATGAAACTAAAGGCACAGCCCGCTTTAAAAAGCAGATGAGTGTTTCCCCTCTCGGTTTAATCTTTGTCCTTTCCTCCTAGCTTTTTCATCTTGTAAGCAAAGTTGATGTGATCCTAAGATCTGGCCACGTGAGCTTTAAATACAGTATACAGCCTGAAGGAGAGAAGGGGGACAGATGACAGACTTTGAACATGAGGTTAGACCTGGTTGGCCCATGGTCGTTCCCGCTGAGGCGAGTTCATCTTTGGACTGCTTCTATTGTGGATATTTAAGTTATTTTATCATGAATGGTTTCTTTTACTTGTGTTGTTGTGAGTGACAGGTCACTGGAGTGAATTGCCTGTATTTGTATAGCGCTTTACGCTATAAGGACCTAAGGACCCCAAAGTGCTTTACAAAACCAGTCATCCACCCATTCACACACTGGTGATGGCAAGCTACATTGTAGCCACAGCCAACCTGGGGAGCACTGACAGAGGCGAGGCTGCTGGACACTGGCACCACCGGGCCCTCTGACCACCACCAGTAAGCAACGGGTGAAGTGTCTTGCCCAAGGACACAACGACCGAGACTGTCCAAGCCGGGGCTCGAACCGGCAACCTTCCGATTACAAGGCGAACTCCCAACTCCTGAGCCACGATCGCCCCCATGTTGAAGCCAGTATGGTGCAGTTACTATGGGTGCTCTACTTCCCAGGCATCCCGGAGGTTTTTAAGAAGAAGCTTCAGGTGCAGGTGGCTTTCCTACTACCGCAGGAGATCACACTGACTGGAGTGGCAGTGTTTCTTGAATTTGCCACAAAACCTACGTATGCACAGTCATTCATACAGTACACACATTTTACATGTAAATACATATTACACCAGTTTGCAGCCATGTTACTGGACCTCATAAGGATGTTGTCAGTAAACTGAATCATCCTTAGAAATATCTGTTTCCTTGGTCTTCTTTCTAACTCAATTTTACTGAAAAGCATCAAGCTCAAATTGTTCAGCTGATTTATAGTCCTCCCTTATAAGCACTGACATAAATTCAACTCTTTATTGCTGCGCTGGTGCAACACTGTGATTTCCCTTGCAGAGGAGGAGCGTTGCAGTGATGTGTTACAGCAGACCAGAACTGCTGTGGAGGCAGACAGAGTCAAAGAGGAGCTCATGAATGAAATTAGTGTTGGAAAAGGAGCAGTGGAGGAAACCTGCATACTCACAGTCAATAAATTCATTTTAGGAACAGATCACAATATGCAGATCACAAAAAACAAAAAGAAACATCCTGTAATTGTAAGCAATGTTGTTTTGATATTATCACGCAGAGAACTAACAAACGTTTGTTTGTAATGAAAACCACCAACAAAAATCCGTTTTTCCAGCGGTATTTACAATGGTAGAACAAAAGTCAGTGTCCTGAGACACCTTTAAGGTTTATTTTCATCTTCATACTGCAGTTAGTGCAGATTTGTATGTATCCTACACTGTTTTGTGTATATATGAAGAAGTTGCACATTAACAAAATAAGCTGCATATTCACAAGTAATATTTCTTTCCTTCAGGTATTACTGCTCCACCTCTACTGTTTGTAACCTTCCTTGTCTTAAATGTTTTCCAAATCCTTATCTGTGTATTGATAAGCCCCTTTCACCTAAACAACAATGTAGAATTACACAGAAAATTGCAATTTTCTGCTTATCCCCATAGTATTTACTCATGACTTGATGCGTTGTCCTAGTGACCTTAAACATTTTCAAAGAAGGATAAAGACTGTGTTAGAGACAAATAACGCCACAAAGTGCCAAAATTACTAACTTACTCACAAAACAACCTGACTTGAGAAATGCTGAGGTCATTATTCTTGTGGGGCTAAAATAATAATAGTCATAATACAATAATATGTAATACTAAAATATAGCTAAAACACTAGATTCACATTTTTATATTCTACAATGATATAAAAATGTATAATATTCACTTCTTGGTTTTCACAGTAATATATTTAAAAAAAAAAAAACTTGGTAGAAGTGATTGGTCATCCCCAATGTGTGAATATCAGAGCTCTCCATCATTATTGTTTACTTGATGTAAGATCTTCCATGTTCATGGACTTATGTTTAAAGGCCAATATCAGCACATATGATGAATTTAGTGACATATTCGTAAAAACAGCTAGTTATCATGTTGTATTTAAAGGTGGACCCAAATGCGGACTCAAAGGAGAGGATGAATGCACAAAAAACAAAGCTTTATGTGGTCCAGTATAAAAGCAATACCAGAGACTGTAAATCCAACAGAAAACACAGAAGATCTCATTTAAGGAACTGACAATATGGAAACACTGGGAAGACTGGACTGATAGCCTAATGTGTGGACCGAAAAGAGAAAGAGTGCACTAAATGAATTCAAGATGCAAATTACTATAAATAATTATACTCCAAAAGTAATGAAAAAAAGAAGCTCACAGATCAGAAAAAAAGAACAGAAAAAAATAAACAATATAGAACGTTGAGGTAAAGTCCTAAACTCAGAAACCTAGGACGATGACAGTAGTAAAATGTATTTGGAGGTATTTATGCTGACCAGTTTTGCCAACTTTTAAATACTTTTCTGTCTTTTGACTACGTGACTAGCATGAAGAGCTGCTTCACATGGAGATCGATAGGTTGCTCATCAAAGAAAATGCTCTTGCTGTGGCTGCTAGCTTGCTGGAGGCCGGGAGAACCACAAGGATCCTTCAGAAAGTGGCACAAGCTATTCAAGTATGTACTTACAGCCACACACATGCAGTTTAGTGGAACAGATGGTCCACTCACTGGACTGAAATGAGAACTGTGTCCAACTGTGCTGTGGAATTCAAACAGTCCTTAATACTGAATGATATTTGGTTGCATAGCAGATTTTATTACTTGGTGTTTGTGCAAATTTGTGGGTACATGGTGTGGCTATTTGTTTATTTTCAGTTTGTGCATTTTTGATAACATGTCATTATCTTGTGTTCACAGTGTACAAGTGCAGAATACAAATGATATGCAAGATACTCAGTTTCTTTACAAAACAGAAAGCTGTCTTTAACTAAAAAGAGAAACTCTTCCAAAACTAAAAAACTCAAACACTCACACAACATCCTGTAATTGTAAGCATGTTTGTGTCCAACGTTTTATTCTTCACTCTCCATAGGTTTCAGCTCCCAGAGTATGTTTTAGACTTTGTTTTTGTCATTCCTAGCAAAGTTATCAGTCAAACTGTAAAAATTACCAGTGAAGGATCAATATCTGTGTCTTTCCATGTCATTTGCAAACATCTTGAGAGCACAGGTAACACCATATCTACTTTTGTCCCGTGACATTTTCAGTCCTCTGTCTGTCTCCTTCTGTTTTTTTAATACTTTGATATTTTCCACATGATCTGATTTATATATTAGAAGTGATTTGTCCTATGGAATTGAGTTCAATCCAGTTTTATTTACATAGCGTCAAATGACAACAACGGTCACTTCAAGGGGCTATATATTGTAAGGTAAAGACCCAATCAGAAGACCCCCTGTGAGCAAGCACTTGGTGTTAGTGGGAAGGAAAAACTCCCTTTTAACAGGAAGAAACCTCTGGCCGAACCAGGCTCAGGGAGGGACAGACAACTGACATGATCCTGGGGAGGGGAGGGAGACAGGACAAAAGACACACTGTGGAGGAGAGCCAGAGATTACTAACTAATAATTAAATGAATCTATGAAGCCAAATGTATAGAAAAATACACAAAAAACAGAAAGTAGGCAGTCCTGTGTGGAAATACAAAGTATTACATTAGACTTTCAAAAAATAAAAATAAAAATGTTTAGATATTACAGTTAGAAGTGTTAATGTATGTTGTCAAAGAAAAACAAACCAATAGTAGACAAGTTTACAGATGAAACAAAAGCTTAAATAATTTGTTGGCATTTCCACCATTCAACAGGTGTAAAATTATTAGAGCTGATGAAAGCAAACAAAACTGGATTTCTGATATCAAATGATTTATGACTCTTACGGGTTCATCACAGGTTTCACAACCAATTTTAAAAGCGTGAAGAATCTGCCTTGTGTTGAGACACAGACGTTCACAGTTTAGTTAGACCCTCAAGGAGCCAAGCTGAGTGTCCTCCCAATCCAGGTATCCACAAGAATAGACAAGCTTGTATACGGCTAGAAATACATTTATTGTGTCTTTTCATTCAGTGTCTATAAACAGTTTTGGGTCTGTGTTATTAATCTCATCTTTGCCGATACAGGTTGCAGATGGCCCAATGGTACAGATACGACTGTATGTCATGGTAACCATGCCAGATGTCACTGTTTCCAGCGATACAGTTCAGTTTGACACTGCAGTGTGGCACGTGTCAGAGTACAAAGGGCAATAAAAAGGGGCAATGGTATAATATGCTCTAGCTTCTGCTAGAGGTTTCTCCCTGTTAAAAGGGAGGTTTTCCTTCCCACTGTCCCCAACGTGCTTGCTCAAAGGGGGTCGTATGATTGTTGGATTTTTTTCTATGTATGTATTATTGTAAGGTCTACCTTACAATATAAAGTTCCTTTAGGCAACTGTTGTTGTGATTTGATGCTGTATAAATAAAATTGAATTGCATTGAATTGAACTGAAAAATTGAATTGAGTATACTGGGTCACCGTGGTGCTATCTTGTTGTTAACTGTAAAATCAAGTGAATACGTGAATTTTTTCTATGTACTTCTTATCAGACTTGTACATTTGATACTTGAGAAAATCTCTTTAATTGACAGCCAGATGTGGCTTGTATTAATTTGCTGTCATAGGCTATCATGAGTGTTGGTGCAAAAGGAAAGATTCCTTTTGTAACCCATCAGATGAGAACAATACAGCTACTGAACCATGAGTCTGTGCCTTGCCAACTGGAGCATAGCTGAGAAGTTTCAGGCTTTTAAAAAGGTATGACTTTAGCTCGTTTATGGATAAAATAAAAACTTAATCCACATTCCACACCACACGGTAAGAAAAATAGGGAAGTACTGTGAGTAGTAACATGTGGGTGATATATAGCAAAATAAAGACGGGGATGCTGACCTTCATGTACATCTCTTTCAATGTGCTTACAAAAGACAGGTAGTGGTGCGCATGGCTGAGAGCACTCAGCATGTGTTCATCACAGGTCAGGTTCGGGGTGAGGCTCCACATCTCGAGTTCTGGCCATCGGTGCTGGAGCTCAGACCTTGCCTCCCTGCCAGCACTGAGGTTGAACCTGAGGTTACCGCCAGAAACCCCTGTTCTTTCCCCACTGAGTTTTACTCCCTGGAGTTCACACACACAGTACCTCCAGGAAGAAGAGGTAAGTCTTCAGTTTCAGAAATAGTGTTGCAAGTTTACCTTACAATGTATCGTATATTTTTTAAAAGGCAAGGCCCCAAGTGAGGTAGTAATATCAAATACATATATTTGTAATGAGTATGTGGTGTCCTTTTATTGATAAATTACTGCTTGTGTAACCCGGGTTAAAAAGATGCATAAATAGTAAAAGATAAGTAAAGTCTGAGAATATAAATATCAAAGAGTTCGTTTATTTAAATGTTCTTGTATATTAAAAAGGTAAAAGTTCATGTAAACTGATTAAAAAACATGTTTGCATTGTTTAAAATAAGTTATCTTTCTTTTCTTGTGAATTGTTTGTGAGAAATGTAATTTCCTACGGGGATAAGGTCTGTGAAGGTAACACAGGGTGGAGAAGGAAAAAGAAAAAAGGAGAGCGTGAGGAGAGAGGGCGGTGGTGCCAGTGGCGTGTCTAGAAAATTTTTGTTGGGGGGGCCAGGTAGGGGCACAGATTTGGAGAAGGGTGGCAGATGTAATTGGCAGATAATGTTTAAAAAAAATTTCTACCAACTGTTAACCATAATTCAATAATCCTATAAACCTAATAACCGAATGCGCTTTTAACTCTTATTAGAATGAGATTTTAACCACTACGGTGCAAAGTTTTTAGATACTGCGTTGATAAAGTACAAGAGATACAATCAGTGCTTTGTCAGTGTTTACTCAGCATTCAAGGACAGCAATATTTGCATAGTATTTTTACTGACATATAGTGCACATATGTTTTGGGCAAAAACATTTTTTAATATTAAAATACGAACATTTGTAACAAACAATTGACAAATTAGCCAATTCCAATGTAAAACTCTATCTGCCTATTAAAAAAAGAAGATAATCTTCTCACAAACTGGTGTTTGATTTTGAAACAGGAAAAAAGTGGGGAAACAACTGAAAAGACTAACATTTGAATAAAACCTGAAAGCAAGTAAATACTTTATATGCTGCCTTATGGTAAACTTTGGTAATATTGATAAAGAACAACACTGGCTGATGATGAAATACAGTCAGCTGGCATGGTGACACTGCCAGTATTAACCTGCAGGGCTGGACTGGGACAGAAAATCGGGCATTTTGACTAGAGACCGGCCCACCAGGTATTAAAGCCATAAAGACTTTGAATGAAAACAAACCCTGTTGTGACAGTGATGTACACTGTCTTGTTGGTATATGTATGATTTCTATACATTTTACGTCAGATAAAAACTTTGGTTGTAAGATTTAGATAATTATTTAATAAAAACTAGATATTTTAAATGAGAATAAGAAAGAAAAGTATTTCTTTGTGCCCCACCTTTCCCTGTTAATGCCCTACCTGGCCCCCTGGCAAAACTTTCCTAGATCCACCCCTGCACAGTTACCAGCTGTCAGCTACATAAAAAAGGATCCTGGTGTTATTTGTCTCTCAGAAACAGTTCATAACTTCCCTTCAACTCGTTCATGTCACCTAAAAGGTAAACCTGTTTCTCCATCACAGCTCTGATGATTCAGTAAGGACATCTCCTGGTTTCATCTTCATGTTTCCCTCTCACCACATATCCAAACCGATATCATGACCAGCAGTTTTACAGCTGTGGCTCCAGCAAACATCAGCTGATACTAGAAATTAATATTAAATAAATTCTAACAACAGCTGATCAAGCTTAAACGTGGTACTGTTGTTTAGCGCGACATCCGCTGGTTTCCTCTTTCTGGCGCAAAGTGGGCGATAAACGAACAAGAGAGAAAAGCCGATCAGCTGATCATTGATCAGTTTCATGATCGAAGTAGCAACAGGAGAGGCAGGGGGAGAGAATGAGAGAAGAAGAGGCCGCTGTGCAGCGTAACGACAGAATAACTCCAGCTTTGTGTCTTTTTTTCATTATAGCGAAAGTCCGGGACAAACTGCATCTCTTCTCAGCTCAATACGAAACGTGTAATATTTTCTCTGAATGAGGGACCATTCCATTTTTTTAAGGAGCCGTTGGCAACTCTACTAACTAACCTTATGAATAAAATAAAGTTCACTATCAGTAACATCATAGCACCCACCCAGCTGTATAAAAACTCTGTCAAACTGGCTAGAACGCAGTATGAGTTATTGCAACTGACGGTAAAAAGTCAGCACAACGAAAATAAACTCCACCTAAACTTGGTTTATATCTGACCCAGATAGACTGCAGGTCATAACTTCTTACCTGAAGTTCAGTTCACCTGACACTCGGACTGGTGGCTGCCTCGGGTCTCTCCTCCTGCCTCACCTTCCCTCATCCACCTGCTGGCCTCTGTGGAAGCCCCGCCATAGCCACCACCAAACAACTGAGTTATTTTTACACATCGACCTGCATCTGGCCAATCCACCACCTCTCATTGTTCATGCCGTTACAAAAAAAATAAGTCACCGGGCATATGCCCGGTATGCCTGATGGCCAGTCCAGCTATGTTAGCCTGCAACCAAATCTGCAGCTCCATACAGCAATGTTACGACTTAGATTATATCTTATAACTCATAACTCTTACGTTAGCTCCCCTCAGTAGCATACTGTCTGAAATATTCGACGGCTGCAATAATTCTTTAAGTGTTATTTTTTCCTTAGTATTCTAATTTCACCGAAGTTTACTAAACTCAACAAACTTAATATTACTTACCGGGACATTTATTCTGTTCCCATTTTCTTTCACCGAAAAATTGTTTCCTGCAGTGCCGTCTTTCGTGCTTGGCTCTCCTACCTTTGCTAACGTGATGCACAAAGCGCAGAAGCCAATGCTGCATTCACTTACACTCGGATATCTGAGCTTCACCGTGAAAACATAATCGTACATTTGATATTTGATTGAATTTTATTGTTTTGCCTTTGGGGTGGCACCTGGGCTGGCCAGTCTGGTTGGGGGGGTGGTCTGTGCCCCCCCAGGCCACCCAGCTGGACACGCCACTGGGTGGTGCGTGAGTTACATAGAGCATCCGGAGAAGTTAGCTTGTGTTTATGTAGTATCAGTAAGTGTGTTTTGATTTTTCGGACAGATAAGTCACAGTGTCGGTAAGCTAGTGACATAACACGTAAAGTTTCAGCGTGAGTCTGCTGGACTGTGTGCTTTGTTTCTTGCGCCGTGCACGCATTGAGTTAAAGTGAGGCTAACTCAGCCGTTCGCTAATAAGGACTACTGTAGACTGCCGTTTTGCTAAAGTTGTGGAACGTAACAAACTGCAGAGGATTGTTACCGAACTGGATAACGACGGACACACCCCAGATAGTCACTCTGAGTGCCCGCGTCACTCAGAGTACCTCTGGCAACGTGGGAAGCTAAAACAGGTAGCTTGTGGAGCACATGGAGATCACAGACCTTCCTCATCTTTGTGCTACTGCATTCAGAGCGGAGTGTTTCTGAAGGAGCTGAAGACAACTGGTTGCCTGGATTAATCTGGTGGGAATCCAATTGTTCAGTCTGACGTCACTAGCCGTGTCTGGGTCTAAACTCCGCTGCAGGTCCATATATCAAACGATCACTATGGCATTACTGAGAGTTGAAAAACTGTCTAAAGTCTTTCATCTTTAATAAAATGATCAGCGTTCTGCTCTACCAGGTGTAACAATTGAGTTTAACATCCAGCCATCCATGAAAACGGAATTTATGACATTTAACGGAGTTAGAAGTTAGCAGGGAGTTAGCTCGCTAGCTTCTATCTAAATACAATATAGCATGTCCTGACTGCGGGGTTTTGGAAACAAATTAAAACGTACAGCTCTGCTGTCACTTCCAGCATAAATGAAGACAGAAAACTAAACAGCAGTGACGTTTGTAGGGTTATTGAAGTTGGGCTAGCTGGTATATAATGATGTGCTACGTGACTGCTAGCGACACAGCTATGTTAGCATATATAAACAAGCTAACTTTTTTTCCACTGATAAAAGTTAATGTGAGTGTTCTCGGTGGTCAGGAACAAATGTAATCGCATGGCAGGATTCTGTAAAAGGACCAAACTTCAGCCAGGAGAACAACTGAGATAATCCATCCACAATACGAGGTTAGTCATTCATATACTGCTGCATGGGCTGGGCTGTAGTTACATCCTAAGGTTTTAAAAACTGAGCTTAAATAAATGATTAGTGGTAATAAAAGCCGAGGGAGGTCAACAGTGATCACTGACTGTTTTAGGAGCTTTTTGAGATCAAATAGAAGAAAATACATAACATTAAACATGTTAACAACACAAAAGTCATATTAAATGCAGACTACTTTAGACCCGGAAGTAGGATTCCTCGCGTCATCACTGAACAACCGGATTGCACGTTTCACAAGGTACTGAGTTTATTTATTTATTTTTTTGCTCGTTGAGTGAAGAACTTCCGGTTGGGAGATCGTTTTGGATTTATACTGGAGCAATACAGGCCTGCAACGTAGGGTTTATCTCTGCCGGCTTTAGGTTTAGTTTGGGACTATAATTGTTTTATCACTGGTGGTTTACACTTTATATGTGGAGATTCTGTGTACAGTGGGTAAATTGCTGTGTGTGTTTTTTGGTTTGCCTGAATACTGAAATCTGTCATTTTGTTATTTTCTTGTTTTCATTGTTTGGTAAATTAAAGGAGGGTTGCAATGCTCTACTTTACATGGTGTATGACATGATTTACTGCACTATAGACACTAGTGTTAATTTTCGCGTGTAGTGCTACTGTTAAGGAATAAGCTTCATTGATCCCAGAAACAAAAGAGAAGTTAATTTAAAAATATCGTATGAGAGTACACTAGAAAAAGAACCCAAAGCCCATTTATTTAATGGTATTGAGTAAATGAGGGCTACACTTGGTTAAAAAGAGAGGGAGGGAGACAGGCATTGTTTTCTTCGGTCAATCAGTTAATCCCTCACAGCTTTTCCAAATTGAATTATTTATTGTTATGCTGCAGTGTCTTTAATTAGAATGCATGACATTGCAGTGTTTACTAATATCCCTTTACAGTTTGTCAGGACTTCTAGCATTTAACTCAGTGTTACCAGTTAGAGTTGGATTGTAAATTACATTACATAGTCACATAATGTTGTTTTTTAAAATGCATCTCATCTTGTTTTCTGCATTCAATTTTCCGGTATATGTTCATTTTACTTGATTAATAATCAAATAAAGTATTTCTCATTTCATGCAGATCCTGCATTTGATGCATAAGTGCAACATTTTACATCTATGTAAGTTCTCATCCATCCAGGTCACCATAGCCTGGAGTAAGATGTTTGACCTTTGGAGCTAAACGCTGATGTGTAAATCTGGTATTTAACCCATAATGGAAATGTTACCTTGGATGTGGTTCTGAGTCCGACTATTAGCCACCTACAATGCAGTCTACACCTATACATTACACCTACAGCTATTAAAATGTTTTCAAAAACCTAAAAAGCTCTTCTTTATCTTAAGCTTTTAACTCTAAACAAATAATCTTTGCAAACTTTTTTTTTGTAAAAGCAACAGTGAAATTTGAATTCAGTTGTTTGAGAACTGACAATTGTCTGCCACATGGGTGTTGATGTGTCACCTGATGGTTTAGCTGCATGTAGCTGCAGAAGCATTGCTCTGATTATATATGGAGCCCCAGTGACAGGTTAAAAAAATGCAGATTCCTCCTAATTTAAATAGTTAAATGAAGACAGAGTGTAAAAAAAAAAAAAAAAAAAAAGTAACCAGCTGCCATATTTAGCATGGTATAAAGGGTGTTTTTCTCTTTTTTTTCTTAGATAAGAGCAGCACATCAGCTGCCTTGGCATGTCAGTGTGGAGTAGTGCGCCTTAGTGTTGCTGCTGCTAAATGGCACTTCACCAGCTAGCCTGACTGCCAGACAACTATTTGACTCTGCTGCTGTGGAGTATGCTCAGAAGAATCCTGGCAAGCTGGAAGTTAGAGAAGTAGGCTGTGATGGACAAATTAATAAGAATGTCTTTAACTGGTTTAACTGGTTTACAGTTTAAGAAGACACTGGGGTTAGCAGGAAGAGACTATAAATGTACTTAAAGAGAAAGGTGTAAATTTCAAGGGGATTCCCATCCTTAAATAAATAAATATTTCTACAGTAAGGTAGGATACCACAGGAAAAGATTTTAGATTTATCTACCTGCTACCAGGTCCAGTCGTTGGAGAAACTTCAGAATCAAGGCCTGCAACACCTCATCTACAGTACTTTTCCACCTGATACAACAAAAAGCAGGAAACGACTATAAATGTACTTAAAAAGAAAAAAAGAAGTTTTTAAAAACTTCTTTAGTCCTCTTTTAGTGTATTTATATTCTCAATAAAGTGGTGGTTTTAGCATCTTTTTTGTAGGCGAAGTCACTCTTTTACATCTCTATACAAAAATAACATTTAAAATGTAAATGCAGACTGAAACTAGCCCTTAGGTTAAATTTCAACATGAACTGTAGTCAGAACACATTCAGCCTGCTTTTAAACAAATGCAATGAAATGCATTTAATTCAGTTTAAAGTCATTTTAGAGGAGAAGAGGATGTTGTCTAAGCTAACATCCATCATGGACAACACCTCCCACCCCCTGCATGAGACTGTACGAGCACTGAGCAGTTCAGCAGTACATTTTTACAATCGCAGCATAGGAAGGAGCGCTACCGCAGGTCATTCTTACCAGCAGCTGTCAGACTCTATAATGCAGCTTAATATTCTTTTGATCATCTTACTCACCAGCTTGTTTGCTTACTGTACATTTCATACATAGCTCTGTAGACTTGATACATATCCCTGTACATTTTATACGTATCACCGTGCAATTTTTAAAAATTTTTCTATACATATTCTGTACATTGTTACCTGTATATACAAACTCGGATGCTTATGTATATAAGACCACCTTGTGTCTTCCTTTTATATTTTTATTTTCCCGTGCTGTAAGAGCTCTGTAACACCGAAATTTCTCACCCGTGGGATAATAAAGGTTTATTCTATTATATTCTATTCTAACTTCAGAATTAGGGCCTGCAACACCTCATCTACTTTTCCACCTGGTACAACAAATAACTGTGAGGACAGAAGCAGTGAAGATAACTCTAAGGCTCCCCCGATCTCAAAATATTTCTTTATCTTTTGACTTCAACTTCTAAATTGACTTTTTCTAAAAACCTTTTAGTCCTGTTTCAGTGTATTTATATTCTCAATAAAGTGGATGTTTTAGCATCTTTGTTTTGTAGTAAATAAGATTAAATTAACCACCTAACTGGAAACATTGATTATACTTTGCTAAATTTTGTACACACATGCAGCATGACATTACTATGACATCCACTTCAAATTAGTCTGCAGGATGATTCTATAATACATTATATTGACACACACCATGCTAATTTGATATTGCATTCTCAGCAAATTCACAGTAAATGAAACAAAACACAAATGTATTTTTATTTAATTTTTTTTATTAAATTTTTTTTTTATGTTTTCGTGATGTGGCACTGTTTCTTAACTTAAAATGTCCTGTTGTAATTGGACATTTTAAGTTAAGAAACAGTGCCAAACCCTGTCACTTCCCTCAAAGTGCTTTATATTGTAAGGTCATGACCTTTCAATAATGCACAGAAAATCCAACCCCCAGTGAGCAAGCACTTTGGTGACAGTGGGAAGGAAAACCCCCCTTTTAACAGGGGGAAACCTCCAGCAGAACCAGGCTCAGGGATGGGGTGGCCATCTGCCGCGGCCAGTTGGGAATGAGGGAAGGAAGACAGGAGAAAAAGAGTGGCCATTTTTAACCACGCTTGGTTTTTGAAACTAAATTTAGATTGCCCAATTGAATTGAATATTTTAACCTAGTTTAAGAGTTTTGCCACAAAATCACAAGCAGAAGCCCAAGAGATGATACTTCGTCTCTTCACTATGGCGTGTTTCTTGAAGGTTTGGAAAATCACTTCGTCAATAATTGGGTTGCTTGTATTCATGAGCTGTCCGGGAGAAGGCCACCTTTTGTGGAGTTCATCATATACTGTCAAGCTGAGTTCTTCAATGTTCTCGAGAGAGATTTCAAAATTGCTGGACAAAATTTGGTTCCAGATCTTTTGGCTCAGCCTCTGTATAATGAAGTCAAATGTTGCCGAATACCAGCTCGTCGTCTCGTTTAGTTCACCCATAGCGTGTATTACCAGATCTTTAGTGAAGTTTTCCACAACTTCCTTGTACTCGTCCCTGTTTTTAGATACACTGAGTACTCTTTTTGGTAATGCTAACAGGTGTTTGGTGAAGACTGGGACAGTAATACTATCGAGTTGTTCCCTCAGGCTAAAAATCAAATCTTTTTCCTTGCACTTATGTATTTTGCAAAGGTCCTTTAAAATGGCCTTGTTGACATTTTTCAGGCTTTTTGGAGATAGATCCAGATGTTTCTCATTAATTTCAGGCCAGATTTTCTCAAGTAGCCGATCACTGATGCAGTGAGGAGTGAGGCGCTGTGTGAAGATCTTGTATTCAGAGGAGACTTTGTCTGTGGCCTTTGAAATCACTAACTGAATAACGTTGTTGACACACAGCTTTTCCCCACTCAGAGACTCAGATAGCGAACTGATCTCAGAAAAACTTAAACACTCAATATCAGGGAGGAATTCCTGGAATATGGGGGTTGCCTCATCTTCCAGTTCTTCACTTTCTATTTCATCCCAGAGGCTTGAGGTGTCTAAAGACATGCATTCTATGTCTGGTTGAGCCTCCAGTCCTGGAGTCCCTATTTTTTCATCATCACTGTGGTCGCCTACAGAGCTTTCATTCAGGATGCAGTCCTTTGCTCCTGAATCATCAGTTTTTTCTGGGAAGTCTGCGCCCACGGACTCAAGACAGACCTCAGTCTGTGTGCAGGCCAGATCTGCATTTTCCGTGGTATCCCAAGTTGATCTCATAAAAGTGTTACAAAATGTCACCATGTCTGAGGTGTAAGTGAGTGGGGAAGTCATGCTGACATTTGTGTCTGTACTTTTCAAACTCTCAACCGGGGAAGAGGAATTCAATTGATGGGTGGTTGGAGTTACTGTAAACATGTGTGCTCATTGCAAACTGAATGTGCTTAAATTACACTCGCTGTTCTGATGCATTAGTGCTCTCTGAACTAAACTGTACTAGAGTGCGTAAGTTCGATTTATGGACTTTAGCCACGCCCACTTTAACGACCATAAAAGGACTGCCCATAGATCAAAGCCTGTGGTGTGAGTGACGTCACGCGGTGTTCCTTGTTCGAAGAAACTCTGGCTAAAGTAAGTGTTAGCTGTCATATGGCTCATTTATCAATGGAGAATGTGGAAAATTAATTAATTCATTATGGAGCATTAATATAATATTATGAATATATTAATAATATATTCATAAGCACTCCAAGGTGAACAAATACAGACAGGCTTTGAATGCTGCCTGTTTTTAAATGTCGCTAATAAAGTGTCGTACAAACATCTGGATTTGTTAACACGGCTAACGATAGGTTGGTTATTGTCCCAGCCTGGCCTGCAGGGTAAAATCTCAGTAACAATTTTCAGCTTTCTGCACTTTACTTGAGTATTTATTTTGCTGACAGCTTTTTACTTTTACTCCCTACATTTTAACACAAATGTCTGCACTTACTACTCCTTAAATTTTCAAAACAGGCTCGTTACTTTCAGTATTGGCACTCCTCAGTAAGGAAATTCCTCATTGGCTGTCCTAAAAGTAGCTAGAATTCACTAAATGATGTCATCGCCTAATTTGCTTAATTGGTCATGCATACGTAATTGTGACCGACGCTGTAGGAGAGAGAAATAACATCGTGGAAGAGACATAAAGTGAGTCAAGATTCTCCATGCCAGGTTCAGCAACTTTAGCACTTGAATGAGTAAGCAGCTGATATGCCAAAAAGCTGCAAAACATTACCAGACAGCTTCAGTCCATATCAGATGTACAGGGTGGAGTTGAGGTTCTGCAAGGACATACGATTTCTGCTTTTTACCACACTCATCTGACTGAATACTCGCTCAACTTCAGCATTTGAGTGTGGCAAGGACAACACGGACACAACAGCCATGGCAAGTTCTCAAAACAGGTTGATATCAGCTGCATCCCAGTACTTCCAAATCTCATGGTACACTATTGGTGGACATTCTTATCTATCACTTCAGGGGAGAAGCCAAGAAGTTTAGTAATTTTTTCTATTTCTCAAGGGCTCTTGTTGTGCTTTAGAGTTTTCTCCCTCCACATTTAAAATGACATGTACTGCAATGCTTCAGTGTTGTCGGGCAGTCTCACCCTCAACTCAACAGTGAGGGATATGGTAAAGGCTACACACCACTTCCTGACATTTTTTTAATCCTCAGGCGCAAGGTGCAACTCGACTGCTTTCAACTCAAAAGGGTAACCAATTTATGGTTTGGAACTGAGCTTTAAAGTAGTGTTTTCCCTCAAAAGCCTTGATGGCGGGCTGTACCTCTCCCAGCACAAAGCTTATTGGACCTGTTTTCTGTAGGTGATTGAACCCAACACTGGGAGAGGAGGAGAAACTGTAAGCAACAACTATCAAGGTTTAAGCCCAGTATACTTTCATTAGGTGAAGACTTGATTCTTACTGTTATCTCTGATATAATATTTTTAGAAGTACAGAAACAATATAAAATAATCACATTTAGAACTGAATTTATCAAATTGTATTTCTTGCTACCTTTCTAACTTATGTTTATAATATGCAGCGGATATTTTTTGTTCTCTCCATAGATACAAGATACAAGGGTGGCCCAAACTGTGTGGAAATGTAATTGTTTAAACTCCATATTGCTTATTTTATAGTTTAGGTTACTTATTCGTTTTGATGTTAATATCTAATATAATGTACTAACGTAGATTGGTAACAATAGGCTGTGTTACTAATCTGCATACTGTTTTTATTATAGATATAGATATATACTGCCCATGAGTGTATAGTAATTAAATCGTTCTTTTAGCTGTCATTAAGTAGAATTCTTTTTTTTCTTTTTTTTTCATGCAAACATTTGTTTATTAATTTTTTTTCTCCTGTCAAAAAGGTTTGTCTGATAATATAGTGTCTGGGCTTTCAAAATCGTGTATTCCCGAGATTTGATGAGTTAGTTAATTTCGAAGAGATATTTTGCCCCACTACTAACTCTGAAATACCTCCCCCGTTGTCCGTGAAAAGAAGTTTATAGTGCTGAAGCATTATAGTTTTCATAATGTTAATGATTAAGTGTTAATGTAATCCTAATAATTTGGGGCTTTTTGTTTTTGTTTTTTTTTGTCCACATAACACAATAACAGGAAAAAACCTTTCAGGGAGGTCTAGTCTTTCCAGCGCCACAAGAGTCTTTCCAGATTTTTCTACAGTTGAGAAACTATTGGTGAATTTTACAGCAGTGATGGAGGATAACACGTTAACCTGTGTATTTGTTTTGGCCATAATTGCACTGTTTGTCATTTTGAGATTATTCAGCCTTGTGTAATTAAATCATGAATAATCATAAAACAATCCTGATTTTTTTTGTGTTTTAATTGATCAAACTCATTTGAGTTTTTGCACAAGAGAAACACTATTTCACAGCATCAGACGCGGGTCTTTATTTAATCCCACGCTTGTTACAGCAGAACAAGGGACAAAAAGAAAAAGTGATTTTGAGATATATTAGAAAAAACAATAACTGTAATTACAGAAACTGAGCCACGATTAATATCATTGGTTTCAACCCCATAGTTCCTGTTAATGACTATCAAATCAAAGCGTGTGCTTTGAAAAGGTCTGTGAATCTGATTACAAAACTATTTATATATTATATTTTTCTAATTGTTTTGTAAAATATTTATAATATAAATATAAATAACACCAAAACTGTCTTTGGTGTTTCCTTTTTCTCTTTTTTTCACCAAGCAAACAGTCCATCCACTGATTGTGCTGTTTGACATTAAATTAGATTAATTTTGTTATTTTTTGTTCTCATTGAAAGCTTCCTCAGTGTCTCATTAAAATATGGAAATTCCTTCTGACAACACAGTGCTCATTTTTCAAGGAACCACGGTTACCCTGGTAACCAAATATTTTCCAGGACTCTCCTCACCTCACCTCTCCATTCTTCTTCTTTCTTCCGTGTGTGTGTGTGTGCGTGTGTGTTCATTCTAGACTCACCTCAGCCTGGGTGTATTCTCATTGTCTCCCTGCACTGGGAGCCTACAGCCAGGGTCTCAGCAGCTGGTGACAGTGGACTGTGCAGCTGAACAGCTAGGCAGCTATAACCAGGATTTGCTCATTGACATCACTGGGCGTGACCCCTCAGATCATCCTGAATGCAGACTGTACAGACTGCTGCCTCAAGTATGCAAGCCAGGTGAGAGCTGTATGATTCTCAATTGATTGGTGAACTTGACCAGAGTCAGTTCTATGCTTACTGCAGGCGGATTTAAAGGACTCTAGATCAAAAGTAAAAGTGAATGACAATGGTATTTGTCATTGAATTTAAGCTCATTGCTCTTTGACTACTGTCGCCTAAACGGATAATTTATCTCTGTTTTCGCTTTTTGTTTCCAGGCATAGTGTTAGACATGGCCTCCATCTTTGAGGAAAACCATCTGTGCCCCAGCAGTAGCCATCTTACCTCTGAGCAGTTTTGCAATGTTGAATCTGTCTTTTTACAGGATGAAAACAAATTTATCTTCAACAATATTCAAACCAGCCAAGCTCGCTTCAAACTCGCCAACAGCAGCAAGTTCCCCTGTATGCTCATCTTAGCCATCAAAAGTGTTGGGCCCAAGGTGAGGCATTTAAAATCTCATGGATAAACGTATACAGGACTATCTCTCATTATGGTACAGTATAAAGAAATTTGATCCAATTAGCTAAAAATCAAATGTATTTTTTAGCTAATTGGACAAATTGAGGTGTTTGATATGCCTACAACAACACTGAGCTTTCCCAGCCAGTGGTACGCCTTTGCTGTTGTTACCTTCACACCTCAAACACCCAAGTGGAGGAAAGTAGCAGGTAAACAACTATGTGACTGCTACTGTGGTGTTGTCTTTACTCTTCCTATGGATATTCACCTCTCTTGGCACTCTCTTACTTAGTAGTAGCACCTCTTGTTTGCTCCTGCTGACTTCATGCTTTCTTTACTCAGCTGCATTCAGAATTACATCCACCATTAGGAACAAGGTGCTGCAGTTTGAGCTTCTAGGATAAGGCACCAGTGTTTGTGCGGTACGGCCAGCTCTGAGAAACACTGAAGGAGGCCCAGTGTTGCACTTCAGGCTGGGTACTTGTTGGGTGTAGACATACACTGTCTCTGGCGCTGTTAAACAATGGAAATGTACCAGGTGAGGTGAGATGAGATACTTTGTTCAGTTCTTACAATTTTTTTTTTTATAAATCTGTTTACTTGCTTTAAATACAAGAAAACCAAGATATAAATAAATGAAATCTTTACAACACACTCATGAGTGTAACACACAGGCTTGGTAGACTTTTGTGAATAAATGTACTTTCTGAAATTGTGTGTAGGTCCAGATTGACATGCTGGATAAACATGGTGTGTTCAACCTCAAAGCTGGTCTTGGGAGTAATAACATCTCCATTAACTCCACACAGCTTCCCTCAGGTAAAGCTTGAATCTGCCTACAATAAACTGCATCTCCTCTTCATTTAATTAATTAATAGGAGCTCATGCACAAATAAAGAGGTTGATATTACTTTAATTTGTGCCTTGTTCCCTTCCCATTAAGTATTGTTAGTGTTATTACTGAGGTTAAGAATTAAGGCCTGTTCACTGTGGTACATTATTCAGAGTAGCAACAGCACAGTAAAGAAGCCAGCCTTTGAAAACCGTGTGTTTTTACAGTCATTTTACTTTGGCATTCTGAAAACAAAGCTGAAACAGTTTTAATACAACCCTGTTCACTGAATCACCAACATTTTAGACAGTGAAGTTTGCCTGCTCAGTATCATCTAATGGTGATCTGAACTGAACTATCTGCAACACTTTAGATCAAATTTAATCTTATTTTAGTTCAACAAATGCACTGAAAACTAGTGGGTAAGCCTTTCTATGTGAAAAACCTATAATAGTAATTAATTAGCCTCATCATATTCCAGTGTTCACTTGTACACTTTAAACCAGTATACTTTCTTTACTGACACCTAAGTTATTTTGATATATTGATGTTGACTTGGTTTCTTCTGTTTTTTCCACTTCTATTAATGCATGGAAAATATACTTGAATCTATCTTTAGCCTATCATTTGGCTTGAGTTTTAAAACAATATTCCATTTTTATGTTGCACAATAAACACAGCGATTTCTTATTTTTGACATTTTTCCTCTCCAGAGCATAATGTGGTGCAAAGAGCCAACCTGAAGCTGAATGTTAATGAACACATATAGACATAATAAATCGAAACCTTATTTTATGCAGGGATCAGTGTGCTTTCCTAGCATTTTCTTATTTTACTTTTATTGGTTACGTTTATTTTGAAGAGTGATTCTATTGAACTCTGTAGGTTATTTTGAATTGTGCTCATGTGCTTGTGAAGGACAAAAAGTGGAATAGGCCGTCAGTCTTGTGAATGGAAAGGAAGACCCCTTGCATTTCTCTGTGGTTCCTTCATCAGTTTGTGTTTTGTGGCCCATGGCTGGCACAGTGCCCCCCAACAGACAGGTTAATGACACTGAACCTAATTAAATTCAAATACTTTCATATATACAGATAGCTTTGTTTTCTCCCTCATAGCATTTTGTTAAATTTTTGGTGCAGGTTGCCATTAGTAGTGTCCTTCACACCTTCCTGTGAGGATATGTGAGGGTGAAGAAAAGTCACATTGTTTCACTATGAGGGGGGCCTCAAAAACATTGTCCCCAACCACCAAGAAATTCTGGACTTTGGGAAGGTCAGCACACTGTAATGAAACAAATGAAATGAGCACATAGCCACATTTAGAGTCAGCTTCCTTTAAATGCGAACTTAAAACACGACAGTCACATGACACATCCTGTGTGTTCACAGGTGGGGATTTCAGAGCAATCCGCCTTTAATTTTCTGGTGTCAAAGTTTTCAAGATTCATTATAGAAGTGAACTTAGAACTAACAGTTCCACTGCAGCAGTAGTTGGTTACAAAACCACAACAAGCTAGCATTGAAGCTGGGAAGCAGCTACAGTCATCGCTATTTTTTTTTTTTTTTCACCAGAGCATTTGCTAGTGTGGATTTTTACTGAGGTAATGTGCTTTAAAGGAACAGCAACATTTATTTAGTCCAAAATAAAAATTCATACTGGCAGAGTGTGATGTTACTGGAGTATACCCTTATTTACCTATTGAAAAAAAATAAAAAGGAAAACACCTTACACTTCAGGTGATCATTTTTTATTGTAATCGTTACCATATTCAAGTGAGACCTTAAAAATAGATTATCTAGTAGAACTAAGTTTTGAATGATTTATTTTCTGATTTGCTGAGCTGCAAACAGTTTGAACCTGTCACTTGTGACAATATCAAATTCTTCTTTCTAAGCAGTTCTTTGTAATGCACATCCCTCTCTTGGTTTATCTCATTAGGTGAAGCATGCGCCAACATTTATCTTTGATATAAAAGGCTGTAGTACCCAGTCTTAAATTCTCCTTTACCAAGTTTAGTTTTGGGAAGTACTTCATTTATTGTCCTGGCATGGAGCCGGCAACTCCTATGTTAAGGAGCACAGATGAAAGGCACACCAGGTGTGTCCAGTCTTTGGTTTTCCCCTGTTTCAGTGTCAGTCAATTCAAATTTAGCAGTTCACTGTGACAGTTTAATTAAAAAACAAGCAACCAAACAAAGAAACAAACAAAAAAGGTCCAAAAATATGTTTTTAGGTACTTTCAAATGAGCACTTTTTGACAATTCATTCATTAAATTATACAGTTAAAGAGTTTAAAGGTTCTTCAAGCAAAGGCTCTTCAAAATGCTGCTGTTTTCACACTCTTGCCTGGCTTGTTAGCTGGTAACCTTTTCTGACTGGACCGACTCCTGGTCTTTAATTCCTTTCATAGAGGGCAGCAAACACAATGCATGACATTTGGATAGTGGTTAAATTGGAACATATGCACATTCACATTTTTTTCCCAGTTGATTCCAGTAACTGAATAATTGATGTCTGATGCACTTCACAGTGGCTGCAGCTACTTGTCACATAATCTTGTCCCAAGCTTCCCACAACAGGGAAGCTACGTCACCTGGAGGATCCAGAAACAATAGAGTCTTTCAATTTCCTGTTTCTCATCCCAATTATTTAATGTTGTAATTAACGGTCTCAGTTTTTGATGTGTTAACAATACATGAGCTCAAACATTTTGACAGTCTAAAACTAACTTTCTGGCCTTCCCACTCCTCAGCCTCCAGTGCCAGTTCAAGAACACTGACGTCCTTCAGATGAACTTCCAGCCAGATGTTTTGTCGGCTGGTGGTTTAATGGAGATACGTGAGCCACGTCAGTATCATGAAACCCTCCTTCACCTTAGACAGCTGTGTCACGAAACAGGTGGACATACTTGGCCAAGGCATCGAGATCAAGGGGAGAAAGACTGCATGAGTGCAATAGTAAGTAACGTTGGTTGAATATGCACCACTAATGAAACTGGATTAAGAGGGAAGTTTTGGGGTAATATTGTAACATAGATTTATATGAATGAAGCGTAACCTGAAACATACAGTTTTAATACAATCAAGCTTTCCACGGGATCACTGTATTGATGTCGTACTTTTAGATTTCTCCTTCCTCACTGTCTTAATTATGTTCTGTTGAGCATCTCCATTTGACTTCATAATTTGATTTTAAAATATATCAAAATCTATATGTATTTGATATCTTTATGTCCTAGCTGGAAGTTGAGGATCCAAGGCAAAAGAAGGTGAAACTGGGTCCTCTGAAAATGGGTCAAAAGGGGGAAAAGCAGGTGGTTCTGGTAGCCTTCGTGCACCCTGATGCTCAGCACAGATAAACCAGTTAATCAAAAGGTATGCAAACAGACAACACAGACAACGCACACATAAACAGTGGGACACTAAAGCAACACTTAATGTCACCCTGTCTTCCAGGATCTATATTTCAGTCCAGCAGGTGAACTGCCGCTGAAGTTGAGCAGGGGTTCATGTGCTGTTCAGATCCATTTCTCACCTCATCAGCGCGTTCCTCCCTTCACTGCTGAGCTGAAGTTTGTAGGACTCCTGCACCCCCTGCTGACCATCCAAGGTTCCTGCCAGGTAGCCTGTTAAATACAGATACTGTCAGGGCTGGACTGGCCATCGGGCATACCGGGCACTTGCCCGGTGGGCCGCTCGTGATTTTTCGTTTTATGGGCCGATGGGGTTTTATTTCTTTTCTTTTTTTTTTTTTAACGGTATAAATGAATAGTGGTGGATTGGCCAGTTGGTCATGATCGACTCTGGGCTGGACCAATTACAGCCCAGAGTCGAACTTTAAAGTTTAGGTGAAAAGGAACGCGATTTGTCACGTACGACTTCAGCTAGAAAGTTGCTAATTCAATCAGGAAACTGATCAATGATCAGCTGATCGGCTTTTCTCTCTGCGCCAGGAAGAGGAAACCGGCGGATGTCGCGCTAAACAAGAGCAGCACGTTTAAGCTTGATCAGCTGTTGTTAGAATTTATTTAATATTAATTTCTAGTATCAGCTGATGTTTGCTGGAGCCACAGCTGTAAAGCTGCTGGTCATGATATCCGTTTGGATATGTGGTGAGAGGGAAACATGAAGATGAAACCAGGAGATGTCCTTACTGAATCATCAGAGCTGAACAGGTGATGGAGAAACAGGGTTTACCTTTTAGCTGACATAAATTAGTTGAAGGGAAGTTATGAACTGTTTCTGAGAGACAAATAACACCAGGATCCTTTCTGTGTAGCTGACAGTTGGTAACTGTGCAGGTGCGGGTCTAGCAAAGTTTTGCCAGGGGGGCAGGTAGAGCATTAACATGGAAATGGGGGCACAAAGAAATACTTTTGTTTCTTATTCTCATTTAAAATGTCTAGCTTTTAATAAATAATTATCTGAATCTTACAACCAAAGTTTTCATATTATGTAAAATGTATAGAAATCCATTATTGTATCAGTAAATATTAAGTCTAGTATATACCCTAAGTTATAGTATTCTTTCCTTTGGGAAGGTACCATCTATGAAGTCTGCAATTCTGTTGAAGAAAGATGTTGAATCTATTTAATAACTGGAGAAAAATAATAGATTTCTGTGCATTTGTTTTATATGTGCATTAAATTAAAATTGGTTTTGTCAATTAAGCATCTTGAGGCAGAGGGTGGGGGAGTGGTTCCCTATTTTTTTTCTTTTCTTTTTTTGCTGGGAGTTGGCAACCCTATTAGTTATATGTAATTATAAATTAGGTTGGTTTTTATATTTTTGCTAAGTACTGTTTAGAATACCAGAATAGGGAGGATGGTGTAGGTTTGAGTTTATTATAAAGGTTTTATGGCTTTTCCTACAATACCATGGTGGGCCGGTCACTAGTCAAAATGCCCGGGCTGATTTTTTTTTTTTTTGTCCCAGTCCAGCCCTGGATACTGTAATCATGTAGTCGAAAGTCTAATCGGGAGTACATTTTCACACAGTTCCTTTAAAACAGAAAGAGAAAAGTTCTAATGAATTCTGAATATTGACAGTAATACTATAACAAAGTAGGACTTGCTATATATGCTATATTATAAGCAAGAATGTTAGCTCTGTATATCATATAGTCTTAATTTATTTCATGTAAAACTACCAGGATGTCAAAGTCCAGCTAGAAGAGAGCTACTTTGGAGCTGTAGTCCCAACGTTCCCAGATCAGGAAGAAGAATGTTACGATGAATACTGGTGACACTGGTGCCCAGTAAGATTAGACAACAGTGACAAACACATCTTCACTCAGAAACATCAATATTGTGTTACTGCAGTTATCACAATGCTTCACATATTATAGCTGCATATATTTCTGCCTGTTTGCTTTTTCCTTAACAGGTTTAAGTGGAAACAGAGGATTTTCCTGCAGAGTTATGCATCATGCCACCTAATGGATATATCTGTCCAGGAATGGAGGTTCCCTTTCCAAGCGACTTTTGCCTCTGTGGAGCTGAGTAATGGCCCAAAATATGAGAATTTTAGGTTCTTCTTCGCCTGTCACCTTTACTGTCACTGGCTCCTGCATCGCGGCCTCCACTAGCAAAGAGGTTTGACTCTTTTTTTTCACCATTCTGCACTGTATTTGTGCCAAAGGGAAAAGGACAGTGTTGACTAATATGATGAAAACAATAACATATTTGCTGTTTTAAGTTGATGATGATTTTATTCTGAATGTATCACAGATACAACAGCATAACTGAAAGCTTTTTACGCTCAACAAAGCTAAAAGATTAGTTATGTGGGTATTGATTTTGAGGCTTTTCCAGAGGGAATATAATCTAAAAGGTGCCTTGTCAGCACTGTGACTACTTGGGCCTGGTTAGAGGCCAGCATCAGGTAATGACAGACATTGATTCGGCTCATTTGGAACAGGCAGCAGCTGCTGACAGATTTAAGGATTTGTAAAAACTATTAGTCAGTTTCAATTAGCTGAGTACTTCTGAGAAAAGGCTTTAGGAAATTTCTCATGTTATGTTATCTTGAGAATGAGTTACAGGTAATCTAATTTTATCATAAATGCAAAGATTAATTTCTGTGTTTGAGATAAAACCCTACGCTTGATCAGATTTCTCTCCCTGACAACATCCAATGTAGCAAGATGATATAATGACCTTGAAAGTTTATCTTCACATATCAAATACTACTTGTAATGTAAGTGCTCCCACACACAAACCCTGTCTGTCCTCAACCCCACAATCCAGTGTTGCACCATCAAACCTGTCACTGAGGGCAAGCATTGGAGTTCTACCGATCTATGACTGACTGCTCCTGGAAAAAAACACACCAGGTAGAAGAGCCATCATCTAAATAGAATCTATTGTTTATTTGAAAAACTGGGTACATTTAATACTTTTTTAATATCGAAAAGGTTACAGATAATAACACTATCTATGTAACTATAACAATTTAATTACTCTGTTTATCCTTTCTCTTGCCTCAGGGATCTGCCTTTTCTGACTTTCCCGATGGGACAGGTGTGCTGTACACCTTGCAGGGAGCTGCCGAACACTATTGTGTTCTCTGCCACAAACTCACCACACAGTGCTAAAACTCTGCTAAAACTCACCACACAGTGTTGCTCCCTGTGCACAACTGGCTCTCTAGGCAACAGGGGTAAACACTTAGTCGGGAACTATATACACTTGAGCTGCTCTTAAGTGATATCTCTCTCCTTAGCAGCTAAATCACTAACTAGTTTCAACTGTGTTGTCTAAACTGAGATGAGCACACAAAATTTTACATGTTGAAATTTTCTTGCAGAAAGTAAAAAGTAAAGTGTAGGAAATGATCCCAGTTAAGCAAAGCTTTTTCGGTGCTTATATAGAAATCCATAGTTCCTGGCAAATTATGCAACAGATGTATAACAGAGCCACGAGTGTCCTCATCTGTGTTCTCAGGTTCCTTGTACGTCTAGAGACAATGAAGCCTGACAAGCCAGATGCTACAGTGTCCCTCAAGGAAATCAAGTTTATTGATGTCCCTGCCCATGCTAAGAGGGACTACGACATGTTTTTGTTTTTTTTAACATACACAGAGGGACAGTATAACACCAAGGTTCACTCAAGCATACACATCCAGACTTGGATAACTATTTTTTTTTAGCCTTGTTCTCACATCATCCTTTTATCTTCATCCTTGGGTGACATTCATTAATGATGAGACAGGTGAGTATTTGTTCTACCTCGTTATCTTCAAAGGCAACATCTCCAGGAGTCCTGTCCACCATCAAGCTGGGGACACCTGTTCGTCAGGTGCCTTTGGCCACTATTGAAGTAGAGAACCCTCTGACCCAGACAGCCTGCCTTACTACTGAGTGTAAATGTCGTGGCATCATCGTCCAACTTCAGCCCAGTGTGCCAGGACAATCCACGGTAGATAATGAGTACATCTGCCATCACATTAAAAAAAAAAAACTGTGTGACTCTTACGGGCATAATGTGTGTGTGTCTTTTCTTTACAGGTTTCTTTGACTGTTCATTACATGCCTCTGCATCCAGGTGAGTCTACTGCCCGTCTAACTTTGTTCAGCAATGAGCTGGGCCACTTCGACTCAGAGCTCTGCCCACACCACCAGAGCAATCTGTAGACTTCAATACTTTGCTGGGCAGCAGCCACTCTGTCACTGTAATGTTTAACAACTGCTCACGCTTCACAACAGAGTACTGCTGCAAGGTAAAAAGTGGAAAAACAATAGCCCTTTCTTCCCTTTCTGTACATTTATTCTAGCAACAGTACTGTACATGTGGTCAGTGTCAGCATTCATCACCGAGGCTTCCTTGTTATCTGCTCTCTGTAATTCGTCAACACAAAAAGTTGATTTACTTGCTCTCATGGAAACACCTTGTGTTATCTCTGTCCTACAGACTGACCGTCCGGCCTTTATTGTAGACAAGAATGTCAGCGCATTACCAGTTTTCCCTTCAGCCTTATCAGCTGGGGTAAATGAGAGGCCAGCTAAGGCTGTCTTCAGTAATTGGTGGTGAATACATCTTTCCCCTACAAGGGTTCTGTCTCCCCACCCAAACCTCAAAGCCTGTTCAGCATCAAAGCCGCTGGGAACGTCATTATCCCCTTCAAGAATGTGTTCCTGCAGACCACCACGTTCTCTCTTCTGGTGAAGAGCAAGTAGAATTTACAAAAGTCAGCACTGTAAGACAATCGGAACAAAGAGTGAAAGTTAAAAATGTCTTATCAACAAAGCTGAAGATGGTTACAACCTTCTAAAACAAACAGCCTGCAGGCAGCCAATACACTTATTAAAAATAGGGATGCTTTACTAAGGCTTATTTCCTTTAAATATTTACACTGGGTTCATTGCCAGCATTGCCAACACGGAGCAAGATGATTTAAATTTAGCCTGGAACAGATTGCAGTGTGCAGAGTGGTGCAACCTGGCTTATGTTTAGACAAATTGTACTCCTGCTTGTCTTAGATGCAGCTTTCACATCTTCAGCATCTATAAAGTGTTTCAATTCAATTTATGTTTCATTTACACGTCTCTTATGCAGATTTGATGTAACTTGAACCCTGCTCATGTCTAGGTTGACAACTCCCATTTGACTGTCAAAAGAGGTCGCAACATTCCGAAGAGACCCAAAAAACCCTGGTGTCATTTGAGGTTTCTCTAGACGGCTCTCCAGGACCATGGTCAGGCAGCTTGATCATCTCCAGTCGGCACTCCGAGGGCCACGGGAGGCCCTATTCATGGGTTTATTATCTGAAGGGTATTAAGTTATCTTAGAGACATGTGCACATGCAGAGAGATTGACTATAGATGTAAACATGAATGCACTTAAGAAATTAGGCCTTCATTTCTGGATGTTCATATGTTTTGTTATTTTTCTGTAGAATGTTACTCATTTAATTGCCAGAATGTGTTGTGTATTTGTGTGATTTAAATAATTAAATAATCAATACATCCTGCATAAAACTTGCCCACGCACGTCACTGCACATTTTTTACCACATGGGGGCAATCGTGTCAAGTGATTGACCCTTTCTTATGTTCCAGCGATGGGGCAAGATGTATAACATACCTGACTTCACTTCCTTGTGGTAATCGCGATAACCTGTTTGTTAACTTTGCAATGTGACTGAATTCATCCAGACTGCCCTGCGTGCTGTTAAACACATGGTACATTACGGGGAAGACAAAAGTACAGCGGAAAGGGCAAAGCTGGGGGAGTCGCTCATTACCAAAGGTTAGAGCTGTCACATAACACTGATCCGCTAATGACTCCTTTTTACTCCATGAGGAAAATCCTCTGATCCACCCACTGCCACACATAACTGGTGGCCCACACCTCCTGTTGTCACTGTGGAAGGAATAAACTGTGCCACGATCTCCAGTCAGATTCAGATAGTTCAAAGTGATCTGCAACTTTGCTATTTTACAACACCATGAAAAAAATAGTCCCGTGTTTTTACACTGTAGTAAGAAAAGTATTAGCACTGGAAGCGAGACATTTTAGCACTTGTAAATATGAAAGCGTTGATAATAACACTAAAATAAAAAGTGCAATAAACTCACTTAAATCTCCAAAGCTGTTAAATATCAGCGCCTACAAGCACGTATGGGTAGATGGGGTAGTTCTGTAGGGTGGGTGGATGTGATTTGGGGTGGGTGCTGTGATGTAAGAGGGGGGGTGGGGGTTCTCTCTCCCCCATAGAGCGCAGCATGAGCGCTCCGCAGCAAAAGGATGTGTGAGCAGGCAGCGCGCTACTGTAGGGACGGAGTCCACAAACTGCTGAACAAAGAACAAGCCAAACTTCGAGCCCAAGAAAGCCGCGAGCAGCCGAACCCCGTAGCCGGTCAGGACAGCGAGTCCGCAACGGCAGCGCAGTCCGGAAACAGCGGCGCCCAGCCCGGTGGAATCGACGGGCTCGTCCGCTGGATCGTCACCAAAATGAGCGACAACAAGAACATCTCCAGCCGGGAGTACGCCTCCAGTAAGGAGGAGGTGGCCGTGGCTCAGGAGCAGTTCTTCGCTCCGGAACCGCGGAGAGGCATCTCCGTTATTTTGGATGTGAGTATGGAAATGCACCGGTTCGGCGGGTGCAGGGCGGGTGGGTGCTGGGGATGAAGACATCCAGCGCGTACGGACCGGTGCAGTGCGCACTTACGCGCAGATACTCGTGGCTTGGTAGAGTAGGCGGAAGATTTGACACTTTGGTGATGAATGTGGAAGCCCGGGAGCAGCCTCAACGCGCTGAGCTCAGTTTCCATATCTTTCCTGAATGACCCATCCAAAAAAATTCACTGTACTTTTATTGCATCTTATTAAGCAATATTCTCTTATGCGTCTTTGTTCACCTCTTCATCACCAATAAAAGTCATGCATTTATAGTCGAGAGGCAGCTTTACTTTTACTCCTGGCTTTACTGTCAGTCCAACGTGCAGTAGCTATGCTCACACCAATTTTATGACTGCTATTTAATTATTCATGAGAAAGTCTTACTACCATATTGTTATTGATCCCTTCCTTACAGCCACTGCTTAGTATTCTCACTCCCGATGTAATACCTTTCTGTTATCAGACAGCTAATAACTGAGCAGCCTTCCTGCATTAAAAGTGGCACTTAGCGCAGTGCTGATTTGGGTCAACTCATCAATACTATTGGGTTACTTTTCATCTTGGCGGCTGTAAATGTTTCCCCAGGAGATCTGATGATGCTGCTTTATTAGGGTAAAAAAAAAGAGAGAGAAAGTAGTTCAGCTTATGCAAAATCCTGACCCAGACCTAAATAATCTGATAGGGTGGTAAAGAAGGGGGTCCATGGAAAACTAATTATGATCAAGACCAGTACACCAATGTATCCTAGAACCCTAGTAAACTCATTCTGTCTGTGTTTGTGTGTAAAGGATGTTGTGAGAGGTGTAACCTAGTTTGCTGCGTCTTTGAGCCAAGCAACTGTCCGCTAAGACAGATGTTACAGTAAAAGTGTTTGTAAGTGAACAAGCAAACAATAAAACTGTGCTGCAGTCATATCTATATTTGAGGAGAGCTTCGTTTTCATTGTATATGCATGTATGTGTTCATATTTCATTTTCTGATTAAAGGTCCTGTTGGATTGCTTCATTTTTTGCGGTGTTTTTTCACCCTCTCACTCCCTGTTAGAAATGTGCCATACTCTCTCAGAGTGGCTGACTTCCTGATATCAGCTGTGAACTCATTCTGGCATTTTCTCTTGAGCCCTCTGCAACGTCTTCAACTTTGAAATGTTAATCGTTTCTTCATTTTCCAATATTATTGACTCCAGCATTATTATTGTGGTGAACAAGTCGAGACCAAAGTGGTTTGAGTGATTGCTCTGCACGTGCGCATGTGCCTGCGGTCAGCGCTTCCCTCATTAGATCCTCAGCCTGCTTGTTTTTCCTTTACTGTTCAAGTCTTCGCCTGCATCTTAACCCCACTGTAACTTTCTCGCTATTCATTAAATTCCTTTCATCCTTTGTCTCCTTTTCCTTCCCTTCTCTCCTCACCTAATTTCCTCCATATCCTTCTTGCCCTTCCCCCTGCCCAGAAACATACATTCTTAATAAGGTTAGAGATGGATGCAACACTCTCCTCTGCCTCTGTCTTCTTTTTCTATTTTGCCGGATCTTCTCTCCTCTGCTGTCGCTCGTTTTCTTCTCACTCTGTGTTTCTGTTACGACTCTTTACAAAAACACACAAACGCGCACGCACACACCGCCTCTTCATCGCAACACTTTGCCTCCTCTCCAAGCTTGTTTGTTTCCAGTAGCTCCAGAGTTGGCTCTTTTTCTGTGGAGTTGAGTGCACCCCAGGGTGCAGCCGGAAAGCAGAACAATGCAGAGCAGCTTGTCATTTGGAACGCCACTTGTCTCAGCAGTTAATGATTTTCTCTTTGGCCTGTTGAGATGGCTGCAAATGCTGTGTGAATGCACCACTTATTTAGAGTTTAACATGCCTCATGCTTGTAAGTGCAATAATCTATATATCAGTTTATGCACTAAAAAGTGGGACCTTTTCTCAAGTTTTCAAATTGCATTCATGATTATTGACCACACTATTTCAATTCTTTTAAAATTAAGGCTGCAACTATACTGTAAACTCATTATTTGTTCCGCTAAGTCTACAAATCATTTAATGGATTGATTAACATTTATATATTTCAACTAATGTGAGAAAATATGCTAAATATGATAAGGAAAAGCATAAAATCCTCGCATTATAGCACCAGGAAACAGAACAGCTGTCATTTTTTGCTTCAAAAATAGCCAGACCATGAAGAAATCAAAATGGTTGCTCATCCATTTTAATACATTCTGATTTAAACAGTGAAATTTTTCTTTTGACATTTACACAAAGCGTTATTGGGGAAAGTATGAAGTAAGTCTAGAACTTTCCTGGCAGTTGCAAAGGTTATTGCAGAAGGACATTTATAAATATTTCTGCAGTTCTGTTCTCAAATGTGATTAAAAGAAATATGCCTACTTCACACATTCAAATCCCATCCACATAATGCATGGTGTAAGTTAAGATTAAACATGGCCAAAATCAAATCACGAGGTCAGATTATGGGCAACTAATCACTGTAATCCAAAAGCCAGGCTTCAGATCTCCCTGAAAACTCAGTTTTTTCTACTCCCAGGTCCATATGATATCAGTGAGAGCTTCCATCCCTGATTTGTTCATTTGAGGGATATAAATCTTACTGTGAGCACAGTCTCCACCAATCTTTTATTTCTAAGGGGCAGCCATTCAAAAGAAAGCTATTCATTTTATTTTAGTGAGTGTTTGAACACTGGAGCTTTAGGCTAGAATTAAATTTTTAAAAAGAGGATTAAAAAAAAAAGCCAATTGTGCATGCAGTTGCGACTACTGCAGAGTCAAGAATAAAGATATGAAGCTGGAAATGAACATAACAGGTCCTTTTAACATCTATCCTTTCTTGTCTCTCTTAGCCGCTGTGGATACCTTTGAAAACGAGTCCCTATTCTCCCCGTAAAAGCACTTTCCTCCTACAGAATCACTTTCTTTTCCTTCCGTATGTTTTAGTAGTTATAGTTTCTAACAAAACGTGCCTTAAAAATTGGGTTATGTTTCTCACAGCCAGAATTATTAATACTGTCTTCTTCTTTTCTGTCTTGCCTGCCTTATTTCATTGTGCCTCCCTCACCGCATCTCCCTCTGTGTTTTTCAATTCGTCGCTGTGCTGAATTCTGGCACTCCTCAGTATGATCGCTTCATATCGCACTCTGAAACGCTGATGAGAGTACCAGTCCTGACACAGGGAAGGAGCTTTCACTCAAGCTATAAATTCGCTCACTGTGATGCACAAACACACAGCAAGTAATCATCAATCAGCTACAGATCAGTGACTTCGTTTTGTGTGTCTGCATGTTTTCATCTTCTTACGCACTAATAAACTTTTCACTTCTGCGGCTCTTAACAAACCCTTTTCGCACACCACTGCACCTTATCTGGTTTTAGACACGTTTTATTTCAAAGTGTGTTTGTGTGCCAGATTCAGCCTTTGTGTGGATTCAGTGTATGGACTGCAGAGCTCTCTTATAATGGCCGTGTTGGAAGTAAAAGTCAAAACAGTGAATGGTAGACTGATTATTTCTATTACCAGTTATTCGCTGTCTGGATTCTGCTGCAGAGAGAGAATTAGTCATTCTCTTACTCACTTTAGAATAACTGCTTTTGTTTATGTTTCCACAATTCAGCAGAGTTTTAGTTTTCATTCATTTTTTCCAGACTCATGTAATGTTATCTGTTCACTAGCTGAGCAAATGGAAATCATGGTCCCAGTCTTATCTTTTGCACGTAGATTACGGCACTGAATACTGGCCAAAAAAAAGTTTTTGTCCAAAATTTTGTTACAATGAAAATAATGATTTATTTCCTTTTTCCATAAATATTTTTTTACAAAAATATGTATGGACCTTCATCATCATTGTTGTATGATTTTTTGACCAGAAATTAGTTTTCTGAATTCACAATGACCTCGACCTTGATATTAATTTAAAGCAATTTCAGTAATTTTCAGGAAAATTCCAGTGCATTCCTCAGGGTTCAGTACTGGGCCCTGTTCTCTTTTGTGTGTAATGCTTCCACTGAATACCATAGTTTAGAAATTGTTTTTGAATTGATTTGTTGCATTGACTTGCAAATAGTTTAGAATTGAAATGGTGCAGTGTTCCTGTTTATACCTCATGCAAATTACTGCAACACAATTACTCTTACTGACGTCAGTGTTTTGCTTTCTGTTCACAGATTTTCAGAAGAGCTGACAAAGATGGTAAGTGGAATTATTCATTAACATAACCTGACTTATTGTCTTACATATAGCATGCAATATTTGTCGACTTCCCTGCATTTTTGATTCCTTTGACTGTTCCAGTTATAACAAAGTCCTTCTCTTACCATTTGGCAGTCATCTTATTTAAGAAGGGATTTTGAAGTTTAAATTAAATAAGCACCACTGAGTTCTGATTAAAACTGCTTAAAATGTTTGCTGACTTTTCTCCAAATAATATATAAAAGGTTTTTTTTCTCATTGAAAGTTAAATTTTATTGAATTTCCCTACAGATTTCAATTCAGGATTCTATATATACTCATTGTTTTTGCTGCAATGACAGTCAAGAAGCAATGAAATATCCATTGTATGACCTCAAAAATGCTGCTGTCCACTCTATCTTATTTTCAAATAGTTTGCATCAGCAGTTTTGCTCCCAGGGTGAACAAAAATGGATTGAACCGATAGTGGGAACAACCTGTTCCTGAATTATTTTGTCCTGCTCACACAACAGCGCCTTGAGATTTTCTCGGTCTGAAGCCTTTTGTACACCGGGAAAGTGGCAAACCCTGTCTGTCTGCTGTCTGAGCTGCAGCAATATTTTTAGCATTTTGGGATATTAAAGCGCTTTCTGAGGGGAAGTTTATTTTACTGTGTAGCTTTGCCAGTGAGCAGTTTGTTTATGCCCTGTGGCATCACATGCACTGCTTTCTTCCTCTTCATTTTGATCTCTTCTTTTTCTGTTTTATGTATCTCATCCCCTTCTTCCATGCCCGTTTTATCCTATCGCTGTGTTGTTGGCAAAAAGAATTGAACTAATGAGGAAACAGCATAAAAAGTTTAGCTTTTAATAGCAGCCAGATGGCCATTTGCTCTTCCAGTATATGTGTGTGTATGTGTGGGAGGGAAGTGGGGGGTTTCTCTGTCATCTGAGCCGATTATTCATTTGTCTTCACCCTAGTATATCCGTTTATTTATGTATAGATTGGTGTTAACTGCCATGATTTCTGGTGTCAGAAACAGTTTTGCCTGTGGCATCAGCTGTCAACATTTTAAATGCTTGCACTGCTTAAGTACCAACTGCTCTGATACAGAGCGGCATTTAAGGCATGTTTACATTTGCAGTTCACACTGATTTTATCCTGAGCGCAGAAATCGTTTTAGCCATTTAGCAGCTATTTTTCCATCACAAACAGTCTGTCGCAACTTTTTGATGTTGCAGCTCCAAACACACACACATCTGCAAATGTCTGTAAAGAGGCAGAAGTGGGGGTGTGTTTGGGAAGTTGCTGCAGTGCCAGAGAAGAGTCAGGAACAAAGATGTTGAGTGGTTGTTGTTCAGGATAAATATTATCTGATGTATGGAATACAGGTTAGAGACAAAAAAACAGTAAGCTCAGGAACAGCTATTTTTAGCCTTCCTCCTCTCTCCTGCGAGAAGAACAGGGAACTGTTTTAACAAGTGTGAGAGAAGAGAGATGCTAATGGGGAAAGGAGGAAACTGTTGGATTACAAAAGAAGGTGCAGGGACAGAGAGATTGACATAAGGAGAGGCGGGGGGCAGAGTCTAAAAAGAAGAGGAGCAGAGAAAAGTGAATAAGGAGAGGACTGAGGGAATATGGATCATATATCTCGCAACATGGCAGTAATTGAGCTTCAATTTGCTGAATTCTGTCTTTAAATTCATAGTGCAGAGTTCACAGCTGGTATCTCTGCCCCCAAGCTGCAGAAGTTGCTACAAGCTGGATAGTGTGTGTGTGTGTGCATGTGTGTGTGTTGTGTTTTATGCATCCAAATCTACGGTAAATCTAAGCACTGGTGAGCAGAGATGGGCAGTAACGCGTTACCTGTAACGCGTTACTGCCCATCTCTGCTTACTGCCCATCTCGGATTACAGTAACGCATTACAGGTAACGCGTTACTGTAATCCGATTACTTTTTCAAGTAACGAGTAAAGTAAGGGATTACTATTGCAAAAACGGTAATTAGATTACTGTTACTTTCCCGTAGGAACGCTGCGTTACTGCGTTACTAAAACCGTGATTTTTTGCGAGAATGTCTCATGACAGTGACGTAAGCGAGTGCGACCTTTGTGAAAACAGCTGTGTTCAGATTAACAGTGGATCATATATCGAGTACGGGAGAGAGTATGAGCGTGCAGCGTTTAAAGCGTGGAAGTACTGACCTTACTTTGAGTTTGATTCCATAAAAAGTGACAAAAACATTAGTGTCTGTTGTGCGTGGGAAGAAAACTTATTTTTACACCGAAAAAACCCCTAAACAAGCTCCGAGTGCGCAACGACGTAATGGGAAACTCACAGAGAAACTCGCGGATTCTTCCACTGACCGCTGCAACACACCTGCACCAGGGTAAACCTCCGCCTACTCTACTCCTGCTTTACAGGTGAAAATAGAGCAAAAGGACCGCTGAGTCTTTGACTTAATTTATTTTCTGCTGTGTTTTACTTGCATCTATTTGAAGGACTGAGTGTAAACACAAAAAATATTTTATGTGCTGGAATGTGCAGAAAATAGGTTTAAATGTTAAACTAATTTATTCAAGTCAGAGAATGGTGCATGTAATTTAATTTTTGCTTGATGCATAAAGTTTAAAGATTAAAACTGATAAAACAAGTTTTAAAAAGAGACTTTTCCATTTGATTACATTTTGTATGATGGATTATGCAGAAAAAGTAGAATTGGGCTGAAAGATCTATCGCTTTATTACCTATTCAGGTTGTAAATCGTGTTTTTAAAAAGTAACTAAGTAACTAAGTAATTAATTACTTTTGAAAATAAGTAATCAGTAAAGTAACAGGATTACTTTTTGGGGGAAGTAATCAGTAATTAGTTACTGATTACTTTTTTCAAGTAACTTGACCAACACTGCTGGTGAGTAACTTTTGAGTTTGTTAATGTATAATATGAGCATGTGTGCATCAGTATGCGTAGGCCTGTTTAGAAGTGCTGTTTGTTTATGTGTGTGTGAGTAAGTGTGTGTGTGGCATTATCAGGGCTGACACACGGGCATTGTTATGCAGTCGGTGGAGTGTTTCAGCAGCCAATAAGGCTCTGAAATAGTTACATCATTTGACAGCTCTTAGTTCACTTTTTTGCACTTGCAGCAGCACCTTTAATATGCCATCAGACTGCTGCAGTTTAGACTGTGAAATAGAAATGTTATGAAATAGTAATCCAGGGACGCTGTTTTAATCAGGTATTGTCTGTATTTGCTCACTTAATGGCATTTCAATTTGTAGCACACGGGGGGGGAAGTCAACTAATTTAATACACAAGTTAATTAAACTTGAAATTTGTAAAAAAAAAACAAAAAACAAACATGTATTCAAACATTTTTAACCTCCATGATTTATCTTTTACCTTCTTGTTTGATTAACTGTAGGTTTGATGAAATCCTGGAACTGTGTTACAGAAACAAAGCAGTTAGATTACGCAGTCAACTCTATTTTTCTTAAACCTGGTCCTTACCCTAAATATCATAGTTATCATACAGTTAAAACAGAGATTGGCAACGTTTCTGTACTTTGGTCTCTGCACCATTGAAGTTGAATGTTAACTAGAACTAGGCCTTCATCTTCTGACTTTTGTTTCTGAGAGACCCTCATTTAACCCTCTCAGGCTCAAAATTAACTTTTTGTTGCTAATGCACAACCAAGTCCTGCAGTGGTACTTTTGAGTAAAAGAAACTCATAAAATATGTATGTGGGGTAATGAGGTTGTTAGTTTTTAACTGTTGCAAATCGGCAACGCCTGCCTCGAGAGGGTTAAAATCTAGTTTATACGAAACTCACTTGTTGGAACCTGTTGTTGTTTTTTTCTGGTGAATTAATGAACACACAGTGAACCAGTGGTAAGACACAATCAGTCCATCCATCCAATTAAAGTGCACACTGTGAAGCTGGAACCATTCAGAACATGTCATTTAATATTTAATAAAATGCTTTAAAAGTGTTTGATCATTTTCAGAACTTAAGGTCTTGGTTTAGTTGACTGATTCCCAATGTTTTGCTTAACCAGCTCATCAAATGAGTTTATAAGCTTCAGTCACACAGAGACCGATTCATGACCATCCGGCAGCCCCTGGTCGCTTGGGAACAATGTGTATTCTCTGGCTAGCTGGCAGAGGAGGGTGCGACCTGAACAAAACCTCCTTGTGATTGCTTCGGTTCCTAGCAGATTGCTGTGGTCAATGGTAATTTGCGAATCAGGCACTGCTAACACTTGCTAACTAAACAGTAAATGGCACAAAAACTCCCAGACATCACAGTGATTCCTGCTGTATACATTCTGCATTGGTAGACTTCTTCCCACAGTCCAAGGACATGCACTTAGTATGGTCAGGTTAACTGGTGATTCTAAATTGCCCACCTCATACCTCATACCTTACCTTCTACCAGCTGGACATTGGGTCAAATTTTTTTTAACCAGCCCTTTAAATCCCTCTTTTGCCACCATGCAGCTACATCATGATTTCTTTGCCCTTCTTAAAATATCAGAATCAGAATCAGAATCGTGTTTATTGGCCAAGTATATGTGCAGACACATACAGGGAATTTGGTTCCGGTAGATGGTGGCTCTCAAGCACAGCAATGTAAATCTCACACACACACACACACACACACACACACACACACACACACACACACACACACACACACACACACACACACACACACACAAGTGTCTATATATACACATTACACATACATACACAAAGCTATGTAAACCAACTATAAATAACGAATCTAAACTTATATACATAAAATACAGAAATGAATGAGGTGGAATGAATACTACAAAATGTACATAAGGTGCAGTTGCAGTCTGGCAGTGGGAGAAGTGTGACAGGTCAACTGTTAAGAAGGGAGATGGCGAGGGGAAAGAAACTGTTCCTGTGTCGGGTGGTCCTGGTCTGCAGGCTTCTGTACCGTCTGCCAGAGGGCAGCAGATCAAAAAGTCTGTGTGCAGGGTGTGAGGGGTCTGCGATGATTTTCCCTGCCCGTTTCCTGGTTCTTGAGAGGTACAGATCCTGGATGGAGAGCAGGGGGGCGCTGATGATCCTTTCTGCTGCCCGTACAGTCCGCTGCAGTCTGCTCCTGTCCTGTTTAGTGGCTGCTCCATACCAGACTGTGATGGAGGAGCACAGGACAGACTCAATGACCGCAGTGTAGAACTGGATCAGCAGCTCCTGTGGAAGACTGTACTTCCCCAGTTGTCTCAGGAAGTACATCCTCTGCTGGGTCTTTTTGAGGATGGAGTTGATGTTGGTCTCCCACTTCAGGTCCTGGGAGATGGTGGTACCCAGGAACTTGAAGGTCTTCACAGTTGACACAGGGCTGTCTGATATGGTGAGGGGGAGCAGAGTTGAGGGATGTCTCCTGAAGTCCACTGTCATCTCTACAGTCTTAAGAGTGTTCAGCTCCAGATTGTGCTGACTGCACCAGAGTACCAGCCGCTCAACTTCCTGCCGGTATGCAGACTCATCACCATCTTGAATGAGGCCAATGACAGTGGTGTCATCTGCAAACTTTAGGAGTTTGACAGCAGAGTTATTGGAGGTGCAGTCGTTAGTGTAGAGGGAGAACAGTAGTGGTGAGAGGACACATCCTTGAGGGGCACCAATACTGAGGGACCGGGTTTCAGAGGTGATCTCCCCCAGCCTCACTTGTTGCTTTCTGTCTGTCAGGAAGCTGGTGATCCACTGACAGGTAGCTGGTGACACGCTGAGCTGGGAGAGTTTGGAGGAAAGAAGTTCAGGCACAATGGTGTTAAAAGCCGAACTAAAGTCCACAAACAGGACCCTGGCATAAGTTCCCGGGTGGTCAAGGTGTTGCAGGATGTAATGCAGCCCCATGTTCACTGCATCATCCACTGACCTGTTTGCCCGGTAGGCAAACTGCAGAGGGTCCAGCTGGTGGCCTGTAATGTCTTTCAGATGGGGGGGATGGAGTGCAGATGGAGTGCAAATAGCAATTGCAAGTAGTAAATGCACCTAGCGAGTGCTAGCGAGTGCTAGCACATGGTGGAATCATTTGTTTACATTTGGGCTACTCGTATCTCTTCTTTTGAAGCCTGGTTGTACTTGATAGTCTTTTTGCTTCAAGTGATGAAAACATTTTTGTTCTTTCCATTTTTACCAGGAACAACTTTCTTGCACATTTGTAAAAACTGCTGTGCTTTGTTAGAGGTTGTTGAAGTAGCTATCTTTTTAGGTACTGAATCATCATTGGAGGCTGACATCTCTTGCTGTCAGACATTGCTGGGCTTGAATCGTTGTTAAGTGCATTGGAAACTTAAATGCAAGGTGTTGCTATAGCAATGATATTGCATTATGATATTTTTATATATCACCTAAAAATATATACCAGTATTATATTAGAGAATATGATAATGCACAGACCTAGTTGTCATTTAGGTTTATTTTCTATTGTTAGGTGTTTGATTGTGAATTATGTAAAAACTAGGGGTGCAACGA
This sequence comes from Simochromis diagramma, assembly GCF_900408965.1. Taxonomy (NCBI): domain Eukaryota; kingdom Metazoa; phylum Chordata; class Actinopteri; order Cichliformes; family Cichlidae; genus Simochromis; species Simochromis diagramma. The sequence continues at coordinate 1,394,436 of NW_024386765.1, forward strand.
TACACAAAATTCACGGTTCGGTTCGGTTCGATACTTTGGTGTCACGGTTCGATATTTTTTCGATACAAAAAAAATGTTCATGCCTTTTTAATTTGTCATTTATTAAAATTATAAATATATATTTTAACTCAAAAGTACAGTTTTTAAATTTAATGTTGCTGAAACAAAAGTAATTAAAAAAATAAATATATCTCAGGGCTCTCAAAATTTGAAAATCCCTGGTAGCCCTTCGGGCAGGGACTCTTCAGTTTTTGGTAGCCCAAAATAAATTTAAGTAGCCCGAATAAAAAAGACAGCAATTTTTTGATTGATGTTTTGTTTCCTTTACAATATTATACTTTAATGTATAATATTGTAAAGGAAACAAAACATTAATCAAAAAATTGTTGAAAAACAAATTACAACATTGTATAAAAATTACAATCATCAACTCAAATACTTGGTTCTAATTGAACAGAAATTTCTATGAACTTGTAAGAACTGTGTAGGACATGAATCAGTCTGTGTCAGATCCTGAATTTGAAATTTCCACTGAAGTCACGGGTAAGAGACAAGTGGAACCAAGATCTAGGCCATTTGCTTTTTGAAGTTTGCAAAGACTGCTAAATTTTGCCAGTGGTAGTTCACTCTTTGCAACATAGTACGCTGTTCTAAAGAGATTTTTCAGGTTTATTTTTAGTATGTTATTTGCAATTGGTGTTTATTCTGGGAAAGATATTGCAGACTGAGCAATAATGCATTTCTTGCATTTCTCATGGGTTCTAATGGGAGCCTTTCTTAAAATGACTGGTCCCAGTAACAAAGGCGCTTGTCGACTCAGAAATCGAGAGAAAACCAACAACACACCCGGCAGAACATTATGTTATTTACACGGGTGCACATAAGTGGTCCGCATGTGCGCATTCGCTGTCAAAATAAAAGACGCGCACCAGATAAGAAGTTGCAACGCGCGTTTGCGTCCATATAAAAAGCACTGTTTTTGTCTGCTAGAGTGGGATTTTCACGGCACATTCCGCACCACATCTCTGTGCGTTCATCATTTGTTTGAAGCCAGCTCACCTCCTGCAACCACTTTTCCGAGAATACGCGCTTCTTTTGTGGTTCGGACTCCTTCTGACATTTGTTTGGAGGTGGAGGAACACCAAAGTAATTGCTTAAAGGAGCTTCTTCAACATATTTAAGAGTTCTAAACAAATGTCTGTCCTCCTCCAGAAAATCGTATGTATGCAAACACGTGTTGCAACTTCATATCTTGTGCGCGTTTTTTTTTTATTTTGACAGCGAATGCGCACCTGCGGACCACTTATGTGCAGCCCCGGTTATATAGCTCGTCATATTGCAGCCACAGAAATTATTTTGTCCATGAAACCATAAAGCTGCACTTTCTTTTTGCCTTATAGTCTGATTTGTCATAACGTTTCCATTTTGTGGTAAGCTTTTCTTTGGCTGTCACTCCTTCACCCTGACCTGTCTTATTTGGCTCAGCAGAACTAAAATATATATGCTGCTGCTTTTACACACACACACACATAACGCTCAGCGATTCTCTGCGCGATCAACCTCTCACATGTTTAAGCTTGCTGCGGGAGATTTCACTTGTCATGTTTGCGTAGTAAGCTAACGATTGATAGGACGATGTCAGAGGAATTGGTGCGCAAATTATCATCACTCACCAATCAGTACTGTCGCTCTCTATACACAGTTCGCGCGATTGCAAAGTGAAAGCAAAAAACAAGCGCGAATTCAAACGCGATTTCAATATGTCACATATTGACAGTGGCTCATCGATGCCAATGACATAATTACCCAGCTACATTTCCAAAAGAATGCAAAAGCATTGACATATATTTTTCCTTCCTACAGTAGGCCGACGGGCAGGGCAGAGATAGATTTTTGTAGCCCGACTGGAAAAATCGCTAGCCCCGGGATGTCGGGCTAGCGATTTTGCGAGCCATGTATCTGATTGAGGAATCACTCATCTTTGGAAAAGAGAGTTTATTACAAAGAAATGGCTCTTTCCAAAATAAAAGCTATACTATACGCTTCTTCTGGGCTATATTCTCAGCAGCATATTGTAGCGGGTCAGGGCTGTTCGGGATTCTGTTTGTACAGTTATGTTTTGTTTATGTTGCCATAGTGACGGGTGACGCCCTCTCGCTGCGACGGTGTGTCCTTCCGGGGTCAGAGGGCGCCCTGTGTGTTGTTGTTGCTGTGCGGTTGCCGCGCTGAGCAGTTAAAATAGAATCGAATAGAATAGAATTCAACTTTATTGTCATTGCACATGCACAGGTACAGGGCAATGAAATGCAGTTTGCATCCATCCAGAAGTGCTTTAGTGATATAGATATATTACAATATATATTAGCAATAATATAGATATGTAAGTATATTACAGAAATGGGTCTAGCTAGCGGCAGTGTTCTTCTGCAGATGTCAATAAACGGCTGTGCTCCCTGGCTAGCTCACGGGAAGCAAGACCAAACGACACCTCCGTCTCCACCTTGTCTGAGCTCGCCACAATATTAAACATATCAGGTCCCCATAAGGAGAATCATGTGCTAACGGCTGTCTAAATGACTCGGGTAAAGTTTGTAGCATGCATGCTTGTTGTTTTTGTCTGCTTCCACTTGTCTTTGCACTAGGATGATGTCGGCGTAAACATGCAGTCATATTCGTTGTGTTCCCACTAGTGCTGTCAGCGTTAATCTCGTTGAAATGAGGTTAACGCCACAACACGGCAAATCTCCGTTAACGAGCTACCCCTGAAATCCCTGTGCGTGGGGCTAGACGGCCAACACGTTAACGAGCTAACTGCGCTAACACACTAGTTCCCACCCATGTAATTGAGCATTGCGTGACACATCCAACATACTATTTTACTTTAGTCCATGACGCACTTACCTTCAGGGTCATACCAGTGGCGTGTCCAGCGGGGTGGCCTGGGGGGGGGGGCACAGACCCCTCCAACCAGACTGGCCACCCCAAAGGCAAAACAATAAAATTCAATCAAATATCAAATGTACGATTATGTTTTCACGGTGAAGCTCAGATATCCGAGTGTAAGTGAATGCAGCATTGGCTTCTGCGCTTTGTGCATCACGTTAGCAAAGGTAGGAGAGCCAAGCACAAAAGACGGCACTGCAGGAAACAATTTTTCGGTGAAAGAAAATGAGGACAGAATAAATGTCCCGGTAAGTAATATTAAGTTTGTTGAGTTTAGTAAACTTCGGTGAAATTAGAATACCAAGGAAAAAATAACACTTAAAGAATTATTGCAGCCGTCGAATATTTCAGACAGTATGCTACTGAGGGGAGCTAACGTAAGAGTTATGAGTTATAAGATATAATCTAAGTCGTAACATTGCTGTATGGAGCTGCAGATTTGGTTGCAGGCTAACATAGCATATGCCCGGTGACTTATTTTTTTTGTAACGGCATGAACAATGAGAGGTGGTGGATTGGCCAGATGCAGGTCGATGTGTAAAAACAAGTTGTTTGGTGGTGGCTATGGCGGGGCTTCCACAGAGGCCAGCAGGTGGATGAGGGAAGGTGAGGCAGGAGGAGAGACCCGAGGCAGCCACCAGTCTGAGTGTCAGGTGAACTGAACTTCAGGTAAGAAGTTATGACCTGCAGTCTATCTGGGTCAGATATAAACCAAGTTTAGGTGGAGTTTATTTTCGTTGTGCTGACTTTTTACCGTCAGTTGCAATAACTCATACTGCGTTCTAGCCAGTTTGACAGAGTTTTTATACAGCTGGGTGGGTGCTATGATGTTACTGATAGTGAACTTTATTTTATTCATAAGGTTAGTTAGTAGAGTTGCCAATGGCTCCTTAAAAAAATGGAATGGTCCCTCATTCAGAGAAAATATTACACGTTTCGTATTGAGCTGAGGAGAGATGCAGTTTGTCCCGGACTTTTACTATAATGAAAAAAAGACACAAAGCTGGAGTTATTCTGTCGTTACGCTGCACAGCGGCCTCCTCTTCTCTCATTCTCTCCCCCTGCCTCTCCTGTTGCTACTTCAATCATGAAACTGATCAATGATCAGCTGATCGGCTTTTCTCTCTTGTTTATTTATCGCCCACTTTGTGCCAGAAAGAGGAAACCAGCGGATGTCGCGCTAAACAACAGTAGCATGTTTAAGCTTGATCAGCTGTTGTTAGAATTTATTTAATATTAATTTCTAGTATCAGCTGATGTTTGCTGGAGCCACAGCTGTAAAACTGCTGGTCATGATATCGGTTTGGATATGTGGTGAGAGGGAAACATGAAGATGAAACCAGGAGATGTCCTTACTGAATCATCAGAGCTGTGATGGAGAAACAGGTTTACCTTTTAGGTGACATGAACGAGTTGAAGGGAAGTTATGAACTGTTTCTGAGAGACAAATAACACCAGGATCCTTTTCTAAGCAGCTGACAGCTGGTAACTGTGCAGGGGTGGATCTAGGAAAGTTTTGCCAGGGGGCCAGGTAGGGCATTAACAGGGAAAGGGGGGCACAAAGAAATACTTTTCTTTCTTATTCTCATTTAAAATATCTAGTTTTTATTAAATAATTATCTAAATCTTACAACCAAAGTTTTTATCTGACGTAAAATGTATAGAAATCATACATATACCAACAAGACAGTGTACATCACTGTCACAACAGGGTTTGTTTTCATTCAAAGTCTTTATGGCTTTAATACCTGGTGGGCTGGTCTCTAGTCAAAATGCCCGATTTTCTGTCCCAGTCCAGCCCTGCAGGTTAATACTGGCAGTGTCACCATGCCAGCTGACTGTATTTCATCATCAGCCAGTGTTGTTCTTTATCAATATTACCAAAGTTTACCATAAGGCAGCATAGAAAGTATTTACTTGCTTTCAGGTTTTATTCAAATGTTAGTCTTTTCAGTTGTTTCCCCACTTTTTTCCTGTTTCAAAATCAAACACCAGTTTGTGAGAAGATTATCTTCTTTTTTTAATAGGCAGATAAAGTTTTACATTGGAATTGGCTCATTTGTCAATTGTTTGTTACAAATGTTCGTATTTTAATATTAAAAAATGTTTTTGCCCAAAACATATGTGCACTATATGTCAGTAAAAATACTATGCAAATATTGCTGTCCTTGAATGCTGAGTAAACACTGACAAAGCACTGATTGTATCTCTTGTACTTTATCAACGCAGTATCTAAAAACTTTGCACCGTAGTGGTTAAAATCTCATTCTAATAAGAGTTAAAAGCGCATTCGGTTATTAGGTTTATAGGATTATTGAATTATGGTTAACAGTTGGTAGAATTTTTTTTTAAACATTATCTGCCAATTACATCTGCCACCCTTCTCCAAATCTGTGCCCCTACCTGGCCCCCCCAACAAAAAATTTCTAGACACGCCACTGGGTCATACGTCACATGAAAACCAAAATAATTCCAAACGCCAGATCTGAATGAGGGTGGGGGAGGTTCAATTTGCCATGTTGCAAGGAGAGCTTAACTTCTGTCTCGCTAGCTTGCCCTGCGCTCTTCCTTCTGACTATGCTGTCTGTGTTGAGCGCTCAGTGGATCTGCGCTCGACAGTGCAGCCTAGGCGGAGTAGTCGAACGCAGATTCACTGAGCGCTCAACACAGACAGCATCGTCAGAAGGAAAGTTGATAAAATAAATTACAAATGTTGTATTGTTCGATACATATGCGTACCGAACCGAAAGCACTGTATCGAACGGTTCAATATCGATACGAGTATCGTTGCACCCCTAGTAAAAACCTTAAAAGACTGTAGAAGTGTCAGCAATGTGTGCAGAACAGCACGTGCACTCATTTTTCTTTGTCCTTCTTCAAGCTCTTCAACCGCTCAGGAGAAGTTTAATCAGACATTGTAAATGACAGCACCTGTGTAGATGAACCATGGGCACGTCACCTGATTTAATTAAGGAAAAAACCTCTTTCATGACACTTTGACGCTTGGATACATAAACTAGTGAAACATGGAGGAGTTTTGTGTATGTGCTCTCAGCATTTAGCTGTTTTAGGGTTGTTGTTTTTTTCTCGCCTCGTGACTCATCAGCCATCTGCTAATTATCACAGTGTTTGACATAAAGACAGAAAGCAGAAGGAGTTTAGGGAGGCTTGTTTATCTGTGCTGTCAAGGCTAGACAGAATTACAGCATTACAGCTTAAAGCAAATAGAAGGGTGCAGCTGCTCAGTGTGGCCAAACATAGTTGCATTAATTAAAGTGACTTCTTCATTTTGTTGGTATTTTGCTTGGAGAACCTAGTTTTCCCTGGCGTTGTACATCACCTCCTCCTGTCAGACCACCTGTGGATCTGTTCTAAATTTTCTGTCTCTTCGCTACTTTTTCTGTCATTGTAGCTGAAATCAAGCTCATTTGGGGAACCTGACACTGACACTTCAACCTTTGTGAAAGCTGAATTTGCTTGTTAGTTATTTGGTAAATCAGCAGACCATCTGCCAGCTAATGAGACTTTTTTTTCTCTTATGTATTAAAAACACACTATTTTAAATGATTTGTGCTCAGCGTTCAGTTTTAACGGGAATCATGTCAAAGAAAAAGCATGATCACCATTTCATGAACACCTCAGTGTTTGTATGTGATAAGAGATGATGGGTTGTATTATTCATTTCACTGCTACTTCATAAAGCACTTCATTAGGGACACTTGGACAATCTACTGCAATTATAAATATTAAGATTACGTTTTTTATTGACATGAATTGCCGATCCTTGCAGAACAGGTCCCATATTGATCCCTGATTAATTAATTTTCTAATTAAGTCTCACATAGGATTTTAATAAGTGGTGCTGAAGGTCCTACAGTGTCTTTTTACTTTGCAAGCTTAAGGCCTATCAACTTCTCATTAGTCATCCTAATTGATTAAAACTGGTCTTTCCTCTTTGCAAACTTTCCATCTTTGCAAAAAATATTTTTTGACAGCACTCATTGGATGGATCAAAATTTAGACCAATGGGGGAAGTCTGAGGAACTCAGTGAAGATCTAAGGAAAACTGTAGCATTTACACAAGGAGATTCCAGGAGCATCATCTCAAACAGTTGTACTTAAATGCAAATTCTTTGAATGTGTAACCACTTTGCCAAGGTCTGGAAGAAGACCCAAAGTGTCACCTGAGGAAAGTGATTAGGATGTTTAGGAATAGCCCAGAGACCACCAAGCCTCAAGATAGACATGAACTAGAAACTGCTGGAACACCAGCATCACTGCATAGAGTGATGCTGGGTTTTATGTGGCCATAGACTGGGAGGATGTTGACAAAGAAGAAAGCCCCAGTTCCTGAAAATGTGGAGAAAAGCTTTATGGACACATAAGATAAAGATTGAGCTATCCGGACACAATGACACGAGGTATGTCAGAAGGAATAAAGGTGAGGCTTTCAGACCTAACAACACTGTACCTGTGGTGTTTTGGAGCTGTCTTGTTGCAGGATTACTGGTACAATTCACAAAGTGGATGGAATAATGAATAAGGTGGATCACCTCCAAATTTTCCAGCTTTATCTCAGATCAACTGCTAGGACACAGTTGGGTGTTCCAACAGGAAAATGATCCCAAATGCACAATAAAAATGATTTTGGGGATGGATAAAGCAACCTAACATTGAACTTCTGTAATGGTCTTCTCAAAGCCCTGACCGAAACCCTATTGAAAGTTTGTGGGCAATGCTTAAAAGCTAGGTCAGTGCAGGAAATCCATCCATCCATCCTTAGTTTCTTCCTTCCTCTTATCCAATTGAGGATCACAGCAGGGCACCAAATTAAATGAACATCTTACAAGAAGAGTGATCACACATCCAGTCAGAATTATGCCAGAAGCTTATTGATGGCTACAAAAGAATCTGGTTGAGGTGCAATTTGTGAAGGGACAGAGACATCCAAGAGTTCAAAGAAACCAGTAAAATCCCCAAATCTCCAAGACAACTTCTGACCACAACTGTATGTGTTCTTAATAAAGTGTTTGGTAAGCATATATCAAGACGGATGTTTGTAACTGATTCTCCAATGGCTTGTTCGACTTCAAATTTGAGCTATAAACTTCTTTCCATATTGTTCTTGATACCTTTTTGTTCTTGAGTAATCTTGACTCTTAAGCATGAGAGAAGTTTTCAGTTTTACATTTTTACAGGTTCTTTGGTTGAACTTGGGTTAGAAAGCAATTTTGGTTTAGGTTTAGAGACCAGAGATGGGCAGTAACGCGTTACGCGTTACTGTAATCTGATTACTTTTTTCAAGTAACGAGTAAAGTAAGGGATTACTATTGCAAAATCGGTAATTAGATTACTGTTACTTTCCCGTAGGAACGCTGCGTTACTGTGTTACTAAAACCGTGATTTTTTTGCGAGAATGTCTCATGACAGTGACGTAAGCGAGTGCGCCGTTGGTGACAACAGCTGTGTGCAGATCAACAATGGATCATATATTGATTGTGGGAGAGAGTATGAGCGTGCAGCGTTTAAAGCGTGGAAGTACTGACCTTATTTTGAGTTTGATTCCATAAAAAGTGACAAAAACATTAGTGTCCGCTGTGCGTGGGAAGAAAACTTTTTACAGCGAAAAAAACCCCTAAACTTCCAAGCAAGCACCGAGTGCGCAACGACGTAATGGGAAATTCACAGAGAAACTCGCGGATTCTTCAACTGACCGCGGCACACCTGCACCAGGGTAAACCTCCGCCTACCACAGTCCTGCTTTACAGGTGAAAATAGAGCAACAGGACCGCTGAGTCTTTGACTTTATTTATTTTCTGCTGTGTTTTACTTGCATCTATTTGAAAGAGTGAGTGTAAACACAAAAAATATTTTATTTTATGTGCTGGAATGTGCAGAAAATAGGTTTAAATGTTAAACTAATTTATTCAAGTCAGAGAATGTTGCATATAATTTAATTTTTGCTTGATGCATAAAGTTAAAAGATTAAAACTGATAAAACAAGTTAAAAAAAGAGACTTTTCCATTTGATTACATTTTGTATGATGGATTATGCAGAAAAAGTAGAATTGGGCTGAAAGATCTATCGCTTTATCACCTCTTCAGGTTGTAAATTGTGTTTTTAAAAAGTAACTAAGTAACTAAGTAATTAATTACTTTTGAAAATAAGTAATCAGTAAAGTAACGGGATTACTTTTTTGGGGAAGTAATCAGTAATTAGTTACTGATTACTTTTTTCAAGTAACTTGACCAACACTGTTAGAGACACCCTTTAATGGTTTTTAGCATGTTAAAAAGCTACATTTACCATGACATTTGTGTTGCTGTGGTAAAATGACAGTATGTAGATTGCAGAACCACATGTCGCAGCAATAACCTTAAGTCTTTTACATTGCCCTGCTTAAGATCCCACCACAGAATTTCACTCAGGTTGAGGTCTGGACTTTTCCTGGGCCATTGTAACAGCTTGATTCCTGTGGTGTGCTTGGGATAATTTTCAAGGCATAATTTGGGCCACGCTTTAGCTCTTGGACAAATGGCTTCACATTTGACTATAGAATAATTTGGTATACAAAAGAGTTCATGGTCAACTCAATGACTGCAAGGTGTCCATGTCCCTTGGCTGCAAAACAAGCCCAAATCATCACCCCTCTGCTTGAAAGTACAAGGTGTTTGTGCTGATATACTGTATTTGGTTTTTGCCAAACAACGGGACATTTTTTGGCCAAAAATCTCCACTCTTGTATGTCCTAGGACATTGTTTAAGAAGTGTTTTGGTTTATTCGAGTCCTGCTTTGCAAACCTAGACCGTGTTGCCATTTCCTTTTTGGAAGAAGAGACTTTCGCCTGGCAATCCTTCCAAACAAATCTTACTTGTTAAGTCTTGTACAGTCATGAACCTTAACATTTTACATGCTAATGGGCCTGTAGAGCTGTAGCTCTTTTTATTAGTTTTTATTTTTTACAATTTTCTGAGCATTGCGTGGCCTTGGGATAAATTTCCTGAAACGTCAGTTCTCAAATCCTGTGGAAGCTAAAAATCAGATTATTTTTATTATGATCTAAACAAAATCTTAAAACTGAAGAGAGTGTGCTTTACTAGTACTGCAGCTGCAGAAAGTGGAAGAGTGTGATATGTATGGGAATGACAAGCAACATTCAAACTGGATGGTTTTCTTGCTGTTATCATATTGCCAGTTTAGTGGTTTTAACAACTAAAGCAATCACAACAAAATGTTATTTGAAAATTAAATATATTATCTGTCTTACTATATACTTTAAACAAAACTAGGTCTACAAGTAACACTGAAGTTTTAAAGTTGGCATTGATTTCTGGCAGACTTGACAAATATGTGGGTTTTTTTAAATCAAAATGTAGTGAAATATTAGAAAAAACATGTTTGTTCAAAGTTTCAGGGCAACAATTAGTTTGATAATCTTACATTCAAACTGAGTGAATAGCAATTTAAAGAAATTAACATTTGAAGTGCTTTTTCTTCATTTCTGTGAGGTATTTATATCTATAATTTTCTGTCTGATGAGCGTAGCTCTAGTCTCTCACAGATTTGTGGCACAGCTGCCAAGACTTTACAGGCTCACAGAGAGGAAAATGTGGGTGAGACTGGAGGGAAATTAATAATAAGTAATGATCAAACAGACCAAAATAGTGGGAAGGAAGAAAAGTTTGAAACAAGAATTGAAAGAAAACATTGCAACACTCTGAGAAGGTGTCAAAGGAGGAGGAATTTAAATACGTGGAGGGAAGATGAGGACAGGGGTTCGGGTGAAGTGAAGTATTGCTGGGGGTATAATGAAAAGAGGAAAAGCAAGACATAAATCAGTCAGACAAACTGACAGGTGGCAGACATGAGGGAGAGGCAGGAGTGAGCGATGAGGCAGTGCAGACAAAAAGTATTATGGCTCTGTACGCAGCATTTAGTTCATGGGTTATTCAGCAGGAGCTGGCTGATTTACTGCAAGTACACAGGTCCTGAAAAGAGGACAGAGGGAGCGCATCTCTGCTAGCTGTCGAACCTTTTTCAGGCTTGACATCTTCGGGTATTTTGACATGTAGTCTCTTTGTCCACTTTCTGAATTAAAACCACCGGTCACTTCAATTATGAAGGGACGGTAACTGCGGGAAATTCGGTGTGATCTGGCTGGAGTGTTTGCACACGAGTAAGTTGGTCAAATATTCTCAGGCCATCTTTCTCTGCATTTAATGCATTGCAGACAAGGGGGATAATGAGAGTGGTATTGATCTGCTCATCTAATTTGCCACCAGAATATAAACGTATTTCTCAAAATGTCAAACTATTTAAATTGAAATGTCATCATTATTTTTAACTTTGACAGAGTTGTGTGCTTATTGGTTGCTTGTTTCATTGGCCGACAGCCAACCGGCCAATCATTCACCCAGTCCCCAGCTGAGTTAGACAGGCCGGGCGTAGGCTTTTCAGCATATGGACTTCATATTGACCAACTGGTCCTCAGTTTGTGTTCGGTTAGCGAGAAAGCTTCTCTACCACTCTGAAACCCCACCGTGCTTGAGTCGTAACCCCGGCTATATGCAGAGAAAGATGAGTCAAACCTCCACACAGTAGCAGTGTCGCTCATTAAGTTGTAGCAACATTAGAAGGAGTCGTGTAGATTCATCAAAGACTATAAAATTCTAAATTTAATTCAAAACCTATTCTTGACAGAAATGTATTAAAAATTGTATTTTTTTTTAATTAATGGTATAGCGTAGGAATAATAAGGATTAGTAAACTGATAATGAGGGGACTATTTTTTGTTTTTTACACTTCTCTGGGTAGTTTAGGTGCTAGAAACAGTTCTCTAATTGCATCTCCAATGAGAATGAAGTTTAATTTTAACAGGAGAATCTTAAATGTTTTGCATGCCATTTATCAAAATTACTAGTTAGAAAGCAAAAATGGGGAAGCACTGGGGCAGAATCTGCCTGTAGATGCTGCAGCTCTTTATTTAGCCAGTCAGTCAGAATGGTGTCATGTGTATCTAATTACCTGCAGTCTTTAATCACTGACACTGTTGCTAACAAGCCCCAGAGTGCCGCACGCTGAGGGAGACAGACGGATGAGAGAACAGAGAGGGGAAGTTGTGTCAGAGCAGCGAAAGGAAATAAAAAGATTTGCCATCACTCTCCAGTTTTCTCTCGGCTTCAATTAGACGTTCCTTATGTAATAACTGCAAGTTGTAGATGCTAAATATGCTGGTGTTGCTACTGTCAGAGCTCTTAATAAAAAGCTCTTCCTTATTGTTGGAAACCTAAACATGTGAAGTTTATCAGCTCTGAGACATCACCTCAGCATTATTTTATCTAATAAAACCAAACAAAGCAAAATGCACGTCTTTGTGACTCCTCAGTGTTGTTATTGGCTGTAGGGGCATTCAAGACTGGAGGTTTTCTTCTACCACACTCATCTCAGTATTCCATTGTGTGTACTGGCTCCAGGGTTATGGATGGGTGGCTGGCTCTTCTGAAGTTGCTTAATTAAAAGTCTGGATACGAGTTTCAGCACCATACAGTCTGCGGCTTACAGCACTGCACTTCAGCAGAGCCATACTTTTGTTTTCCATTTGTGTGTATCCGAAGACATTTGATTAGTGTGAAGCCTGTAAAATGCCTTGTGTAATTACAGTAAAACAAGTGTGTGGGCTTGGCTCGCTCGGTTTGAAACATGCTGCTCAATGCTGGAGCAGGATTTTTAGTTTACAGTGGAATATGCGCTCCTGAAATACAAGATTTTCTATTGGGGCTTGTCATCTTTGGGCAGACCCCAGCTCCCCAGATCCCGTTCTTTAGGCACCTACACACTGTGAGATTTTATCAGACTCGTAAGTTAATTGCATGCCTTGCTGTGCTACACGGAGCCAAGAAACTCGGGTAATATATACTCTTTGGCGCATGTAGGCTGTACAACAATACTACTTATTCAAAGCCAAGACAAATTGGTGTTATTTCTGGGAAGACACCAACTCGATATTTAGAATTAATATCCGTCCAATCCTGGCTCAGTAACCTAGATCAGGTATTGGTGGCGATATAGATAACTCATAAAAACAAGACTTAACTCGATTTTCTTCTTTGTTGCAATCTCCAACATTTGATTTTGATTTTTTTCATTTATTTCACTTAAGATTCATCCTTCCATTCGCTTATCCTTTTCAGGGTCGCGGGGGGCGCTGGAGCCTATCCCAGCTGTCATAGGGCGAGAGGCGGGGTACACCCTGGACAGGTTGCCAGTCTGTTGCAGGGCTAACACATAGGGACAGACAACCATTCACACTCACTCGCACATTCACACCTAGTGGCAAGTTGGATTATCCAATTAACCTATCCCCACAAGCTGCATGTCTTTGGACGGTGGGAGGAAGCCGGAGTACCCGGAGGGAACCCACGCAAACACGGGGAGAACATGCAAACTCCACACAGAAGGACCCCGGCCTGATGGTGGAATTGAACTCAGGACATTCTTGCTGTGCGGCAACAGTGCTAACCACCGTGCCACTGTGCTGCTCTCACTTAAGATTGTTTTGTCAAATTGAGCAGTGCACCATTTCACAGTCCTATTGGTCAGCAGGCTTTGGTTGCTTTCACATTGGTTGTCTTTTAGTTGGTAACATGGTGTATACCCAACTTCAAGCGATGCTGAGCTGTATCTAGCAAGAGAGCAGATTTCTCATCTTTTATTTCTGTCAGATTATCTCTATTCTTTCTTTAAATATGAAAGGATCGAGTAGATTGAGTATACCAACTAAGGGACAACAGACAAAATCTGCCAAATCAAGTTAATCTGAATGTACATGGTCAAGGCATGTTGTTTACCACAAAGGGTATATGCATGTTTTTACAGTGCCCACAGCAGCAGATCTGAGTCAGTAAATGTTGTGATGGAGGAGTGAGCTAATGTGAAGGAAACAAAGTAAAAAGTCACCAACAGAAGAAGGAGACCAGAGAAGGAGGTCTGTGTGTCTTTGTTCACAGTCTTAGTCGCCTGGATTTGCATCAAAGGCTGTGAGTTAAGACGCCCTTTGAAGACGTTTTCCTCACCTGAAGCTTTCTGCCCTCTGCTGGGTTGGGATCAGTCCCCCTTCTTTTTTTCCTTTTTCACCTGGAATATTTGTACAGTTCCAAAACTGCAGGAGCACAAAGCTGAAATGGAAACCCTTTAGCTACAGTAGAGGCATTTTATAAAGATGCTTTTGTTATTATAGAAGTGGGGAGAATGGTGGGATTACATTTGCCCTTTCTTTTATGTAGCCATTTAAATTTTTCCTAACTCAAACAGTAAATGAAAAACCTTCAAAAAACTACATTTTTTAACAAAGACCCGTTAACTATTTCCACCCCACCCCCCCTCTCTCTCTCTACACACTATACCATCTTTAAGATGTTGTACCTGTAATGAAATGATTCCATATTCAGCATGTTTTGCTTTGGATTATTTTTAGATTATTAACAGGATCTCTGTTACAAATGTAAGATACTTTGTACCCTGTGGTCTTTGTGGATTATTTTAGTTGTGCCAAATAAGCCTGGTTGGCTACAATAACATCTGTCACTGTGGGCTTAAGTGGCGATATCATCTGAATTTCAGGAGTGGGACCACGCCTCATTCTATATATGCCCCCTTCACCAATACCTTCTGTTCTCATTTCCATACCCCACCGCCCAGGCACCGCTGCCAGTCCCCTTCGAGCCCTTCCCCAAACCACAGCACCAGTTCACGGTCTCTCATCCATCATCGCTCATTGTAACTTAGGATGTGGTCCCAGCTAGTGAAACTCTATTAGAGAATTTGGGCACCAAGAGCATGGGGATTCTGTCATGTGCCTTCAATTTGTTTGAGCCAGTGTTTAAGCTTTTCCTGTGCCTATTTCCAAAAAGGTATAGGAAAAACTCCCCTCTTCCTGTTCAAATGAACTATATAATCTTGGATTAAGCCTGTTTTGGACCATATTCATGTATAATATTGCACCATTTGAGATCACACCCTGCCTCTGACAATACCAGAACAAAGTACAAATCCTGTATTCAACCCTTTAGAGGTCACGTGTGTTTCTTTTTGCCACCATTTGATCCAAACAAAATCTTTTCCAGATACAGAGTTATGAGTTATATTTCTCTTCTTCTTTTTTCTCCTTGACCTTCAGGTGACTCCTTCCCTTCTTTTTTTCTCTTCCTTCCACCTTTTCGCACCAAGGCTTTTTAAACTGGGCCTTTGTGTTTTTGTGGCAGGGCTCCCTGACTGAGCTACATTTGGCAGCGTTGCTAAAACAAAGCTAATCTGCCTGCAGGATAAGTGGGAATTCGCCTTTCTAGTCTCACCCCTGGTCCTTCCCCTAGTGTTACTGAGCCGTCTCGACTTATCTTTCAATATCCCCCCTTCTGCTTTACTCTGAGATAGCGTATCATCCAGCACCTGATGATGGATGTGTAATTATGTCTGTTCTACTTTTCTTTTCCCCTCTAGATCCTTCCTTAATTACCTGATCTGATACAGGGAGCTAACAAACAAAAGGAAGGGCAGGCAGCAACTAAGCTAAAGTCTGCTAGAGTAGATTTGCATGATTTGCAGTTCCAAAAAATATTTTTCTGTTGCTTCTTGATGCAGACCCTCAATTCTCCAGTTCTTCCCTTTTTATCTGAAACAAGTCATTTTTAATTTCCCTTCCTTTAAGTCCCCTTTCCTGTGATTGGGTGCCCCTCTCAAACCCAGGGTTTGAACAGCAGTTGGGTCGGGTTTCTGTCCTCACAGCCAAAGCTTTGTGTCTGAGATGACCATCAGAGTTGATCAGAGTTCTCTCATTCATATCATACAGAACCAAGAGAAGAAGAATGTGTTTAAAGTAGAGATGGACCGATCCGATATTACGTATCGGTATCGGTCCGATACTGACCTAAATTACTGGATCGGATATCGGAGAAAAATAAAAAATGTAATCCGATCCATTAAATATCACGAAAGCACCTCACAAAACTTGCAACACGCCGTAACTCACCTCAGAACGTTAGCACGTCGGAGCAGTATGCATCACGTGATAGAGCGGCTGTGGCATGCGGGACCTGTCGGTGGTCTGGATAGCATTTGGAGCTTCGCTAGCAACCCGGCATTTCATCTCCGACAAAGTTATCCCGAGAGAAGTAAAGCAAGTGTGTAAGTCCATCTCTGAATGTTTGTAAAGCATTCCTGCGTTAAGCTTAACGAGCGACTGCCTCTCGCTCTCCGGCTGCTACTTCAATCATGAAACTGCTTAACGATCAGCTGATCGTCTCTCTTCTTTGGTTTTGGCCCACTTTGCACCAGAAAGAGGAAACCAGCGGCTAAACAACAGCAGCACGTTTAAGCTTGATCAGCTGTTGTTAGAATTTATTTAATATTACTTTCTACTCGAGGATCTTTTTCTACGCAGCTGACGGCTGTAACTGTGCAGGGGCGGATCTAGCAAAGTTTAGCCAGGGGGGCCGATAGGGCATTAACTGGGAAAAGGGGGCACAAAGACATACTTTTCTTTCTTATTCTCATTTAAAATGTCTCGCTTTTAATTATTTAATATTTATCTGAATCTTACACCCAAAGTTTTAATCTGATGTAAAATGTATAGAAGTCCATTACTGCATATAGTAACTGTTAAGTCTAATATACCCTAGTAAGCTATAGTACTTTTTCCTTTGGGAAGGTACCATCTGTGCAGTCTGCAATTTTGTTGAAGAAAGATGTTGAATCTATTTAATATTTCTTGAAAAAGAATTGATTTCTGTGCATTTTTTTTCACACTGCATCAAATTAAGGTTGATTACGTCGATTAAGCATCATGAGGTGGAGCGTGAGGGGTGGTTCCCTATTTTTTATTTATTTATTTTTGTTGTTGCTGGGAGTTGGAACCCTATTAGTTAGGTTGCTTAATATTTATGCTAAGTACTCTTTAAAATACCAGAATAGGGAGGATGGTGTAGGTTTAAGTTTATCAGATTGATCAGTATTGCTGAACTATGAAATATTTTTTTTTTGCATACAGGTATAACAGAATAGCTTTAGTGTAGTTGTTGTTTTAAACTTGAGTATGAACTTATACAAAATGCAGCAAGATATTTAAAAAACAGTTTTGTTGATTAAAAAACACTATATCGGATTCATATCGGTATCGGCAGATATCCAAATTTATGATATCGGTATCGGTATCGGACATAAAAAAGTGGTATCGTGCCATCTCTAGTTTAAAGCAAGTGTTTTTTAAAGCAGTCTGAAATCTGAGCTTTTGGCTCAGAGAGATTATATACTGACCTCATTATCTGAAACTTGATTGTGTTTATTACAAACATCCTGCATTGACACATTATATAAATGACAGAAAGTTTAAAAAGGCATAATAGGTCCCTGCCAAACCAATCTAAATCACAGACTGGATTTTGATATTGCATCAACTTTAAGTGTAGTTAAACTGTATAAACCTGAATTTATTTATTGATCATTTCTTATTCTCTATAAAATGCTGACTTTCTCCGATCACCTTGGATTATTGATGGATATTACAAGAAATAGTAAGAAAAAAATAAAACCAAAGGCCAGTGAAATTATGAGTAATCAGGAAGACTGCAAAACCTTTAATGAGTCAAACTTGATTCTCTGTTTAAGTGCCGGAGGTATGAGAAGCAATCATTGATTTACTGATGTGACCTTTTCAACCATGCTCTCCCTCCGACACACATGCACTAACAAAGCTCCTCCTGAGAATATGCACAAACAGATTACACCGAGTGATTGTGTACGCGCTGGTTTGTATGCAATTCCCATGTGGAATGGGATGCGTGCAGAAAAGAGTGTTATGTTTTTCTTCAATGAACTGGCAGCTTGCAGCCTATGTAGAGTCTCAGTGTTTTTATGTTGAGCACCCACCAGGATTAAAGATGTTTTATTCTGATTGTGGCTGAGGAGGCTTCCATATCCCACCCTGTGCACAACATGTCATTGACTGGACTAACTACTGTTATTTACTGGGATGAAAGCAAAGTCTGATTTAATGAAGTTTAATTATTAAGCCTATCAGCCCCACTTAACAACACACATGCAATGTGCAGTGTTTGCACTGGCTGTACAGCTCAAACATGCCAAGAATAAAAATTTGCATCATGTTTTTTTCTTCTGCCTCTTGTGGCTCAGTCACACTAAAGTAAAAATACAATGGCAACCTCCTTGCAACTAGGAAAAATTGGTGGTTGCCCGGTGATTGCATTCAATTTTTTTTCCAATTACAAGTAGTTGTTGCAATTGCCTTCCAAGGTGAATCAAGAAGTTGCCTGGTAGGATGCAGCCTGTCTCTAAACAGTCACAGTCTGACTTAGACTGACTTTTGAACACTGTCACATTGATTGGTGAAGATTTGCAAAAAAATGCTGTCAACTTTATGTACCATTTTGGATCCAATGAAACTGTGTCACTGTTTATGGCAGGTTTTCTATGAAATATTTGGCTGGACTCTAAAAGTAACTAGCTTTTGATGAATTAATTTTGATGAAAATGTCCTATTATAATGTGTGTTTTTGTGTATGGAGTTTTATCACCATTAATTGCTGTATTGTCACAATAGACGTAATACATGTCATTGCCAACTTGACCAAGTCAGTCACAAACCGATAACAGACTAACTCTAACTTATTGTAATTTTATCACCATCACCAAAGTCAGCCAGCTGACTGCAAGTGGTTGCAGACATGGTCCCCGTTTCAAAGGCAACATTCACACATTGCACATGATTTTTTTGCAGTAGTGTTGGACATCTTCAGCCCTTGTTTTCCCTCTTGTGACTGACGTTTCCAAGAGTTGGAGTCAAAGCCTCAGGGTCATGTTATGGATTTTAACAGGAAAGGTAATATAAAATCTGGCATTGTATTATCTCGCCAAGATAGCCCTTGTTGCTGGATTATACCATCAGAAACAGTGGAAGCAGCTGTCACAGTGCTTGAAAAGTAAGGCGCCTCATCATCAAAAAGCAGTCGGGTTGCCATGGTGAGCACAGCGATGGATGATTGGCAGTCCTCATGATCAAAAGACAAGCTGCGCAGTGTTAGTTCTCCAATGAGCTTCACTTCATATTGGGAGAGTTTCTCAGCGGCTGCTAATTTGTGACTTCTGCTCTCCTAATGAGCAACAGTTGGGAGCTGCCATTGAGAAGAGGTTGTGTGTACTCTGGTCAGTGTGCACACCATCTATGTGTGTGTATGTGGTTTTGGAAGAGCGGGGGTTTTCCGTGATGTGCCTTAAAGCACCAGGGGTGCTAAAGATATGACATTTACATGCCGCATAATTAACACTGTGACCTTGCAGGGTGTGTTTGTCTGTATAATAACTGTGCCTAAAGCTTTCTTTCACTGATTATTTGGGGTCACAGAACTTTGCTTTATATTCTCATCACACTGTAATAAGTGCAGTGGGTCAATCTGTACAGTTGTTGTGAACTAAACTTAAAGATCAATAAACATTTCTGTATGTTTATCACAAGTGAAAAAGCAAATAGTGCATATGCATTTACATGGAAATACAGCAGCTAACTAATGAGAGCCTTGTGACAGCACCCAGCAAGTGGTGTACCTCTGCTTACATCGAGGATACGGCAACCCTAGTTAGCACTCAGTTGCCCCTGGTTACAGCATCCCTCTGTTCTCTTCCCAAGCGGCTTTATGGTCTGCTGTTGCTATGACACCAAAGTTAACACCCCTCTCTCCCCGTGTTCCCCCAAGACATTCCTCTGCAGCTGCTGGCCTTCAGTTTCTAATTCTCACTCAGGTGTCGCCTGCCACCTGAGGACACGCTGAGCATAGTGAAGAAATGCTCTTTTCTGAGAGCTGTTACTCAGTTTGTCACTTTGACTTAAATAGTTAACACTGCAAAATATTGAGGTTCCTGACTTTGGTGATCCCCTGATGTTTCCTCTGCTGTTTCTATGAAGCTGGCAATCACCTCGGGATGAATTGTAATAATCTCACACCACCTTCAGGACTGGTTGTTCAGTTTGTCCAGTAGGTTTTTAATAAGTCCTGCAAAATGAGGAGAATTTCCAACAACCTCCCATGTATTCATGCTAATTACCTCAACTCAGTAGGCTGTGATTTCTTTGTCTTATGCATGCCTGTTAACCTGGGAAAGACTAGGAGTTTGTGGGCAATTAAATATCAGGAGGGCTCGTGCCACCTCCTCCCTGCATGAAAAAACTACCAGACAGACCTTTAGAAGGAAATGCACATTAGATTTTGGTATCTGTTCCTCAAGCACTACATTGCCATTTGGAATGACTCGTAATTGCATTAAATGGATAAAGCAAATTCCAAAGTTTCCTGTGACACTGAATGTTTTGCTTTGTAATTTTTAATTGTGATTTAATGGCAGAGAAAAACATTTTAGGCCACAAATTTGGGGCAAATGATCTTTGCACCCAGCCTCATAAAAGATGCTATGAGTTTGCTGATCTACTGTCCAACAATCAATAGTAAAGCCAAATGTTTAGTGAGGTTATATCTGACCAGAGTTAGTAAGCAAAAACTGCCTCACATCAACACTCACTGTTGCCTTCAATATACAGCACGGCAGCATACTTGGTAAAGTGTAAAATATGTGTTAGTTTAACACTCACAGAAGTCCATCTATTTTTGTTATATACAGTATGCTGCTAAAGCAAGTGTGATTCAAAGCTTAATAAATCATTAACAGTTGTTTTTTTTTACATGGTTAAATAGATAAAGAAAAGCAATTTGTCCATGTATCAAAGTGGACTCAAGAAATAGGCCTGAGATTAGCATAGAAAGCTGCCTTAGTCACATAACTATGCTATAGTTATGGCTGAAAACTTTTAGCAGCACTTCTTTGCAGTTTTTAGAATCTGCATGCAGTATATGGAGCTATTTCACCAACACACCCGTATGACTCTGGCCTACACTATGCAATTTGTCTGTATTTGGTAAAGCTGTCTGCCTATTTTTTTTTTTACTCTCATCGTTACCATCGTTTCTGATTTACCCCTTTTCACACCTGCAGCGAGACTTCTGCCCTCCACTCACAGCTGCTCTCATATTAGCGGCGCACTTCACCGATTTACTGTTGAGTTGCATTTAGTATTCGACTCACAGCTGGCATCTACTACAACATCTGTTGCTTACCAACATATACCCACATCACTTCACATCACCCACAGAAGTGTTCTGCAGCCAATAGTAACCTAAGTCTGAGAGAAATTGCTCATTGGTTTTGCAGTGTCACCTCACATATCGAATATGTGAGTTCCAGATTGAATAAGGCTGTCTCTCTCTCTGAGTGTCAGCAGTGAAGACCAGCCTATTATTTTTCTGCAACCAGAAATATTGTAATCTGGGATAGCCTCCAGTGACTCAGGTTAAAGGCCATGAATCCCATTTCAGCTGACAGCTTATATACAGCTGCCACAACACGCTACATTCACTTGATCCTCTGCCGCTGATCTGCAAACTCAAGGCTAAAGCTGAACCCTGTGCGCTGCATTAAGTGACGATTTATCAAATGACCCACTGGCAAAAGAAGCAATTATATATGCTCTTATTCTAAGGAAGAAAGTGGTATTTAGAATTAAAAGGGTCAGATGAACATGCTGAAGATTTTCTGCCATGTGGTGTGATCTAAATCTGTCCCTCTACTAAAGCCTGAAATGCCTCGCAGAGCTTCCGTTTCCAGTCTGAGTTGCTTTTCTATATATTTGAGTGAAAGTTTAATTCTTCTTCTTCTGATTAACACTTTGCACCCCTAAATCTGTTTGCCAGGCTTTGGTATGCTTCAAAAAAATCTCACAGAGTAGCTTTAGTGTCGTTAACACTATTGATGCGTATACGTGCCTTGTTAACCGTCTGCCTAGAAGCCTCGCATCCTCCTTTAGCCGATCGGAAACCCTCGCTGACTGAAAATGACGTCTCTTTTCCTTCCACTCTCTTCTCTTATCCTCTCTTTTATGAAGATGGCACCTTCGGTGAGCAAGAGAAACAGTGGTGTGTGGTGTAAGGCACTGTTGAAGTAAAACTGAAATATTGTCTTTTCATGTAGAATTCAAAATATGGGGCGCCGTTTGTAAAGTGAAACATGCTGAAATTAACGGCATCATTTTTCCACATTTAGCTCAAAACAAGTCATTTTTTACAACATTTAGTAAAATATTTGTAACTTTTCATATTTAAAACAGAATTTAGATTTAGATTTAAATATAATATTTAGATTTAATATTTAACATTTGATGAAAAGTTACAAATATTTTACTAAATGTTGTAAAAAATTACTCGAAAAAACATGTTTTTGTAAGGTTTTGAGCTAAATGTGGAAAAATGTTGCCATTAATTTCAGCATGTTTCACTTTACAAACGGCGTCCCATATCAAAAAAGGGCTCTAAGAGAGAGGAGAGTGTGAAAAGTTGGTGACAGAAAAAAGGGAAAAGGAAAAGATGGATGTGTAGAACAGAGGGATAGGACAGCCTACACTATAGGAGGTTTTATGATTGCTCCACCACTCCAAGTCTTTCTCTCCAACTCCTCTTTACTTTTTCCTTGTTTTTTGTTCACGTTCAGTGGCGCTTCCCTCCATTCTTAACTCTCCACTCTTCGGCTGCTCTGTTATCTGCCTTTCAGATATACAACTCTGTTAATTATGACTCAAAGGAGGCCATGATGACAGGTACTAGTCATTTGAGTGTGTTTATCTAAACTGCTGTCCCATTCCCTCAGGTATAATCACAACAGTTGTGGATCTTCCTCTGTGGCCCCAAACATCTGTTTGAAATGTCTCCCTCTGACTGTAACCTGGATTTAGTCTGTTGAGCTGACAACTGTGCCCAGTAATGAGGAGGCCTGCTGTTGTGGTTGGAGCTCTTTTAACATTGTTCCGCTATGTTTGATGTTGAACGTCTCTTGGTCTAAGTTGTAGTGTTTGGCTCTGGATCCCCTCAGTTGGCAATAAAACGACTCCACCTACATAGTTGGATTGATGGAAGCGATTCCTTTATTTTGTTTTGTACTTGTCCCACAGCGTTCCTGCACCGTGTTGTTTCAGCATGGTCTGGCAGCTATGGGTGACAGATTTTCATGTAATCTTTTTGGAGCTTTTTTAATGCAATCATCTGAAAAAGAACATGGGCTGTTGTGTGGCGTGTACTCAAGTTTATATGCATATAAATATATCATTTTACAGTTTGTGTAAACTATCAATTATCTGTTTTTTTTATATACGCGCACAATGTGTCAGTTTCTTCTTTTAAATCAATGCTAAGGACTCTTTTAGTGTAAATGATATATATATGTGTTAACATTTTATGATAATTTGACACCATATTTCATTATTTTGATGTTTAACTTGAGTCTTACATGGCAATTTGGGTGACTGTTGTTGCGATTTGGTGCTATATTCAATTTAACTCAAAAAACGGAGTTGAATTCAACTGAACTGATTGCCTGAATTTGATACGCTATTAATAAACAACTCTTCTC
Source organism: Simochromis diagramma (assembly GCF_900408965.1). Taxonomy (NCBI): domain Eukaryota; kingdom Metazoa; phylum Chordata; class Actinopteri; order Cichliformes; family Cichlidae; genus Simochromis; species Simochromis diagramma. The sequence goes on from NW_024386765.1 coordinate 1,417,895, forward strand.
ATCGTCACTTCTAAGCACACAAGAGCTAAAGTGGCGATGTTCATAAAGGTCTCCAAGTCCTCAAGTCAATTTTGTTGACATGTAGCCTCTACTTCTGCAAATTCATGTCAGTTGGAGGGTTTTTTGTGTGCACAATTGTAGTAGTAAAACTGGAGAGCTATGACTCAAAAAGTACACAAACAAAGTAATGCTGTGTATTCGGTGACAGTAGCTAGCTCCAGCATTTCATTTTGAATAAAAGAAGCTGCTTTGATGCTTGTAATGAGAACAAATCTGTCTATAGATTAACACAATATAAATAGCTTTCCTGGAAAGCTCGTTAATCTGCCGTAGCAACAGGGTGCCGAGTGATAACAGCAACAACAAAGGGGCCAATGCGACGCGCAGAAATGACCTTGTTTAGTGTACTGACATTCTATTATCTGTCATTAAACACCATCACACTGCATTAAAAAAAGCACCATTGTGGGCAATGGTAGTCAATTACTGCCTGGTGAAGTAGCATATCTGGCTGTAACAGGAACCATAAAACACCATTTGTGTAAATGAGGCCTCCCCAGAGGGCTGGTTGCAGCAGAAGAGGCTGCCAGTGGGTTTCAGATGGTGGGATCTACAGAGGAGGTAGGCATCTGAATGCATCATCTTCATTTGTGCACTGACATCCTGATATTATCTGCCATCACCTAGGATTACTCATCATTAGGATAGCCCCCCCCCCCCCCCCCCCCCAAACACACAAGGTTACTCCTGAACTGCACACACACCTAAGCGCCGTCTCCACGTTGTTGCACCCATTACATTGTGTGCAGCCACACTCATCTAATAATAACATTATGTTCAACCAGCAGACTGATGATGATTACACATCATTCCACTCTCCGCTGAGACAGAAAATAGATAAGAGTGACTGATCATCTGCTGCAACTCATCTCTTCATTCAGACAGTGTATCGTTTCCACCTGGGAATCATCTGTCACCTGAGAGATGCAGAGAGGATTATATCCCTCTCATTAAGACAAATTATGACCCACATCTCTCTTTTATTAAGAACCGAGGAGACGGTGATGCTTGAACTGATTAGTATTTACACGAAGGCCTTACTAGATGCTCCGACAAAGCAGATGAATAGATCATAGCTGATCTTACAGCGTCTTACCGTGACTCTCTTTAAGTAGAAATGTATTCATATTATTGTCAGGTTCGGAAGGGTGCCTTCAACCACAGCAGTGATTAGAGCTGTTTAGTGTCAAATGTGTTGCCCATAGTTATCAGAAAGCTGTGAGGGTGATTGTGACCTTTTTTCATTCGGTGAGGTCATAAAAAATTAGCTTGCAGAGATGAAAATCCAATAAACAGTTAGCCTAATGATTTGTATGAGCTCAGGTTGTTAACACATCAAAACATGTTTCAGTCTCATTGTTAACATTAACATATCTTAGATTTTGAAAGCACAGTGTGGAAAATATCACTGCTAGATTGCAGATTGCAGTCATCTAAAAAATGTTTACCCTTTCTAATTGAACTACGGTGGCCACTGTAGGACAAAGATTTTCTTAATAGGAATATGCTTGGCATGTTAGTAGTTAGGTCTGTCGAGCAGAAAGGAGGTGACTTTGATGTTACTTTTAAAATCCTTCTTTCCATGCAACTCGTCCCATGTGGGAAAGACTATTGTTACAGTATTTACTCCTTTTATCCTGAAGTTTTTGCTTCTTTAATGAAGGGGAACCCCCTCTTAGATGATCAAACATAGATTTGATCCGTCATATATTGAATCTGAAAGTGCAGGAACGAATTAAAGTTTGCCTCCACATCGCACAAATGCCTACAAGTTCTCTTCTCTCCCTTTGGCGTACTACATATCTGCCACAAATGTAAAATGTGATTAGGTGGAACAGAGATGCCCATCTCTGCCACTGATTAATTTTTAAATTATTTATAAGAATGCATTAAATTGGTGGAAGATTCAGTTTTTGCAGGAGAAGTGGTTTGATGCTTCAGGACCAACTGGCTGATGTGGCAAATTTAATTCTGGTTAACATCTCTACCATACAGCTACATGTAGTTCCTTTGCTATTTCTAAGGAGCCTTTCAGGACTATATCGCACATAATGGATGAGATAGTCCCTGACAGGTCTGCTTTTGCACACATACAGTACCTTGAAGATGTGAGACCTCCGAAAAAAGGAGTGAGAGAGAAGGGTGCAAGATTTTTCTCTTTTTTCACAACCACAAGCTTCAAAAGCACTCACCATTTTCCTTTCTTATTCCGAATTATTTATTGTTTCAATCATGTTAAATTGATCACAAATACTGATATACATTTTATTTACTTTATTAGAAATGTGCATGAAGTGTTCCTCTATTTTTTTAAATGACACTATTAGAGCAAATAGGGTTGAGTGCTGTTACAGTTAGCACACTGTGTTCAGTGTAAGTCTGCAGCTGATGACCCAGTTTGCAGAGCAGTGTTAAAATGATCTTGCAGACATGCTCCCCAGTGTCAGGGTTTTCTTCTGGCCCAAAATGAACGGGGTTGGCCGGACTTTGTAAAAGAATATTCAGGTAATACCCAGGATCTGACTGTTAATCGGAACATTAATCATAAATATTTAGTCGTTATCTGTCACTCAATGGCAACCACCAATTAGATACTACTGAATCACACTGGTCAATAAGCGTTTCCTCCTTTAATCCGGTTATTTTGCTAAAGGATACTTCAGCAGAGAAGCTAATTGGAAAGTAAGACACCACTGTTACTTTTTTTACAAACTTGAGTGAACGCTAAGTGTCCTGCCAAACTATTAGAAAGAGTGTGTGTCTGTGTTGTAGGTGGGCTGTAGTGATGGATAGGGAGAAAGGACAAGATCTGACAGCTCAGTGAAAATCACTCCTGTTCCCCATCTATCAGATGAAGCAGCTCACTGGCAGCCACACACATACACACACACACACACACACACAAACACTCATGCACACACACTCCCACCCCAGACACACTTTTCTCTACGTAATGGAAATGTGCAGGAAATACCAGCTCATAGAAATCTAACTTTCCCTGACAAAGAAGATGATACCGGATGAAGACAGCGAGAGGGGATAAGAAATGGTTAAATAAAGAGGAGCCTGTGTTCAGAGCAGGAGAGGAAGATAAGAAAGAAATGAAGGTGGGGGGAAGTGTGTGTGTGTGTGTGTGTGTTAATGGCATACAGGGAGAGAAGGCGATGGTGATATCCTGAAAGGAGGGTCAATTCCCTCTTCTTGTTGCTATGACAACCCATCATACAGCTCCCTAAAAATAATGATAAACAGCAAGAAGAGTAGGGGAAAGAGAGACTGCGGAGAGGAAAGCAAGACCAACTGTCTGTAAAATAACACAATTAAATTAAAGGAAAGAGAGGAGCAGAGTGGATGTATGTGTGTGTCTCTGAAGGGAAGAGCGGTGAAGGCATGTTCATTTTCTCTTCCTCCTCAGTATGTTGCTGCTGTGTGCAGGATGTGGAGCCCAGCAGGAAGAAGGAAGTGCTAATTGCTTCTCTTTATTCTACACTATGAAAAGAGAGAGCAGTTAACGCAGTAGGTCCACCGCTCTGACCGTCCCCTCACTCTCCCCTTTTATTCCGTCCTCTTTCTTTCTAACACGAGCAAGCACTTGACGTCTGTAGCAGTGAATATCTCGTGTATTAAATCCCGACTCCTTTGCCCAAGAATGTTCACCCTCAACCCTTTCTGGTTCTGTTCTGGCGGTCCAGAAGACACGGCCTCCCATGGCGCTATTCAAACACAGGCTCCACTTGCTGATGCAAAAAAGCTTTTATTACTCCAGAGTAATAAAAGATTAGTTCTTCTCTCTCAGTGAGAGCAGAAGACAGGGGGAAGTTTTTTTGTATTTTGGGGGGGTTTGAAGCAAAGATTCCAAGGGATCTGCCGTAGTAGCTGGATGGCAAAAATAGCTCTAAATTAAAAGCACATAAAAAAAAAAGCTAAGGTCTTTATTAGTGTTACTGTGTTGGTTACTGTGACGCGCTCATTAAAGAATGAACTTTAACCTGAGTTGCATACTTGATCTCAGTTTCTGCAGCCAAACCAGTGAAGCTGCCCCACTCTGAAGGAGTGTATGTTGCCCCTCACACACACAAACACACACACACATATATTTCTTTTTTTTGTAGAAGTGGCTGCATCTGATCCTTTCTGACACCTACTTTGTGATGTAATTGGTCATCCTCTTATCACTTCTCTTTTCTGTCTACAACTTTCTTTTTCTTACTGCCTTTAAAAACATCTGTCAGCCCTCTAAGCGTATCTGACTGAACAAAGGAATCTGAGATCTGAACACAAGCATGTGTTACAGGCAGTCAGTCACGATGAGACTGAGGGATGTCCACTTTGAGTAACAGATTCATACATTTCAAGGCTTAACAAACAGAATACTACATAGCTCTCAATAACACTGCTTAGAAGTGACAAAATTTCCCCTGTAGTAAGTATTATATATGTCAGGGCAACTATAGCAAGCTGAACAATAGTCATAGTAATTCAATAATAAGTCACATTAATGGACTGGCATTTGTATCTTGCTTTTCTACTTTACTCAGCGCTCAAAACGCTTGAAACATTTACCAACCACTGGTTTCTAAGCACTCTAAGATCTTTATCTATCACATCCGATTTATAGTCACCAATTAACCAGGGATTAAAGTGGGATTTGGCAGTCTGGGGAACCCTATGATCAGGTGTAGTGGTACAGAAGAATCACCTGGAAATAAGGCACATGATAATTTATTTTTTGAGCCTTAGTATATTTATTTTTTTTGCTGTGCAGGCTGCGATCAGCTCATATGTGTCAGTAGTGAGCTGAATTCAGTGAGATATATAAACGGATGCTAACACGAGCTATCGCAGCTGCTTTCTAACCCCTAGGCACTTAAAGTTAGTGTGAAAAGCAGAATTCAGTGAGTGACTCTTATCACCTTCTTCACGTTATATTGAAATGGTTCTGCTACCTTAGACGTAGCCTAACAATGACCATGAACACCACACACTCTGCACCCGTCCAGCACAGAGCAATACTATCAACCTGTCCACAGTGTTCTAAACTAACTGCACTAAACTGGCTAATATTCTCATGCAACCTTTGAACAAGAACAAAATTAGATGTTTTACAAAAACAGAATTTCAGAAATCGTTTATAGATCCAATATGTCATTAAAAAATACTCAAATAAACAAGGACATGATATGTAAGATTTAAATTTCCAATTTGTAAAATTTCACTTGCTGATCAGTACTTACCCAGTAAAATGTTTATAATCTCCCACTCCTGTCCTGTGTATCTTACATTTTTTTTCCATCTCTGAGAGTATTATACATTAAAGTGTTTTTCCTCTGCCTGGGTAATACAGCAGATATACTATTTAGCTAGCAGACACATTTTGTGAGAAACTGCACATATCTGCTGAGCTGAAAGCTCTATGTTAGATTACCCACTACTTAAAAAAAACAACCAAAGAAACAAAAATATTCGATCTATGCTTAGTCCTGTTCTGTAGCTCGAGCTAGATTCTGAACTACTACTTTATTTGCATCTGCAACATGAACGGGAATCAAAAGTTTGGACTGTGATAGGAAAACCCACACAGATGTAGGGAGAACATGAAAACTCCACACAGGCGCCATCCAGGTACGGAAAAAGTTGTTTCTGTTCATCTGGACGTAGCGTTTTCAGTGGGAGGAACATTAAGTCACTCATCCAAGTGACTTCTTCAGTCTGGGGACTGACTGAAGAGTAACTTGGAATTAACCTTTTGGGAAATTTAAGCTGTGTTCAAATTTGTTGTTTTTGTTAGTCTTTGCGTTATCTATGTAGTTACTGATTCGTGTAATTCATGCCCCCATCAATAAACATTCATCCAGGCTCTAAAATATAAAAGTAAACAAAGTGATCAGAATCAGCAATGACAGTTGCAGTTTTATCAAGACTTTTAATTCTTGTTGGTTGGTCTGCGATCAAATCAAATTGATCATTCTTCTAATAAGAGTTCAGTGCTTTGTTTATAAAGGTGAAACAAATTGTGATTTAATCTTGAGTGATTGCACTACTGAGAGACAGCCTGGAAATGACAGCTTTCGCAGGTGACATTTTCCCCACCTGTAATTTGTGGCTCTGGATGTTATGTAGATTTGCATTTCTCCACGTTTGGCTGAACAAAGAGAGCTTTAGTTGCATGGTTTCCATTGTTGTATTTTCAAAATGAAGAAGTTTGATGAAAGAAGTGGTTTCTAAATGCCAGCCTGTTTATGTGCCCTCATCAGGACCACAGTAACGCCCCACCGGCATTATAATAAATGAACGCAGGTTTCATTCAGTCTGCGTCACATCACAAATGTGGAGTGCTGAGTATTCCCATTATATAGCCACTGACAAACAGATTTGAGATTCAAAATTATTTAGCAAATTATTTAACAATAGTCAGTAAAAGTGGATGAATTTGCATTTAGCTCCTTACGTGGGTCTGAGTCACACTGAAAACATCCAAACAAATATAACAGAAAATACTGAGAAAACACAAGCAAGTTCTCTACTTGTGTCCTCATTCTGATTTTGACCCTTAAACTGTCAATGGTGTGCGCGAGAGTGTGTGTGAGAGAGATTTCCATAATTTAAGTGTTATATAAGCAGTACAGGTCGTTGTGTTTGTGCGAATAACAACCAGAATGGAGCAAAGCAAATGGGAGGATAATTTACCCAAGGAAGCATGACGAATACAGTCAACCTGTACTGAGTGGTGGTGTTGAATATGCTGATAGGTGTGTATCTGGACTCTGCTCGAAACCGACAAACTTACAAATACATGTGCTTAATTCCTCGTGTCATAGTACCCCATGTCTTCTCTTTTAATAAATATATTCTGGGTTGTATGGTATCTTACCTTGAATAAATAAACCTATAACATTGTTAAAATGGGCTAATTTCCCTTCTCGCGTGAAACAGCAGTAACAATAAAAACTTTAAAAGGATCTGATTCCATATTTTTGTTCTTGGAATCTGCTAAATTAGGATTTCATTACACACAGAATTCCAAATTATTCTCATTCATCTTGCATTGGATCTTGTCGCCATTCATCAATTAAGAAACGTGAATTTCCTCTTATTTGTGGAAGCCACCATCTTTTCTGTTGTGAACTACTCTGATAGTTTTTAATTCAGGATTCTTTTTGTACTTTATGTGTGTGTTTTATAATGTTTCTGGCTTAGGCCCTTGTATTGGTGTTGATTAAGTCTTTGCCTTCAGATCAATCCCCAGATACTTGTGATTTAATAATCTTTAAGTCAGTCCCACTGGTGCTGACCTGCTGACTAAGGCATCCTTCTTGATTCTCAAGTCTACCTTGATCTCCTCTGTCTTCGCCAAATTCAGGTGTAGCTTCTTGTACACCACTTCAAAAAGAAGCAGGCACCAGTAGTCCTCTAAGAGCCAACCCTCCCGACACAGCTCACAATCTCCTCTGAGAATGTCGGCCGATGACAGGATGAGTTGGACTTGAACTCTGAAGTGTAGAAGGTGAACAGCAAAGGAGATAACACAGTCCACTGGGGTGACCTGATATTACTCACCAGAGAGGGTTAGACAAACCTCTGTCGCCTCACAGACTGTGGTGTTTAACAGTTTGACTTATATGCAGATATCTGCCTGTATATCCTTCATCAGTACAGGCAAGTGGGGAAAAGGAGCTTTAGCAGCATGTGTATTATTACAATGTCTTCACTGTAATTGATGTCGGCCTTTAGTCATTCAGGTACGTGAGTCATCTCTTTTCAGAGATCACACTTATTATTTAACATTTAAAGTGATCTGAAGCAGTGATTATGCTTAAAAGTTATGAACATCTTTTGATGTTAATTTACTGGAGAGCGATAAGTTAGTTAAAAATGATTAACATTTACTCAGCGTTACTCCATATTTGTCGTGCATTTCGTTTTGGGTGTTAATGGATGTGTTTCTAACAAATCCTACTGAAGACATATTTTCCATCGAACTACAAATAGCTCACTTTGCTTTACTTCATCAGAGCTTCTCCCCTGTTTGTTCCTTCCACCTGTACAAGATGCACTCTGTGCCGAAATACCACTCAGAGACAGAGAAAGTGAATTTGAAGGTTAGGGGAAAAAACAATCAGAGCACTGCTTGTAGTCATTGCAATCAATAACTGCACTTCTGTTTCTCCTCACTCTCTCGTATGTCTTCATTATTTGCTGTTGATTGTTGATTGTATTTAATGTTGTGTACAAATTACCTTTAATTTGGCCATGACCATTAGTACAACTGTTAATGGTTATGAAGATCACTTCAGTTTATAGCAAATACTGTGAGAGCCTTGAGGAAAATATGCCCAGTTCAAAATCTACACCTAAAAATGATTGTCTGGATTTAAAAACATGATATTGGGATTTTAAACATCATGTTTCTGTGTGTGTGACACAATTTTCAGACAAAATATTTTATAACTATTAATCTGTAGATGAGCATCTGATTTTATTCAAAAGCTATGATTCTAATTGCTGTGTTATTGCTGTGAATTTGCTCCAAGAATTAAGTTTGCTCTGGCTAGTCTTCAGCTATGTTTAAGGCCTTTTGCCAAT